>NC_079438.1:31316999-32021999 GCF_903798145.1 Danio aesculapii | reverse complement strand
TTAAAGCACTGCAATACTACACCGGAAAAGTCGAACTTGTTCAGACTTTTCCAGTGCATGGGCATAACATTTCCACTTCACTTTTTTACACATTTTTTTTTCCAAAAATGGATTAAATAAATTTATTTCCTTAAAATTCTTCACACAATACCCCATAACAGCCTTTGCTGTGAAGCTCTAAATTGAGCTCAGGTACTTTCTTTTTCCACTGATCGTTCTTGAGATATTTCAGCAGCTTAATTGGAGTTCACCTGTGGCAAATTCAGTTGATTGGACATGATTTGAAAAGGCACACACCGGTCTATATAAGGTCCCAAGGTTAATGCATGTCAAATCACAAACCAAGCATGAAAACAAAGGAATTGTCTGTAGACCTCCGAGACAGGATTGTCTCGAGGCACATCGTTGGGGAAGATAATAGAAAAATTTCTACTGCTCAAAAATGTCCAATAAGCACAGTGGCCTCCATCATCCGTAAGTGGAAGATGTTTGGAACCACCAGCACTCTTCCTAGAGCTGGTCGGCCATCTAAGCTGAGTGATCGGGGGAGAAGGGCCTTAGTCAGGGAGGTGATCAATAACCCGATGGTCACTCTGTCTGAGCTCCAGCATTCTTCTGTGGAGAGAGGAGAACCTTACAGAAGGACAACCATCTGTGCATCAATCCACAAATCAGGCCTTTGGTAAAGTGGCCAGATGAAAGCCACTTCTTAGTAAAGGGCCCATGGCAGCCCGCTTGGAATTTGCCAAAAGGCATCTGAAACAAAACTCTCTGGTCTAATGAGACTAGAATTGAACTCTTTGGAGTGAATGCCAGGCCTTACGTCTGGAGAAAACCAGGCACTGCTCATCACCATGCTAATACCATCCCTACAGTGAAGCATGGTTGTGGCAGCATCATGCTGTGGAGATGTTTTTCGGCAGCAGGAACATCCTGAATGAAAACCTGCTTCAGAGTACTCTTGATCTCAGACTGGAGCGACGCTTTATCTTATAACAGGACAATGACCTAAAGTATGAGCCAAAATATCAATAGGGTGGCTTCACAACAACTCTGTGAATGTTCTTGAGTGGCCCAGCAAGAGCCCAGACCTAAATCCTATTGAACATCTCTGGAAAGATCTGAAAATGGCTGTAAACTGTCGCTTCCCATCCAACATGGGAAGCTTGACAGGTACTACAAAGAGGAATGGGCAAAAATTCCCAAAGACAGGTGTGCCAAGCTTGTGGCATCATATTCAAATAGACTTGAGGCTGTAATTGCTGCCAAAGGTGCATCAAAGTTTTGAGCAAAGCTGTAAATACTTATGTACATGTGATTTTTCAGTTTTGTTTTTTTTTTTTTTATAAATTTGCAACAATTAAAAAAAATCTTTCACATTGTCATTATGGGGTGTTGTGTATAGACTTTTGAGGAAATAAATTTATTTAACAGATGGTTTAAGATTTAGTAGAATAAAAAGGCGTTCCAGCCCCACATGCCTGGTTCTCCTCACTCCCTGCCAGCGCAGAGTGAATTTATGAGACTTGCAGCCTTTGTTTTGAGTTTCTCGAATCGTCACCAACGCATACGCAACAACTCTTGCAAGCTTTGGCCTGGTAAATACCAGATCACTGTCAAACAAAACTTCTATGCTGAATGATTTTTTGGACAACCCGTCACACAGAGAAAGACTGAGCGTTGGTGAGTCCAGTGCATTCTCGAAATTGTTACTGAATTATTGCACATATTTAAATTCCTCGTGAATGTCGGGACGAGAAATTCTTACAAATGTAAGATATTGCTGCCAGACACTTTTAAAGATTTGAACAGTTTATTTAGTAACTGAGTTGGGTCATGTTCACAAAACATTATGTGCAGTGATTTACTGAGCTCCAAAATACAGTAAGCCATAAATAACAGCCAGAAATACAATTCTGTTTTTCTGGTTGATATTATGCCTAATGCAATTGTGCCCTAATTAATTGAGATTTTTATGTGCATGTCTGCTGTAGTGATAACACAACAGCAAAGGACTTTTTACATTTTATTGGTTCTTTTAATCTTATACAGTCTGTGTCTGGTCCGGGAAAGTGGTCACACACTAAACCTTGTCTTATCTTTTGGTTAGATATGTGACGCATTATTCAGCCTTTGCTAAATGACATGGCTTTTGCTGTGCAGACATGAGTGCCAAAAAGCCGAGCACAAATGAAAAAAGGCCAAACTGCACAGGCCCTATCATACAGCTGGCGCAATGAGGTGCCGGAAGTGTTTGGCGTGATGTGTTGCTTTTTTTCAGACCAACGCAACCCTAATTTTCCCCTTTTGTGCTACGTTGTTTAAATAGCAAATCCATTTGCGCTACTTTGTGGAATCATGGGTGTTCTGGTCTAGAAAGGAGGAATGGTAAGGCACGTTGTTGGCGTGTTGCTATTTTAAAGAACTAAAACAGACCAGCTGAAAGCAGGCTAAAGTCCAGTGCAGAACGGATTAGTTGTTAACGGATTAAATGCCTACACATTGCTTAATACTCACAGGACATACAGCAACACGCAGATATCTTTAAAATGAAAAAGAATTAAAGGATTAAAAAATTACAAAAATTATTACGTTCTATATAAATATAAAAACCACTGCCTCCATGCCGGGGTACTTTTTCAGTTTATTCATGACAATTTGCATTTGTATAAATGTTATTATTATTAGCATATTTATATTTGTTTAAATAAAAACAAGCTTAGATTTGTCCAGCTGTCGGGTTTTGGACCATATGGGGCATACGACGCGTGTTTGAATATAACTCTTTTTATGACCACACTTCGTTATTATTTATTAGTTTATTACATAGTTTATTATATATAAATTAGTTTATTTATTCATTTGCTGGAAATTAGAACTGAATTTAGAAATAGTCTTGAAACAAATAATTGCGCTTAACATTTATTCATTCATTCATTTTATTTTCAGCTCAGTCCCTTTATTAATCCGTGGTCGCCACAGCGGAATGAACCTCCAACTTATCCAGCATAAGTTTTACGCAGCAGATGCCCTTCCAGCTGCAACCCTTCTCTGGGAAACATCCATACACACTCATTCACACACATACACTATGGACAATTTAGCCTACCCAGTTCACCTGTAGTGCATGTCTTTTGACTGTGGGGGAAACTAGAGCACCCGGAGGAAACCCACGCAAATGCAGGGAGAACATGCAAACTCCACACAGAAACGCCAACCGATCCAGCCAAGGCTCGAACCAGCGACCTTCTTAATTGCGCTTAACAAACAAAATTAAATATGTAGGCTGATGGATGTCTTCAGTAGAGTGCGTACAACAATGTTTCCTCATTCATTCATTCATTTTCTATTTGGTTTAGTCCCTTTATTAATCAGGGGTCACCACAGCGGAATGAACTTATCCAGCATATGTTTTATCACGCAGCAGATATCATTCCAGCCGCAACCCAACACTGGGAAACACCCACACACTCTTGCATTCACACACATACACTACGGCCAGTTTAGCTTATTCAATACACCTATACCACATGTCTTTGGACTGTGGGGGTAAACAGGAGTACCCGGAGGAAACCCACGTGAACACAGGCAGAACATGCAAACTCCACACAGAAATGCCAACTGACCTAGCCGGGGCTCGAACCAGCAACCTTCTTGCTCTGTCTCAATCAGCACCCTAGCTCCACATCAGTAGGTTGTGTGCACAAATATGGGCACTGAACAGTAATGAGCTTACATGACCAAGTGTGACGTAAGAACATCTTTATTGTACATCATCAAAAAGAATGTTTATAAACAACATCAGAACTAATAGTTATAAATCATTACCATTATATAATTACAAAATCTTAAATTAATAAATTCTAATAAATAAATACATTTTTAAAAGTACATTCTAGCTACATAATTTGATTGTTTCATATACCAGCAACATTTCAAGCATTAAACAATTATAAATAAAAGCCCTAGATTAGAAAAACTGGTCTGAATTCATAAGACCCTGCAAATCTCAGGCCCATTACAAAATTACCTTTTCTTTTAAAATACCTTGAAAAGATTGTTTATAGCAATTTGATGACCTATCTGAAAAACACAAAAATATTCTTGAAATGTATTAATCTAGTTTTTAAAATATACACAGCAAAGAATCTGCACTAAAAAGTTTAATTATATTTTTATAGCTACTGATTGTGGTGATTGTGTTATAATAGTTCTAGTTTATAACAGTGGGTTGGCATTAAGGACATGGCACTTGAATGGTTTAGGTTATATCTGGATGGACACACTTTTTGTGTTAGTTGTGGTGAATATGTCCTCCTCTGCCCCACTCTACTGCGGAATGCTGAAGTTTAGTTTTATGCCCTCTTCTCCTCTCTGTATTTGCTCCCTCTTAGATCAATAATAAGAATGGCTAATCATTCAATTCTTATGCAGACGGTAGGCAGATTTATCTATCAATCAGTAAGGGTGATACCATCAAACCACTACTTGATTGTCTAAAATATAAAGGCCTGGATGTTTCTTTTTTTTTTTTTTTGAAAAGTTTCGATCAATTTAAAAAAAAAAAAAAAAAAAAGAGACTTCCATGAAGTGATTTTTGGCAACACCATTGAGACTATGCTGGTTGAGTTAGGCACCTTAGCTCAGCAAAGCAAAAAAAAAAAAAAAAAAATGAGGCAGTAATCCGTGCCTTTGAATTACAATAATTTAGTCCGTAGATAACACTGTATGTGGGGTTAATGAGTCTTCTGCTGCTTGTCTGCAGATGGTGCAAAATGCTGCTGCACATCTTTCAACTGGTGCGCAAAAATATGAACACATTTGGACCCACAAGCACTGATTTGCGGCTTATGTCACTTTCATTTCACAAGCATCCCCAACTTTAGCACTCACTTATGGGACATTTATTTATGGGGAGACTTGTTTCAGCACATGCACATATTATAACATGCCAGAGGCAATTCAGCAAGTAATTAAATTAAGGAACAATTTTTACATTCTACATTTCAATGAAAAAAAAAATCCAAATGCTTATTGATCCGTTGGACTGTAGGGGTTACATGTAGGTCTTTTAACGAATATGATGATCTTCTATAAACATAGCTTTTTGTCGTTATTATTATTATTAGTAGTAGTATTATTATTAGTAGTAGTAGTATTACATGTTATTTTTTATAACAACTGACTGCTAAAAAGAATATAAATTATTAAAAATATATATAAACAGGCACAATAACATAATTAAAAAAATAAATAAATAAACAATACCAGAGGTAAAAACAGGAAAGGCAAGAAGCAGGAAATATAATAAGGAAATATAATAAGAATGTCACAACAAAATAGTTTAAGATTGTTAGATTTGGCAGAATGTCATGTGTACTTTTAGAGGTGTAATTAAAAAAAAACCTGGCAAGTCAGGACATTAAAATGCAAGCACTTGTTAATTCAATGCATTATTTTTTGCAGTTAGTGCTATTTAACAAGCTTTTTATTTCAAATACTTTGGGCACTATTACAAGAAAGTTTGCCTTAGTTTCAAAGTATTTTTCATTTTCATGAGATGTTAAGTCATTATTATAAGAGAGAGCAATTCCAGTGTTATGGATGTGACATTTGCAGTAAAATCTTAAAACAATTTCTCAGAAAAAGTATATATTAACATTTTATTGAAACATCCGTTTATATTTTCCAAAACTACTAACCACCGAGTTATGGGAACAGAAAAATATCAATCCGTAAAAATGTTTTGTACTTTACATGAGGAAAATAAGCATGCGTTATGGATGGGACCAAAAAAGTATGCGAGTTTGCAGTATACATCATACTTTGTAGAAATTCTGTGAATTGAATTGCACAACCCAAAAGAAATAATGCTAATCAACAGGATAAAATATGTCTCTCTATAGAAAAAAAAAATTATTGACTTTATTTTATTTGACATTTATGCATTTAAGAGGGAAAAGTGTGGTTATGGATGTGAAATTGCCACTTGTGTAACTTTTGTATATCAGATATAATTGTTTGAAAACACTGAGAGAGACATTTTGTAGTATTTCTAAAGTACTGTAAAATACAAGCCTACACAAAAAAAAAAAAACGCAGACACGGTTTCACTATTTTAGTGAAAAAAATTTCCATAGCAAGGTTGACGATTGCATGGATTTGCTTGAGGGTTTCTCAATATTATGGGAAGGTTTCTCACTGTTATGAGAAGTTGAGTTGTTAACGCAGACTACCGCTTACATCTTGTAGCATGCCGAAAAACCTTGCTGCTTCAGTTCTGCCCCACAAAATGTAAAACACACTACCCAGATGTTGCATCTTGTTTCTAGCTACACTAGACATGACAGGTGGAAATGCTGTTTTTGCTTCACATATACTGTAAGATTAATAATTCAAATTAATTCAAAACAGGTGTACGACACGTAACGGCACGCAGAAAAATGAAGTATACCTCAGCTTTCAGAATGAAGAAATTATGGCAGAAGTTCTCCTGAGTTTCTGACCTCTTGAACCACCATGCCTCTAAGTGTTCCTCATTTTCTTCCAACATGTGGCTGCACTCAAAATTGCTGCTTTGACACAAGCCCTCCAGGATCTCTGTCAACCTAATCTCACTGGAGAAACCACAAATATGACTGCATTATTGTAAGAACTCAAAAAGTATGAGTCCAAAATTAAATCATTGGGTGCTTTAAATTTAAGCAAGTGCTGCATTTAATACTTTTTTATTGAATACAATTCATTTTAATTTTCTTCTCACCTCGTCTCATATTTGGATAGTTTACGTTCTTCCCATGCTGTATTTCCACCCCCAAAATTTTGCTTTGCTGTTTTTTCCAAACCCTGACGGGAAAAAAAGTGTATTTTTAACAATAAACTATTTGACGTGCCTTAGAAGAAGAATCACATATCATTAACAATGAACGTGCTACTAAGTGTATTGCTGTTTATTTAACATCAGACAGACAGAGACATATAGATACCTTGTCAAAATCGTCTACTAGCTGTCGGCAGGTTGAGCATAATGCTGAAAAGTCCTTTTTATACATAGATCCAAGTCGTAGAAGCAAAAACATACAAAATATGCGAAAAATACTACATGAGAGTAACATGTTGTCATCAAGTGCACTGTCTACAACAAATGTTGCCTAATAAGAAAACAGTTTTTTTTTCTGGGCTATCCCTAGCAAGTTAAAAAACTTATATATATATATATATATCATTCAACATCTAACGTCTGAGATTATGACACGTTTATTATCAAGACATGTAGAACGTCACATTTACAAACTAGCATGCCGCCTTCTCACCGGTTAGATATTCGGATTTCCGCGTCAGCCCCTCTGTAACATTGTGTCTTTACGTAATTGGACAGTTCTCCTGTACATCAATGCATTAGCCAATGAACTGCCGCCACGCGCGGGAGGTTCAACAAAGATATTTAGAAGTGAATGCGATTATGCGTGCTTTTATGCAAATCGATTTCATTGAATGATTATATATCGTTTAATCAATGTGGTATTTAAACAAAACACTTATGAATAAGAAACTTTGAATACTCATACATTTTATGTGATTGCATAATTTTAAAGTCCTTGTGAGCATGAAGATTCTGAGAAACCAAAATTACATTGGATATTATTACATAGCCTGATAGCCGATTGTCTGTCTTCTTTGCAATAGCCACCAAAATTCACATTAGCTCAGATCATCACTATTACAGTATTTAGCTTGGTAATGGCAAGTCTTGGTGCAAGATATGAACAGAATCCACCAATAGATTAAGTATTTTATATTATGGGTACCGGGTACAACATTTAACCAGTCATTCATCATGAGCAACATGAGTGGTGGAAACAGGAGTCAAGAAAATAATAAATATGGACAACCACAGACAACATATTGTGACATAAGAGAAATAGGAATAACATTAATAGTTTCATTATTAATTTATTGAATATTGAGAATAACTATAAACACAATGCTCCAGCTCAATATAAAGTGTAATTATATTTATATTTGTAAACAATTGGTGTGATAAATACAATTTAAGGGAAAAAACATTATTATTATTATTATTATTATTATTATTATTATTATTATTATTATTATTATTATTACTATTTACTCCTTTCTTTCGTTTATTTTAATATATTGTAAAGTAGAATCCAGCAAGTTTTACACTCTCCAGTAGGTGGCGGAAATGGATCTTTTAAGTCGGTTTGCCAACCGCCAGTAAATAAAAAAAGAAGACGAATGAATAGTTTATGAATAAGTATTTTTTAAAAACCTCAATGTTAATAAATATAATTCAAGACTTTGCTGTATTTTATACATGTTCATCTCCCTTTATTACATATCATTGGCATTCATAGTTTTGCTTTCCAACCATTATGCACTCCACACTCCTATCCAGTAGGTGGTGGGAATGCACCGTTAAAGTTTATCTGCCAACCACCGTTTACTTTAAAAGAAGAACGCGCGATGGCTCGCAAAGGAGCTGTAAATGAGAGCTGTCTCCTAATTTTCATGATTATTATATCATTTCTACATTTGTTTACTTGTCCCTATACCAAAGTTGAAGAAAGCTTTAATTTACAAGCAATTCATGATATTCTGTATCACAGGTTTGATTTTGAAAAGGTAAGTTCGTATATATAAAGTAAGTTATTGTTTTATGTTTGTCTAGAAATCAGTTACTTGAACTTTTAAATAATTAATGTGCTTCCTCTGATAACCGTGATAAGTGCGTTTAATACAAAACGACTGTGATGAAACGTGATTATATTTCTGTGACTGAAAAATGAAAGCATTCCGTTGGTTTTATATTTAGCACATTCTTTCAGTGACAACTTGTGACACGGTCCCCACATTGTTTAGCAACAGAGGTAAAGTTGGTTTTATATTCACGCATTCGTTCATTTAGAAGTCTCTATATTGTTTACCATGTTACTCTGAATATTCGATTGGAATTAGCATGCAAGTATGACTTCTAAATAACATTAACACTGTTTATTTGACTGTGAACAATGTTGTACTTCGATAGTCATTGGCTGCTAATATGATTTCGCTATTTAGAGTTTGCAAATAATGCTTTTATGAAATTATATTATTATGGGGAAAGTCCGAATGTGCGAATATAAAACCAACTTTACCTCTATTGTTTACCATGGTATCACTTGTAACTGTGACTTAAAAACAACATTAGCACTATTTAATTGAATATGAGCATTGTTTTAACGTTACTATGAAAGCCACTGGCTGCTAATTATTTAGAATTTGCAAAGATTTTTTTTTTTCTGAAGTTATATTATTAAGTAGAAAGTCTAAATATGTGAATGTAAAAACCAACTTTACTCGTGTTGTACTTTGATAGTCATTGGCTGCTAATATGATTCCACTATTTAGAATTTGCAAAGAATACATTTCTGAAATTATAATATTAAGTAGAAAGTCTGAATGTGTGAATGTAAAACCAACCTTACCTCAATCTAGATCAGGTGTCATGATTTCAAGTAGCTCACCAAAACCAAAATTTAATTTAGTCAGAAAAAATCACATGCATATGAAAGCATTTTTTGATAGCAGAAAGTGTTTAATCTATTCTAAATAAAAGTAGATTTAAATGAACAGGGGTTGGGTTTCCCTCATTGGTGTTAAGGTACATTAAGCCATGTTAAGCTGTTGTAATGTACTCCTATAGAGAGAATACTTAAAGTGATATTGTTCCTTTATACACTAAATTAAGAGCTTGTTCTTTTGACATCAGAAAGAACATCAGGATATTTTATGAAAATTTGGTTGTCTCAAGGTGTCGTTAATTTAAACCACATTAAGCTGTTATAATGGACTTCAATGGGGATAAAATGCTTAATGTGACATTGTTCACTTTATCTACAGAATTGATAGTTTGATAGTAGTTAGTGTTAATTACAAGTAAAAATTCGTTTCCCTGGTTGCTGGTAATGTGCATTAAGCCATGTTAAGGTTTTCCTTATAGTGGAAATTTAATTTGAACACTAGCGAGAAGTGAAAGTCAATACAAATGAATTTTGTGGTGGTAAATTCTAGAAATGTGCGAACAATTTTGCCTTATGTTTTTTTTATATCAAATGATATGAATTTACCACATTGGGTAGCATACTATGTTAGGTGTGCAATCTGAAACAATGACACAAGTCATAAAAATAAAGCTTGTTTATTTTGGTCTCTTGTCAAGACAAGATCTAAAACGGTAGGGGTTAAGACAAAGGAAGGCTGTATTACTTTAATCCACAATCTTTTTCTCAGATTTCACTCCCCAGAGCATCTGACATCGTCACACATAGGACATGCATTAGGGCTTCCCCTACCGTAATGCACCTAAAACACGGATTGCCGTAAAACTCGTCAATGGCATAAAAGCGTTTTCTCTCATTAACTGCAGGGAAAGAGTTAAATGAAATAATTTATCGATTTGACGCACATCCCACATACCAGCCATACATGTAAAGCACATAAAATGTCCTTCAATCCCATGATGTCCAGTGGCTGTCACCCTTTAACCAATCTCATTCCCACCTGTTTGTTCCATTGCTCCGTTTGCTCCCAACTTTCCTGTACTGAAGTGCGTCAAACAAATAAAATGCCCAATTCGTGCCACAAGATGTTTATATCTCATCTTTGTATTGACTTCACATGTAAATCACTCGCGCGTCCTCGAGTCTTTTTTTGGATGTTTGTCAAGCAAGTCTCAAGGGGCCCACTAAAAGCTTTTGGTCATATGGCTCAAACCGACTTTTGGTGCCCCTGGTGAGAATTCTGTGGAAGTGGAGGATTCTCCCAACTAGAATCTCCTGATTCACACAGTTTTATTGATTACAGTGCAGGTACACTGCCTTATAAATTTGAACCTTTGTACACAAACACGAGCATGCATGCAGGAGAAAGTGAAGGTCACGAATTAAATGTTACATGGCCGTTAGGCCACAAATGTTGCGTTGCACTTATAAAATGTGGATTTAGTTGTATTGTATTATATTTTGTCCACAGTCTTTTAGTAGTATTATAGTAAATTACTTAGTAACTTCAATCACTTTGACAGTGAATTATGTCTTCTAAAATTGAATGAGTTCGTTTGACGGTAACATATTGCATAGAAATATGAATAAATAAAGTATGTTTAAGCACATAGTTACCAAATTTGTGGAAACAGTAAAATCAACATGAACTGGAAGCGCTTTTTAAAATTTATTTAAAAGAAAACAACTGGCTAATGTGGAATTCACTGTTTGCAGATTTAAAATGTTTGCAGGTAAACAAAACAAACAAAAAAAAAATTCTTGCATGTTATAAGGTCACAGCAAGCCAACAGCTTGCACCATGTGCAATCTGCTTATGTTGCGGGGAAACAGAAAAAAATATATATGTGTGTGTTATTACACTTTATAAAATGGAGTACTGGTGAACCATGTCGCTGAACACTGTAACGGATAAGTTAATACTTAAGGTTAGAAAAGAGGGAAGAATCCAAAAAAACTTTCTCATGCATTACAATAAAGTTAAATCTCATTCATAATAGTGCATGGTCATTGGATCGAACCAGTTCTTTCTCATGAATTAATGCAGAGAAAATGTGAAAACATGTTGAAGTCAATGTACAGGCGGCCATTCACCTCTCAGAAATTGCAGATTTACTTCATGGCCTTAATGTTGCTTTGAAATTTTCTTTTTAAACTGGAGGAACGAATTTGCTCTAAACACAAAAATAGCGCATTTTTAATTGATGGTGAAATATATGTATTGTAATAGTGTTTTTAGCAACGTGCCACACATCTGTCAAAAAATGTGTTTTAGGGTTTCATGACCCTTTAAGGTAAGGTTCCTTATAATGGACTTCAAAGGAGGAGAAAACGCTTAATATGATATTGTTCACTTTATCAGTGGAATTAAAGCTCGTTCTTTTTAATGTAGTTTGTGTTGATTACAAGTAAAGTTTGACAGAAATCTGGGCTTCGCTGGTTGAGGTGTAGGTACATTTAAACCACTTTAAGCATTTTTCACATTAAGCATTTTAAAATGTCCTGTTTTAAATGTCAAAATGGCACTAAACGATAAGTATATTCACTTATTTTTAACAACTTCATTACAACAACAGTATCGTATCAGTGCACTCTCTGGCCGCACGTCCCTCCTTTCTTCCGGGTTTTTTTTTCGTATTTGGCATCTTGTACGGTCACATTTTGCTTTTCCATTTTTTTTCCCCCCATTAGGACTTTCTGCATTTAGCCTATTCAGTGACCATGACATGAGTAGCTCTCGGACACTTTCAGTTTTTAAAAAGTACCTTGCATATGAGGTTGGAAACCCCTAATCTAGATCCACTCTATTTTCAATGTAGAAGTAAACTATTTTCTTTTAATGTGAGGGGCGCTTTACTTGAATAATCTAATTAAAAATCAAATCCTATTAACTGTAAAACAATTTACCTGCAAAAACTAGTTTTAAACTGAGTGTGTCTGCCTCCCGAACTGTGTTAGTAAGGCTGTTCCAGAGTATAGGTGCCAGGTATGAGAAATATCTTCCACCTAGTCTATTTTGATATTCTAGGAATATCTAGGAATCAGTTGTCCAAAATTAATAGAGCTTAGTGGACAAAAGGGGCTGTAATACACCATTATTTATTAGGGAGCCAATGCAATGATGAAAGAACAGGAGTAATATGATAATACTTCTTTGTTTTAGAAAGCACCCTAGCAGCTGCATTTTGAACCAATTGATGTTTATTAATTAGGCATACAGGGTAACCGTCTAGTAACGCATTACAATAGTCTAAGCAAGAGGTCATGAAGCATGAATAAGCATTTCCGCATCAGACATTGATAGTATATGTTGAAGTTTGGCAACATTTCTAAGTAAAAAAAAAAAAAATCACACCCAAATTTTTGACTGAAGATGGGGACTGAACTGAAAATCCATCAAGAGTTAGACTGAGTTCTAGGTTTTTCGGTCCAATAAGCAAGACCTCGATTTTAACTACATGCAAATAAGGGTTTCTTGTGTGCAGGTAGAGAGCAATTAATGAGAAGGAACAATGCACACTGCTTATGGTAATGTCAGTGAGAACAAAGTTCATGCATGGATCTCTTCTAACGAGCTGGTCATTTAAAGCAGCTTTGTTAAATAAAAGAAACATGCAAAATATTCAGCGCAGGGGGCCACGAAGACCAGGATTGAGAAATGTTGTGGATGCACACTGTGTGATGTCAGTGCTGAAAGATATCTCAATGCAGCCCTTACATATCACATATACCATGATGCATAGGGTCTGGCATTGGACAAACTAGACCCACTTGAAGGCCTGTCAAATGCTCTAATTCTGTGCACTGGATCATGTAGTGCATGACGTTTAGAATGTCATGTTGTTTGGAATGTTATTAGAGTTTACCTGTTTGTCAATTCAGAGTTTTTTTAAAAATGTATTTAAATAAGGTCATTCGTGTATTAAGTTTAAATATAATAAATAATAAGTAAATATGCTCTACTATTTATGCACTAAATTAGAAGTTTAAATGCATTACTCTCACTATTTATCACTCTGCCTTTCTCCAGTATGACCATCATGAGTTTCCTGGTGTGGTTCCACGCACTTTCTTTGGACCCCTGGTTATATCAGCACTGAGTGCCCCAATGACCTGTGTACTTGTGCTCTTTCAAGCACCAAAATTTTACACTCAGATACTAGGTATGTCTTAGATCACAATTTGTACTATAAATTATACTCTGTTTATTTCATTATATTTTTTGTCTGTTTTGCAGTGAGAGGAGTTCTTGGACTCTGTGTGATTCTGTCACTATGGCTGATGCAGAAAGAAGTCCGAAGGCAGTTTGGGTCACTTGTGGCCAGTCTGTTCTGCTTCATCTGCATCACACAGTTCCATCTGATGTTTTACATTACCAGAACTCTCCCAAATGTGTTTGCTTTGCCTTTAGGTATAGTCTGTTAAGTTGGTTCACATAAAATACATAGTTAATATTGATAATAATAATAATGTAATGCAGTTCTTGCAGAGTTGAGCAATAATTATAGTTTTCTATGAGCAGTTTCAGTTGTGAACACACACTTTTTTTGCCAAAACAACAAGATAAAAATAATATTAATAAAATGCAGTCAACATAGCTCCATTGTGTCTATTATCCTGTTTAATGTAACACTAAGCATTAAACATTTCTCCAAAATGTTGTTTTTGTGTTTTTTTAATAGTTCTTCTGGCATTCACCTCTTGGCTGGCCCAGAGACATGGTGCATTCATTTGGCTTTCTGCTTTAGCAGCTATTGTGTTTCGTTCTGAGTTGTGTCTCTTCTTTGGCCTGATGTTGCTGATGTCACTTTTGAACCGAAAAATCAATTTTGGACAGTTGCTTTACCATGCTATACCTGCTGGTTTTGTATCTTTGGGTAAGTGGTTTACAAATACTTCCCCCTGTATTGTATCTCAGTTTTTTTTATTAATTTTTTTTTGTTTAGCATGTATTCTAAAAAGAAAATTTCTCATTAAAGTAGAGACAAACTAATGCATGTCCATTTCCATTTGTAGGTCTCACTATCATGGTTGACAGAGTTTTCTGGAATAAGCTGCTCTGGCCCGAGGGTCAGGTATTGTGGTACAACACAGTCTTGAATAAAAGCTCCAACTGGGGAATATCCTTTTGCAAAATGCTTGTAGTTTAAAGGTATATTTTGGTTACTATAAAATGCTCTCTCATTGTCTACTCATTCTTATGTCATTCCAGATCTGTGTTTTTTATTTTTTATTTATTTATTTTTTAATAGAATACAGCACAAAACCAGAAAATATTTTTGCTATTTTTCTTGTAACTAAAATGAACGAACTAAAGCTTTCAGAATTTAAAAAGGACATTAAGATGCCTTAAAAGAAATCAGTAGGACTCCTGCTGTATGTTCTAAACCACAGGTGTCAAACTCAGCTCCTGGATGGCCACAGCTCTGCACAGTAACTTTTTAACCCTAATTAAACACACCTGATCAAATTAAGTGAGTCCTACAGATACAGATCTAGTCAGACTAGATTTTGGGCGTGTGAAATTCTGTTGTACAGTGCTGCGAAAAGGGGTGGGATTAAACAAAATGATTAGACATTAAAAAAGCGAGTGATTGGTCCATATTTTACATTTTTGTGCAGGTAGGTCATGTTTTGATCCTCGATTGGTCTCACGCAATCGTGTGATGCAATTTTTGCAGGTCAGAGATCACCAAGCTTGAACTCTTAACGCAGCAAACTGCGAAACATGATGCACGACCTTGCGTTTCCAGTCTGACGCATTTGCGTGCATATAAATGGAAGTCTATCAGGAGAAACGGCAGTGTGATCACAGCTTGTGTGTTGAAGCAGGGTTGGATGTAAATTATGTCTGTCACCCCTGTTCTAAACTGCGCGCACACACACACCTATTTATTTATTTATTTATTTATTGTCCATTACTGTCAATGCATTTGTTTTAACTCCACTAACACAGGGTGTGTAATTACAAATGCTTTGTTTTTTTATGATATGAGCAACTTTCTTGGGAAAAAAAAAATTGTTTGCAGATCTAATTATTAGTAACGCATTAGATGGTTCTATTTCATTTTCATGGTTTAACCTCTGTATTCATTTTAATCACATGATCAGGAGTGATCAGTATTATTATTATTTTTATTTTTTGCATTCTAAAATAGAATGAATTTCACAGATTTGGACTAATGAGATTGAGTAAATGATGATTTAATGTTGCCTTTGGGCCTACTAGTCTTAAAAACACTAGTGATGACACATAAAACACATGATCTTTTCTCCAGTTAAAATGTTGCCTCTTTCCTTAACTACTTCTGTGTCTCAGACTTCCCCTTTTCTTTGGTATTTCTACTCTGCTCTCCCTCGAGCTCTTGCCAGCACAATACTTTTTATCCCACTTGGGCTGTTGGACAGACGGACAAGAAAGCTGCTCGTTGTAACCATAGGTTTCATTCTGCTGTACTCCCTTTTGCCCCATAAGGAACTTCGTTTTGTCATCTACACCTTTCCTGTGTTCAACGTGATTGGGGCCTGTGGCTGTTCCTTTATGTAAGCTGAACAAATATTTACTAGTTTACTAATTAGTTCCAATGTCTGTTGTTAATGATTGCTTTGTCTGTTATTTTGTCACTCCAAAGAGGGACTATAAATCCCATCACATTTCTCATCAAGTAACCCTGATTTCCTGGCCAAATTCCCTCCCTCATGCGCCCTTACCTATCATGACCTTCCAATCATCACCATCCACTGAATTGGCTTTATCACGTTGTATCCTCTCCACCTGTAGCTTGTCTTTGGTGAGTGCACTGGTGCTGTTGTCTTCATCCAGGTGGATGCTGCACATTGGTGGTGGGGATGAGAGACCACCTTACATGATTGTAAAGCGCTTTGGGTGTATGGCCATACACAATAAATGCACAAACAATATAAATGCACATTACATTACATAACTACCCATAATTAATAATGGTAATGAGTGAAGTCATTTTACTTTCATAAAGTGACAGTTTCAGGTGTGAATACAGAAAATGTAATGAATAAAATGTATAAAGAATTATCCATTTGAAAGTCTTGGTTGGTGCATAAAAGTGGCCTCAACCAGATAAGGGCTAGAATAAGTTGCTCGAATTATTCCAGTAGCCAACTTGGCAAAGTGTCATGACCCATAAAGGCACAATTTATAATCATCTAGCTCAATTTTTCAGAGTTGTTCAGCTGTATGCTCAGCAAATGCTTAATATTTAACTACCATTACATTACTATGTGCTACCAAAGGTACTGTTGAAGTCAGAATTATTAGCCCCCTGTTTATTTTTTCCCCAATTTCTATTTAATGGAGAGAAGATTTTTTTCAACACATTTCTAAACATAATAGTTTTAAGAACTCATCTCTAATAACTGATTTAATTTATCTTTGCCATGATGACAGTAAATAATATTTTACTAGATATTTTTCAAGACACTTTTATACAGCTTAAAGTGACATTTAAAGGCTTAACTAGGGTAATTAGGCTAACTAGGCAGGTTGGGGTAATTAGGCAAGTTATTGTATAATGATGGTTTGTTCTGTAGACTATCGAAAAAATATATAGCTCAAAGGGGCTAATAAATTTGACCTTAAAATTATTTTTAAAAAAATGTAAAACTGATTTTATTCTTGCCAAAATAAGACTTTTTCCAGAAGAGAAAATATTATCAGACATTCTGTGAAAATTACCTTGCTTGGTTAAACATAATTTGGGAAATATTAAAAAAAGAAAAAATAATTCTTAGGGGGGCTAATAATTCTGACTTCAACTGTATATGGACACCTGGCTGTTCCAGTAATTTCTGTGACTATTTAGATGGGCTTTGCTAGAACTTGACTATTGGATTGCAGCAACACTTGAATGTTACAAAGATTTGACAGTAGTTTAATTGAAATGACAGTAGTTAAAGAATGTAGGTTCTAGTTTAAACAAGAATAGAGATGCCATTGAGGATGTGAGTCTGGTTTGTGGGCTTAACTCCGTTGCCCTGCATGAACAGAGATCACAGAAAAGAGAGACCAAAGCATTTGTTAGACTAGTATCGTTTTTATTTTAGACTGACTAAATTTAAATCTGAGACCAGCACATTACAGCTGCCTTGTTGTACTAAATATTTTGCAGTTTGCAGCCTCATTCTTTTGGTATGGAGGAAGTGTTTTTTTTTTTTTTTTTTTTTTTTTTTTTTTTTAGTAAAGGTTGAGCATCCCTGATATGGATCATAACATGACTACGTTTACATGGACACCAGTAATCAAATTATTTGTCTTAGTCTGAAAAAGACAATAATATTATTAACATGTTTACATGAGTTGCTTTTTGAATGTTCCTTTCATGATGTCGTTTTACATGTTATAACGCATAATTCGATTAACGCCATTGTGTCACCACGATATCCACATGTCCTCTGGAGTTTCATGAAATTTCACATGTTTCATTTTTAATTTGTCGACTAACGGTAGTTTCACACTTTCACTTTTATTCGGGAACATTTCATGCATGACCGCCCCCCCCCCCCCCCCCACACACACACACCCGACAAATGAAATATTGGATGATAAGAACTGCTGGAAGAGTGTTGTTTTAATGCAATTTGATACCGCACAACGCATTTTGCTGTTTGTGTGTCTGTGGTCTTACTGACTCGATAGGTGCAGAGAATAGTGTCAAACACCTGTGTGTGTTTGGAATATCCTGTCACAAAATGCGGCGAAAATCCTACATGACTGTAATAGTTTGATTAAGCTGTTTACATGTCTGTACTGCACTTCAATAATGCAACTAAAATCGGCATACTCCACATGTCCTAATTCGATTTCTATTTAGTTCGATTATGACCTTAATCTGATTAAATGAATCAAAAATCGATGTTTAGATTGGAAGACTCTTAATCGCAGTATTGACTAAATCTATTCAAATTAGATTATTGGCATCCATGTAAACATACTCACTGTCTTAGGCCCCGTTTACACTACTACGTTTTAGTTTTAAGACGCACAAGTTTTAGAGCCCCGAAAAACGGAGCATTTTGGAAACGCTGGAGAAGCCGTTTTCATTCTAAAACACTGCTGCTTCGACTCAGGCCCTGTTTACACTAACACATTTTAGTTTTAAAACGGCATTTTAGAATGGGCATTTTCTAAACAATTCTGTGTCTACATTAAAACGGTGAAAACACACATCACGTGACCACACACACGCACACTCTGGCATGCACTGCAGCGTGCTTTGAGCACATACCCATAAGAGCTGTGCGCGTCGGACTGTTCATCAAGGATCTACCGCTGGATCAAATCTCACTATGTTTGTTAAACCTGACATTTACTTCATCTTGTTGTTTATATCTAGTGACATATTCCCTAACTTTGGTCTTTTGAATCTTATACTTGTTCTCAGTATTGTGTTTTGGCCGAGCGCTTAGATTAATATATTCATTAATGTAACCACGGACACTGATTCTGCACATATGATTGATTGCTTGCCTTTATGTATAAACTTATTGTACGTTTTACTTTCATAATGACGATTATTGATTATTAAAACAATGAAAGAGAAGGTATGTTTCGTATTTTTAATGGAAATGAATGGAGGCAGTTATGTTGTCAGCTCCATTTTGTTATAAATATGCATGAAGATGACGGTCATATTATGCAGCTACATGACGCCTCAACATTTTTGGTGTCTATTAAGTTGCTAATATCAAAATGAAAATTGACAGTTCCTTATATGTTTTTGTTTTATTGTTAAGATAGTGAAACAGCATAGCCAGGGTGATGTGAATGAGGTTGTAAAGTACACAGTCCCTTTGAAGATTTACCGACGATTCCTCAAGAGTTTGTTTTCCATATCAAACTTCTGAAGTCTGAACTTACAAGGAGAGGATGCAGGAATGAACTGTGTGCAGGCTACTTAATCTCGCCTCCGTTTTCAGATGTCCCCATTTTCCCCCATCCACAGAGAGTGGATTATCCTTCACCCCAAATTTTGTCTTATGTTTTGTTACAGACTGAAGAATTACCAAAAGTCACGGCTATATAAAATTGGCTCCATAGTTGTGGTAGGACATTTGATGTTAAACGCAGTATACACAAGCATTTCTCTGTATGTTTCCCATCACAACTACCCAGGAGGGAAAGCAATGCAGGAACTACATAGATTAATGCCAACGACAGCAGGTATGTTAATAGCTTTATTAATACTGAATTATTATTGCAATCCAAACAACCTGATTAAGATGTATACTTGCCACACAGATGTCTCATTACACATCGACGTACTTGCTGCACAAACTGGAGTCTCACGTTTTCTGGAACTAAACAGTAACTGGAGGTGTGTGAGCATCTATCGACGATAATGCTTTATATGTTTAACGATTTGCTTGTATTAATGTTTCTTTTTAATTGCTTCATAGATATGACAAGAAGGAGGATTTGACAGTTGAAGATCCAGTTATGAAAACGTATTCACATCTATTAATGGAAGTGAATGCAACAAAGATATTGCTACTCAAAGACTCGCATAAGCCTTTGGTGTTCATTACCGGATACCAAAGCCTTACATTTGAGATGTTCCATTTTCCACCTCTCAAAATTCAGCTAAACAAAAAACTTGTGCTTCTAGAAAGACAATCAAACAAAGTAAATGGAAGATTGGACTAAAATTTTTATTTATTCCTTTAGCTAAAGGAAGGGGCCAATAAATGTTTATAAAAGTGGTTTTGTGAATTATTCTGCTGTTTCTGTTTGCTGAGAGGGTAGGTAGTTCTGAGTTAGTTCTATTAACACTAGTAACAGGTTAGAGTGCATTTAAAATTTATTCACCTTATTCTTTGCGGACAAGCAGGCGCAGCCATTTGAATCATTTTGGCTCGAGACTTCCAGTCTCATTCACTTCCATTCATTTTTAGATGTTAAAAACAGTTTGTTCTGCTGCTTGATCTTGCAAACTGACATTTTCTTATTATATTATTCTGCTTTGTTTGTATAGTCATACCCAGCCGAGTTACCCAGCCGAGGCTCGAACCAGCGACTTTCTTGCTGTAATGCAGCAGCACTACCTACTGCACCATCGTGTCACCTTAGATCGATTATACTTTTTGAAAGTCGATTTCGATGACTTTTCAATTAATCGCCCAGCCCTTCTCTATACAGCTACAAGTTGGCACTCACAACCTCTCTGATTTGGCAGTACAAGTATAAATCTTTTCACGCTGACCTTTGCTTCACATTTTGTGATATTCCTGTAACAGAACTCACTGGTGCACTTGTAGATTTTTTTAAGCCAATGTTGTAGATGCAAAGGCGCAAGGAGTGTGCCGGACCAATGAACAATACCCGCTGTGAACGAAGAATACTTTGTATGACTATTTTTTATTTTAATTTTTTTACTATTTCATGAAAAGATTTTAGGGCGACGCGGTGGTGCAGTAGGTGCTGTCGCCTCAAAGCAAGATCGCTGGTTCCAGCCTTGGCGGGGTCAGTTGGCGTTTCTGTGTGGAGTTTGCATGTTCTACGCCTGTTTGCGTGGATTTTGTCCGGGTGCTCCGTTTTCCCCCACAGTCCAAAGACATGTGGTACAGGTGAATTGGGTAGGCTAAATTGTCCGTAGAGTATGCGTGTGAATGAGTCTGTATGGATGTTTCCCAGAGATGGGTTGGAGCTGGAAGCACATTCGCTGCATAAAACATATGCTGGATAAGTTGGCAAATCATTCCGCTGTGGCAGCCCTCGATTAATAAAGGGACTAAGCCGAAAAAAAAATTAATGAAAAGATTTTTTGTTAAATATCAATAATTATACAGAAATGTATATACCAGTAAAAGAGCAACCAAGGTGGTTTGTTGGCAAGGGCCTGCAAAGGAAATGGGAAGATTTTGTATTAAAATTATTTTGTTCTAGAATTATTAAAATCTAGTTTTACATTGTATACCATGTTGCAGTTTGGCTGTTCAACACATCATTATTTCTGTGGGAGCTGCATTCTCATAGGCAATCTTAGGAGTGTACAATGTTTTGGGTTACCTGGGTTTCTGTTCTCAGTTTTTATTAGAATTATACATGAATTGGAAAAAATACAATCAAGGTTTCCACAAATTATGGAATTTCAGGCCAATCATGGAATTTTAAAAGTTTTTTTCTATAGACATTGAAAGCCAGGAAATTGTTTTATTCTTTGTTCAAGTTTTTGAAAATCAGTGATTTTTGTTTGTTGCTTTAAATTTTAGTTTACAATTATTAAGATTTTTTCTATACCTTATTTTGTTATATTGCACTGTTACATGCATCCCTATTGTTATGGTTAGGCTGTTTTTCCAGCTAAATTTTATTTCTTGCATGCTAATCAACAGGCAATCACTTTCAGCAGACTGTACTTTTTTAACTAAGGTTAACATGCCAGGATAGTATACATTTTAAGAGCTTTGGTTTTAAATGTAGAAGACAGAAAAGTTCAATGTAAAGGTTGTAAAAGTACCATTGAGCTTTCAAATATTGAACAAGGAGCACTTTGCATCCACTCCAAAAATATCCATTGTTCTCTTAGTGGCTATACAAGTCATGCAAAGTTGTTTAAGCTAAAACAGTTTTAATAATTTTTAATATTGTATTATTAATATACAAGCAGAACATCCGCCTTTTTTTGTCCATTCTTTGGAGGTCATGGAAATTCAGATTTAGTCAGTAAAGGTCAGGGAATTGTTATGCATGTTAGTCATAAATCACACAGTGTCAGACTGTAACAAATTTAAATGCAACTGGTTTCAAAGTGTAATATTTTATTTACAAATGAACACAAAACAACTAATTGTTCCAGTCTGAATTTTTCCTATCAAATTATATTTTAGAAACCATTTATAAATTGTACAGTACATTTCCTCGATGTCCCATAATTTAACCCTTTATATAAAAACTGATTTGTGCTTAAGACAATTTTTCAAAACATTTGAACCTGAAAAGCACAGCATTATGTACATTAACATACAAAATCATCTGCCAAAAAAAATTATAAAATAATAATACAAAAATAAAAATAACCATCATTCTAACAGTACCATAAGCCACAAAAATCACAAAATAATTAAATAAAATACATTTAAAACATCTGTCACAGCATTTATTTTGGGCCATGTATATAATCATATATATATATATATATATATATATGTATATATAAAACAGTATTCATCATGTAGGTTTCATTTTATAAAATCATTTAAATCAGAAGACTATGACTTGCTTTGCACATCAGTTAATATTTACAGCATGTTGACCTGAAGTAGTTTGTATAAGGCACAAGGAGAGAGAAGACAAATATATTTATAAAATAAAATCAAAATACAGCAACAAACAGTAACTAACCATACAGCTAGATAACCCTCCCTCCCTGAAAACACTTCACCAGGAATAAGACTCCAGTTATCAAGTGTACTCAACAGTAGTACTTAGTACAATCTTATTTAAACCAGCTAAAAACAGTATATTCAAGTTAAATAGCATCCAAATGATATATGAACCTCAGAGAAATAGAGAAAAAAATCTGTGGGTAATTAGGCCTTCTCAGAAAAAGTAACTTGAGTGGTCCAAGGCTGAAGTTCAGAGCATAAAACAGACTTTAAAATATAAATACATAATCATCAGTACTGAAAATATATCAAAGGAAGGTTGACTTTTAAAAATAGAAGTCCTTCAAGATTTTCTAGCAATGGTCGGGACTGATTCAGGGCACAGTTGACAGTTGATGTGCTAAAAAGTGTATCTGCTGGTACAATGCTGGGTGGACAACCCACATAGCGTACAGCTACTTTGGCAAGATCTGGCCACAGTAACTTCTTTAGGTTCCAGTAATCTAGAGGATCACAACTCTGGTCAAGAATGTCCTCCTCCAAATACTCCAGAACAGCAAGCTCCAGTGATTTTGGTTTCTCTTCTTGCTTGATTTTCTGTCTAATGTCATCCATAAGAGCCCAGAGGTTCTCTTTGTTTGAGGCCAAGCTGTTTGATGAAGCAGGTATTTCACTGCATCCATTTGACAAAGGTGTCTTTGTCTCTACAGAATTGGATGTAGACACCTCGAGCTCTTGTATGAGGTCATGCTTACACTGCTCCGCTTCTTCCTCAGTAAAGAGGGAGGTCTTGTACCTTGGGTCCAACATGGTTGCCCATATGTACCTGGGATCATGAAGTGTAGGGGACATTCTTGTCACCAATGCCTCTTTTAAAGACTTGAGCATATTGTCAATACCCATGGTCTCATCAAAAAGCATGTCTATCTTTCGGTTGAGTATGTGAATGAGTGGAATGACCTGACCTAGTGTTGCAGTGCGATTGCTCATCTCTCTGCAGGCTACCACAAAAGGCTTAAGAGCGTTGCAGACTGACCCCATTACTTCCCACTGGTCACAACTTATCAGTTCCCTGAAATTGCACTCGATTGACATCTCATCAATTGCTTTCTTTTGCTCTACTAATCGCTCAAGCATAAAGTAAGATGTTTTCCACTTCGATGGAACATCCTGAACCAGTTGGTTTTCAGGTAACTGATATACTTTTTGTAGCTCTGCCAACTTCTCTTTTGCTTTAGCAGAACGATGCACTCTTTCACAGATTTTTCGAGCAATACTAAGCAAGTTCTGAACCATCCTCTGACTTTTTATGGCTTCATTAACAATCAGATCTATGTTATGACCAAAACACTGCATGGTGGTGTGGTCACAGCTCTCCAGAACATTTCTAATTGTTTGATTATCGGTTACAGTAAATCCAATTTTAAGGCCTGAGGAACCCATCCAGGTGTCCCAAAGATATTCAAGCTGTTTCTGTATGTTCAGCATATTGTAGTCACAGTCAATTGAGGCAACACCAAGGAGGGCCGAGCAGTGGAAATCTTGCCCCTGAGGCAGAACTTGAGACTCAAATGACACCCAGTGGGCTGTAAGAATCAAGTACTCTTGAGTTTGGCTGCTTATCCAAACACTTGTTGTGAAATGAATGATTCCACCTTCAGCTTCCTTGAGGTGGGTAAGAACTACTTCTTTAACACTTTCATACATTTCTGGGATTGCTGTGCTGGTAAAATAGGATGAGGGAGGTAAAGAATACTGTGGCTGGAGGTATTCCAGTAAGCGATTCAGGCCAACATTTTCCACTACGGTTGATGGCTGAAGGTCCAGTGCAAGCATTTCTGCAATGAGTTTGGTGATTTTTTTGGCAGCTGGGTGGCATTCGCTGAACTTTTCTGCATTTTCCTGATGAGTAGAAATGTCCATGAGCTCCTGCTTAACTTGAGTTTCAGCAGATGGCACATCACCTGAGATATTGCTATTATTTTCAAGCACATGGCCATGAAATCTCTGCATGTGCCTAAATAAGCAGCTAGTGCCTAAATTTGTTGTCTTTTTTCCCCTGCTAATTGTGCGGCTACAGTGCAAACAGACTACCTTTGTTGGGTCTGCAGATGAAATAGAAAAGTGATTCCATAGCTTTGAAGTCTTTTTGCTGAAAATGGGCAGGGTGTGGGGTTTGTTCTCAGCAGCAAGGCTATCTGTTGCCAAGTCCTCTGCTGCATGATTGGAGTGGGGTGACTGTGGTGAGGAAACTTTGTCACTTGTGCTTCTTGGGGTTTTTAAAACATCAGGATGCCGCCGCATTAAATGCCGCATTAAACAGCTTGTGCCAAAGTCTCCTCTTTTACCACGACTTATGACACAGGGACAATACCGACACAAAGCTTTGAGTTGGTCAACAGGTGAGACAATGAAATGATGCCATACTTCTGATTTCACCCGTTTCATAATTTTCTTATTTTGTTGAAAAACTGAGCTTTGATCTTCAGGTGCTATGCTGTGACCATCAATGTGTTCCTCTGGAGAGGATGACAGTGGAATGCTTTCCCCTTTCAGTAAACATTGATCAATTGAGGACTCTTCTCTGGACTGATATGTGGCATCATTCTCATCTTCAAGAGTCATGTTCTCACTGTCATCATTGGGCATTTTGTCTGATATGGTATCTGGGTTGTGTGAGGTACAGAGGGATTCCTTTTTGACCTCCGTGGAATCCTGTGTGCGAGAAAGCAGTGTTGGTGGAGTCGTGTAAGGCGGAGGAATGCTTGAGCCCTGCCCGTTTTCATCAATGACAATGTCTCTGTGGGCCCGCCACATGTGGCGAATAAGGCAACTCGTCCCCAGGTCTTTCCCATTTTTTCCACGACTGAACTCATTCATACAGTGAATACACACAGCTTTTGAGCTGTCAGCAGGGGATAAATAAAAGTGTTTCCACACTGCTGAACGCCGCCGAGAACTTGAGCTCTTAGGGGCTGATCCAGGGCATTCAGTCCCAAAGTCTGTAGCATCATCATTATGGTTGTTAAAGGAATGTGGGGACTGACCTGCAGTAGAGTCACCCTTGACACTCTTTTCTCCTTTTGGTTTCACCTTTTGTAAAGACTCTTTGGGCACCATGTCTGTGGCTTCAGCTAGAAAGGAGGACAGTTGACTATGGTTTTCTGTAGAGGACTTCATGCCTGCAGGCAAATCTCCATTGTTTGGTGATATGTTGGGAGGTATTAAAGATGAAGTATTGGACAAATTATTTAATGAGTCACTGTCTGGCAGAAGAACACTGGGGTGAGCTCTTCGCACATGCCTCATTAAACAGCTAGTACTGAGGTCTTTCTCATTTTTACCCCGGCTGAACTCTTTCATACAGTACATACAGATTGCTTTGGTACTATCACGTGGTGATATGAAAAAATGGTTCCAAGCAGGAGATTTTTTTCTAGGGTTAAGGGGACTTCTTATGGATGACAGAAGGCTTTGTGTCACAGCATCCATTGCAACATCATAAAGAGTACTTGAATAGCCACTGAACAAGCTACCATAATCATCATCATAACCTCTGGTGGCAAAGGGCCCAAACGTCCCATCAAATGCTAGCTTTTCATCATCCTGAGCATTTTCACCTGTTTCTTTTGGTTCTGCTTTGATGCATACACTTGTTTCAGTTTCTGAATTATTTATTTCAGTGTTCTGGCTCTTATTTGAAATATTTGGAGATGTTTGAGAATCATGCTTTTCACAAGATTCTGCTGTCGAATCCTCCGTTGAAAGCCTTTCAACCTCAGAAGATCCATCTTCCTCTGTGGACTCAAATGATAAAGACACCAAAGAAGAGTCTTTTGCCAGTGTCTCAGAGGGACAGGGATGAAACTCTGATTCCAGTATTTCTTGAGGAGTAATTCTGTATGATTTGAACACATAGCCATCTTTCCCTTCAATTTTTAAACAGGTTCCTTTGGCCTCAATTCTTTTGTTATCTTTGGAGCCATTATGCCTATGGCTTGCAACCTCAGTCTTCTGTGAGAGGCTGTCTTCACTGTCCATTATTGCAGAAAAAAATTCTGCAGGAAAAGAAATTGTCCTCTATTCAAAGCAGCTCTTTTAAGTCTCCAAGTGTCATGAGTGTGGCTTTCTCCATCCAAGAGTTTACTTACATGTTAGACATGTTATATATTGGAGTACTGATGCCACAGATAGAAGAAGCTCCACTTAAGACAGCATAAATCACTTGTATTCATTTGTAGAATCTGCAAAAATAGATGGGAGAAAGAAAAACATTAAAAACTGTATTTGAACTTCAGGAGAATGGTCAAATCTGACAAAGAGTTATCTGAATTTGTGTGATGGTTTTGTCACTGAATAAATTCAATTACAGACTTAATACCAGTAATATTGTCTTGAAACATTTGTGTGTTCAAGGTTTGTGAATGTTGATTCGTAGCAGGTTCTGACTGAAGTTTTCAGGATCACAAGGAACATCATGTTTAAATTTGTTTATTTATTGGCACATTAGCAACTCTATTTATGGCAAGATCTATATTAATACACACATTATATAATAATAACAACATATCCTAATGATACAGAAAAAGTAAATAAATACACTTTTACATAAAAAAAACATTTTTTCAAATCAATTTGTGAACTTCATGACATAAAAAAATCAACTAATGTGTTCTGAGTATATAAAAAATGTTTAGATGTTTTTTTTTTTACATTCTAATGAAATTTCTTTTATAATGAGTAAATCAAATAGCCACTTATGGAAGCAATAGAAACTTTTAAAAAAATTATTCATACTTAAACACAAAAAACATGGCTGTAAAACTAAACTCAATCCAGGGCCTGCTAAACAATCAATAATAATTTTTGTTCTCGGACATATTTAGTCTGTCTGCCCTCATCAAGACTTGTCTTTTTTTGTCATTTTTAAATCCATTTAGCCAAATTCTTGTTCTGGCGGAGTCATTTTTAGCTTAGTTTAGCATAATGTATTGAATCAGATTTGACCATTAGAATTTCATTCTAAAAAAGGTCTTGGTAAAACTAGAGTCATAAAACTGATGGAAAATGAAACATCAGTATTGAGAGACGCATCTGTTTAAATGAGCTTCTGTACATATCATCTAGACCTACCATTCAGTTTAATAATAGTATATTGTTTGATCCTATGAAAATTAGATAATGTATATTTTTTTATAAGGACTATTATTAAATGCACATCTTTTAATGTAAAAGTTTTTTCTCATTTCCATTTACTGTGTAATATTATTCCACTTGGTGCAGCCATGGTACGGCAACAGATTTTCTTGACTTTTGCCAGAAAGACAGTATAGATTCTAGCAAAACTGATTTAAAAAATAGTAATTCTTTATATTTTTATTGGTCTTATTACACAATGTAACAACAGAAGACTCAAGCTTTCAATAGGAAAACCTTTTTGAATATTTATTTATAAAATGCTAATGGTATTCAGACAGATCATATTCAGAAAGATTTTTATTCAAAGTATTGGTGAGTACTGAATTCTGTATTTATTAAATAAGATTAAAAAAGCACAGGTCGCTGACACCCGTGAGATATTTGGTGAGCAAAATAGGTAAATTTTCTACCCCACTAAAGGCTTCTTCTCGTCATGTAGTTAATAACAAAAGATTTACTACCTGATGAAAAAGTTATATACTGTATTATAGTCCTTTGAACCATATTATAGGTAATATACTACAGTAAATTGTAGTATAGCTCAGTATTTACTATAGTTTAACAATTGACTAGTTAATATCACAGTATACTGTAAAATAAATTAATAAACTGTAGTAAATACTATTATATACTTACATTAATGTAATAGATTTACCATAGTATGGTTAAAAACACTAGTATTTACTAGAGTAACTTTTCTATAATATGCTTTTTTATTTTTTCATGCCTTTACAGATATGTTTACACATCATATTCTCTTTATATTGTTTAGTATCGTTAGTGTCACTTCTCATGTGTATTTGGTTGTGAGATGTAGTTTGCGGACAGAGAAAAAGTTGTCTGCGATTCTTCCTATTGTAAAGTCATGCAGTGTGAAACCCCCTGTACATCCTGAATCTTGCAGTGTGCACACAGCAGCTATGGAATGCTGCCCCAGATAGTCATGCAGTGTGAAAACATTAACTTAGCATTAGTTGCTCTATTGAAAGCCACAATGAGCCATGACTAGGTGTAATGCTAACTGTTAATCCCTGAGGCGTTTCTCAAGTGCATGTTGTTATGTTACCAGTTTTCAGTTCTACTGTAGCCTTAATACTTTTACTATTAAACAAAATGTGTAAAAAACAACTCTGTCTTAATAGATTTTCAGCTTGAAATTATTAAACTTTGATTTGCAGTGGTTGTTAAAGGGATAGTTTACTCAAAAACGAAAATGTACTCACTATTTACTCAGTCTCATGTGGTTTTAAACCCTGAGTTTCTTTCTTCTGTTAAACACAAAAGATATTTTGAAGAAAGCTGAAAACCTGTAACCATTGACTTCTATAGTGGGGAAAAACAGATATCTTCTTAAACATCTACTTTTAGTTCTACTTAGAGTAAATTATGCAAGAATGCATGATAAAGAATAGTAGTATTGTTGAAATCAGAAGACAAAAAACGGGGTTTTGTTTCACACAAAACTGCAAATTCTGTCATAATTTACTTTCCCTCATTTGTTCCAAATCTGTTTGTCTTTTTTATGTTGAACACAAAAGTAGATGTTTAATAAGATATGTTTTTCCCCACTATAGAAGTTAATGGTTACAGGTTTTCAGCTTTCTTCAAAATATCTTGTGTGTTCAACAGTAGAAAGAAACAATAAAAATGTTACCTTTTCCCAAAAGTAAAACCACCAATAATCAAGAATGATTGTTGGTGGTTTTACTTTTGGGAAAAGGTAACATTTTTATTGTTGATCATCATTTGGCAACATTAACCCTTTACACAGGCATAGGAAAATAAGTTTCTGGCTTTTATATGGAGTTCTATGGACTAAAACAACAAATTATAGTGTGCACGCATAAATACACTTTCTGCTCTAAGAGCTGAGGTGCTTATTTAAATTTTTTCCCCCCAAACATATCAAGGTAAGTGTCCACTTTAACACTCTCTCCCTCACACACAGTCTAGCGTTGCATGGTTTACTGGTACTACTGGTAGTACCCCAATACTATGGCTTCAATATACTGCCGGTGCCACTGTAGTTGTAAATCGTAGTATCGTCAATAACGGTTCTGCAATAGTAATGTTTTATGTGGAAAGTCACAAAAATGCTCACACATGTGTGCCAGCAAAAAATTTAAAAATACACATTTTAACTTCAACAGTCTGCAGAGTCCTTTAAGACCTCAAAACTGCGTAGAATTTGCATTGTATTGCACGTTTTCTGATGCTTCAGTTCAAACACACATCTGAATCAGTTAATTTTTGTTCATGTAAATATGATTTAGTAGCTACAACAACTGCGACAATTTCTTATAAAGAACAACTTACCAAGTGAAGTATATAATTCATATCATTTTGTAGCTAATTTCATTTGGCGTAATTTGTATCTTAATGTTAATATATTTTGTGTTGTTTAGTTTTCTACAAAATAAACAAAAAGAACAAATAACATTTGAGATGAAGTGACATACTGTTTTGTATAAATAAAAGTGATACATTCATAGTTTCGAATAATGTCTTATTGTTAGTTGTATGTCCAAAAATAAAAGAATAGGGTATTTTTTTAAACGAATTGTTATTGACAAACAGCATCTGCTTTAAGAACAGAAACCCCACGTCTTTCGTCACAAGTCTGACCGCAATGTGCTTTTTTAAAAATGAGAGTTTGATGCCAAATGAATGTTTGAGCCAGTCTGTCAGATCAAAATGCTTAAAACATGTTCATAGTTTAGAGAAATCGACCCACCTGCAGATAAATTTCATTTTTGAACACCTAACAAGAAGATTAACTCGAAAAAATTGGAGCCTGCAAGCACCCTTGTGTGCACATCATATCACCTGTGGGCCCAATACACGCTCTCACGAGTAAGGTCATGTCTCACAGAACACACATGCGATCATTTCTCTTGCTGAATAAAAAGTATAAATCACCCTCACCCTGGCTTCACTCTTTTCTCATGCAAACAGTTTCTGTTTTTAGATGTGTTCACCGAGCGCAGGTGGTAGCGTAGTTGAAAACAGACCCATCAAGTCAAACACTTCGGGGGTCGTAGTTTGCTGCAGTCATCACAGATCATATGGCGTGATCATTTATTTAGTTATTTTTATTATTATTGCAATAACAAAAGAGTCACAGTATATACAAATAAAACTCTAAAAAGGGCATTATGAATCAAAACTAATTATTACATATAATAATTTAAAAAATACAATCACTCTAACCTAAAATATAGTATTTCTGACAATTTGCTTCATTTAATAGATTTAAGTTATTAATATCACGATACTATTGTGAAACTACTTGGCATTGTAATACGTCAGCTTAGGCATTGGATGATAAATTTTTCAAGATATACCGCGGTTTGGAACAGTCAAGCTTTTAAAGCTGTCAAAATGTTCTGTAATACCGTTCCTAAGGTATGTGTAAGATTTTTTTAATTTTTGTTAGATTTTTAGGACAACAGTATCTTCAGCAGAAAATATATCCAAAGATGCAGTTTTAAATTGTAGAAACAAATCTGTTTTTGAAATAAATTAAGACAGCATGTTTACGTCTCCAAAATATCTTAAATGTTTCTTAAAATAAAAAAAATAGAGTGTGTTTAAAAGGGAAAATGTTTTTGTTTTTTACCCAGGCATTTAAAAAGAATTTATTTTAGAGCAGTCATCACAATCCCGCAAAACCGTGATATTTTTATCCAAGGTTATTATACCGTCAAATCTTATACCAGCACCTACTTCAGCTGGTATAGTATAATGACATGAATTTATGGTATCGTGACAACCCTAATGCACGCATGCACTCAAAAATATTACCTCTTACCAACAGAAAAACCTTATTATACATTGTCATCGCTTTGCAAAAAAAGAAAGAAAGAAGTCAAATGGGGCAAAAACAGCCACTAACATATTTAAAACTCAGAAACATTGCCTAGAATGTATTGTTGAGGTTTTGAAAAATATCAAAGCACTTCCCAAATTATGTTTCAAAATAAAAATTTTCACCAAATATAATTCCATTTGCTGAAATACAAATAAAGTTGTGGACAAATTGAGCCTCAAAACCACCCCAGAATGGATGAAAACATCCACAACAGAATATAAAGGTTAATAAATGATTAAACAGAATCCATTTAAAAAAAGATTATTCAGTTTTTACAAAACATTTTATTCACCTTATTCTCCGCGTACGAGTGGGCGCAGCCATTTGAATCATTTTGGCTCGAAACTTCCGGTCTCATTCACTTTCATTCATTTTTAAACGTTAAAAACAGCTCGTTTTGCTGCTTGGTGTTGCAAACTGATATTTTCTTATTATATTATTCTACTTTGTCTGTATTGTAATGCAAACACTTGTTTGTAGAGTAAGTAGTTTGACCATCTTTGACGTTAATTATTTCTAGTCATTTCTCCCATAGGCAACTGAATCGGAAGTTCTAAAACAATTGCAAAAACGCGCGCAGTTCCGCATTGAAGAATAAGGTCAATGTTGTTAAATTTAATTTCTAAAAAAATCCACTTTATGTCATCCAAATAATATTTATCCTGCTCTATAGTTATAAGTTGTTTTTGTTTTTTAAATAAGTAATAAGAAATGGTAACATATATATATATATATATATTTATTAATACATTTTTGTAAAAAGAAAGATTTTACTTTTATTGAAATTGTAACGATATTGAATACGTTCACTCAAAAAACATGTTTTTTGTCATCGTTACTGATATATTTATTTAATATATGCCATTTTTGAGACTTATCATACTGTGAAAATATCATACCGTTACAACCCTAATGTCCTAATGTTGAAACAAGTATTGCAGTCCAAAAATCAAAACACCTTTTTTGGCCCCAACTCAAACAACTCCACACAAACTCAGATAGCCAGTTTGACAATACCAATAGGAGCAAGTGTGCCTGACTATCGAGCCTACATCGTAAACAACTACACATGATAAAATGTATTTTTCCATGTTAAAATTAGTTTTTGTAATAAGCATAACCTAAAAGTTCTATGTTAGAAATGGTTTCTAGGCCTATTTCTTGCGGCTAAACAACAGCATATGATAATGACTATGACAAACTATGATAATGATCATCTCAGGTTCTCATTATGTGCTTTATTCAACGTTAATGCAACCAATGTGAGTTTGAATACCATTTTACAAGACATATATTGCCATAATGAAAACTGCAGCATATAGTTTACATCAGATCTTAAAAATAAACATATAACTTAGTTTGAAAATTAATGTTAGAATGACTCCAACAAATATCAGTCCCTTAGCATGTACTTTTAATAATGTGAAGGAGGTTTAATATGTTTTAATTAAATTTTAAATCTGACAATTTCTTTGGATTGTAGTGCAAACTAGGGCTGCATGATTCTGGCAAAAATGTGAATCATTATTTTTTTTTTTTTGCTTAAAATCAAGATCGCAATTTTCTCGCGATTCTGTAAATGTAAAATAAAGGTTAATATAATTAGCCTATTATTATTGTTAATTCTCAAACATATGGTAAAACGACAATAATAATATTAGGCCTATGTGTAGGTATACTGTTGCTTAAAATGCAAAAATTTGTATAGTCATTATGGTGGACTTGAACAGACTTTCAATACGTCCTGTTTGTTAATTCACAGTAATGTGATGACATCAGAATATATTCATAATTATAAAGTTGATTTATTATGTTTAAGACATGTGCTTGTCATCTGCCAATGACAACATTATTAGACCATTTTTTTACTGGTAAAATTAGAATTTTGTCATCAGATTCCATCTTGCATTATATTCAACATTATATATAGGCTAGGGTTGTTATACTGACAGTAAACATTTATTTTCATGCACAACACTTTGTGTTCACTATTAAAAAAAAAAAAAAAACATCAAATGATTCTCGTAATCTGTAAAATGTGATATGATCATTTAAATGATGTGCGCACAGGTTTCACTGTCACTTCCGAGTGCGGCTCATGGCAGCCGTCACTGTGAGAAAAAACATCCATGCAAATCAAACCTCCCGCACGGCCCTCAAACGATCGCTCTGTGCAACAAACTGAACGTTATTTACAACTTCATTACCTGTTATTCACAGCCTATGCAGGTTGTGTTCACTAAAGTAGCTGTCATGCGTGCACGAGCGCATTCTCTGAAGTAAACAAACAGCTCGTGGTCAGCTCACGTGTGATTTTGCAGCCGCGAATACATTGATACATGAAGACAGAATTTTTTTTTTATACCTTATAAATACAATATGTGAGACTTTTAATGCCATTAAAAGTTGTCAATGTTGTTGTGAAGACTTGTGCGACTGCCTTGCTTCTCTCCTGACCATGAAAATATAATTGGCGGAGTCGTAGAAAAGCTTAATTAAGATTGTGTCTAGGGTCGAATCGAGATAGTGATCCTTTTTTGATTAATCGTGCAGCCCTAGCACAAGGCACTATTTTGTGTTTATGAATAGCTCTGGAATTATGTCACTGCCATGTTACATCATCTACTATTGGAACACAGAGCAGGTATCGACAATACGGACCTGATCACCTGAGGCCAGTGTGCAAAATGCTCGAGACAGTAGACAGGATCATTACTGGCCCGATCAGTGCTGCCTTGTCACTAAAGTTTAATATGGCTGTGACTGTTTGTTAATTGCGTGCAAATACAGTCTTGGGGTGCTTTCACATGTAGACATTTGTTTTGTAACCTGTCTCATTTGCCCAGTTTGTGTGAAATTGTAGTGAAAAAACAAAACGATCCAACAAAGTAACAAACCAGGCTATATCACAGTGTATTATGGTTGTTGTCCTCATTTGTAAGTCGCTTTGGATAAAAGCGTCTGCTAAATGACTAAATGTAAATGTGTAATAGCCATATATACAGCTATATGAATAATGAGTAGGGTGGGATGTCATTCCTACAAGTAAATGGGTGTTTCATGTCGAATATGAAAGTGAAAGCATGCTGAAATACTACCGATAGCTGTTTATCCATTCGGAAACTTGAACAAAATTACCATCTGATAACTTTTCCATAATTTAATCTTACAATATTTTTTATTAGGTCTATTTTGTTCATTTCTGCACTGTCACCTCGTAAGAGCATTAATCTGTTTCATGATCAGACTGCAGTCTTGGTTCATCTGTTATTTCTCTTTATAATTTAAGCCTATAATGCATAATTCTAGCCAACATTTTTTATATACAGATTAAGTCAATAGATTTTTACAAAACTTGACAATGTAAATGAGGCTATTTATGAGAAAGTCTTACCTCTCTGATTTATATTTGGTGACGTCGTCCGTGGAAGTCAAAATTAAAGTGCACATTTTTGCTTTTATATATATATATATATATATATATATATATATATATATATATATATATATATATATATATATATATATATACACACATATATACATATATATACATATATATATATATATATATGTATATATGTGTGTATATATATATATATATATATATATATATATATATATATATATATATATATATATATATATATATATATATATATATATATATATATATATACACACATATATATACACACATATATACATATACACACACACATACATACATTTTGTCAATCAATTTAGTATAATCAAATTTTGTTGCATCACAACTGTAATTGTTTTTTACTTGTCATTTGTATTTAAAGAAAAATTATGCTGAATAAAAAGTGTATGTATACAATTATGTTTGGCTTTTGATACGTTATTTAAAATATATAGCTAAAAAAACTATTAACTTTTTTGTGGAACCAGTGAAAATGTTTGCAGGGCAAGCAAAAATCTAGTCCAATCAGGCTAGCAGAAAAAATCCTTAGCGTTAAACCCTCCAATGTTACAATGAATGTAACCTGCTTAGCTAATGTTTACATTTGTTTTAATTATATTATTTGCTAATTAAAACCACCTCATTTGGAATAAAACTGGGTAAACTGGCAGTGGGCAGGTTATAGAGATCAAAACAGACATCTGTGCACATAACACATTTTCAAGAGAGAATAACTGACATTTAGCATTTTCTTTTAGAAAAGTGTGTTCACTTAGCATGTTTTTAAAATATATGCAAACATTCTGTTTTATGCTTTGGAGGAGTCAAAAACGTACATACAGCACCTGTAATCTAGTAGGTTAGAGCAGCATCAAAAATAACTCAAAGAAAGCTAGATTGAGACCACCTGTGTCCATAAAGTGGAAAAGAGAAATCAAGGACAAAATTTCAGAATTTGTTGTGCTTAACATGAGGCCAGTGAAGACTGTGGAAAGCGAAGGTTTTAGAATTAATACACACACTTGAACCTGGATACACCATTCCCAAAGGAGACCACACTTTGGATAATAAGACTGCAGCACCAGTTTACCATTATCTGCAGTTAAAAAAAGCATACTGGCTATATGTAATTTTAATACATATAATTTTTTAAGAAATAATTTTTATTGATAACAGAGTGTTGTCAATTGAATCATTTTTGATTTACATTTTGAATTGCCTACATGTTTCCTGCATTTTAGGCATTTTGCACACATTTGTTCTGCACATCATTGCTTCATTCTGAATTGTATTGTTTATTTGGTTTTGTCAAAAAGTTAGATACATATTCTGTTCAAATAAAATACTTTGTTTTACATTAGTTTTTTCTGCGCATGTATGTTATGCTCCAAATGTGAATATTTAATCATTTTTGACAGACACGTGTAAAACCGTGCCAAAAGATTTAAAAAGTTTAATTTGTACACATCTTATGGAGAGATCAATTGCAATAATAAAAACGATTACGTTTTCTGTCAGTTGTCACAAACATACATTGAAGCATAACGTTATAATAACAATCCAAATTAAAGTGGTCATCCATCAGAGAAAATTAAGCCTGTGCCATTATATATGTATGCAGTTTTAAAATAATACTACAATTTATATATTTCTACTGAGGAAGTTCCTCGTCGGCTCGAGATCCTAAACACGCTCTCGCGACCCCACGAGATGTAGGCGCTAGCTCAAGCTACCAATGCTAGCGGCTAACACGTTAGCTCGCAGACAAAAACAACAGGAAAACACTTCACGGTTCTCTCCTGCCATATGGTTGTAAATAACTGGAGTTACTTGCTTGTGTTTGCTTAATATTTAACGTTAATATGTAAAAACAACTGTTTCCTAATTAAAATGCCTATATGGAAACATTTAAAGACAAAACGTGAGGATTTGACTTAGTGACAACTCAATGGGGTGGTTACGTTAGGCCACAAAGGACATAACCAGATGAGGCAGAACCGGATCCTGATAGCACAAAACAGAGAGGCTCGTCGAACTAGCCGGGTCACTGGATCTAAACCAAAAATCGGGCATGCGTGTTTTTCGGATAATTTGAAATACTCAGTTAAAACATTATGCATCGCTTACCTTTATATCCTGAGGTTTACTTAAGCGACTTTCGGTTGTGAAATGGTTAAATAAAGCGTATGGTTGATCCAGTGTTGTAATTGAGTTGGTTGCTTTGTCTTCTGTGCCGTAAACAGTGCGCTGTAGTAGCGCCACACGGCGTCAGACGGAAGAAACAGTATTCTATGGCGTCATAGAGGCTTTCGATGCGGTGGGTGGGGTTAATAAATAAAAACAACATTTTATTCCACAGCTAATGAAAGGTCATTATCGTGTATGCCTATTGAAAATATGTACGTATACATAAACACGCATAAAATCCAAACTACTCATATTAAAATGAAAACATAACTAAGTAGCTTGTTCACTAAAGGAAACATACGGGGTTTCTTGACCCAAGGGCCTTTCTCAGGGGCAGGCCGTTTGGGTTCGTTTAAAACACGACATTTACTGCTGTTAAGGGGATGTCTTTAACCAGCTTATTATGATTAGTTTCCGCAAAAGGACATCTAATTTTGCAATTTTTAAATAATCGAACATGTTTAAAACAGGAGATTAAGAAATAAAATGTTTACGTTGTCTGGAAACAAAAGAATCAATAAAGTATGGTTTACTGTATGAATTATAATTTTCATAATCAAGTATTTCTGTGTTGTCTGCGTGACCCTATAGCCGTGTCTCATTTCAGAGACTGCATCCTTCGAAGAGCACACACGAAGGGCGTTTGCGTCATCGTAGCGCGACGAACGTTGGCTCAAGCAAGCTTAATTTCTATCAAATTCGAAGGCTACTTCAAATGCTTCTTCTGTTCTGAAATGAGATCGCTTATTATGCCTCTGATCATGTACGTCATGACGTCGAGCGGTGCGTGTGGGACGTCGAGTCGTAGGGAGCATCCGCATTGTTGTTGGTTGCAGGCGCAGAATCACATCAGGCTGAAAACGACACTGGGTTTGAATAGCAATCAAACCGTGCGTTTTTCTGGTGTTTATTGGTCAAATCCTGGCGATTGCTGCTGATAAGCGTTTGCAGCATTCCAGATTTATTCATGCAGAACTAAATCATTGGCCCTCAGATGAGAACATTGTGTGCGGCGGAATTACGGCAGGCCATCTCGCTTTCGCTGTAGAAAGCTGCTCTTTTTTTTACACAGCTGATCAGAGGTAATATGATCTAAAATATCGCTCACTGTTTAGCTACTTGTAAGGATTCGCTTGTTTAATGCATGGGTTATCAATGGAATGCTTGTGTTTGTGGTGTGCCAGTCTGCCGATCAATATCCAACATGATCGTCCTATAAATGTGTTCGATACTTGAACGTGTGCATGCATAATGCACAAATGTATTGAATGATATGTTCTAAACATGCTTCTGATCTCGCATGTGATTAACGAAGATACTTCGATAAAATAGCTTAAATGCTGATACGCTGCCATGGTAACTAAGGATATTTGTAATGTCATTTATCTCAATTATGACTTTGGCTTGACTTATGGCTTGCTAAAATAAAGAAAAAGCATTAGACATACGTGCCATAGTCATCAAAATAACATGAATTTGCTGTCTGATACAATAGTAAGAATGCAAAATTTTCTCTTTAATTCAATTCTTCTTTGATTAAATATTATTTATATGTAAACCAGTATTTAAATTTATTTATTTATTAATGTATTTAAACCACACAGAACTAAACTAAACTGAACTTCAACTCTAAAATCTGGACTTCACTAGAACTATGTTAGGCTGCTTTGACACAATCTACATTGTGAAAAGTGCTATATAAATAAACATGAATTGAATTGAATATAGCACTTTTTTACAAAGTATATTGTGTCAAAGCAGCTTAACATAGATGCAGTTCTGGTAAATTAAAACAGTTCAGTTGTCACAGCTGAAGTATAGTTTTAATTTAGTTCAGTGTAATGAAAAGGACATTGTTGAATGCTAAAAACTGAAGAGCAACTCTCCCAGTCCCAAGCCATGCAAGCCAGTGGTGAGGAAAACCTTCACCAATTGACAAGTGAAGACGAAAAAAAAAACATTGAGAATAGCCAGGCTCAGCTCCTCTGGCCAAACATCTTGTCCTCGTCCTCCTCAGTGTGTAGATGTATTCATGTAAAATATGCATAGATTGACTTGCAGAATGAGCCTTATTCAACTCCACTATTGAATTAGAAGTAACATTAATTGTGTTTTCTTTTTGAGCTTTGTAAGGAACTCCAATGAAAAGAAAGTCACAGCCTCTCAACATATCCACCTCCCACCGTGAGCCACTGACTTATGCCCAGGCCCAAAGGATGGTGGATCTAGAAGTTGACGGTCAGCTCCACCGTATCAGCATCTTTGAAAAGCTTGAGATTATCACGGATGAGGATCCTTTGGCACAGGAAATTATAAGCTGCACTAGCAGTAAGGAGACTGCTGAAAAACACCTGCAGATTTCAGATTGCTCTGCACATATCAAAATCAACAATCAGAAAAAGAACACATCTGTCAGTAGTATTCAAGGCAGCATCCTTCCTGAGCCCAAATTCCGCACTGTGGATTACAATCTTCCAGTAATTCCAAGCAGACCTTTGGCATACTACAAATACAAGCAGAAAACTTTAGAAGAGCTGGATCAGGAGGTGGAATATGATATGGACGAAGAGGACTTTGCTTGGCTTGACCTGGTCAATGAGAAAAGGAAGGAAGAAGGTCTCAACCTGGCTTCCTCCGATGCCTTTGAGTTTCTTCTTGATCGTTTTGAAAAAGAGTCATTCTTAGAGAGTCAGGGCCAACAGACCCTACAGTCCATAGATGATGAAGATGCTGTTTGCTGCATATGCATGGATGGAGACTGCATGGACAGCAATGCCATCCTCTTCTGTGACATGTGCAACCTAGCTGTTCATCAGGATTGTTACGGTGTTCCATATATTCCAGAGGGACAGTGGCTTTGCAGACATTGTCTACATTCACCTACGCAACCTGCCAATTGCATCCTCTGCCCTAACAAGGGAGGGGCAGTAAAAAAAACTGAAGATGACAGATGGGGTCATGTGGTTTGTGCTTTATGGGTACCCGAGGTTGGGTTCTCCAACACGGTTTTTATTGAGCCTATTGATGGTGTCTCAAACATTCCCCCTGCTCGATGGAAACTTACTTGCTACCTCTGTAAAGAAAAAGGAGTTGGAGCTTGTATCCAATGCCACAAAGCTAACTGCTACACTGCATTCCATGTCAGCTGTGCACAGAAGTCTGGTCTTTTTATGAAGATGGAGCCTATTAAGGTGTTGACTGACTCAGGTATACCCACATTCTCAGTGAAGAAGACAGCGTATTGTGGGGCCCACACTCCAAACGGCTCAGTTAAAAGACCTCTTGCAATATATAAAGACAGTAAGACAAATTATGGGCTTTGCCAGTTGGTAGATAGAAAGAGCAGCAGGCTGGGATTTAACAAGCAGAAGAGACTTAAAAAAAATGAAGAGGCAATTGTAACCATGGTTCCTCCGTTGTCTGTACCCAGCTTTTCATCGGAAAGGTGTGTTTGACATTGTTGACTTTTGCAAATGTTGGTAAGATGTCTGAACTACACATATAAATATACACTGATTCTACACTGTCATTGTCCTACAGATTGTCCCCCATTCTCAATCAAGTTTCTTTGCAAAAGAAGAACGCATTTGGTGAACTTGTCTTGAGTTATTGGACGCTTAAACGACGCTCTAGAAATGGAGTGCCACTGAATAGACGCCTCCAAACAAGACTACATACCCAAAAAAACAGTCAGCGCGTAAGTATCTTGGTGTGCTGTGTATTTAAGCAAATTAAGATGGTCATGTAAATGTTGCACCTGAATGTTTATATATATTGTAACATAACAGAAACAGACAGAGGAGGAGACTCAAGCACTGAAAGAACAGTTGAAGGAGTGGCATCAGTTAAGGCATGATCTTGAGCGTGCACGAATGCTGCTGGAGCTGATCAGGAAAAGAGAGAAACTTAAGAGAGAGGAGGTATGTGAACATTATACTATGTTAAAGTCAAAAGGAGCATAATATTTATTGTTTGGATGTGTGTGATCTTAGAGCATGACTTGTGTGATTCTGTTGCAGATATTGCTTCAGCAAACATTAATGGAGTTCCAGCTCACTCCTTTCACAGTCCTTTTGAGGGCTGTCCTGGATCAGTTACAAGAGAAGGACCAGGCACGCATTTTTGCAGAGCCTGTCAGCATTAAAGAGGTTGTTCCACAAGCTTCCTTAATTTTCTTAATTTTTTAACAAAAGATATTTTAGTATGCATACAGTGTCTACATGCAACTATATACATACATACAAACAGTTGAAGTCAGAATTATTAGCCCCCGTGAATTATTAGCCTCCCTGTTTATTTTTTCCCCCAATTTCTGTTTAACAGAGAGATTTTTTTTCAACGCATTTCTAAACATAATAGTTTTAATAACTCATTTCTAATAACTGATTTATTTTATCTTTGCCGTGATCACAGTAAATAATATTTTACTAGATATTTTTCAAGAAACTTCTATACAGCTTAAAGTGACATTTAAAGGCTTAACTAGGTTAACTGAGGGGGTTAGGATAATTAAGCAAGTTGTAAAAAGATGGTTTGTTCTGTAGGCTATCGAGAAAATAAATGGTTTACAGGGAATAAAAATAATGACCTTAAAATGGTTCATAAAAAATTAAGAACTGCTTTTATTCAAGCTGAAATAAAATAAATAAGACTTTCTCCAGAAGAAAAAATATTATCAGACATACTATGAAAATGTCCTTGCTCTATTAAACATCAGTTGGGAAATATTTAAAAAAGAAGAGCATTTTTCCAGAGAATTTGTAGAGAAAAATCAGGGTGTACAATAGGAATCAGCTAAAATGGGGTCATTTTTTTTCTAAAAAAAAAAAAAACAGCTAGGAGCAGTACAACAGATATACATCAAAGGAAAAAAATACATTATAATAATAAATATTTTGAAATCAAAGTATAAAGAGCTTCAGTTGTTTTCATTTGATTTCTGAAGTATTGAAGCTTTGAACCACTTTTCATAACTCAGAAAGAAAGCAGTTAAAAAAAGAGCCTGCATTTTTCCATTTAGAAGAATGAACAAGATATTTACCAATGAATAAATTAAAGTTCAGAATGTCAGATAATAAAAATGTAAATCACATTTGTTATTCAAAATATCCTCTAGAACATCAGTGGAGTTTACAGGGTTTTGATGGAAAAATATGAATTGTTAACGGTGCCAAACAGGGTTTTGCATTGTTTACATACTAAAGTCCTTATGTCTTTGCTACAGCATACAGTTAACGCTAGAAACTATGCATGTAAGATACCAATTTTAACAAATAAAAATTCTTACAGGTTGTGGCTCACCATTGTCAAATGCTAGAGAGCTGTATTTGTTTTTTATAATCCTCTGGTATATAAATAAAAATAAATTGTAACCACTTCTCTTGTTGTGTCAAAAACAGCCCAATACAGAAACAGAACAAGCTCTGTCAAAATAGCAGTGTTTGGACAGCATTTTGTCTTTCTCTGCTACCAACTTTACAATGCCTTTGTGACCATGCAACTTCGCACGTTTTCCTGTGTTGAAAACCGAAGGGTTTATGACATCATTAACCCAGAAGTTTTTTTTTGTAGTCCCCAAACTTTGTTCACTGTAGGCTTTGCTAAGCTAACGCTGTAAAAGTAATGTCTCACTTTGCATTGTACTTTGAGCATTTTACATTCAAAGATGTTCTCACATTACACAAAAACTAAAATTTAAAACCTATCGTAGTGAACCACCCTTCTAAAAGCCAGATTTTAGGAATTGAATTTGAGAGAACATTTCCCTTTATTGATCTTTAAATTTTCATGATACCATTACTTATTTGTAACTTTAAACCACATAAAAATGGGATAATATTATGTCAAGACTTCACTGATGAGAATGTCACTATTTGTGTCTATTCCCAACAGGTCCCTGACTATATGGACCATGTATTGCATCCAATGGATTTTTCTACCATGAGCAAACGCATTGAAGCACAAGGCTATACGTATCTGGATGAATTTGAAGCTGACTTCAATCTCATTACTGATAATTGCATGAAGTACAATGGGAAGGATACATTCTTCTATAGAGCAGCTGTTAAACTGAGAGACCAGGGTGGAGCTATCCTGAGGAAAACTCGTCGAGATGTTCAGAGAATCGGCTTGGATTTTGAAACTGGCTTGCACCTACTTGAAGCACCCCATATTGAGCTTTCTGTTCCCTTTTCTTGGGAAGATGGTAAACACACAAAAACTATACTTATAAATTGTTTAGTGTAAATATTTTTTGGACTCCAGCCAAAGTAGCTTGTGTGAAACCTTGAGCTTGTGCATCCACTTTTTGTCTTTTATTTATTCTTCAAAATTTAGAGAAAAAAGTGTGTTTGCCTTAGTTTTAGGTTTTTCTTGAAATCATTAAAATGGAGTATTAATAGGCAAGTGGAATCAGACTTCCTAGCAGTTCCCATGACTACAATGTAGTAAATTAATAAAAAATGTTTTAATTAACACTTGTACTTTGTTTTTCAGTCGACCGCTTATTGGTTCCAGCAAACCGAGAACACATGTCATTTGAAGAGCAGCTGAGGGAGCTACTGGAAAAGTTGGATATGACTACATCAATGAAATCGAGCCCGTCACGCAGCAGACGACTGAAACTGCTCAAGAAAATCATCAGTGATGTGAGATTGGAGCTCAGTTTGAGGAAGGCTCTTACTGCTGTTAAACTGAAGACTGCTGCAGAGGAAGAAGTTGGCCAAATCCATCAAAAAGGTGTGTTGGAAAATCTATATTTTTGATGTAAACTTCCCAGTTCAATCATAACTATATAATTATAGGGTATAAAATTATCCAAGAAAAAAAGTTTTCATAAAGAACCTTGCTAGCTGTCATTTAAAGATCAAATGTAACAACATATATTTACAATTGTATTTGAGACTTTTATATTAATAATAATTATGATAAAACCATTTAATAAAATTACACTTAAAGTAACGGTTGTTAAAAATATGGCTAGTTTTTGTATTAGTTTGTACTGTTTTTTCACATTAGGCTAGTAGGTTATATTTTATTGCTTTTATTTGCATCGGGCCGCTGCATCTGGTAGACTGCTGCACTAAGCAAGTTTTGTCAAAGTGTTGATATTTACTTTACAGGGTGTCCGCTGTGTCTTAAAAAGTAATAAAAGTTTATAAATCAATGTAGAGAAATTTAAGGCCCTTAAAGAGCCCATATTATACATGAAATAGGGTCATATTTTTGGTTGTAAGGGTCTCCAACAACAGTCTAATATGCATGCAAGGTCAAAAAACACTTTCACGGTCTTATAATCTGCATTTATTTTTACCTAATTATCCCAGCGACTCCCATATGAATCGTTCAGCGATTCATTTGTTCCCAACCCCCTCCTCAGCGCGAAGCTAATCTTTGCTGATTGGACCGATGACAGCCTGCTGCGATTGGTCGACAACAGCGCGAGACAGAGTGAAATGGCCAGCTGCTAATCAACAATATAAAAGTAGTCACAGTGCATACTGCACACACGCTTCATAGTGGATTTTGGCTGCCAGTAAATACAGACGACTAACTATTTTATTAAGCAAAAAGTCCAAGAACTGGCGAGGAGATCTCCTAGCCCATCACAGTCTACCTGCTCTTTTCACACACACACACACACACACACACACACACATGGCCGGCGCGTCCTAGGGCGGCAGAAAAGAGAGGCCGGCGTCTGCGACACCTCCCTCACCACCCGCGTCCTCAGTTATATCCGCGAATACACCCCCCCCTCACAGGTCCCTTTCATTTTTACTATCGGGTTGAGGGCGGCGTGATCATCCTTTGCCTAGAGTGGCAGTTCAGCTTGCTCCGGTCCTGCACACACATTGTGAGGAGACACACACACACACACATTACCCTTCTCAGAGGAGACACACAGACACACATTACACTCCTCCCCAGAGAACACGACATACACGCCTAGAGCTTGCAGGGTGCAATTTAGACACCTCACCTCGAACCTGAGCTGAACTATTTTGAAACCTGACCGTTGCACGTGTGTAGGAACAGCTGACGATCAGTAAACAAAGCGGCACGCGTTGCGTTTTCACCGTTCTTTTACACGCGATAAGAGAATCAAGAGTTAACCTGATACAGTACACGTGGTTACAAGTAACCAAACACAACTAAATACATAATTTTCAAGCTAGAGTAAACGAGGCAATAATTTTAATCGCACATACTTACACTTGTGAAATGGGGGAAGAAACTGATTCATAATACACTGATCCATGTTCTGGCAGTTTTTACTGATCCTTCCTTTAACAAACGGCCGATGAAGTCTTCTTTGTAAGAATGTAATTTCCAGAAGCACTCAAACTGCTCAAGGCTGAGCTATATTGCTGAGGTTTCATCTTTGGGTGAACTGTCAATAATATCCATCTGCACAGGGTGACTTCATTCGACCGGTGTCTGTGTGGCTTTTTTTCTGTTAGTGGGCGGGGCCGCAGGTTTCAAATCTCCCGGGTTTGCGCGCGCAACTACTTGTGTTTCGTAGCCGCGTCATCACGAAATACCTAATGACTCGTTATCAAGATGACTCGTTTGAAGCACTATGAGTCTACTCTTCATAGATGAATCAACAGTTTTAAACACTGTACACTTACAGATTTAAGCCTTAGCTGGACAATTAACTTTACTTAGAGTTGTGTTACACACTATGGAAGAGCATTTTCAAAAACCCATAATATGGGCTCTTTAAAAGGTATTAAAAATGTCTTAAATGCTATTTTGCAACTTATTTTATATCCGTTTTGATTATGCAGTGTGTGGTTGTATGCTAAAGTTTGTCTGAGTTAAATCTGCTAATATCAGGATGCTGTGTAGCTTATGATATCAATGAAATCCTACTTGATTTAACATCATGCTGCTTTGTTTATTGCAGTAACCAAGGCAACAACATTATTTCTGCAGTTCTATTGACCTATATCTTCAATGCGGAAGTGCGCTCATTTTTGCGATTGTTTTAGAACTTCCGATACAGGTGCCTATGGGAGTCCTATAACTAGGAATAATAAACGGCAGAAAACGGTCAAACTACTTGCTCTACAAACAAGTTTTTGCATTATTATACAGACAAAGTAGAATAATATAATAAGAAAATATCAGTTTGCAACATCAAGCAAGTTTTTAACATCTAAATATGAATAGAAATGAATGACCCCGGAAGTCTCGAGCCAAATTGATTCAAATGGCTGCGCCCGTTCGGCCACGAAGAATAAGGTGAATTGGTGCCAACCTTCTGAATTCGCTAGATTTAAAGAGCCCATATTATGGGTTTTTGAAAATGCTCTTCCATGTAGTGTGTAACACAGCTCTAAGTGAAGTGAAATATCCAGCTAAGGCTTAAATCTGTAAGTGTACAGTGTTTAAAACTATTGATTCATCTATAAAAGAGTCGACTCATAGTGCTTCAAACGAGTCGTCTTGATAACGAGTCATTAGGTGTTTCATGATGACTCGGCTACGAAACACAAGTAGTTGTGCGTGCAAACCCGGGAGATTTGAAACCTGCGGCCCCGCCCACTAACAGAAAAAAGTCACACACACACACACAGACACAGACAGACACCGGTCGAATGAAGTCACGCTGTGCAGATGGATATTATTGACAGTTCACCCAAAGATGAAACCATAGCAATATAGCCTAGGCTTGAGCAGTTCGAGTGCTTCTGGAAACTATGCTTACAATGAAGACTTCCATCGGTTTGTAAAAGGAAGGATCAGTAAAGACTGTCAGAACATGGATCAGTGCATCATGAATCAGTTTCTTCCCCCAATTCACAAGTGTAAGTACGTGCGATTAAAACTGTTGCCTTGTTTACTCTAGCTTGCAAATTATGTATTTAGTTGTGTTTTGTTACTTGTAACCGCATGTACTGTATCAAGTTAACTCTATATATTCTCATATCGCGTGTAAAGCCACGTTGAAAACGCGACGCGTGCCGCTTTTGTAATCGCGGATATAACCGAGGACGCGGGTGGTGAGGGAGGTGTCGCCTTCTCTATTCTGGACGCGCCGGCCCTGTGTGTGTGAAGAGCAGACTGTGACGGGCTAGGAGATCTCCTCGCCAGTTCTTGGACTTTTTGCTCAATAAAATAGTTAGTCGTCAGTATTTTCTAGTCCATTGTCTGTATTTACATTCACCCACTGGCAGCCAAAATCCACTATGAAGCGTGTATGCACTGTGACTAATTTTATAATGTTGATTAGCAACTGGGCATTTCACTCTGTCTCGCGCTGAAGCCTGTCAGTGTCATCGACCAATAGCAGCAGGCTGTCATCGGTCCAATCAGCGCAGATTAGCTTCGCGCTGAGGAGGGGTTTGGGAACAAATGAATCACTGAACGATTCATATGGGAGTCGCTGGAATAATTAGGTAAAAATAAATGCAGATTATGAGACCATGAATGTGTTTTTTGACCTTGCATGCATATTAGACTGTTGTTGGAGACCCTTACAACCAAAATATGACCCTATTTCATGTATAATATGGGCTCTTTAGTAGATTTTTATTCAGTATATGAATCATGTTTTAGTTTTGAATTAGTTTCTTATATTAATATTTAGTAAATATACTGTAAGTTAAAATATCGCCAGTGTTTCCGGTTGAAATCTAAAGTGGTGTTAAGGTCTTAAAATGTATGGAAAGAGTCTTTAAAAAAAGTCTTAAAAGGTATTGAATTTCACTCTCTTATTTCTGTATATACTCTGCTTTATCTATTAATGAACATCTTTGCGGCTGGGTCATGTAATTTTTCCGGAAAATCAATGTTAATTACAATAACATTAGATAATATTGGGTTACTTTTTAATAACATTAGATCGGTAACAATTCTTTCCATATGCGTGTCTTGTCCATACTGGCAAAAATGAACGGTGTGGTGTGTGAGCAGGTTTCATATTTAATTATAAACCCCATTGTAGATTCAGCAGCAGGATAATCTACCATTCGCGAGTCTTTCATGCAGAGAAATCTCAGGTGTTTGCAGAATTGTGCATTCAGAAGTATCCAAACATGTCTTTATGGAAGTTCACATTGTTGCAAAAGAAATATAACATAATAAATGTAATTTAAAAATTTTTCAGCAGGCTAGTTATTAATAATCTTTCAAACGCCTTTACTGTTTTTTCTTGCATGTCTGCCATGTTTGAAGTTTGTTTACAAGGAGATTTCAGTTATGAAGCATACTGAATCTCAAATTTAATACACAATTATTGTTTTTCTGTTGTTTTAGAAGGCTGAGCTTAATCTTTAAAATTTTAATATACACCTTCCTAATTATAAAGTTTTGTTTTTTATTATCTTGTTTATTTTGTACTTTGCGTTTATTCAGTTCTTTAGCTGATTGTGACAGAAAACTTCTGCCTATTCAAAATAAACTGTTCTGGAGTACAGTTTATTTTGAACAAGTACTAGAGATCTTTTATTGTTACTATTGACAGGCCCCCTAGCTTATTACAATTTTGCGATCACTGAATGCAATGCAAAATTGAGAACCTTTTTTTTTTGCGATCCTGCAAAATTCTTAATTTTAACGCAAAATAATCTGAAAAAAGATCATTTTATAAAACATCCAATTAAAACCCATATGATCAAATTATATTTATTTCAGTTTGCAATTAATTGTTTGATGTTATTTGTTACGTGATTGGTTTAAGGGCAATGGCCGCTGAACATGACCGAAATAAAGCATAAATTATTCTTAGTTCACATCTATGGCTGTATTATGATTTACGTCAAATCAATAAAGGGTTTCACTTTACCCTTTCCCTGCCATTGAGGAGATAACTGGTCAATTAAAAGAGAACTCTTCTCTGTCATTGAAAATTTTTTACGTCAGTCAGTGTTTTAGGTATATTACAGTAGGGGAAGCCCTAACATATGTCCTCAGTGAGATACATGACATCACATGGAAGTAAAGTGATTGTTAACCATTGGATTCAATACCTGGTCCATATAGTCTGGAAGCTGTTAGGAATAGACACAAACAGTGACATTCTCACCCGGGAAGTGAAATCTGAGAAAGAAAAAGTAAGATTGCGGGCAAAAATACAATCTTCTTTTGACTTAATCCTTTCCGTTTATATTCTAGGGCTTGGAAGTGAAATGACTGCTCGATCTGCACTAGATTAGATATTTAGTTGTTTCACACACAAGCATGCACATGATGTTTTAGATCTTGACAAGAGATCAAAATAAAGAAGCTTTATTTTATGGTTTGTGTCATGTATAAAGATTGCACATCTAACATAATGCCTAGTATGGTAAATTATATCCTGTTAAAAAAAAGTAAAAGAAAAATTTCAATATCTTTCACAAATTTTCACAAAAAAATGTGTAATTGTGTTCTCACAAATCACGAAGACAATTCTGAAAAAACTAGGGGGTCTGTGTGGTAGCGTACCAAACAAAGTCCCCCAAAACCAAGGTACACATCGAACCATGACTCCAGTGTACAATTACACCCCAAATATATTTATTTTTATACACATTCTAACAGTAAGAGCAGAATATGACGCATGAGGTCATATAATCTATTTCAGAGAGAAAGAGTGTTCTGAATGATAGCTTATAAGTGGTTTCAGCCAGTGGACCAGGAAACCTAATCACAGTAAATGGCTCTATGAAAAAGGAGCAATACATCAAAATTCTCAATAACAACATCAGGTAGTCTGCAGAGAAACTTGACCTTAGACACAAGTGGAAATTTCAGCACGACAATGACCCTAAACACTCAGCAAAAATGGTGAAGAAATGGTTAGCAGAAAAAAACATTAATATTTTGCAGTGGCCCAGCCAGAGTCCTGTTTTAAATCTAATTGAGAATCTGTAGAGGGAGTGAAAGATCAGGGTTAAGAAAGCTTAAGAACAAGAGTTGGACCTCACTACTTAAGATGACTGGGCAAAAATATTAGTGAAGACCTGCAAAAAGATGGTCAGCAATAATAGGATGCGTTTCATTGCTATAACAGCCAAAGAAGGCTTTCCTGTTGATTATTGAGAAGGATATGAATAATTATGGACATGCCACTTTTGTTCAAATGTAAATAAAACCTCAAAAAAAAAAAAAAACATTTTCCACAATGATGCCTCTTGATGCCACTGGTTTCGTTGTGTCTCCCTACGGACTAGGCAAGCGATAAAACTTTTAAATCAGTCAGCCCAACCCAAGCATCCAAGGTCTTTTGAGTCATCATTGGAAAATAGATATTGCATGTTTTTCCCCTCTTTGTATCAAATTCTTAAACTTTTTTTTGTACTTGCAGTACTTTTTTACCCAAATAAAGAGTCGTGCAGTACTATTGAGTTCATTTACAGGGATAATTGACCAAAAGCTTTACTCCTCCATCTCCTGTTCCAAGTCCTGTTTGAGTTTTTTTTTTGTGCTGAAAACAAAAGAGAGATTTTGAAGAAAGATGGAAATCTGTAACCATTAAATTCAGTAGTGTTGGTTTTTCCTTCTATGGCAGTCAATGCTTACAGGTTTTCAGTTTTTTTTTGAGATATCTTCGTTACTGTTCAACAGAATAAAGAAACTCATAAAGCTTTGCATTCACTAAAGGATGAGTAAAGTTTCATTTTTTTGTGAACTACCCATTTAATGTATTGTATATTATGCTGGCTCTGTCACGGATCTCACTTCAGGGGTTTGAAATGTTAGCTCATTATGTTGACCATATTATGCTTGCTTGTGTAAAAAGTGTTTTTTAGTTACTTGCATACAACTTGCTTGTCAGTCATAAGCAAAAATAAAAGGCCCAGATTACCTTTATCTTGGTTTACCATGCAAAAGAAGTCATCTGATCAAAATCTAGGCTCAGATTTTGCTAATATCATGCAGCTGATATTGTTGTCACTGTTGTTTACCGGTTTATAATATATATAATAGTGTATCTTTGTTTCATGGCAGGTGACAAATCAGTCCCACCAAAACTTGAGCCATCTATTTCTCTGTTGCCTCCCATTAATGTGGAAAGTCACTCTGAGCCACCTAAACTGAAACCCATTGAACCCAATCCCGACAAACACTGCCACCCCAGGGACGACATTTCCCAGTCACTCAATGGACACTCCCATCTGCTCATAGAGGACGGCGACGTCAACGTAGTAGCTACATCAACTCTGGCGGAGTCATCAAGTCCAGTTAACCGACGGACTTCTGTGCTTTTTCGCAAATCAAAAAGCAGCACAAGCCCTCTTAAGTCTTTGAAAGATGATGAAACTTTGAAGGGCAGTTCTCAGCTAGGTACAAAAACATTCTTGTCAGTCGTCATACCACGCCTGGAGACATTGCTCCACACCAGGAAGAGGCCACGAAGTCCCAGTGGAGACAGTTGCAAGGATGAATTGCCCATCAAACGACTGGACACGGGTAAAGCCTGCAAAAAAAATAGCAAAACTAGTCTTACTGGTATAAATGCAAGTTAATAGCATTAGCACTTTTATAACAACCTAGTGCTAAGTCACAAATATGGTCATGTCATGGCTTTTTTGGTTAAATTATCTTAAATATGATGTCACACATCAAGGTTTCTGGGTCCAAGCATTCTATTAGATTGAATGAGGACGCTCAACAAATGTGACTAATAAACACACTCGATGCACTTTAATGCTATTGTACTATTGAAAATGATGATCATAGTTTTAATACATATGCCTACTTTCTGATAACCAGCATACTGCAACCAGCATATTGCATACCATGATATTATAATAGATTCACTTTAATGTGTGATGTGGTCCTAAGCAACTATCTTCTCAATTCAATTGAGTAGAGGTTTGGACCTGGAAACAGTATTCCATACATCACAACTTAACAGTTTAACATTCAAAGTGCATGAACCACCATTTATCATAACGTGTCATGAACTTATGTAGATCATGTTATCTAATAGTGCCAAAACAAAGATGAAATGGGCTAATGCCTTTTGAAGTAAAACATATTTCTGTCATTCTAATGCACACACTTCTTTGTATCTGTCAGAGCTGTCAAACAGTTTTGGCCTGAATCCAGAAAGAGAGTTGTCTTCTAGCAGCCAGCCTCGTCAAAGGTGCACATCTGAATCCAGCATGTCCTCCAGCAACAGGTGGGAACTTTAAATGTACTTTTAAAAAACAGTCTGTGAATTTTTTTTTTTTTTTTTTTTATACAAAATTTACAATTATTTTTAACAGCATTATATTGTCATTTCATGCTGTCTTTTAATACATTTACTAATATTTTTGTCATTTAAAATGAATTAGTGAATAAGTTTCCGCACAGTAAGCAATAAACAAATTCTTGCCAACACTTTATAATAACTGCACACTGAATCATTTAATAAGCAAAAGCAAATAGTTAATTCATCTTTGTGAAGCATTGACTTTCCGTTAATATACATTAGTAAGCAGTTTAGAACTACAGCTTCACTGAGTAACCGGTCTTGGGATGCAGGTTGATATGACTGTGGCTATGTTTAAAGGCTCAGTATCAAATGAAAAATAAATATTTGCTATCTTATCAAAAAAAAATTAATTACTGTACAGTTTGAACATTGCTGAATAAGAGGAGTGTCAAAATGCACCAAAATTTGATAAAAACACATAATTTAACAATATGATAAAACAATTCAATGTCATTTGGCATGTTTAAAATGTATGGTAATTTTGTTTTAGATAAGATTGCAAAGATTTGTTTTTGTTTGATACAGTTTCATTTGTGTATCTTGAAATATTTTTTTTTTTTTAACCACTGTTGTTTATTTTTATTTTTTCTTAGAAAATAACTGATACTTTAAAAATAAGATGCATAAGTGTTAATTTAAATTGTTTATTAATCATTTAATTAATCTTTCCGAATGAACTATTCTTAAATAACTAGTAAAAAATGCAATACTTAATAGTAGTGGAACATTAATCATAAACAAAGTACAAAAATACAATCATTAAGCACATTATATACAGTCATGGCCAAAATTGTTGGCACCCCTGAATTGTATTCAGAAAATCGAGTATTTGCAACAGAAAAGTATTGCATTAACACATGTTATTCTCTTTGTGTGTATTGGAACCAAACAAAAAGGATGAAGCAAATTTGACAATGTCACACAAAGCTCCAAAATGGACTGGACAAAATTAATGGCACTATTTCAAAATTGTGGAAAAATAAGCATGTTTTAAGCATGTGATGCTCCTTTCAACTCACCTAGGCAAGTAACAGGTGTGGGCAATATAAAAATCACACCTGAATGCAGATAAAAAGCAGAGAAATTTGCTTAGTCTTTGCATTGTGTGTCTGGACAACAGAAAGAGGAGAAGAGAACTGTCTGAGGACTTGAGAACCAAAATTGTGAAAAACACATCATCTCAAGGTTACAAGTCCATCTCCAGTTATCTAGATTTGCCTTTGTCCACAGTGCGCAACATTAAGAAGTTTGCAACCCATGGCAATGTAGCTAACCTTAATGGAAGATAATGTAGCGTAAATGGAAGAGAATTGATGCAAGGTTATAACACAGGATAGTCCGGATGGTGGATCAGCAGCCCCAAACAGGTTCCAAAGAAATTCAAGTTGTCCTATAGGCTCAGGGAGCATCATTGTCAGCGCGAACTATCCATCAACATTTAAATATAATGAAATGCTATGGCAGGAGACCCAGGAGGACCCCACTGCTGACACAAAGACGTAAAAAAAAGCAAAACTACAGTTTGCCAAAATGTACTTGAGTAAGCCAGAATCCTTCAGGGAAAAGTGTTGTGGACAGATGAGACCAAGATAGAGCAAAAAAAAAAAAAAAAAAAACAGTATGAGGCCTGTGGATTACCAAAGGATTTCGGGTTGCAGTGTAGGGCCTAGTGTCAGAAAGCTGGGTTTGCATTTGAGATCTTCGGTCTTCCAGCCAGATAGTGACCACAAACATCGATGACCCTTCAAAAAGCACACAGAAATGGATGGAAACAAAGTGCTGGAGAGTTCTGAAGTGGCCAGCAGAGAGTCCAGAACTAAATCCCATTAAACACCTGTGTAAATTGCTGTTTTAGTAAAAGCCGCCCTTCCATAATGAGAGACCTGGAGCAGTTTACAAAGAAAAAGTGGTCCAAAATTCTGAATGAGAGCTTTAAGAAGCTTATTGATGCCTATAGGAAGCGACTAAGTGTGCAACCAAATATTAATTTATGGGCGCAAATAATTTTTTCACCCCATTTTTGGAGTTTTGTGTGACATTGTCAAATTGGCTTTTTTATACACACAGAGGAAATAAACATGTGTATTGCAAAACGTGTTAATGCAATATTTTTCCGTAAGAAATATAACACTTTTGGCCATGAGTGCATGTGCCTAAATTAAAAACAATTCAGCATTTGTAGCTGTAGTTATACTTGCTTACTACCAGTGTCTATTAATGTAAAGTTAATGCTTCACAAATGATGACTTAAGTATTTGCTAATAATTAGTAAATAATTCATAATGTGCAGTTATTATACAGTGTTACCAAATTATCTTATACTTTCTAAGGAAGCTGAAACTTTAATGGCTAAACTAACTTAAACTTACTTTCACAGCAAAAAAAAAAAAAACCTGAAACTATTATTAAATATTATTATTATATAGTTATTATTTAATAACTATTATTAAACTTAATAGTTTTGCTAGCTGTTTTTGGCAAATGGATAGTATTAAATGAAGGGAAGCCTGTAACTGCAATACACAAAATAATTGTATTAAATATGATTTTTCTTTAATTATCTTACTTTAAATTAATTAATGGGTTCTTACTTTTTTACTGAACTTTTTTTCCCCCAATTTATTTTTTTTAAATTTTATTATGGAATATATATTTAAATTTGTGTATATTTATATTTTATATACAGTGCTGTGGTTTTCTTGGATTTTAAATTGCTGCTGATAGCAACAACAAAAAAAATCTACAAATGCCATTTAAAAATGTGCATCTCTACATTCAGACCATTTTTGCCAATTCATTCTCTCCTTGGGAATCAAAATAAAGACTATGCTATTGCTAGTGCAATCATCATCTGTTTAAGCTGCAGTAGTGCACATTGCACCCACTGATTTTCTGCCAAGTGCTTGAGTTGTCAAAATGCACATCCTTTTATCCTTGCACTATTCATATTTTCATGTAAAGAAATTGTCTTTTTGTGAGCTCATCTCTCATACCACACCTCACATTATGCTTTCTCTATAACTGTCTTTAGCAGTATTGCAATTAATCTTACGAAGTGTGGAAAGGGAAAGCCAGCCCTCATCCGAAGGAACACAGTGGAGGACAAAAGTGAGATTATTGCTTGCATCGAGAGTAGAAACTTTGCTAAAGCTGCTAGAATAGCTGCTGGTAGGTGTCCACTTCTGTTTTCTTTTTAACTGATGTTTTTAGAATGAATGATCATACTTCATGGCTGAAAACCTGTGAAAATTGCAATCAATGAAAAATTTCATGTTGATGTAATCAGTTATGCTAATGTAAATTACAAAGTCAGGGTTGGGTATAGTTAGAATGCTAACGATTTTGATTCAGATTTTTCATTCCAATGTAGTAAAAAAAAAAAAAAAAAGTAATTTAAGCTGTTTTCAAACTGCTATTAACATGTAGTTTCGTCTGTCTGATCACAAGTGGACAAAGAAGGCACATTGCTGATGCAATTTTTATAATTTACAAGAAAAAAAAAATCCAGATCCTGAAGAGTTCCAAATCAATTAAACGCTTTATGAATAGGCATTAAAGGTGCAGTAGGTGATTGTCTTCAAATACATTTTTGTTGTGCTGGTTGAAAGTCTCTTTACATTCCAATAGTAATGATCTAAATCTATTTATGTAATTTTATATTCCGGGTAAGGCGTAAGACAAAACATTTTCATCTTATTAAAATATGTCAGGCTGACAATTCCCATAATTCTGATAAGTAGCCCTAACTGTCTGTAAACAAATGTGGATTTGTACATCTGCGCACCTCGTCAAAGTTCCTTTGAGGAAAGTAATTTTACTGGGCGGCCATCTTTGAAATGCCTCTCGAGCAGTATGCTGTATTACACATTATCATCCTCTGAATAATGCTGCTTCATATCATGGTGGTCTTCTGAAGTAATCCATAACTTGGTCTTGATGGTGAATCTCCTCTAGAAATGACAGCGATTTTATTTATTTATTTTTTTTAACAAGTTTGTGGGCGCTTGGGTAGTTGCTGTCATGTGATGTGCATTTGACAGGACAGATTTTACCTCGTGTTTGTTTGTTACAGATTTCAAAACCAGAAAACTTCTGTTTTCAAGTGCACTTGGTTAATTTAGAAGTAAAGATTTCAAGCTTTATTTGGATGCATTTCTTATGTCTGTGAAGCTAGTATTCGTTGGAATTCCAGAGTGTTTGTTGGCCACCAAATGACGTAAAAGCACATGTCTCGTCCCGGAGAAACGTCAGCCTACAACGATCAATGATTGGCGCCTGTTCTAGTAGGCGGAGCTTTATTTGCCATATTGACCGTTACACATTCAAAACTAAACGAGTGACACCTCTTTTGTATTCTATAGTCTTTGACCCCATTGACACAGATAAGCCGTTTGCGCATACATGTGCGCTGCATTCACGTGAACACAAGAGTGACAGCAGTAAAAACAAATGCTGAATCAAAACTTTTTTAAAAATCGGGTCATGGAAATTCATCATTGCATGCATGAACAATTGCACATTATTAATTATTATTATTATTATTAAAGTTTTGCTTGCTACACAACTGAAATCTTGCAAGATATAGAACTGTTTTTTTGTTTGTAATTTTAGTATTATAAAGTACTATGAAGTTTTCTAACTGGCAAATGACATGATCTAGTGGTGATCTAAAGTGTGCGTTCATAATTTCAGGAGGTGTGGCTTTTGAAGCCAGGGGAGGAACTGTGTATTCACAGATATGCTAACGGTTAGCATTTTGGCAGATCACCTACTGCACCTTTAACTAATGAAATTATAGATAATTGAATTATTTACGATCTATAGGCCTGCATACATTATTCAGTTTTAACATTTGTATATGGTTTTGTTTTTATAAACAATAGTATTTAAAATATTTTAGAACATTGAAAGTAATTATTAGTAATCTTTTGATTATAAAAAATGTTTCAAGAATTAAGTGAAACATCCAATGTTTTCGAGACTAAAATCATATCCATGAATGCTGCTTTGAAATAGAATAAAATTATTGAAAGCACATAAGAGACTATACACGCAATATTAAACTTTTACAAAGCTGTATCTTATAGAAAAAGCATATGGCAAAAGCTTCAATTTGAAAAGAATGAAGAAGATTTCAAAATCTAATTTGTGAAGTAGTCAAATACGTATTTATTTTTGCTAAATTTTATATATATATATATATATATATATATATATATATATATATATATATATATATATATATATATATTAAAAGTATTAGAACTGATAAGAAACCATTCTACTTGACTCCAGTAGAAAGCCTACCAATGACAAAGTTTAAATCTGTCTGTACTGCATGCTTCAGCATCATGTCCCTGTTTATGAATGAGCCGCGGAGAGAATGTGGGGTTTACTTGCACCCCAAGCTACAAATATAAACCAGCACCTAGCTGCTCAGCAACACGTTCAAAAAGTTCAACTAAAATACAACAACTCTGGTTGGTTGCACCCGATATGCACATGGAATTTAACATGGTGAATTCTTCCTGTGCTCTATCTCTAAACTAATGTTTAGATTATTATTCAAGGTGCTCGCCAGAAAGGAAGTTTCTGGCCGATTTCCAAGTTAGAAAATTACATTGTGTACATGCAAAGGGATTGATAAGAGGAATCGAAATTTTAATTTTATAACAATTATTAGATTTCAGAATTGAAATAGATTTTCAATTTCCTACCATAATTTTTAAATGTAAAAGTTTTTATACAAGAAGGTATTGTTGAAAAACTAATTTTATACACCGTTGTACATTTTGCAATCTTGATTTTAAACATTCTTTTATTTTATTTAAACATTCTTTATTCTAAGATCCTGATAAAACAGTTTTAAAGCAGTTCATGAATTATCGTTTGCGCCACAGAGGGTATTCATTTGTAGGTTACAAACATGCAAATAATCACAAGCGCTTGGATAAAAAATTTGTTTTGATATCGGTGGTAGCAATCAAAGAGTAAATAAGCAAACTGTAATTTTTGGGACATCAGTTGTCATTATTCTCAGACAACAAATCATGAACTCAACCTCAAAATGTGGACTTTTTAATTTTATATTTTAAAAGAAAGGTGTAAATATGGCTATCCACAACGTTACTGGTTTTGTTTAGCCTTATTTACATTTTCTTTTAAAAACTAAAAAAAAAAAAGCTACTGAGGTTTTTACTTTTTTATGTATTATTGTTAATGGGCATTTACATTTAGTCTTTAACTTCTAGTAAATGACATGTTATATTGTTTATCTGCTTAATTGTTTTCTATGCTGTTATAATGTGTTTATTGATATTACTGCTTTCATAGAAGTTAACAACAGCAGTATTTGGATGCCTTCTAATGCAGCCACAGTTTTGCTGGAACCTCTCAAAGTAGTTTGGGCTAAATGTAGTGGATACCCTTCATACCCTGCCCTGGTGAGTAGTGTAGAAACTAGCTGTTTTATGTCTCTGGCTTTTCCCCCCTCATTCTTTCCTATGTAAAAGGAGTAGATGAATGTTTTCTTCTATTATCCAAAACATTAATTTATGAGCCTTTGAGCAGTGGAGAGAAAACATAGAATATTTGCACAAGTCTGCATCAGATGTGTGCATTTAAAGTTGAGACTAAAATGAGATTAGCAAATGAAATATCACCAGATAAGGTTCATTTAAGCATGTCAGTCCGTTTAGTCAGCAAGAACAATTGCTTTGGTTTGATAATTTATTTTTGGTTGATAAAAGCTACTCTGTGAACTATGGGTAGATTTCCAGATTATCACATTGCAGTTTATCAAATTTATCTATTTATCAAATTTATCTATTTATCAAACCACTAAAACACTATAATTACTATTAAAATAACTATTAAATTATTTTGTGCATGACCTCATTAATAATTACAGACAACAGACATTTTACAATTTTGAGGGTTGTCTTGGGTAAAAATAACTTATATAAGTATTTCAAATGTATTAGTGCATAATCATAAAATGTATTTGTGCATAATAATATTTTTAATCATATTATTAACTTGATAAAATGTTATCTAACATATTATCTTTTTAAAGATCATAGACCCTCAAATGCCAAGGGTGGGGTGCCAGCACAACGGAGTCTCTATCCCAATGCCCCCATTGAATGTGCTGCAGATTGGAGAACAGATGCAGTGCAAATCAGAAGAAAATCTTTACCTTGTTCTCTTCTTCGACAACAAACGCAGCTGGTGAGATTTTAGTAAATAATTAGTGTTAAATTGTTTCTATTTTAAACAAGGAATGTGTTGTTTGTTTTCTAATCAGTCAGTTTTACATTGTTGATTAATAGTTGACAATAATATCAGAAAAAGGTCTATCCTTGTATTGAAAGAGACATGTTGTATATAAAGAACATCACATGCCCACTTTAGACCTTTAAGTAAAGATGTTGGCACAGATAGAGATTTGATCACACTTATCTATGCAAATTGCATCCAAATAATGCCATTTGTCCTTCACAGAATGTTTTAATATAGAACGGAAATGAAAGCTTTCCTCTCAAAATTGAGAATAACAACTGGAGCATTTTAATTGTCAAGATGAAGCATTCACCTGGAGAGCTCTGTTACATATCACATGCAACTGCAGATGAAGGAAACTTTTTCGTTAAATCTGAAAACACTTTCATAAGCAGTTTAGTTGTTACTTTTCAGTAATCAGTTTGATGTAATCCAATATGATTGTGTGCTGTTTTTCTTTTTCAGGCAGTGGCTTCATAAATCTAAGATGGTTCCTCTTGGTGTTGACAAAACCATCGACAAAATTAAAATGATGGAGGGTCGTACCTCAGCAATTCGCAAGGCTGTTCGGACTGCCTTCAACCGTGCAATGAATCATCTTAATCATGTCCAAGATGAACCTGTTAACGACTTCAGTGATGTTGACTAAGATTGACAAATGTAGGCACATTCCATAGCTTTAGCAATGCCTAGTTCATACTGCAGGATTTTAAGTCCGATTTGCAAGTTAACAAGCTTGCGGATGGATCGGGATTTGAAAAACGTGTGCTATCAGAGCTCAGCGGTTTTTAGCCAGTCACACTAAAGTTTGAGAACGCAAAACACTTCTAAAACAAACTCCATATTTAAAATTTAGTGATTGATTTTATATTGGTCTCATGCAATGCAAATTCGAAGGTCAGAGTTCTCTAAGCTTAAAACAAGCTTGCGTTTCCAGCCTGGTGCATTCACATACGTATGAATGGGGTGAAAAGTGCAGTGTGACTTAGACTTTTATGTGTGAACTACTGAATGACGCATCAGAGGCTCGCTCGTATCGCAAAGAAAAATCGAATATCTTACATGCCAAATATTCTGGATCAGTCAGCTGACTTGACACCATGTGATGTCAGATGTAGTGATGAGCTATAGCCAATTGGAGAGCAAGGCATGGGTTGACGGGCCATTGAGTTCTCGCACTCAACTGAAATGTCAGTGATTGGCTGCAATGGTCATCGTTTCACTTGTGCTCCCCAGCGAGTACATGAACACAATAGGATATGAAAGCAATATTAATCAGCTTAGCCGTGCAGATAGATCACTGATCGATCTGATGACAGATCAGCTGAATGATGCATCTTATATACGTGCCCTTGAATGCTTTCAAAACTATAATCGGCTACTGTTGTCTGACTGTGTGTCAGTTATGTTGATCATCTTCACTCAAGCATCTGATAGTGTTTGACGGCTCTGCCTTGAACATTTCTTTCACTGTGGTTTGGGGTCAGACAGCGTTGTTGGGTAACAGATTTGTAGCTCGATTGTCTAGTTTGTGACTTATCATGTGGATCATTTATGAATTGTTGCATTCTGTGAACACCACAAAAACATGAAGACAAAAAAAAAAAAAAGAACCTGCACAGGGATATGCAGATGGTTAAAGTCATGTAGTGTGAACTGGGTATAACTAGTCACTCCTGCTGTGTGAAGATATGGAGTAGCAAAAATACAGATGTCTTTAGTCAGTACTGCAAATACTTGCTTAAATCTTGCTTAATTTTTACCATGCCTTCACACCGTCGCCGGTGAGAATGTTCAAATTTACTCTGGCCGCCCTGCCGACAATGAGAATTGGTGTTCATGTTTAAGTGCTAGTCTATTTTCCTATATGTTGTCTATAGAAGACATTTACTAGCCTTAGTCTTCAAGTTAGTTTTTCTCAGTTGCTTTGGTGCATTTCTCACAACACTATTTACATTTGCACAACAGTTAATGCATTTCTCAAAACAATTTGTACAAACTGCAGAACCTAGTTGATAACCTGCAAAAGTGTGTCACTTGCTCAAAATGGATAGCTCATTCCTCAAAAACAAGTATTCATGTCAATGAAAACGTCAGTGTCATCAAGATGAAAAGTCCTGACACCATTGTTTATGAATAAGATAGTCAAATGGCTTTGTCATGTTTTCATTATGACGGTTTACTCTGTACATTTTTTTCCAATGCAAAAAAGTCAGATTTTGGTGACACTTCCTGAAAATGCTCAAGACAGCACTGTATACTATTTGCACAGGCATTTGAAAACTACAGTAAAGTTAGAAATCACTGTATTTAGTGAGGTATCTAAATGCAAGACACTGAATATGTATGTTTCACATTTTTACTGCATATGCTCTTTGCAATTCTAATTTATTCACAGCATTGTGCAAAAGAATAAATACACCCTTATTTACAACAAACAAACTTCCTCTGGGTAAAGCTGTGCACAACTGTAAACAATATTGCAGTACATATTGGAACTGAACCTACAACATGCATACTGATGGTCTGTAAGTCATTCATGAAATTGTTCTAATAAAAAGACATTTTCAGGAAAAAAAAGATAACTTTTTTTATAAAGTTCGCTTGACAGATTTCGACAACTTGTTCAACATTTTTGTATGTAATGAAATGAGGACTAATAGTTTTACATGGACTGACTATTCAGCATTCACAAGTTTAGTTAATTTTGACTGACATGACATTAACTAATGATAATGTTATGAAACAGCAGAGAGTTGTATGAAAGCAATGCATGTCCAAATGCATTTACAATTTGTTGGAAGGAATGAGAAACTGCTACTATGATGTGCACAAATGAATAATTGTTTTGACAAATTCATTAACTGTTGTGCAAATGTAAATAGTGTTGTGATAAATGCATCAAAGCGACTGAGAAAAACTGTAACATCAATTTGTGAGCATCCTTCTTTACAAACTGTGAAACCCACAACAGCAATCATCAACCTCTTCTTCGTTGCTTCCTTTTGAGCTAATGCTGGATCCTAAGTTTATTGGACTGCATTCTCTGGAATCCTTTCAAGCAGTGGACTAGTATATTCCCATGGGTTGCTGCTGAACTGCATCAGAGCTCATTTCCATAAAGTACTCCCATCACCCACACAGTCCAATTCCAGAAGGTGGTGTGAATGCATGGTTAGATTTACTGTAATGGGTACTACTGTACATTTTGTTTTTATAGTATTTATACAATTTGTTTTGACCAGCATAATTACTTTCTGATACTGGAACAAAATTAATAAACTGTGTGAAACTTAAGCTTTAATGTTTGGACTGGAACAATGTGAGTGTTTTTTTTTTTTTTTTTCTAATTTACTTATTTTTTCAAATTGTTGAAATTTATTCACAGTTGTTTTTTTGTTGTTGTTTTTTTTACATTATTGTTATTGTTTTTACAATGGTTTTAACCTATTTTGATGTATTTATAAAGGTTTGTATATAACTGTGTCTGTCTTTTGCATTATAAAATCTTTAAAACCACAAGTGCGTTATTCTAATATTGTAATGAAACCAAAACAAAAATGCTGCCAAGCCTTCTTTTGTTTTTGCCAAGTGAATTTCTATTTCTTTCTTTAAAATGTTTGTTTTTGGGTGAAGGAACTCCGTAATAGTAAGAAGTTGTACTGGTGTTAATTTATTGTGGGGTGGGGGAGTAAAACAATTTTTTTCACGGGACATCAAGAGTTATTCTTGATTTTTTTTAATGATTTTTTTATTACTGTAGCCCTTGTGAGTATAACTGTGACATTTAATTTAATTTTTTTTATTATTGTAGTGAGTTTTTTTTTTTCCATACAATGTGTCAAGTGTCTTACTTGGTAACCACCTGTTAACCGTTCTTTCTTATTTTGTTATTTATTTTTTTCAAATAAATTCATAAACAAGTAATTTAAGTCTCAAGTTCTTATGGCCATCCACCTGGCCCCTAAAAAAAAAACGAGGCACAATCTTTGTATTGGTGACACGGTGGCTCAGTGGTTAGCACTGTCACCTCACAGCAAGAAGGTAGCTGGTTCAATTCTCGGCTGGACTAGTTGGCATTTCTGTGTGGTGTTTGCAAGTTCTCCCCATGTTTGCATGAGTTTCCCTCGGGTGCTCCAGTGTCCCCCACAGTCCAATGACTGTATAGGTGGATTTAATAAACAAAATTGGCTGTAGTGTATGTGGGTGTTTCCCTGTACTGGATTGCAGCTGGAAGGGCATCCGCTGTGTAAAACATGCTGGACACTGAGGAATATGTTGACGGTTCATTCCGCTGTGGTGACCCCTGATGAATGAAGCGACTAAGCCAAATGAAAATGAATGTATCTTTGTATTTTCACACCTATATGTATGGAAGATCCTGCATTACCGTTTGCATTTCCACATTCGCACAGTGACTGCTACATGTCAATTTTATTTATATAGCACTATTAAACACAACCAAAGGTTGACCAATGTGCTGCACAATACACATCACAACAAAGAAAAAAATATTAAATTATAGCTAAAACGAACAATTTTCATTGATAAAATGCCAAATCAAAGAGGTAAGTTTTTAACCTAGATTTTAAAACAGATAGTGATGAAACAGATCTAATACAAAGGCGCAGAGCATTCCACAACCTAGGACCAGCTACTGTCTACAGCTACGGTCACCCCTGCTTTTCATTCTCATGGATGCACAACAATCTCTGGTTAGATGACCGAAAAAAAACAACTATGCTGATGCTCAATAAACATGTCTGACAGATTAGAAGGTGCAAAGCCATTTAGTAATTTAAAAACCAGGAGAAGAATTTTAAAAGTGAGAACAAAGAGCGTAAAACTGGTGTAATCTGGTCGTTTTTCTTGGTACCTGTTAAAAAGCCTTGCAGCAGCATTTTGAACAAATTGTAAAAGGGATAAGGTTTTCTGACTAATCCCAAAGTATAGTGAGTTACAACAGTCCAATCTAATGGTAATAAAAGCATTGGTTTTTTAAAAAAAATTTCTAGATAGAATCGATTTAATTCCACTGCATAACAGTGAAAAGACAGACCATGTTTTCTAAAAATAGAGCCCAGAGGAAGTATCTATAACGAGAAAAGAATAGGGGCTAAAATAGATCTCTGGGGAACACCACATGACAAATGAGCTGCCTCAGATGAATGTTTTCCAATAGAAACTGATTGGACAGATAGAATTTAAACCAATCCAGGGCACTTCCTTTTATCCCTAAACAATGCTCTAAGCTGGCCAACAAGATGGCATGGTCTACTGTGTCAAATGCAGTGCTCAGACCTAAAAGCACAACCACCGCACAGTCCCCAGCATCACCAGTAAGCAAAATATCATTTAAAAGCTTAACAAGTAAAAATCTGAACAACATTTTAATTGAAAAAGCAAGTTGACGTGTTTGTATTTGGAAGTGATGTCACTCACAGACAACGTAGTTAAAAGGTGCGTTCGACATGGGCTGTTTCTCAATTCCAAGAATGCTGAGAACGGACTCGTGTTCTTGTGGAGACCGTTCTTGTCAAGTTATCTCAGAAAAATCAACTCAGGAGACCTTTAATTTTATAAGAAATTTTATACAAATTTCATCAAATAAACACCCTTTATGTGTTTATGCCTTTATAGAGATTTTCTTGGTAAGGTTTACTTTCACAGTCTCATTTAGGGAATGTCTCTTCTGAGACACAAGTTATATCTCTGAACTCTAAAAACCCAAAATAAAATGCTGCGCTTTCCTTTATTTAGCCACAATGACTTCTGGGACTTCTCAAGCGAGTTTTGTGCTCAAGTCTGCATCAACCAAGCAGCAACCTCCCGCTCTCCCTCGGGAAGCCAATACGAAAGTAACTAAAACTGCAATTCATCGACTCGCTTTTGGGGGCTGGCTTCAGGAAATCCAAATGTTTTCTGACTGCAATGGTAAATTGGCCAATTTTACAGCTGATAAAAACATGTTTACAGACTGGTACAAAAGGTGGTTTTGGTGTATATAGCTAATATTATGACAACTGTGAGGGGGTGAATTTTGTTAACTCATCCGTTTCATTTTTATTAAGTTTTATTAAGTCTGCATAAATAAGGGAATGGCCACTTGAGTGACAGCTAGGTTTCTAAGCAGGGCTGTCTTGTCACCTCAGCTGATTCCGGCTGATTAGCCGCTGAACTCAGCAAAAACATTTTTGTGTTGTTTTATGTGCCTTTACACAGTCAATTGCCTTTTGGAATTATTTCCTATAATTATCAGATAATAAAATATTTATAAGACTGAATATCCTACCACAACTATGCTGATGACACTCAGATCTACTTAGCCTTACTACCTAATGACTTCAGCCCCATTGACACCCTCTGCCAATTCATTGATGAAACTAGCAGTTGGATGTGCCAAAACTTTCTTCAGTTAAACGAAGATAAAACTGAAGCCATTGCATTCAAGAACAGAGATGAGGTTCTCAAGGTGAATGCGTACATTGGCTCTAAGGGTTAAAAAACAAAAAAACAAAAAACAAAAAAAAAGTCAAAAATTCTCGAGTCAGATCTGAATTTTAATAGTCAATAGTTATTGTCAAGTAAATCAGTATACTACCATTGCAAGAATTAGATGCTTTGTTTCCAGCGAGGACTTAGAGAAACTTTTTCATGCTATTATCACCACCAGGGTGGATTACTGAACTGGACTTCCCAAAAAGACAGTCACACAGTTGCAGCTCATCCAGAACACTGCGGCCAGGTTTCTGACCAGAAGCAGAAAATCAGAGCACATCACACCTGTCCTCAGGACATTACACTGGCTCCCAGTTACACTCAGAATAGATTTTAAAGTATTACTACTTGTCTATAAATCACTAAATGCCCTAGGATTTCAATACATTACAGATTTGCTCACTGAATACAAACCTAACAGATCACTCAGATCTTTAGAATCAAGTAAATTAGAAATTCCAAATGTTGAGTCAAAGCAGGGTGAATCGGCCTTCAGCTACCACACTCCCCACTGCTGGAATCAGCTTCCAGAAATTATCAGATGTGCTCCAACTTTAGGCACATTCAAATCAAGACTGAAAACACATCTGTTTAGCTGTGCCTTTACTGAATGAGCACTGTGCTATGTCCGACAGATGGCACTATTATGTCTTTGTTTTCTTTTTCATTCTTTTATATCCTGTTTTAACATTTTAATCTGTTTTTATTTGTTTTAATCACTTCTTAATTCTTTTAATCATTTTTATTGTCTTGTCTTTTATTCTGGTTTATGTAAAACACTTTAAATTACAATTGTGCATGAAATGTGCTATATAAATAAACTTGCCTTTACAGTTACTTGCCTTTTGGGATTATTTCGTAAAATTTGCAGCTAATATGGCATGCTGTGTACACTTAATTGTGCTCACAAACCATTCAACTGTCCTCCTTTACCCAGGTGAGTGAAATTCTTATTCTTGAACAGTCACATGAAATGTTGTCATACAGCATTATACATGGGATTTCATGAATAGCCATGTAATTGAACACTTTAAATTATGTGAAATATTAATAATTTAGTACTCAAAGATGTGATGAGCCAGAGGCTGAAACTAGTGTGATAGACCTATGTTCTACAGTTTACCCACAGGAAAAGGTGATGAACCCAATTGCCAGGGCACAAGGTTTAGTTAAATTAAAAAAAAAAAAAAAGATGTTTATTCAGCACGCCCAACATCAAAAAAGCAGCCAACTACAGCCAAGCAAGTAACAAACAAATTCTCCACGGAGCGAAGTGTACTTTAGCCAAAAATACGAAAGAAAGAAAGAAAGAAAGAAAGAAACTTACCGAAAAGACAAGAGCACATCCAACTCAAAAACCAAATGACACATGGAGACAAGAGGGTAGAATAAATAGTCTAGAATAGAAGTCTGGCGACATCATGTGGAGAAAAAGAAAAACAAACATTTTCTCAGAATATGACATAAGTGGCAGTGTTTTTATTATTTTTTTAATAGTTTTCATTTTATTTTTTTATCTTTATTTTATTATCTTCGATTGCACTCAGGAGAGTACATTTGTTTATGCAGTGGTGAAGACCAAGCTGCAGATCTAAAGGTTTTTTATATATATTTTTTATTTAACATGTAAATATAGTACACACATAGTAGAAGTCTTTCAAAAGTTTGGGATCAACAAGAATTGTATTTTTGTTTATAGAAGGATGCATTTAACTCTTTCAAAATACAGAATGAAAAACAGTGATATTGTGAAATATTATTGAAAGTTAAAATATTTTTTTATTAAGGTTTCTTATTAACTAAAAACTGGTTTGATTAGACTGTTTCCAACAATGATAATAAATCAGCATTTACGATTAACGATTATGTGACACTTAAGACAAGTGTAGTAGACTAAGTACAGTTTCAGCAGTTCCTGTTGTTGACCGCTAGAGGTCTCAGTTGTTTTGAGAAACCACCTGTTGGGCGGAAGGAAGGTGTGTGTGTGTACTGCTGTGCAGAGATGGTGTTTGTCTACATGTATGACTCGCAGTTGTGAGTAAAAGTGACCTTCACACAGTCCTGTCTTCAGTGTGATTCTTCATGCCAAGTTACTACATTTTGGCGACAAGGATAAAACTGGTAATCGCGTGACAGACTGTTTTACATGAGAGAGTGATAGAGAAAAGAAAAATTACAACTATGAGACAGTAGCAGAATTTAATGAGAAAACACAGTCATGGGAAGAGTATTGTGAAATTCTGGACAATTTCATTGAAGCAAATAGCATTGAAGATGCTGAGAAGCAAAGAGATTTTCTTCTGAGTGTGGTGGGTGCCAAAACTTATTGTTTAATTCGTAATTTGTTCAGCCTTGACAAACCTAAATCTAAATCCAATGCTCAGTTGGTGGACTTGTTAAAGAACCATTTCAACCCAAAGCCGAGTGAGATAGTTCAGCATTTCAAATTGGACTCGTGATCAAGGAGGGACTTTTTTGGCAGAGCTGCCTTGCTGACTTTGTTGCACATTTCGCGGCCTTGTAGAAGTAAAGAAAAAACGGCCAGTAGAGGGAGAGGAAGTAGAGATAAAACTAGCTCCATTCAAAAGTATTGTGCATATAAAGTAGCAGAAAGTGACAGCGATGATTCTGTGGACACATTCACACTGGGTTGCATCAAGGAATACATAAAGAATGTGAACAGTCAAAATCTAGCTAAAGTACAGCCATATACAGTTGACATGCAAATGGGTGGGCACACAGTGAAGCTAGAAATAGACACTGGATGTAGTCTTACGATCTTGAATGAGGAGACATTCAAGATACTGAGAAAAAGTGGGAAAAGCACAAAAATAAACAGCACTGGAATTAAGTTGAAAACGTATACAGGGCAGCCAATTGAAGTGAAAGGCACCAGCCAGGTTACAGTGGAGTATCAAAAGCAAATAAAAAGACTCCCTGTTGTTGTAGTGGCTGGCAATGGTCCGAACCTGCTGGGTAGGGGCTGGCTATCAGAATTAAAATTATCGTGGGATCAGATAAAGCAGGACAGACAAGTTTTGCAGATTCAGACTGAATGATGATTTTTTGCAGAAGGTGCTGGTGAAATACAGAGACGTTTTTAAAGAGGAACTAGGGGCATTGAGAGGAGTTCAAGCAAAAATTCACGTTTCTCCAGAGGCATTGCCTAGATTTTTTCGCTCCAGATCAGTGCCCTATGCAATGCGTACAAAAGTCGTTGAGGAGTTAATTAGTTTACAAAAAGAAAATGTAATCCGTCCTGTACTCAGTACTCTGAGTGGGCTGCACCAGTAGTTCCGATTCTGAAAACTGATAGCTCCATAAGACTCTGTGGTGACAATAAGTTGACCGTAAATCGAGCAGCATCCTTGGAGCAGTACCCCATACATCGTCTGGAAGATCTGTGCAGCACATTGTCAGGATGCAAAAAGTTCTCCAAATTGGAACTGAGTCATGCCTACCAGCAGGTGATGGTTGACGAGGGGTCTCAGAAGTTTTTGACAATAAGCGAGGTCTATTTACGTATCAGCGGTTACATTTTGAAGTGGCTTCTGCTCCTGCTATTTTTTCAAATGATAATGGAAGGGTTGGTACAGGGAATCCCCAAAGTAGCCGTTTATCTGGATGACATCTTGATAACAGGCATGGACACAGCAGACCACTTACAAAACCTGGGGACAGTGCTGCAAAGACGGGCAGAGTCAGGGTTGAGACTCAAAAGAGGGAAGTGCATGTTCTTGCAAGATGATGTGGAGTATCTTGGACATAGAGTGAACAAGCATGGCCTTCAGCCGGTTGAAAGTAAAGTGAAGGCTATAGTTGAGGCCCCATCTCCATCTAGTGTGTCAGAATTGAAGGCCTACTTGGGGTTAGTAAACTATTACGGTAAATTTCTCCCAAATCTAGCAACTTGCCTGTCCCCACTATATGAGCTATTGAAAAAAGGGAAGTGCTGGGAGTGGACAGCAGAACAGGAAGAGGCTTTTCAGCATTCTAAGAAGCTTCTACAATCTGTGGGCATTCTGGTACATTTTTCCGCAGATAAAGAACTGGTATTGGCTTGTGATTGGACAGATTAGCAGATGGAAGTGAATGACCCATAAGTTTCATGTCACGCAGGCTGTCAGGGGCAGAGAAAAGATACTCACAGCTGGATAAAGAGGGGCTTGCAGTAGTTTTTGAAAACCTAAATTCCACAAATATCTGTGTGGGAGGTCCTTTTCCATCTGCACAGATCACAAACCACTGATTTCACTCTTTAATGAGAAGAAACCCATTCCTCAGATGGGCTCACCGCGAGTACAAAGGTGGGCCATGCTTCTGAGTGCCTATGATTGTACCATAGTTTTCAAGCCTGGCAAAACGAATGTTTGTGCCGCTGCTTTAAGCAGGCTAGTCATCAAGGATGATGAGACAGGGGAGAAGAATTCGGAACAGCTACTCATGCTAAGTGTAAGGGATGGCTGTGTAGTATGGGGAGCGAGAGCTGTTGTTCCCACACAGGGACGGGAAATATTGTTAAAACTACTCCACCAGACACACAGGCATTTAAAAAATGAAGGGATTAGCCAGATCTTATTTCTGGTGGCCCAATATGGAAAAAGATGTGGAAAGAGAGGCTCAGTTATGTGAAGTGTGTCAACAGTGCAGGAAGGCACCTGCTATGGCCCCTTTACATCCATGGGAGTGGCCAACAACTCCCTGGTCCAGAATCGAAGTTGAGTAAGCTGGTCCATTTCAGGGAAAGATGTTTCTGATTGTTGTGGACTCTCATTCAAAGTGGATGGATGTTTACCTTCATTCATGAAAAAGAATGGAATCCAGCACATCAGAACAGCCCCCTTCCACCCTTCCTCGAATGGCTTAGCGGAAAGAGCTGTGCAGACTTTCAAAAAAAGAAAATGCAAGGAGAAACTTTGGTAGCAAGAGTGAGTAGGTTTCTGTTTAATTATAGGATTACTCCGCAAACCACGACTGGATTGGCTCCTTCTGAAATGATGATGTCCAGGCGATTAAGATCAACTTTTTATTTACTTTTAACGGACCTGGCAACGAAAGTACAAAAGAAACAGTTGAAACAGAAAAAAAGAGCATGACAACAGCATAGACCTGCGGACCTTTTCAGAGGGTGATGCTGTGTATGTGAGAAATTATGGCTACGGACCAAAGTGGGTTCCGGCTGTGGTTGAGAAGTGCACAGGCCCGCTGTCTTATACTCTCTTGACAGGATTGAGACAGACATGGAGAAGACGAAGATGTTGATCAGCTTTTCAAGGACCTATATACACTTTTCCCAAGTCCAAAGTCCTTTAAGATTTACCAGTCATCAAAAAAAAGAATTATGACTTCAGTTAGCAGTGTTACCAGTTGAGTCAGCTGGATGGAACGAGCTGTCGCTGGCGTCACAGGAAGAGCCAGAGGCTGCGGCTGAACAGTTACCAAAAGCAGAAAGGCACATAAGGAAGACAGCCAGAGAAAAACACAAATCAGGTTATCTGAAAGACTTAGAAAAATCAGTGTTGTAGGGTACAATACAAGGTACACTTTCTTTTTCTTTTCATTTTTGTTATGTTTGACTTTTAATGGGGGAGAAGTGTAGTAGACTTAAGTACAGTTCTAGCAGTTCCTGTTGTCGACCACTAGAGGTCGCAGTTGTTTTAAGAAACCACCTGTTGGATGAAAGGAAGGTGTGTGGACTGCTGTGCAGAAACGGTGTTCGTCTTCATGTATGACTCGCAGTTGTGAGTAAAAGCGACCATACCGCAGTCCTGTCTTCAGATGAAATTCAGCTTTTCCATTGCAGAAATAAATGATCTATTTACATTAAAATATAGGCATTACTTTTAATTCCATTAACATTTCACAATAATGCAGTTTTCTGTATTTTAATTAAAGTGAATGCAGCCTTGATGAGCAAAACACCCAATGATAATAATAATCTCAAATGTTTGAACCGCATTGAAAGATTTATTCAATATTATTATTATTATTATTATTATTATAAACTTGGCTCACTGTAATTTGTCTAAATTTGGGCACATCTCAGTTAAAATGCTTATGGGTGAACCCTCACATAGTGAACATTCACAACAAATTTAGAAGATGAGAAGACAATAAGTGAGAGACTGGAGCTGCTAGTCCTTAATGAAAAATTATGCTTTTAAAGGGCAATGCTTTTAAATGGGCCCTCTAGTGTTTCTTACAGATGACTCAAAGGCAGAAAAGGGAGCTATAGCACAGGTCTTTCCTCAAGCCACACAACTGCTCTGCATATTTCATCTTCTGCAAGCTGTGTGATGGTGGTTGTGGAACAATTCAATTCATCTTAATTTCTATAGCGCTGTTACAATGTAGATTGTGTAAAGGTAGCTTAACATAGAAGATTATAGTAAACTGAAACTTTGTCAGTCCAGTTTTCAGAGTTTAAGTTTAGTATAGTTTAGTTCAGTGTAGGTTAATTTTTACTGCTGAGAGTCAAAACACTGAAGAGCAAATCCATTGATGAGCAGCTCCATAAGTCCCGAACCATGCAAACCAGTGGCGAACAAAGAACCCAAAGTTGAGGTGAAGGACAGACAGACACTTTTCAGCATAGTAAAAGACATGCTTTATGACAGTGAAATGAGTACAGTTGAATTACTCTATAAGCAAGCCCTTGAAAACCCTTTGACCACAAGGTAGAGAAAATAGTTGGCAGGTATAGATAGCTTGTTGATATTTTCGTGTGTTTTTTTTATGCATGTTTCATGTTTTTCTGATATATTCATCTAGAAGATTTAATTTTATTTAGAAATTAGTTTCTTTTGTAATTATATTACAGTTACAGTAAGTCTCTGACCTATCTACAGAGTCTTGACGAGCCTCAGTTGACGTGAGAGTTGGGTTTTCAGCTACCGGAAGGACCTGCCAACATGTGGAAACCAAACAAATAACTATGTGGAAGCTGCAATGCATGTGTTAAAATACAAAATAATTCAGAGGATGAAAGCATTTAATCAGTCTTAATTGTTCAAGTAGTTTATCACTCGATTATATATGTACTATCTATGATGCACGTGTGACAGATGTTGCAATTGGCCATTGGGAGGCATTACACCAGTCAAGGTTCTTTGATACAAAAAGCAATATCACTATCATTTATAAAATGTTAGTTCTAATCGAAGATGACTGTTTCTCAATGTTCATATTTATCTTGCATTGTGTGTTTTAATACTGTCATCAGCAACTCCAAATGAATTGTAAATAAAAAGGAAACATGAAAAATCTAAAGATCTGTCTTTTTTAAAGTGATAGACTTAGAGAAAACCTGCAGTACTTTAAATTGGTATATTAAAATTTCAACATTGGCAATGAACTAATAGCATTAATTGTTTATATTAATTTTCACCAAAACATTCAATAAAATATACATTTCTAAAATAATATGTAACCAAATTTTGTAATGGTTTTAACGACTGTGAAGCAATATATCATTTGTTGAGCTGTCCCTTTATATAAAAATGTACAAAGATGGTTAGAATTTCAATTCTCACAAAGATGCATTTTGTGTCCTAGTGTCTTTATGAGTTTATTTTTGAAAGCAAGTCTGCAAGGACTGTCTTTGTGAGCATGGTTGTGAATGCTGTGCATTCCTACATTTGTTAGGGTATTTTTTAGGCTAATACTATGGCGAAAATAAATTTTGTGTGAGATCTTCCACATCAGGGCAAACATATACAGTGGACATGGAGTTAGAGCCCTCCACAACAGCTGAAATAAGGGCTGAGTTGCTAAAAATAACAAAAGGTAAACTTTTTTTGCATCATAGGTTGTCACACACTGACCGATGTGTTTTTTTATTACTACATTCCATAGATATTTGATGTGCTTAACATTTTAATTATACAAATTATATGTGCTGTTCATCACCTTCACAGCCTCAGTTTCTCTTGAGTTTTTAAATTCTCTATGGGAAAATATTCCAATACCATGTACATTAGCTGAAGATAAGAAAGTTCAAGTGGGACTTAGAACCTTTACTATGCATGCTTAATTCTCACAAAAAGTATACATTACAGTTGTACAAAATTGTTATAGGCATGCTTCTCCGGCAAGTAACCTACTACTGATCATCAGTACCATCTCAGTGCTCTAAATGACGGTTGGTATAAAGAGAGGCATGGTGCTTTTTATAGGTTATTTGTTTATTTCTAATGGTAGCACATTGAACAGAAATCCTCATGTAACATTTAATTTTTTCTGTGCGTATAACATTAGAGTTGCATCAGCTGGACACGTCTTCTAGCAATTGCATGAAACAACTCATATTTAAAAAGACTCCTTCTCAAAACAACCCTGTGTGCAGGGTAATATAGAGGGAGGTGAGTCCATGAAGCCTGAATGTTTATTTTAGCCCAAGCAATCAGGTTTTTCTTGGTTGATTATTTGTTGGTTGCTGGTAGAGATTTACTTGCTTTATTTTTTGCATTTAACTGTCTTTTTGCTTTGACTGTTTCTATATTTAATTTTATTATTATTTGTATTTTGGGCCCTGCAGAAAATGCTTAATAATTTCCTGTGTATTTAACTGTAGAAACCTAAAAATAGTTCACTATCTGAAGAACATTTACGTAAGTGCTACCAAGTTCACAGATTACTTATATAAAGTAAATAAAGGTAAAAATATATTAATAATAGTAATAATAAAATAATAATAATAAAAATATAACTAACAACCAAAATCTACTTGGTAGTTAAAGGCATGCAGTGGGGTGTTAAGGCAGACATTTTTGTCTCAACATTTCTGTCACATAATTTAGTTTCAGTTAACACACCTCAGTATTGTTTCAAGTATATGTTGCAAGAATTTTTTGAATTTACTTGTTTCTAAGGGAGTTAACTTGTTAACAAAGGTTCGGCAGCAGAACCACACCTCACGTTGTCTTCTTAACCAATCACCTACTCCTTAAAAACATATATAAGGCAAACCAGCCCTCTAGCACTCTTCTTCTAGTTCTCTCGAACACACCCTCCCTCCCTCTATTTCCTCAGTTCCCATTAACAATCCTATAACCCACTCTTCACTCCTAGGTTGAATCGGGGGGTCCAATCACTTTAACAAAATATTACAGAGATGGTACCCCCACTCTGAGTCTCTGGGCATCATTGTTGGACGCTTGATCAACCTACCTGCCAGTTCACTGTTTATCCTCTTACTTCACCTTCATCCCACCGTTCCCTTATCATCCCGTTCATCCCTACAATAAAGTCTAGCTTAAAGTGTGGGATTGTCTATGCTGGTGAATTGTTTGTTTAAACAGCATCTACACCTCGGTCTCCAGTTAAACGAATGCTAACAGTAACGTCTTAACTGCAATGGCCAAGCAGTTTCAAAAAATGCTGCAGAACCCGGCCCAACTGATCTCTGCATTTTACAGTTTTGGTAAAGGAGTGTCTGCATCTAAACGAGAAGCTGCATTAAGACGAGCCGCTAGAACACTGGGTCCTATTATTGGCTGTCAGTCCACTGCAGTGGCCTGAAGAACTACCAAGAATGATCCTGGACAGCATTTTATATCAGTTATGGTTCAGACCATGACTACAACAAATCTGCTGGGAAACATGGGAAAAGGACTGTTAGGGTTTGCCCCAGATTGTCAATGACGTCGAATGTCAATGTGTGGCAATGAATAACTCACATCAACCTTAAAAATGAGCAAATTGCTAAATGATATTGATTGGTTTAGATATTTTTGTGTGTGTGGGTGGGTGGGGGTATAGGATGGTGTTAATTTGTTTATACTTTATTTGTAAAAGCTGTAGTAGATGAGTTAATGATACCACAATTATCAGCTAGAGTTTATTGCTTGACCTGACCTCTTTGTGGCCCTTGAGAGAACAAGGACCGCATACATCTTTTTTTGAACATTTAAAATTTAAATGTTTTTCTGTTGTGAAAGGTGGTGACAACTAGGGGGAAGTTCCATATTCAGCTTTTATTTAAAGAAAAGGAGCAAACAGTTAGATAAGACGGACAAAGAGGTCAGGTCAGGCAGCAAACAATCATAAACTTTAAAAAGAGTCCAGGGTCACAAAAACACAAGGCAAAACATGAACAGACAAACACTAAAAATGATAACAATTGGAAAACTAGACTAAACAATGGTTATGGGTATTTGTGTCTGTTATGTCCAGCAGCGGTAGAGTGTGTAGGGGATCAACCTACGTTAAAAGATCCATCAGGGATTTATTAGCTCATTTCAAGGAATATGGTCTTTAAGATTCCAATCACTTGATTCTACTCAATTGAGTCAGAGTGAATCAGATTAAAAGATTCACACTTTATCTACCATTTGTCCAGCAAATAGAAGACATTGTATTTTACCAATCTTGTTTATATTATTTCCAAGGCTAACAATAATAACATAACACAGTATTTGGTTGACTTTTAGCAAGGTAACAAAATCTACAGCTCGAGACAATGACTTAGAAGCACATAAACAAAAACACAGTTCTTACAAAATGAAAACAAAGATTTATTGAGCTACACTACGATACATGAAACCAACTAGGTAATAAGCAACAACAAACAAACGCACACACACATTCACACATACACACAGAGGCAGTTCAGAAGATGCAAATTGAGTTGACAACCGTCCCAAATTAATTCTAGTACTTCTTACTAGATCTTAAAATCACGCCTGAGAAACCACAAAAGCTTTAAGATTTTATAAGATTTATCTTATCTTTAAGTGCTTAAGATCAATCTGCACCAGATCAGCAAGAGACAACATTTGTTTGTGTTACTTGCACTTTTGCTGAAGCCTTGAATTTCCCTCGCCAGGCTGGCCTCGGTGAAGCACGGAGCTCCTGATTGGCCGGTGACACACTTTGGTGACGTCTTTAGGATTGACTCCCTCGTGAGTGGCTACCGTCCTGGGTTACCGAGGTGACGGACTGCTGAGTCGGTTTGCAGTTTTTAAACATCTAAACTCTATGTACATAAACAGGTTTAGTTCATTATACTTGCACTTCAGTTGATTTCAATCTGATATCCAGATGACTGATTACTAGTTATCTTTAAAATAATTACAAATGTATCTTAAATAACTTTTTTAATTACTCAATATTATTAAAAAATCCACAAATCCCAAAGCATAGACAATAGAATACTAAATCTGTAAATTCTTTAAATGAGTCAAACAGGACCTTTTATTTATTTATTTACTTATTTATTTATTTGTATTGCTTAAAACCTTTTAAACTTATATATCAAATATTTTCAAATTTGACACCATATTTAATAGACCATTACGCATGTGCAATTGTTGGAAATCTATAACATATGTTAGTTAAAAAATCGGGTTATTATGCAAAGTATCAGAATTTTTAAACAAATTATACACATATGCCACTTTGCTGAATTAATACCAGATATTGTCATAATCAGTCATTAAAATTCAATCTTAAGCCAATTGTAATGGTTTGTTTTGGTTCAATTTGGAATTTTCCCAACCAACGCAGAGCCCAGGAGACCAGAGTGAGTTTTCCGACTTGAACTTTTAGCTAATTTCATACATTTATTTCAATTAGCCTACATCGCATTGATTAATAAAAAATATTTAAAAAAAATTTTGTTTGGAGCGATAACGAGCTGATTCTGTCCTATACTGTAACCTCTTATTTTAAGCACTTTTTAATAGCATTTTTAAACTGCTCCAGCACTTTACTAATCTAGTAAATTAAATGTTTGCATGCACATATCTCTCATCAAATTATACAAGATGCTATTTGTTAAATATTCTATATTATAGAATAGCACAGCATGTAGTAGTATTCTAAGCAAAATATTTTAATGTTAATCCAAAGCCAATTATCAACACTGTAATACTGTCTCTCTTAAATGTAAGTTATTCATATCTTAGATGTCACATTTCACCTTATTTATATTTATTTTAATGATCATTTTTTTCCAGATGCTGAATATCATAGTATTACATTATTTGTTTAATTACAGATTATATAAGATTCAACCCAAAATTACTTGCTTAAAGATTTCTCGTTAACCTCATTTCTTAAGTGCTTCAGTAGTAATGTGTATAAATATTTGATTTGAATAGTAACATTTATAAGAGATGTAAAAAAAATCTATATTGTTGTCAATAAAGTACAGGGAAAGCCACTTGATACGTTTCAACAAATGTTTGTTTTATGTGTCTCGAAAGCACCGCCTCTCCCATACTATAAAGCTGAACATCCTTTCAGCATACTTACACAGTGACACTCGGAGATTGGAGGCTGACTTAATAAATGCATTTATAGCTTGTCAGTGGGCGCTGTCTTTTGGATGAGAAGGTAAAGAGTACGGGTATAACCACAGTGTCCTGGCCAAATTCCATCCATCGGCCCTTACCCATCATGGCCTCCCAATCATCCCCATCCACTGAATTGGCTCTATTACCGTCTCTTCACTCCACCAATAGCTGGTGTGTGGTGAGCACACAGGCGCCGTTGTCCTGTGGCTGCCGTCGCATCATCCAAGTGGATGCCGCACACTGGTGGTAGTGTGAAGAGACTGCCCTCATCATTGTTAAGCACTTTGGGTGTATGGCCATACACAATAAATGCGCTATATAAGTACACATTACATTACATTACATTACATTACATACATCTTCAAGCCATGATCATGAAGAAACAACATACATGCCCCCCCCCCCACACACTGCTTTAAAATGACAGAGGTAGGATAGGCACATGTGCAGTCTCCAGCTGACTCTACATTTTATGCAAAAAAAAAAATTACATTTAATTTAAATAGGTAAATATTTAGAAAGATACATTATTATGAATACAAAATAATAATCAAGCACTTTATGTGAAATCTAGGCACTTTTCCAACCTTAAGATTAAAATATTTTAAAATTCAAGCATTTTCGAGGATTTCAAAACTAATAACCCTGCAGACAGGTGCTTCTTTTTTTTATATTTGTTTATTGATTTTCAACATTTACAAAGATGACAAAAACAAACAAAGCACACAGGATGGGAAAATAAAGCACACTCAAAAAAAGGCAGATATGTATACATACAAACATTACAGATTACAGAAATTATGTAAATCCTCTAGAAAATGTAGAAGAAATATTCAGCCCCATATATGTTAAGAATAGCTCCCACCTTTAATGAAATATGCTAACTTTATTATGAGCAATACAAGTTAAATAATCTAAAGAAACATATTTAAGAACAACTCTGTGCGCCAAAGTAATATTGAAGGGGCTTTTTCTGTTATCCAGTTTAATAAAATACATTTTCTCGCACAGAATGTCAAGAGCCTATAGAGAGACTGCTTATGTTTATCCGCGATAGAATTACATTGTATTCCAAGCAACATACTCAAAGGGTCACAAACATGTGCTCCCTGAAGAAGACCTACTTCAATGTATATTAAAAGCCAATATATGAGAAGCTTGCATTCTTGTAATTTAGGCTACCAACAAATGGATGATCATGAGATATAGATCGCAGTTTACTTCCATTTGAGAGCATAGGTGTCTATTAAAATACAAATTTTACATTAGGCTATTTTTAGGCTACTGTATATGTAGAATAAATAGTTTTTAAGAAAAATGTCTTTTAAACTCTTACGTTATCTATTGATTGGCTAGCTGATCGAGCTGATCTGCTGTCCTTCAGGTAAGTCCCTTTATTTATCAGGGGTCACCACAGCGGAATGAATAACCAAATTATCCAGCATATGTTTAATGCAGCGGATGCCCTTCCAGTTGCAACCCAGTATTGGTAAACACCCATACACACTCACATTCACTCACATACACTATGGCCATTTTAGTTTATTCAATTCACCTATACTGCAAGTCTTTGTACTGTGCCGGAAACCCATGCAAGGACGGGGAGAACATGCAAACTGCAAACTAATGCTAGCTGTCCCAGCCAAGACTCAAACCAGCGACCTTCTTCCTGTTTGGTGACAGAGCCACCATGTCTCCCCATAATGTATTTAATTGTTATATTTTTAATGGTTAACAGGGTGTATGATTAATATGTGCTCAGCTAATCAGTAACAGCAGTTCCTTTAAAGACCTATTTTATTCTTTCTATGTTGTATATTTGTCTGGATTTGTGTGCAAATAAAAGACATCACAGCATGTTGTTCAGTTTTTTTTTTTTTTTTTTTTTTTTTTTTTGTGGAAAATGAACCTTTGTTCATGATTGTGTGTAGGGCTGTAGGGTTCACAAGATGATTGCTTGCACGAGAGAGCATATGAGAGAAAACATTTGGACAGTGTGTGAAATTTGGTATTATAATAAGTTAAAAGGAAACTTACTTCTGCCAATTATATCTGAGATCTTGTTCTTTTGGCTATTTTTTTTCTAAGTTTGCCTCATAAACACACAAAAAGAGGCCTTGATTCAACAATGTAAAGCCATTGAAAAAAAACTATTTAAACCTTGCCGTTAATCAGAAATGGGCACCCATTGGAAATGAATGGGAAATACTAAAATTCAAGGAATTAGTTTTTTTTGTCTAATACGAAGCAATAAATCCAAAAGAATGCAGATCAGGCATATACCTAAATGAAAGCCTGGCCATATAAAATATTTTTGTCTTAATTTGTCTCAGACACACACACCCACACAAACACTCAAATAGTGGCATTGAAATGCTGAATATTTTGATATTTTATGCCATCATTAGCCACCAGATGTCACCAAAGTGGTCACATTTTTAGGTTTTGGTTGGTCTGAATCATAGACTGGTCTGAAATGATAGAAGTGTTATTTTTGCTGAATTAAAATAAATATTGTAGTAATAATTTTTTATTGAAGTAATAACATAAAAACATAAAAAATCTGATAAAAATACTTTTTACATAAACATCCAACTGAAAAATTTTAATCATTTTTTATTTTGACTAAAATACATTTATTAAAAGATTTGACTTTTTTCAAAGACACATTGAAGAACTTTGTGCCCAAAAATGTCCATAAGGGAAAGATTAAGCACTGCGGTATAAGGTATCCTTAAGGGTTAACAGAGCGTGTTGGACCCCATACTCCCAGAGCACTCCCCAGAGAATGCCACAAAGAACATGGTCGATCACCTTCTCCAAGTCTACAAACCACATGTAAACTGGACAGACGAACTTCAACAAACCCTTGACCTCCATAGAGAGGGTATGGAGCTGGTCCAGTGTTCCATGGCCTGGATGAAAACCGCATTGTTCCTCCTGAATCAGCTGGATTGTTCTCTGGCATAAACTTTTCCAGGGAGGATGAGTAGTTTGATTTCCTGTAGTTGGAATACACCCTCTGCTCCCCCCTCTTAAAAAATAGGGACCACCACCCCAGTTGCACAGTCCAGACAATCTGAAACTCCTGGAGGGCCACAGCTTTGCACAGCTTAGCTTGAACCCTAATTTAACCCACTAGTTCAAACTAATTGAGTCCTACAGGCTTTTTTGAAACCTGCAAAAAGTGTGTTGAAGCAAGGATGGTACTAATCTTAAGGGCACTAATAATAATGAGCTTTAAACAATAAAAAAAGCTGCTTTTAATCCAGCTAAAAGACTAAAAGAAACAAAAAATTGCCAAAAGGAATATATATATTATAGGAAATACTGTGAAATAGTTCTTGCTCCATTAAACACTTGGGAAATATTTGAAAATAATAAAAAAAATACATGAGATTTTTCAAAGCATTTTTTCTGTGTATAAACATAAGTAATGGTATGGCCAGGGAATATGCGTCAAGTACAGATATGACAAAATATTAAGACCTTTATTTGAGGTTTGCTTTTTTGTCGATTGTGTCAAAGCAGCATTACATAGACATTATAGAAAAAAGAATGTAAGCCATAATATCACAAATTGTGAAACATTCAAGCAATTGAATTAACAGACTGAACAAGTCTCAAATGAGTATGCTTGTTGCATAGTTTAGATAAGTGTCTGCAGCAATAATCAAAGTGGCAGCTTAGCATATCTGTCCAGTAAAACCAAACACATATAGACGAATTACCATGTTTGTAAACATTCAGGATGCGCGCACAGTGAGGTTGCAGAAAAAACCGGAGCGCTAACATTTACAGCAAGGGAATGATATCCGATGCGGTACAGAGTTTGTTGTTGTCTTAGAAATCTGTTATATTGATTACATATTATATATATTATTTCCATATTGCTTTCAGCACATTATAACAGCTTTTCACCCAGTGATAAGCACAGTTATTCTGCAAAATTAACGTTAAAGTGAGAGGAGTTCATCTGACAGGTTCATTTGTGATAGCATCCTCCCAATAGATATTGGATAGGACAAAATAGCCAAGCATCCTGCCCGAAATATACAGCTATCTCATTGAAACTCCAAGTGTTTTTACAAGAGAAAAGTTAAAGGCCTACAAGTCTTTGGATGCCAACAATTTTGTTCTGTGTGGTCATGTGCAAGAAATAATGTTCCATGATTACCAGATTCAAAACTTCCCAGTCAACAATTTTTCTTTTGGCCCTGATCTGGCCCAGATCAACAGCTAAGATGTGGCCCAGTGTTCCCCGGCTCAGAATTGGCTCACATCCTTTTAGCCAGAACTGAACCAAAGTAGTGCCACAACTCCACCAAGCTTGAGCCAAGTAATACATTTTTATGGGCCTTGTATTCAAGATTAGTAAGGCTGAGTTCTGTGGCCCTTGTGTGGCCCACATGTGGCAGACAACATATATTAACTGAGTAAATCACACAACAAAAATTACAATCAAATTTACTTTAACCAATGCAAATAACATTTAGATAAAACAATTATTGAACAAAATGTGGGCAAATAAAGAGTTAGAAAACATTTTTACAACATACAAACAGAAAAATAAAAAAAAGAAATAATTGTTAGATAAATGTATATATATATATATATATATATATATATATATATATATATATATATATATATATATATATATATATATTGTTTAGGGGTGGGGTTAGGTGCCATGTCTCCTTTTAAAATCGTACAATTTCGTACGACTGAACTCGTACAAATTCGTACGAATTAGCCACTAAACTGACAAAACGTAAAATACTTAGGTTTTCTCGTGAGATCAGGCTGATAAATATATACTACCGGTCAAACTTTGGGGTCAGTCTGATTCTTATATGTTTTAAAAAAAGCTTCTCCTGCTCACCAAGAAACTGTTCAAAAGTAGTTTATCATTTAATTTAATCATTTATTGATTTTTATGATGAATTTTTTGTTTCATTACTCCAGTCTTCAGATTCACATGATCCTTCATAAATCACTATAATATTAATTATCATTATTATTATAAATGTTAATAGTAATAAAAGCAGTAATGACTGGTGTAATAATTTCATTTGAAACTACATACAATTAGAAAGCAGTTATTTACAATTTTAATAAATATTTAACAACTTAAGATAAAAAAAAAATGTAAATGCTGACTTCATGAACAGAATAATTTTCTTAAAAAAAACATGAAAAAAAACATTACCCCAAACATTTGACCGGTAGTGTATATGAATATACAGTGTTGGGTAAGTTACTTTAAAAACGTAATAAATTACAGTAGTAAAAAGAAAATAGATTAGTAATGGATTACTTCATGTAAAAAGAAATCAGAATACTAATTACTTTACTTTGACGTTACTTCTAAAACATATAAAATATATCTATAAAAATACAAAATAAACTGCAGCTCTTTCAGTAATTTAATATTCACTGAAAAGCATTACAGTGGGTTGATCAGATTAGAGACATAAAGAGTTCACCCAAAACTTAAAATTCTCTCATTATTCACTTCTTTAACACCTCTCTTTTTTTTTTTTTTTTTTTTTTTTGAACAAAAGAAGACATTTAGAAGAAAACTTTAGGTTACTTTTGTAACCCCGGTTCTCTGATAGCATTAAGCGAGGTGTCTCACTATGGGATACGCCCCTTCCACGTATTCCTCAGAAGCCCAATTCCATTACGCCAGCCCCAATTGGCTGGCAGGCGTGACGTTTGCGTCTGGGACTGGCTCCCCCTCCGAGTATAAGAGGGGGGACGCAACGTCATGACGACATTCAAAACAAACACACCTCTTCCTCGCTTCGCACAGCAAGGAGGGTGATCTGGTGAGACACCTCACTTAATGCTATCAGAGAACCGGGGTTACAAAAGTAACCTAAAGTTCTCTTTCAAGCATACGTTTCGGTGTCTCACTATGGGATATTCTAACTCCCGTATTGCCAGATAGCCTGTCTTGAAGTCCCCCGCCAACCAATAAATTAAATATTAGGGGCTAAATTAACGTTCAGGATCCTACACTCAAAACTGCATGCGCTACGGTGTCACGGTTGCAGGTTTGTGCGTTTTCCGGAGTATCTGTTTTGTCACATGGGTTTGTGTTGTTTGTTTTTCCACGTGTATTTGTTTGGTCACGTGTTATGACGGCACTCAGCTGTTTGATTGATCACAAGCTGAGGTTCATTACTGAGCCTATATCTGGGCTACGTTTCTATGTCTCTTTGTCAGTTCGTTGTGTTTGCTTATGTGTATCTGTGTTGTGCTCAGGACTAGAAGAGTGACTGCTGGTATTCGTTTCGTCCTTCTGTTCCTGCCCCAGTGTTTCAGTGTCCTCACCCTATTTTTGTAGCCCTGTTGGCTTAATTTCACTGTTACCATTAAAATATCACTTGCATTTGGATCCATCTCTGTACTCTTATTTTACACGTGACAGAACGAACTGAACCTTATCATGGATCCAGCGAGTGCATCCCAGATCTCTGAGTTCGTCTCGCTCAGTAACGCCAGGATTGACCGGCGGGATGAGGCATTAGCTACCACCGCTCAGGCGATTCAGGCTCTGGTCGGCCAGGTCTCCTTGCTCACCACCCAGGTCCAACAGCTGGTTACAGGAGCGGCACAAGCTGAGACCGCACCAGCCCCTGTAGTGTTGCCAGCACCAATGACTACTAATCGCCTTGTTGAACCTCGCCTTCCTCCTCCAACCTGCTATTCCGGAGAGCCTCACCTATGCCGGTCCTTTCTCTCCAAGTGTTCCTTGTACATCACGTTGCAACTGTCGTTGTTCTCCACGGAGCAGGCTAAGGTCGCCTTTGTCATCACTCTCCTTTCGGGTAAGGCGGCTCAATGGGGAACTACAGCCTGGGAACAGAAACTGCCATGCTGTTCTACCTTCGAGCTGTTCTCCAAAGAGCTTAAGAAGGTGTTTGATCGGGCCGCTTCCGGGAGAGAGGCCACCCGAATCCTCGCTGAACTCCGTCAGGGAAATCGGAGCGTGGCGGACTACTCAATTGAGTTTAGGACCTTGGCGGCTGAGTGCGGCTGGAACGAGGAGGCGCAGTGGGACATGTTCCTGCACGGACTATCCGAGCGTCTTCAGGACGAGATCTATACTGTAGATCTTCCAAAGACCTTGGACGAGCTAGTGGATCTGGCGGTTCGGGTGGACGCCCGATTGCTTCGCCGAGAGAATCGCAGGCAGCAGGTCAGGTTTTTGGAGCCGGTCTCTGGTCCTCCGGTTTTGGCTGCGGCGCCGGAAGTGGGAAGCGTTGACCCGGAACCGATGCAGGTGGGTAGGTCCCGCTTGTCCGTGCAGGAGAAGCGCCGACGGAGAGAGGAGGGACTCTGCCTTTACTGTGGTGGCACGGGACATCGTGTGGTTTCCTGTCCAGTAAAAGACAACACCCATCAGTAGGTAAGAGGTTACTGATGGGTGAAATTAATTTGCATAAACCCTCTGCGGCGGCTACCTTGTTGCCCGTCACTTTATCATGGGGTTCCGGAAGCCAGAACACCCATGCCCTTGTTGATTCCGGGGCAGAGGGGAATTTCATTGATTCCAGTTTCGCTTTCAGTTTTAAACTTCCGGTTATCACCCTTTCACAACCCATTGCAGTACGCGCTCTCAGCGGACTTTCCCTTCCCACTATCACTCACTCCACTAAACCCATAAAGATGATCACGTCCGGAAATCATATTGAAAATATATCTTTTTTTTTAACAGACTGTGCTAACACACCAGTGGTTTTAGGTCATCCTTGGCTGGTCCTCCATAAGCCTCACATTAACTGGGGTCTTAATACTATATTTTCGTGGAGTGAGAACTGTCATGAGTCTTGTCTTTCGTCTGCTCGTTCTGCTGTGTCTTATTCTGTGTTTCAGGAGGAGCGCATGGACCTGTCAAACGTGCCCAGTGAGTACCTCGACCTGAAGAGAGTGTTCAGTAAGTCTCGGGCTGCTTCTCTGCCTCCTCATCGTCCCTATGACTGTGCTATAGATTTATTGCCAGGTACATCTCCGCCTAAAGGCAAGTTATACTCTCTTTCCATTCCTGAGAGGGAGGCCATGGAGAAATACATTTCTGATTCTCTAGCGGCTAAGATCATTCGCCCTTCTTCTTCACCGGCGGGGGCGGGGTTCTTTTTCGTGAAAAAGAAAGATGGGTCTCTTCGTCCTTGCATAGATTATCGAGGGTTGAACAACATCATGGGGAAGAATACATATCCTTTGCCGCTGATGTCTTCAGCGTTCGAGCGTCTGCAAGGGGCATCTTTTTTCACGAAATTAGATCTCTGCAACGCATATCATTTGGTTCGCATTAAGCAGGGTCATGAATGGAAAACTGCATTTAATACCCCCAGGGGTCATTTTGAATATTGTGTTCTCCCTTTTGGGCTTTCCAACGCCCCCGCAGTTTTCCAAGCACTCGTCAATGATGTGTTGCGAGACATGATAGATCAGTTTATTTATGTCTACCTGGATGACATTCTGATTTTTTCCCGTTCTCTCCAGGAACATGTGCAGCACGTCAGGCGAGTGCTTCAGAGGCTGCTAGAGAATGGGCTTTTTGTCAAGGCGGAGAAATGCGTGTTTCATGCACAGTCTGTTCCTTTTTTAGGACACATTGTGTCGGTCGAGGGGGTGCGCATGGATCCAGAGAAGATTCAGGCTGTGGTGAATTGGCCAATTCCGGAGTCTCGTAAGGCCCTGCAGAGATTTCTGGGCTTCGCCAATTTTTACCGGCGTTTTATTCGCAATTTCAGCCAGCTCGCCGCCCCTCTGATGTCCTTAACCTCCTCCAAGACTTCCTTCAGGTGGTCGAGTGCAGCACTGGCTGCATTCACAAAATTAAAGGGCCGCTTTGTTTCAGCCCCCATTCTGGTGACTCCTGATCCCTCCCAGCAGTTTGTGGTGGAGGTTGACGCGTCAGAGGTGGGGGTGGGCGCTATCCTGTCCCAGCGTGCATCCTCGGATGACAGAATTCATCCTTGCGCGTTTTTTTCACACCGATTATCTCCCGCAGAACGTAATTACGACATTGGTAATAGGGAGTTGTTGGCTGTCAAACTCGCTTTGGAGGAGTGGCGTCATTTGTTGGAGGGTTCGGGGGTTCCCTTTATCGTTTGGACCGACCATAAGAACATTGAATACATCAAGTCTGCCAAACGACTTAGCTCCAGGCAGGCTCGGTGGGCATTATTTTTCGGAAGATTCGACTTTACCATCTCTTATCGACCGGGTTCTAAGAACATCAAACCCGATGCGTTATCCCGTCTTTTTGATTTTTCCGAGCGCAATACGTCTCTTGAGCCCATCGTTCCTCAGAGGATTTGTATTTCTGCGGTGACATGGGAGATCGAGAGCAGGGTTCGCACAGCCCTGGATGGGGAAACGCCCCCGGCCGGATGCCCACCCAGCCGCTTGTTTGTGCCGGAGGAGATTCGGTCTGACGTCATTCGATGGGGGCATTCCTCCAAAGTGGCTTGTCATCCTGGGGTGAGTCGTACTATATTTTTGGTTAAACAGCGATTCTGGTGGCCAGCTATGGCACGGGACATACGTGAGTTTGTTTTGGCCTGTTCCGTTTGTGCCGTTTCTAAGACTTCTAATCGACCTCCCGCTGGACTCCTTCTTCCTCTGTCAGTGCCTTCGAGACCCTGGTCGCACATTTCGCTAGATTTTGTCACAGGTCTCCCGCCATCTGGTGGCAATACGGCTGTTTTGACCGTGGTGGACCGGTTCTCGAAGGCTACTCACTTTATCCCTCTGCCCAAATTACCCTCAGCCAGAGAGACAGCGGATGCTGTCATAAATCACGTCTTTCGCAATCATGGCCTCCCGACGGACGTGGTTTCTGACAGGGGGCCTCAGTTTGTCTCTAAATTTTGGAGAGAATTTTGTCGTTTATTGGGGCGTCTGTAAGTCTTTCTTCTGGTTTCCATCCTCAGAGTAACGGACAAACTGAAAGGGCCAACCAAGATCTCGAGCGTATGTTACGTTGTTTGGTTTCCCAGAATCCCACCTCTTGGAGTCAGCAGCTCCCATGGGTGGAGTACGCACACAACTCATTGCCAGTGTCAGCCACGGGCCTTTCTCCGTTTCAGTGTAGTTTAGGTTACCAGCCACCAGTTTTTCCCAGTCTGGAATCCGAAGTCGCGGTCCCCTCCGCTCACGCCTTTGTCCAGAGGTGCCGACGCACTTGGAACAGGGCCAGACAGACCCTCCTCCAAGTGGGTGCGCGCACCAAGGCTAAAGCCGATCGCCACCGGTCTAAGCCTCCCGTTTACGTCGTCGGTCAAAAAGTGTGGCTTTCAACCAAGAATATTCCATTACGTTCCGTATGTAATAAACTTGCACCTAAATTTATTGGCCCATTCACTGTCATCAAAATCATTAGTCCGGTGGCAGTCCGCCTCAAACTTCCTCCAGCATACAGGAGAATACATCCCGTGTTTCATGTTTCCAAATTAAAGCCCGTTTTTCATACGGCCATTAACCCGCCCAGTCTGGTCCCTCCTCCGCCGCGTCTCGTAGATGGGGAGACCGTTTATTCGGTTAAGCGCATTCTGGATTCAAGACGGAGGGGGCGAGGATTTCAGTACTTGGTGGACTGGGAAGGTTACGGTCCAGAGGAGAGAAGTTGGGTTCCGGCTAGGGACATATTGGATCACTCTCTTATCGATGAATTCAATCGCCAGGTAAGCTCTTCTGGGAGCACCAGGAGGTGCTCTTAAGAGGAGGGGTATTGTCACGGTTGCAGGTTTGTGCGCTTTCCGGAGTATCTGTTTTGTCACTTGGGTTTGTGTTGTTTGTTTTTCCACGTGTATTTGTTTGGTCACGTGTTATGACGGCACTCAGCTGTTTGATTGATCACAAGCTGAGGTTCATTACTGAGCCTATATCTGGGCTACGTTTCTATGTCTCTTTGTCAGTTCGTTGTGTTTGCTTATGTGTATCTGTGTTGTGCTCAGGACTAGAAGAGTGACTGCTGGTATTCGTTTCATCCTTCTGTTCCTGCCCCAGTGTTCCAGTGTCCTCACCCTATTTTTGTAGCCCTGTTGGCTTAATTTCACTGTTACCATTAAAATATCACTTGCATTTGGATCCATCTCTGTACTCTTATTTTACACGTGACATACGGTTTGAGCTGTAACATCTAATTTATAGAACCTTGTAAAAGTGTGCTGCGAAGACCAGCTCGCTGCATCACAAATGTCCTGCATTGTTACCCCTTTGAAAAGGGCCCACGAAGTCGACATCCCCCTTGTTGAGTGAGCACGTAAACCGGAAGGGGGGTAACCCCTTTACAGGTATACGCCAAGGAAATCGCCTCGACTATCCAGCGAGACAACCGCTGTTTTGTAATCGGCTTTCCCGTACGTGGTTTCGCCCATGACACAAACAGCTGATCACTCTCTCTGAACCCTTTGGTTCTGTCCGTGTAAATGCGTAGCGCACGCACTGGACATAACGTATTTAACTTTTGCTGTTCTGCTGAAGCAAAAGGTGGTGGGTAGAATGCCCTTAGTTCGAGTGGAGTAACAGAGTTCACTATTTTGGGCATAAATGCGGGGTTTGGTTTCAAGATTACCCCAGCATTTCCAGACATGAATTGCATACACGCTGAATGCACAGAAAATGCGTGAATCTCACTCACGCATTTTGCCGAGGCCAAAGCTAACAGAAGTGTTGTCTTAAACGACAATATCTTAAAATCAGCTTTGTCAAGTGGTTCAAATGGCGATGTAGAAAGAGCATCAAGTACTAATACCAGATCCCACGAAGGAGTGATAGGTTTAGAAACTGGTAAAGCGCGGCGCGCGCCCTTCATAAAGAGGCATACTAACGGATGCTTTCCCACAGTCTTGTTATCAAAACCAATGTGACAGGCCGATATAGCAGCCAGGAATACCTTAATGGTAGAAAAAGCCTTTCTCTGATCCATCAGATCTTGCAGAAATGATAAGATAATGGCTACAGAACACTGAAAAGGGATTTCGTGTTTGACTGCGCACCAGCGTGCAAACACTCCCCATTTACACTCGTAAAGAGACCTAGTAGACACAGCTCTCGCATTTTGTATTGTGCTGATAACACTGTCAGATAAACCAGTTGAATTCAGATTGAACCGCTCACTGGCCAGGCCCACAGTGCCAGGCGCTCTGGATGAGGATGAAAAATCTCCCCTCGTGCCTGTGACAACAGGTCTTTGCGGAGCGGAAGAGCCCATGGCTCCCTGTGTAGCATATGTATGATTTCCGCCAGCCAGTATTTCCCTGGCCATCTCGGAGCTATCAATATCATCTTTAGTCCCTCCTCCCTCACCCTGCAAAGGGTTGGGGATATCAACGCAATCGGTGGGAACACATAGAGGAGAGCGCGGGGCCATTTGTGCGCCAGCGCGTCTATTCCCAGAGGTGCGCTCTGATCTCTCAAGGAGAAAAACAGTGGGCACTGGGCATTGTCCTGAGACGCGAACAGGTCCACCGTCGCTCTGCCGTACAAGCCCCAAATTTGATCGACCACTTCCGTGTTTAATTTCCATTCCCCGTACAGGGGATTTCCTCTGGACAGTAGATCCGCTCCCTGATTCATGACGCCCTGTATATGCGTCGCTCTCAGGGAGGAAAGATTGGCATTGCTCCACAAAATCAGTTTGTGTGCCAACATGTGCAAGCGGAGTGATCTGAGACCCCGTTGTCGATTTATGTACGCCACAACAGTGGTGTTGTCCGTCCTCACCAGAACATGGTGTGTTTTTAAAAAGGGAAGAAAATGCTTCAAGTTTAGAAAGACCGCTAGCATTTCCAGATAATTTATGTGGAAATTGGTCATATGCTGACCCCATTTCCCATTTGCCACCATGCCCTCGTGAATGCCCCCCCAGCCAGACAACGACGCGTCCGTCGTTATAATTTTTCTTATCTGAACAACGCCCATCGGTACACCCTGAACCAGAAAGGATGGCTGTACCCATTGGCACAAAGCCAAGACTGCCTCTGACGTCACTCTCACTCTCCTCCGAGAATGTAGTGACGGGTCCAGTCTCAAAGAGGCTACCCAGCGCTGAAAGTCTCTCATGAACAATCTGCCCAGGGGAATTACCATAAGAGCCGAGGCCATCAGACCCAACAGTCTGAGGCATGTGCGAAAAGAGACAATTTTCCCCCTCTGAAACTCGACCAGGCATTGAGTACATCTCCGCGCTCTCTCTTCTGAAAGTCGCGCTGTGTATGTCACTGAATCCAATGACAGGCCCAGATATATTACGACTGCCTGGGAATTAACACACCTTTCTCGGTGTTAAACATCAAGCCCAGTTTCTGTAGATGTATTAGAAGCATGAGTGTATGTTCTCTTGCTTTGAGCTCGGACTGAGCTGTTATCAGCCAATCGTCTATGTATGTAGCGAGACGAATACCCTTTTCTCTCAACGGAGTCAGGGCCGCTTCTGTACATTTCACAAAGACTCTCGGGCTGAGGGACAGGCCGAAAGGGAGAACCAGATATTCGTATGCCACGCCAAGGAATGCAAATCGCAGGAATTTCCTGTGGGGTGGGTATATTCTTATGTGAAAATATGCGTCCTTCAGGTCGATTGACGTAAACCAATCGCCTGGTCGCACCAATTTCAGCAGTGTAGAGTGAGTGAGCATTCTGAACTTGAACTTTCTTAAGTACTTGTTCAGTGCGCGCAGGTCCAAGATAGGGCGGAGAGCCCGATTCCCCTTTTTTGGAACTAGGAAGTATCTCGAGTAAAATCCGCTTTGGCTTTCCTCGGGCGGAACTACTCTTACTACCTTTTTGTCCAACAGAGAGGTAACTTCCTCCTGAAGAACATGGACTAATTCTCCCCGCACATGAGAGTGAATGACCCCTCTGAACTGTGGTGGGGAAATCGCAAACTGCAGTCTGTAACCGTGTTGTATTGTTCTCAACACTTGTGGTCTGCAATGCGCATGCGCGAGGACTTAGCGTCTGGACAGAGTTTACATCTCTCACCACCTGTAAGGGAGCGATGACTCCCTGAGGTGGTGTCATGCTGTGTTCTGATATGTTTTGCAACATTTTTTGGGGCATTGTGTTTTGCAACAACTTGGGGGGAAACAGTGACAACTTTATTGAATTCTGAACAAATACAGTGCTTGCGACAAGTGAGTTGGTGGGTATCAATGCACCGTCTCTGTGTCGTTTCACTGCTCTGCATCCCTTGCGCCAGCGTGGGTCTGATTTCCCCACTGAGCACTTGCGAACGCCCAAACTCTGTTTGTGAACGCTGAACAGTTGAGGGTCGGGAGACAGCGAACGGGGGGGCTGTGGGCTCCGTTCCCTCTGAAAGACGGACTCAAACAGTCTTTTTCTTTCTCCTCACCACCATCTGAGTGGGCTGAGGAGGTGGAGGACCCGTCTGAGCTGCAGCGGATACGTCTTCCTTGGCCAGGCAGGTTTCTGCTCGGGAGCCCCGCTTTGACCCGCTGAATTTATGAGCAGTCTCTGCGGTCTCTGCCGACGAGGAATGCGATAGCTGGCAGGTGCTCGCGCCGCAGCTTGCGCAAAGGTTGGACGAGGGGGTGAAGGAGTCACAGTCTGCGTCAATCTGGGCAGGCAGAGGTGTAGCGCCTCATCATCCATCTTTTTTTTTTTGCATCTCTTCTGCATCCGTGCCAGAGCCGCGCCAAATATGCCCTCTGGGACGACCGGTGCATCCAGGATGGTTTCTTTTTCTGAGTCAGAGAGGTTAGCCAAATTAAGCCAGCGTACCCTCTCCTGAATCACCATTGTAGCCATAGCTTTGCCGGCAGTCTGGACCGCGCACCTCTGAAGACGAAGAGAGAGATCTGTGATAACACAGATCTCGTCCCACTGTGCCTGGCCTGGAGTGGCAGACACCTCGTCTTGCAGCTCCGCTTGGTATGCGGTCAGCAAAGAAGTCGCGTTTAGGGCTCTAACAGAGAGAGCGACTGCTCTGTAAGCGCGTTCCGTCATGCTCGACTGGAAACGGTCCGCTTTTGATGGCAGTGTGGGGTTTGCAGTCGCCGCTTAGGATGTAAGTGTGTGGCGATGAGTGGCTCCATAGGAGGCATACGGAAAAGGCCCTGCTTTTCCATGCCTTCCACATCGAGAGCAGACCCTCCCTGCACGGGCGTTTTGTTAGTAAACGGTTTTTCCTTCCAGGTAACTGCCACTTCCTCCAGAAGTTCGGGGAATACTGGAAGTACTTGCCTCGCCGCCCGTTTAGCGCTCGGCAGTCTCTTACCCTCGTAACGAGACTTTACAGTCTCTGCTACAACAGTCGGCCACGAAATGTTTAGCTTCTCTGCCGCGCGTTTGCACACGTCTTGCAGATCGACACTTTGAAGCGGCGAGGGTGGTGCCCCGTCCGCTCCTTCCGTGGATCCCGCTGTAACGAGGGGTTGAGCCGCTTGTGCAGGGGGTAAGAATGGGGAGTCTTCGAAGTCTTCCTCCTCAGAGAGAAGGAAGTCCGATTGCCCATCGTCCTCCAGGATAAACGCGTCCTCCTCTTCCTCATCCGTGCTGAGCACGTTAGGCAAAGGGGCGCATGCGTCCAGCTGTTCACCCCATGACATAGCTGCCGTGGTGGGCATTTCTATGGAAATGGATACCTGAGGGGTGGCAGGTGGAGCTGAACTAGCAGATATGAGGGGATCTAAGCCCGACAAGCTAGCTTGGCGTGCTAGCCTGCGACGAAGGCTCTTAAGAGTGAACCGCGTGCAGTGCTCGCAGGAACCAGGATTCTCAATTGCCATTTTAGCATGTTTCAGCCCAAGACAAGCGGAACAGACCTGGTGTGTGTCCTTGGATGAAATTTTGTTCCCGCACAAGCAAAGCCGTGGAGGATCTCCCTCGTGAGTCAGCGTACTCTGCATTGCTGCAGCCATGAGGTACCGGTAATCCTTTAATAGCTGGAGTGCTGATTACAGGATTAGGTGAAAGCGGCGTGATGACCGACAAATCGTCGAATAATACAGTACCAAATAATTAGCCAGCAACTAGCGTGGTGACTAGTTGATGGCTTCTCGGAGTTGAGCAGGCTTCTGGTGTGAAGCGAGAAGAGGTTTTTGAATGTCGTCATGACGTTGCGTCCCCCCTCTTATACTCGGAGGGGGAGCCAGTCCCAGACGCAAACGTCACGCCTGCCAGCCAATTGGGGCTGGCGTAATGGAATTGGGCTTGTGAGGAATACGCGGAAGGGGCGTATCCCATAGTGAGACACCGAAACGTATGCTTGAAAGAGAACTGTATACCTGTAACCACTGACATCTATAGTATAAAAAGCACTGCAGTGTTTGGGTGTTCTGAGTTTGTCTGAGGTAATTAGACTACAGAAATGTATATTCCATACAAAGCCTGAAGCTGATCCATCAGTTCTTGCCACGTGACTCATGGTTTTCAACTAGGTGAGCTTGGGAAATGTAAGCGCGCACAATATGTAATCCTAATGCGATCCCATGAGCAAAATATGAGATATGTGAATTGCATAAGCAGCCACACTTCTCTTCATATTCAGAAGACACCTTCACACCCGATCCTGCAAAAAAGTCTAATTTAGCCTGTTTAGGGTGAGTTGGGCCGCTGGGTTTCTAGGTGCCAGTCACCTCCTTGGTGATGAGTGTTGTCTTACAATGCTTTCTGTTCAAATGCTTGAACAAGTTGCTGGTCGGGTTAAAAGCAGTGGAAAGTTCTTTAGAGACTGGACATACTGTAGACTGAATTTCACAGAAATATTTATGTTTTTACGCTCAATGAGGGGAGTGAGGGGATTTTGTCTGACAGCACCTGCAGTGAAGAAGAATTGAAATAACCTGGAGGTACAGCTGCAAAAGTACAATACAAATTAAAATGCCAAACCGTGTGGTGAAACTAAATACAAGTAATCTATTACATTTTTTAATATTTAATCAAATGTTAAATATTGTCTATTATATATATATATATATTATTCAAACAATTGCAATGAATTGTTAATGATTCTCCCAGTTGTTTAAAATCAGTAGAAAATTTTCTGCAAATCAAAAGTGTCCCAGTTTTGTGAACATTAATCCAAGCAGTAGTTACTAGGTCATTATCTTCTGGCTTGCACTTGACTTAATTTTTCAGTTTTTTATTTTTCCCATTTTCCTAAACACTTATGTATGCCGGCGCGTCCATAGAGGTTTTCTATTTTTGGACTTTCGAATTTGGCATCCTTCCACAAAACACAACATGTTTGCTATTGCAACCAGTCTCTTTTTGCAACAGGGAACCCGTGTGACGTCATGTGTGACCTAGGTTGGTATTTCCTCTATACATTGCCATGTACATTACCTTGCCAACTCTTCAAGGGTGGTCATGACAGAAATGCATTTTTTACACCATGCAGTCTAATTTTAGTCCATTTAGACAATAATATTAACAGTCATAAAATAGACATTTAAATAGACTGCTTAAACTAACCTTTACTGGGGTCTAGTACAATTAACTGATTAGTTAGTCTCCTCTTATTTACGACTTTCTCAGGTGAGGGAACATCTGTTTAAGTCAGATATTGATAATAGTGGTCATGCTTGGCTGGACGCCTTATTAATCACACCTGGCTGAAAAGTGACTTTTTCTGCAGTCTTTGCATGCTTCTAGATCTGTCCTTTGTCAAACCAAACAGCTATACATCTTAGCTTCTAATCTAATGACTTTTCAGGCTTCATTCAAATATAGGTTGAATAGGTTGTCTTTTGAGTTCTAGAACACACCAGTAACCCACTGTTGTGAGTTTCTCTAGTCTGGCTCACGGCACCAAACTGATATGAAATTCTAAGACAAGCCAAAAAAACCAGGGAGAACTTTCAGTTGTCTTCAAAGCAGAATCCTTTAATAAGAAGAACTCAGTGTGGCTGGGGCGTCATCGAAAGAAACTCTCTCTTGTACAGCAAGCACTAGGTTTTTATACATTTTACAGACAGTGATTCATGTAGGTGGGTACAGTTTAAAACAAAGCATGCAAATTAAGTGTTGTTGTCAGCAGGGTAAATTGCCTTTCCAGGCCTGATCTCATCAGCATGTAAGTCTGCAGAGTGGATGACAACACCAACAGCCTGAGGTCTGCGAGTTTTATCTCAAGTCTGAATTGAGACAAAGATGTCCTGTCTATAATGTCTTCTTAGGAGGAGGGAAGATAGCTAAACAAAGCATGCAAATTAAGTTTTGGGGTCAGCATGATAACCTGCATATAGGTTTTAGAAACCTGCCCAGCTACCGACCAGATGAGTTAATCAACAAAAGGGTTTCTTTAGCATGAAAGCATCACCCGAAGACAAAGGCAGAGTTGTAAAAAGCCTGTCCGTAGCATTTGTATCACTTTGGCTCAGCCTGTAGTCAGAAAGACAAAGGTTATTGTCTCTCATGCCTGTTAATAAAATGATATAATCACAAACCAAAGAATAGAACTTTTCAGTTATATGTAGATTATTGTTTATTTGAAATTAGATTTTATAAATTTATATTTCCACACCCCTAACAACCAATTAAAACTTAAAAACACATCAGTTACTACATAGCAAAAAAGCAATTACTTTTTCCACTAGTCTCCTTTTCTGAAGGTAATGTAGTCTAAATGTAGTCCAAGTACACAGTATGAACTTTCAATGTGTGTAAAAGTGTTTAAAGTGTATATTCCTTGGGCGGCACATACCACGGTGGCTCAGTGGTTAGCGATGTCGCCTCACAGCAGGAAGGTCACTGGGTCACACTTTATTTTAATGGTCCATTTGTTAAATATAAGTTACATTGCATCTACATGCCAACTAATTCTCATTAGATTTTAAGTACACTGTTAGGTTGGGGTTAGGGTTAGTGTAAGTTAACATGTACTCGCAAAGTTTCTTATAGACAGTTAAATGTCTGATGAAGGAGCAGTATCAACAGATTTTAAGCAGACAGTCTACTAATACTCAAATGAACCATCAACATAAAGTGTTACCATTCACTGGTTTGGGTCCCGGCTGGGACAGGAGGCATTTCTGTGTGGAATTTGCATGTTCTCACCATCTTCGCATGGGTTTCCTCAAGTTGCTCAAGTTTTACCCCCACAGTCCAAAGACAAGCGGTATGAATTGGCCGTGGTGTTTGAGTGTGTGTGTGAATGTGAGAGTGTCTGGGTGTTTCCCAGCACTGGGTTGTGGCTGGAAGGGTATCCACTGCATAAAACATATGGCGGAATAGTTGGCAGTTCATTCCGCTGTGGCCACCACTAATAAATAAGGGTCTGAGCCAAATGAAAATAAATGAATAAATGTAAAATGCTTTTCACAAGTTATTGTTTTAAAGCAGCTTTAGAAAGGTACACATTATTAGTCAATATCTGCAAAGTTAGGGTGTTGTGTATCTCTGGTTTTGTAATCTGCATGAAACAAACATGCATTTAAGATTTAAAACTTGAAAATGATCCACGTCCACATTGTCATGTCTTCTAGCGTTTCTGAAAAGGTCTCCGTCCACATTATACCAATGGAAATATAGATCCCATGTCCGTTCATGCACTCGGGCATGAGCTGAATGTTGCTTCAGCGTATTCAGACGTCTGAGAGTCAGGGGAAGCTCTGCCTGCACCTCACCAGCTAAGGGCAGTGCTGTGCATGTCATCCAGTCCATCTTGGATCTGCCTCTGGATCTCTGTCTATAGTTGTTAAATGTGATATATAATTCATCTTCTGTTTATCTAATGACTCTTTGGTTTTATGAATCTATTACTTGATCCCAGGTAATGTATTTTAGCTGAGAGTAAAGATAAGTTAATATATTAATTTATGTAACCATGTAAAGTGATTTTGCAGGTTTGACTCATAAGAGCATAACATTTGTTAAGGGGACAAAGCAACTAGCACCTTACAAACCCAGAGTAAGCTGTACTTATTCTGGAGTGAGATGGAGAGTGAATACAGTGGCTGACCACAACAACTAACCAACCAACAGGACTGTGTTATAGGTAAGGGTTGAAACCCTTTGTGATTGTTGATAAACATCTAATGACACAACCACCTGGCTAAAGGCTCCAGTCATTGCAAATGATTGATGTAGAGGCTTACAATGATGTGTTATCACTAAAACTTTTGGACTGTATTGGAATTTCTTTATTGTGCCCGAGGGGCAATTTAATTCACAACAATAGCCAACACAGATAACCACACAAATAGGCATAAAAGTAACATTCATTCATTCATTCATTCATTCATTCATTCATTCATTTTCTTTTCGGTTTAGTCCCTTTATTAATCTGGGGTCGCCACAGTGGAATGAACCACCAACTTATCCAGCATTTGTTTTACGCAGCGGATGCCCTTCCAGCTGCAACCCATCACAGGGAAACAGCTATACACTTTTATTCAAACAAAGCTCAACAGCAGGTAATGTTCGTGAAGCCGTCAGCAGAGAAGTGTAGAGAAAGTCCATAGGCACAAAAGGCATCAAACAGCAACTCACCACCAACGAATATCAATGGCGAGAGCCTGAAAGGACACAGATACAGACATGAACAACAACGAACTGACAAAGTGAAACAGGAACGCTGGATAGATAAAGGTGCAGAAATGCGCCACACCTGCTGATTAGTCAGCTAAACGGCAAGTGATTGGCTCTCTCGGTTTGACTGTTACTCTGAGGATGAAAGCCAGACGAAAGACTAACAGTGGCCCCCAATAAACAACAGAATTCTCTTCCAAATTTAGAGACAAACTGAGGACCCCTGTCAGAAACTTGGGTGGCCATAAATGCGAAAGACAGATTAATGACAGAAACCGCTGTATCTCTGGCTGAGGGTAATTTGGGCAGAGGGATGAAATGAGTGGCCTTCAAAAACTGGTCCACCATGGTTAAAATTACTTCGCATGGTGGGAACACTTACTTTTTTCATGGTTTCTGCTTTGGGGCACCAACATCTCTGTCTTGGATGGGGGATGGTGGGTCCACTGACTTTTAATTTTTTTTTGTTAGTTCTGCGCTGGGGCATCAACAGCTCTTAGTTAAACCATTCATGGTGTTTGAGGTTTGCTGAAAAAGTCTAATCTGTCCAATTGATGAGGATACTGCCTTTGCCAGATAACCTTGAGTCCAACCCAGACACCAGGCAGCAGTGGCAGTTTTATGGATTCCTGACGGGTTACCTGACCTCCATCTCTAGACACCGCTGTGGCATGTTCCACAATCTGACCATCCAGGAGGTTGAAAAGGCCTCCAGAAGCCTGGACTGGTCTGCATGTCATCAACGTGAGTGTGACTCTGGCTCTGCGGGTGGGTGACACAAGTAATATGCACTCTTTCACTCACTCACCTTCTCTCACTCTCACTCTGCCTTTGCTTGTTCCATGGCCAGATGTGTATAAGACAAACAGATCCTTTGGCGCAGCCCAGTTGTCTCTCAACAAGGAAGAATACAGCTGGTTTCAGAGGTTTTTTGACCTGCGGGCTGGGCTCCCGGGTGGGAGAATAGAGCGTTTCGCGCATTTGACGCGCGTTTCCCACAAATTGCTCAGGTTTGAAAATCTGAACTTCAGCAGACATTCGCGCCACATTAACCAATCAGGAGCTTGCTCTTGTGGGGGCATGATTATGATGTAGCACCTGTTGTTGATGTCTCGGGGGAAAATCCTCCTGCCTACACCGACTACAGTTCATCAAACTGGGCTTGGCTCTGTCAGAGGCACCGCTAAATGCTTCCATAATCCAGGTTAAGTTTCTGGAGGAGTTTATGAGCTCACAGAGCTGGGTGCACCTCTGTGGACTCAGACACCTCTCCAAACGAATCAATGCTGTTTTTCAGCCTTCATAAAGCACATAAACACAGTTATTGTCTCAATAAAATCCATGTTAGCCATTTAGCAACGAAGCTACAGTCACCAGGCAGACAGAAGCTCTGCTTATGATGCGAACCTGCGTCTGTTCTGAAGTGAATTCTATTTTTTAACCCCTACCCCTTACCCTTGGCCTTTACAACCAAGGGTGAAGGGGAAGGGCTTCAAAATTTACCCCTAGGAATTGGGATAGCACTACAGCACCTGCTCACGTCATCACATGTCATTGTGATCTTATGCTTCATATGAGATCAGTTGATGGCGACTGCTGTAGTTATTCCAGTTGTGCTATTTTTTGGTATTTATCTTCAGGAAATCACTGAAGGCAAATATTATGTTATTATAACGATATAATGTGGCAATAAGATCAAAACTATACTGTGCATTTACACAGTGGCCATATTCATCAATGTAAACACACCAAAAACAACATTACTATTATTGCAGACACTGTAAAAAGCCCATTCCCAGGAAATAGACATTACTGACAGGGTATTTGAGTGTCATCGAGTGTCAGAATGTTGTGGGACTGCTATACAGGAGTCATAATTATGGATTATAGATCGCTTTTTTTTAGCATGACAGTAAAACATGAATGCGGTTATGAATATATTAAAACATGTGCTTGTTTGTGGGGCAACGCAGTGGCGCAGTAGGTAGTGCTGTCACCTCACAGCAAGAAGGTCGCTGGTTTGAGCCTCTGCTGGGTCAGTTGACGTTTCTGTGTGGAGTTTGCATGTTCTCCCTGCATTAGCGTGGGTTTCCTCTGGGTGCTCCAGTTTCCCCTACAGTCCAAAGACATGCGGTACAGGTGAATTGGGTAGGCTAAATTGTCCGTAGTGGATGAGTGTGTATGTATGTTTCCCAGAGATGGGTTATAGCTGGAAGGGCATCCGCTGCGTAAAACATATGCTGGATAAGTTCCGCTGTGGTGACCCCAGATTAATAAAGTAGGGGGCGATGTGTTACTGGATGATGTGTGCAGTATGAAAAAGGGCTGAGAAGAAGACCATGGGTGGTGTGTTACCAGATTGCTGTGTATGTCTGATGGGTGTCCAAATAAATGACCACCATGAGTGTTTGGCTCTGAGTTCCATTTACTAACTCAAGATACAACATATGCTGATGAGTATAAACAGTGAAACAGTGATGAAGAAACTAGATGCTGAAGTACTTAACTCATTAAGTATCTCATTAAAACAAACTGCTAGAACCTGGAAACAGTGATTGTAGAGACAATGGCTAGAATGGTTGATGCTGTGACATCATTTGATAGCAAGTCACAATGATGGTAAGAATATTGTGAGATACTGAATAATTTCTTTTTGTGGCAAATAATGTTGTAAACACAGAGAAGAAACTAGCAATGCAGGTGCAAAGAGATCAGACTTTAAACTGAGGTCCTGACTCTCTGTGGTCATTTAAAATACCATAGCACTTCTCGTAAAGAGTAGGGGTGTAACCCTGGTGTTCTTGCCAATTTCCCTTCATCAGCTCTTACCCATCATGGCCTCCATAAGGAATATTGAAGGACATTTCAAAGGTTACTGTGTATTTGGATGATATTTTTTTGACACGAAGAAATCAAGATCATCTGAAGACACTGGATAAAGTGCTGCAGAGATTGGAGGGGTGTGGATTGTGGCTGAAACGAGAAAAGTGCAAGTTTATGGAACCGGAAGGGGTTTTCTTGGGCCATAAAGTCAATGCCACTGGTATTCATCCGGTGCCAGAGAAAGTTAAGGCAGTATAAGAAGCACCACCACAAACTTCTGTGTCAGAACTAAAAGCCTATTTGGTTTTGTAAATTTCTATAACAGATTTCTGCCAAATCTTTCAACCTTGCTGGTTCTGTTGCACAAGATTTTGAGGAAGGGCATTGGGAGAGGATCAAGAAAAGGCCTACCAAAAATCCAACCATTTGTTACAATCTAATTGTTTTCTGATCTACTATGATGACCAGAAAAATCTAATCCTGTCATGTGATGCATCAGCATATGGAGTGGGGGCCATATTGGCACATCGTATGAAGAATGGAACAGAAAGACGATTGGTTTTGTGTCTAGAACTTTAACAGTTGCTGAGAAGAACTACTCACAGGTAGAGAAAGAATGATTAGCAGTGGTGTTTGGAGTTAAGAAATTCCACAAATACTTGTATGGTCATAAGTTTGTTATCTGTGCTGACCACAAACCTCTACTCAGTTTATTGGGCGAATTGAAGGCTGTCCCTCAAATGGCCTCTCATCGTATTATAAGTATTCCTACTATGAGTATTCCATTCCTTAGTTGTCTTCTTGTTACACACTTGGCAGCCCAATGAATGGATGAACCAGAGGAAAAATGTGCATTGATATTGCAGAGTGGTTTCAGGATGCGTTTTGTGGGGAAACTGTGTCGTTATTCCAGAGCAGGGACGATTGGAGTTGTTGGAGCAATTACATCTATCCCACCCAGGTATGTCCAAGATGAAAGGATTGGCCAGGAGCTATCTCTGGTGGCTGAATCTTGATACTGATATTGAAACTCTAGTAAGAGATTGTAATGTTTGTCAAGAACATAGGAAAAATCCTGTGAAAGCCCCACTTCATGTCAGGGAGTGGCCTAGACAACACTGAAGGAGAATTCACATAGATTATGCTTGCCCTTTCCTACGTTAAGGTTTTTTAATTCTCATTGATGTTCATTCCAAATGGATTGATGCATATGTTGTAAATTCAGCAACCACAGCAGCTACTTTGGACTGTTTACGTAAAAGTTTTAGTGTACATGGAATTCTTGAAGTTATTGTGTTTGACAATGCTCAGTGCTTTGTAAGTGAAGCTTCCAGTAAAGCGTTTATGTCTAAGAATGGAATAACCCATGTTACTTCTGCACCGTATCACCCCTCTTTCAATGGGTTGGCAGAGCAAGCTGTGCAAACTTTTAAAGACCTTTTGAAGAGTTTGGGGGACACCCTGAAGACAAAGGTACAGAGAGTTTTGTTTAATTTTTATATTACACCTCAATCTACAACTAGACTGTATCCTGCTAAATTGTTGATGGGTCAAAAATTGCGTTGCACACTAGACAAGATTCACCAGACTTCACTGGTAAAATGGAAATTAACCTTTAAGTTCAGAAAGAGTATTATAATCAACATGTGAAATCTCGTTATTTTCAGATTGGAGACTCTTTGTATACTCGAAATTTTGGGTGTGGACCAAAATGGGTGTATGGATCAATCCAGGACATTACAGGACCTGTCTTTTATACAGTGGCTTTGGGTAATTGGTCAAATAGTGTGATGTGGTTGTGCTGAATCCATATTGGCTGAACAGAAGCTCAAATGTTGTAAACCAAGCAGAGACTTGGGGGACTTCTCTAATCACAAAGAGCATGTACAGCATGTACTGTACAAACATATGTAGGGAGATATTTTGCCCGTAGTCATCGTCAGAGGTCAGTCATCAGCCGGGACATAAACGTTGTGCCCTATATACGTTGTGCCCATAAACGTTGCCCAAGAGCTGCAACAGCTCTTGGGCAATGGTTTACTTTGGCCTGGCCGAGGGGAACCACCTCTGGATATCGGGTAGCATAATCAAGGATAACCAGGATGTGGTTATGCTGCTTTGACACAATTTCACACACCAAAAATAGATTGTGCAGCATCACTTGATGAGATCCAAGACCTGTGAATAGATGATGCCAACCATCTGAGGACAACACTTACACTTCATACACAAATACACTTCATTGAACATGTACTCTCCAACTGACTTAGCCAAACATCATTAGTGCTTTTTGAACTAGCGTTTAGATTAAGCCAGGACTTTTAAATTTGACATAATGTCAGGTGCTCTGGCTCCTGGCATTCACTTGACTATGGTGGTTGGTGTCTCTATTTGCAAATTCCGTACGATGGAGTCGCCAATTACTAGGACACTTTCATTAGGTTTCTCAGTGTGTGCATCACTGAGCTTGCTAAACCTGTTTAATGTTGGAATAGACATACTGTGTTTTCTCCCTCTCAATTCAGTTCAATTCAATTCATGTTTATTTATATAGCTCTTTCACAATGTAGATTGTCAAAGTAGCTTAACATAGCTCTAGTAAAGTCCATATTTCAGAGTTAAAGTTCAGTTTAGTTCAGTGTGGTTTAAATTTTACTGATGAAAGCCCAAACGCTGAAAAGCTAATCTATCGATGTGCAGCTCTACAAGTCCCGATCCAAGCAAGCCAGTGGTGACAGTGGTGAGGATAAACTTGACCAACTGATGAAGTAAAGGGGAAAACCTTAAGGAGAAACTTTTGCGCACAACCATTATTCTACTGGTCAAACGTGCTGTGTGGAGCTGCAGTCTAGGTGCTGGAGGCTGGAGGAGCTAGACATCCATCATGGAGAACTGCGGGTGTGAGTAGAACACTGGCGGGTGGTCAGGCTGGCCCTCAGGATCAATGAGGAGACTTGTTTGTCACTCTGAACTTGCAGGAATCAGTCTCATGCACTCCATTCCTCCATGACCACCGCTTTGCTAAAAAGGTCTTTAATCAAGTTTTGAACTGAGAACGTGTGTCTGAGCCTCTGACATTATCAGGAAGGCTATTCGAGAGTTTAGAAGCCATAAATGAGAAGGCTTGACTTTGCTATTCTAAATACTACCAGAAGCCCTAAGTTTTGAGATCTTAAATAGCAGGTTGGATTGTAGCGATACAGATGGTTGGTTAGACAAATAGGAGCTAGATTATTTATAGCTTTATAGGTAAGAAGCAATATTTTATAATCAATGCGGAACTTACCAGGTAGCCAGTGTAAGGAGGATATAATTGGGATGATATGATCATATTTTCTAGACCTGGTAAGAACTCTAGCAGCTGCATTTTGTACTAACTGAAGTTTATTATTAGAGGGTGCTGGACAACCAGCGAACAGAGCATTACAGTAATCCAGCCTAGAAGTCAAAAAAGCATGAACTAACTTTTCTGCATCTGAGATGGATAGCATACTTCGTAACTTAGCAATATTTCTCAGATGAAAGAAGGTGGTAAGAAGGATTTTGTGGTCGATGGTGTCAAATGCAGCACTGAGATCAAGTAAAACTAATAACGAGATGCACCCTTGGTCAGCAGCTAAGAGTCAATTGTTGGTTATTTTCACTAATGCGGTTTCTGTACTGTGATGATGTCTGAGACCTGACTAAAACACTTCAAAAACATTGTTCATCTGCAAAAAGCAGCGTAATTGGGCAGAAACAATTTTTTCTAGTATTTTAGACATACGTGGAAGATTTGAAATAGGCCTATAATTAGCAAAGTTGCAGGGGTCTAGTTGTGGTTTCCTAATAATAGGCTTAATAACAGCTAGCGTGAAAGGATTTGGAACATGGCCTAAAGATAAAGAAGAGTTGATAAGGTTAAGAAGAGGTCCTCTTACTACAGGTGGAAACTCTTTCAATAATTTTGTAGGAATTGGGTCTAACATACATGTAGCTGGTTTATACATATATAAGTTTATCTAGCTCTTCCTGTTTTATGATTTTGAAGCACTGTAGATTATTTTGATTTAGTGGAATGTTTAATGAATCTGGAGTATAAGGCAGTGCAGAAAGTTTAACATCTATTTTCTGTCTAAAGCCTTCTATTAGTATTTGTTATACCGAGTATTTGTTAATTTAGTAATGGTGTTAAATAAAAATCTAGGATTGTGATTATTTTTGTAGTGGTCTCTGTCTTTGGATATATGCTCTTCAGAATTAAGGCTTTCGATGTGATCTTGAAGCATGTTGTGCATTTCTGATAATAAATCATAATCATGCCTACTTTCAAAACCTCTGTACTGCCTAATTCCATTACCCATATTCCAGTTGTTTCCTGAGTCATCTCTCTTCCTTATCTGTGTCTACTCTCCCTTCTGTCCTCACACTGCCTTTTCTCCCTATCAAGGAGCGCTTGTGTTTTTTATCACTTGAGAGCTTAAAGCTCTGCTGGAGATCAAAGAACTTTGATTGCGGGAAGGGTTTGTATTTCAGAATCAGAATCAGAAAGAGCTTTATTGCCAGGTATGTTCACACATACGAGGAATTTGTTTTTATGACAAAGCTTCTACAGTGCAACAGGATTACAGAGACAGGTAATAGATAAAAACAGATAATAAATATATTTAAAAAATAGAAGTAAGTAGTGAGTGCAAATATACAGATTGACAAGTGTATGTACATGTTTATTACTATATACAACGTTGTATGTGCTGCTGTTATGTGCAAATTGGCATGTAAAGTGTGTTGTTAAATAAGTGTAGATGTGTATAAAAGTGTATGGCAAGTAGTGATGTTGGCTCCACAATTATTATCATCAAGTGTTCCTGAGATGGATTGCTTGAGGGAAGAAACTGTTTCTGTGTCAGGCTGTTCTGGTGCGCAGTGCTCTGTAGCGTCGACCAGAAGGTAAAAGTTCAAAGAAGCAGTGTGCTGGGTGTAAGTGGTCCAGAGTGATTTTGGCAGCCCTTCTGCTCGCTCTGGATAAGTACAGTTCTTGGGGAGTAGGAAGGGTTGTACCAGTGATTCGCTCAGCAGTCCGAACTATTCGACGTAGTCTTTGGAGGTCGTATTTAGTAGCTGAGCTAAACCAGACAGTTATTGATGTGCAGATGACTGATTCAATGATGGAGGTGTAGAACTGTTTCAGCAGCTCCTTTGGGAGGTAAAACTTCCTCAGCTGACGAAAAAAGTACAGCCTCTGTTGAGCTTTTTTGACAATGGAGTCAATGTGAGTGTCCCACTTCAGGTCCTGAGAGATGGTGGTGCCCAGGAACCTGAATGACTCCACTGCTGCCACAATGCTGTCCATGATGCTCAGTGGGGGGAGAGCAGGGGGGTTTCTCCTGAAGTCCACTATCATCTTCACTGTTTTGAGCGTGTTGAGCTCCAGGTTGTTGTGGCTACACCAGACAGCCAACTCCTTAACCTCCTGTCTGTAAGCGGACTCGTCACCGTCCTGAATGAGGCCGATAAGTGTGGTGTCGTCTGCAAACTTCAAGAGCTTCACAGAGGAGTCTTTTGATGTGCAGTCATTCGTGTACAGGGAGAAGAGCAGTGGGGAGAGGACACACCCCTGGGGGGCGCCAGTGCTGATTGTGCGGATGCTAGATGAGAATTTTCCCAGCTTCACCAGCTGCTGCCTGTCCATTAGGAAGCTGTTGATCCACTGACAGACAGAGGTGGGCACAGAGAGCTGAGTTATTTTGGGCAGGAGAAGTTTTGGGATGATAGTGTTAAACGCCGAGCTGAAGTCAACAAACCACTAGATCCTCACATAGGTCCCTGGTCTGTCTAGGTGTTGGCAGAGCATAATGCAGTCCCATATTTACTGCATCATCCACAGACATGTTTGCTCTGTAGGCAAACTGAAGAGAGTCCAGTGAGGGTTCAGTGATGTCCTTCAGGTGGGCCAGCATCAGTTTTTCAAAGGACTTTATGACCACAGATGTTAGTGCCACCGGTCTGTAGTCATTTAGTCCTGTAAGTTTGGGTTTCTTTGGGATGGGGATGATGGTGGAGCGTTTGAGGCAGGAGGGCACCTCACACAGCTCCAGTGATCTGTTGAAGATCAGGGTGAACATGGGGGCCAAATGGTCAGCACAGGATTTTAAACAGGCGGGTGTTATAAAATCTGGGCCTGGTGCTTTTTTCATCTTCTGTTTCCGGAAGACCTGGCGCACCTCATCTTCGTTAAACTGTAGTGCAGGTATGGGGGAGGCAGGGTGTGGTGGAGGTGGTAATGGTGGCGTGAAGAGCAGTTCAGAGTGGGTGTGGGGGGTTTTCTCAAACCGGCAGTAAAACTCATTCAGGTCGTTTGCAAGTCGTTCATTGTCTACAGTGCTGGGGGATGGTGTCTTGTAGTTTGTGATGTTTTTCAAACTTTTCCACACAGATGCTGAGTCACTGGAAGAGAACTGACTCCTTAGTTTCTCAGAATAGATTCTACTGTAACATCAGCCATATTTATTTTATATATAAACTTAAAAACTGTAAATATAAAATAAAAACACCCCCCAATCAAGGTAAACTGTTGAAAGCTTAACACTTAAGTCCCAGCTAGTCTACCACAAGGACAATGGGTGTCACACACTAAATGGTCTTGAGTATTTTAGCACTTATCACTGAATGGTCAGAGGTGTTGATCTTACCTGAGCGGTTTTACACAGAAACTCTGAATGTAAATAGACTCACAAGGTAAACCAAACCTTTGCAATATATGCAAGTAGCAATTTAGTTATAATTTGGAATTACAACACTACACTTTACTAAATTTGATATCAGAAAATCTTTGCCACAATAAAGTTGGTTCAGGACTTAATGGCAAATCACAAACTCTAATCACTTCACAAACACCCTATTCATAAATAGTACCAAGTATTTGAGCAGGGACAACAATCAAGTCAGGCTTAGAGGGAACCGCTTTTGCTTTTGCAACTGGTTACTGTCTAAATTTGATGACTGCATTAGTCTCTTGCTAAAGTTACCTATATTACAATTTTATTAGTGCATAAAATTGCAATGATAAAACAGAGGGCTTAATTTCATCTAAGTCAATCCTCACACAGGGCACCATGTAATGTAGTGATAATTGGATTTATCACAAATAACATCAATATTTTGGTATTGATATTAATATTGATATTTTAGCCTCCCACAAGGGCACCAAATAATGTAGTGGTAATTGTGTAAGAATGGCTAAATCTCTCCAGAATATCAGACCCATAGAACTGTTATAGAATTTCATAAGACAAGACCACAAGAATTGTTATATAATTAAACAATACTTTTTCTGATCTGAAAAGAAGATCAGGAAACCAACTGTTCAATTCAATACTTGACTATAGGCTGGAAATACAGAGCTACACCTCACCAGGGGGGAACGCAAGAAAGTTCACCCTTCTTCTTTCACCTCAAGCCCCCTTATTGACCCTTAAGGGACCTTTTGATCAGAGCACATTTCACATAAAATGTCCAAGGTTTTAATATGATTGTAGCACTATATCCCCCCCCCTCCTAGAGATGGTTAACTCCTCAAATTCGTCAGGCAAGGGTCTTGGTGATGTATTCATGAATATATTCATGGCTGTTTGTCCTGAGTTGAGTATTTAAAGGAAATGTGGACGAATATCATTGAGATCTTGTAGGCAAGACACCCCGTTGCAGCACGTGAGTCTCTGAGACTTATATGCTGCAACGTAGCTACTTATCAGGTCAGGTATACATTTAATTCTTATTAATAATGATATTTTAGCCTCTTGTAAGGCACCAAACAATGTAGAAATAACAGATAAATAACTAACATTTATATGGGGCACCTGACAGCTTCGACTGTCAAAATAATTAAAAATAAAATATTGTTAATTGAATTATACAAATGTAAAGGTGTTTATTATCTGGCCCAGTCTGAAGGATAATGAGATCATCTGATTTGTAGAGTCTTTTACTGGCAACACAAGGAAGGCACAATTGTAATAAATGTGTATTTATTAACAAAAGAGTAAACAAGGGTAACTAAAATTACTAAATGTACAATAAATGAAGTGCATAGGCATGAGTCAAGTTAAGGATTGTGATTGATAACTCCGTTATCTTTTCTAAAAACAAATTAGAGTCTGATAAGGTAAACCTTATCCTAAAATAAAAAAAATGTTATTAATGAATATCAGTTATACACATCTAATTAATTAGGATATTTTAGACTGAAACACACTATGCCAAGGTCTCTCTTAGAGGGTTGGAAAGTGATTTATTAACATTTGATGCAGTGGTTGGATGAAGCTGGGTCTTCTTGCAGGCCTTGAGGCATGGAACGAGCAGACTAAGCTCCCTTGATCTTTGAAAAGAAGAAATCTGGAAATTCTGGAACATGCAGAACTGGAGATTTCTGGAGGTGGTGGTTCTGATGTCGAGAACACACTGACATCTTTATCCTTGAAGGTAGAGTTCCTGGAAATCTGGAACATGCAGATTTCTGGAGGTGGTAGTTTTGAAGAATTGGTTTCGGATGCCTTGGAAAAAGCACTGTGAATCCAATCACCATAAAACCTTGCTAGAACATGCAAGTTTTGAAGTTTTTAAACGTTTCGGATAGCCTGGAATAAACAAAAAAATTATTTTGTTTTGTCTTGTAGACATTCAGTGGTGTCAAAACCACACCACTACAACATTGTGTATCAGGCCTTCCTTCTAATACCACTTGTGTGTCAGGCCTTCCTTGTATTACCAACCTTCTTCTTTCTGATAACCCCACTCACTTCTTCTTCTTTGAGAGAATGTTTTATCCTTTCTCTGGAAGGCGGGATTGAAAAGATGGCGCCTTTAAATCCAGCTTTGTGATTAGATGATCCTGTGAGTTGGTCACTGGAAGGTGTCATCCATAGAGTCACCGGCATTTGCATAGTCATAGTCCACAGTTAAACTGTTATTATATTTAAGAGTCTTAAATATTTTCCTATGCATAATTCACTTTCCAAACCACATATAATTTACCCAAGGCATTGTTTCCAATGTATATGTCTAAACATCAGCAAAATATAGCAAAGTTTCATACTGTGGAGTATTTCAAGCAGTGCATATTAAATATATTTATTTGTATATATATATAATTTGAATCTACAGGTATATGAAGTAAAATATTCAAATTTGAGCCTTTTTTGAGATGGAAGTATTGTGATCCATGTGTCTCTGTGTCTGAGATGATGTAGATTAGAAAGAATGTTGATTGGATCAAGAAGCCATTTTGCAAGTTCTGGGCTCTTAACACCTTTGTCCTTCAGATATACAAAGGACAGATGGTCACTGTCTCAATTGCCACTTTTCTGATAAGCTTAACAGAAGAGCTAGCATTAAGTGTTAACTCTGTAGAATTTTTTGATATTGTAAATTAATTTCCACAAGTTCCTGACTTTACCGCTGATCACTATATTGGTATATCAGTGGTGGTGCTCAGCCCTGGTGGATTTTAGAGCCCTCCTATAGCTGGACATACTATCTTTGTACACAGTTCTATAGACCTCTAACTTAGTTTTTTCCACTTGTGGTCCAGGACACGGGTTGCTGTTTTGAAAGCGCGAGTATGACTGTTATACCATGGTGTATTCTTATTATCTCTAGCCTTTTTTAATTTGATGGGTGCCACAGTATTTAGTGTGTTAGTAAAGATTGCTTCCATACTGCTAGTTATTCCATCAAAGTAATATGCATTTGGGGGTGCATTTAGAAATAGTGAAAGATCAGGTAATTTATTTGTAAATTCGTCTTTAGTGGACGGGACGATAGTTCTACCAAGAGTGATATATCTGTGCAGATCTGCTAATTTCAGGTAAACACAGCTGATATAGTAAGAGGTAGTGGTCTGTTATGTCATCACTTTGTGGTATAATGTCTCCATCAATAACCTCAAGTCCATGAGACAAAGTTAAATCTAATGTATGCTTTAAGTGGTGGATTGGACCAACAACGTTTGGTCTCAAGTGATTGTAATAAATCCCAAGTGATTGTAATAAATCTGTTAACGCCATCCCTACTGTATTGTTAGCGTCATCTCTGTGGATGTGCTATGTTGATCCTCTCAGTAACAAGGCATGCTGGGCTAGTCACATCCAAAACTTTATCTAGAGACCCTACTCTTCACAATTAAAGTTTGGATGTGTGTCCCTAATTCTGACATCTTCTCTGTCAGCCTGACTATTTCCTTACAGTCGAGAGTCAGCAAACATACTAGAAAGTGAAACTAAGAGGTAAAGCAATAACCATAAGCAAAAGTCTGTATAAAATACACAAGAGTGTAGCACATGTGCAAATCAAATTACAATACAATATAAAAGGGCACATTTAGGCACGAGTAAGTAAATGAACTGTACTATTCACATAATAGAAAACAGAAGCGAGTGAGCAAACAAACTGGAAAAGCAAAAGTCTATATAAGAATTTCAACTATGAGTTGTTTACACGTGAGATGTGAGCTGCGATGCTATGCTCGTGGAAGAGATTATAGTGGTAGTATATACCATACGTGGAAGTATTATAGTCTTGATATGAGATTGTAAACAGTTATATAGGACAGAGAAAATGTCAAAGATGAGTCAAAAAGCAGACTAATAATACTTACAACTGGGCTGTTAAAATATTTAAGTTGCGATGCTAACACAATGTGTTCACAGTGGTAGTATTTAATATTTATGAAGCTAGTATTTAATTTGATCGTGATGACTAATAATTACATTTAGAATTAAAACTAAATTTCAAGCAGAGCAGAATTGTAGGGGGACAGAGAGTTGGTTAGATAAACAGCACCTAGACTATGTAAAGCTTTATCGGTAAGAAGCAACATTTTATATTCAATACGGAACTTAGCCCACCAGTGTAAGGAAGAAAAATTGGGGTGATAGGATAATATATTCCTGACCTGGTAAGAATCTGTCCGCTGCATTTTGCATTAACTGAAGTTTATTAATAGAGGCTGCCGGGCAGCTAATGAACAGAGCATTACAGTAATCCAGCCTAGAAGTGTGACTAGCTTTTTTTTTTTTTTGCATCTGCGATAGATAGCAAGGTTCCTAGCTTAGTGATACTTCTGACATGAAAGACGCCTATTTTTGTGACATGGGAGATATGGTTTCCAAAAGTTGCAATCTAATAGGTTTCCAAAAGTTGCTGTCTAATATAACACCCAGATCTTTTACAGTAAAACTAATACTAACATTGTATCCCTCTAATTGCAGGTCGAGTTGTGAGATTTTGACCCAATAAGTAATATTTATGTTTTGTCTGTTTTAATAGAAGGAAATTGTTGGTCATCCAGTCTTTTAACTCTTTTGTTGCTTGGTGATCAATGTGCATTGGGAAGCGTAGAGTGGAATGGGACTCGCAGACTTTCAACCACATGCTCTGTCTACTTCTGACAAACCTTGATCTGTTCTGCCAGCTGCTCCTATAGCCAAACTTTTGGTTACGTGTGCCAATGCCAAACGTTGGTTTCAATGGTGCCAGCACTGAAAACCTTGGGCTGTGGACAATGTGAGACATGTATTGTTTTCTGATGAGTCTACCTTCACTGTCTTTCCCACATCCAAGAGAGTTACAGTGTGGAGAAGCCCCAAACACTATTGCATGCCCAGAGTGACGCATGAGGGTGGATCAGTGATGGCTGGGGCTGCAATATCATGGCAATCCCTAGTCCCAATACTTGTGCTAGATGGGTTGTGCTAGATCACTGCCAAGGACTACCAAACCATTCTAGAGGACCATGTGCACCCAATGGTTCAAACATTGTATCCTGCGAGCAGTGCCATGTATCAGGATGATAATGCACCAATACACAGAGCAAGACTGGTGACAAAGTGGTTTGATGAACATGAAAGTGAAGTTCATCTCGTATGGCCTGCACAGTAACCAGATCTAAATATCACTGAGGCACTTTGAGGTATTTTAGAAGAGGGAGTCAGGAAGCATTTTCCTTCACCAGCACAGGGGAAGTAACCCGGTCACTATTCTGCCATAAGAATGGCTCAAAATCCCGCTGGCCACTGTGCAGGACTTGTAGTTGTCATTCCCAAGATATTATATTTTCATTAACTTGTTTGAATTTTAGTTTATTATCCTTCTATCCTTAAAGATGTTAGATGAACTCTTATTTTAATGTATATAATAGTTAGCAATATAGTAGTTAGTAGTTATTGAAACAAAGCCTTCTGCTCTGACAGGGCAAATGACAATTCCTTGGTAACATTGGCAAATCCAATACCAGGATTATTACCATGATGTCAACAAGCTCATATAACTGAATTTGTTGATAGCAAAAAGCGCTTGTGGACAGGAAAATCCTACTCCATCACCAGCCTACTGACTGGCATTAGGAAAACAGATTGGATGGGGATTTTTGACAGGATGCCACCATGGCAATGCAGCTTTAGCAATTAACCTTGATGTCACTGTAATTACTAAGTCACTTCAGTCAAATTAATTAATTTCCCAAAAGGATGTTGAAACCAAATTATCTCATCTTCTCCTAAAGCATGCCAATATGGTGGCTAGTAATTAGAGGAAAGAAAGAGAGAACAGATTCCATATTTCTGTTTTCAGCAGGATGTTTTCTGAAAAGTACAACAAATATTTCTGTTGTAACTTTCCCATTCACTGTGCCTGCTGCTGAGAAACCCGGAAATGTGAAAAGGGTCCAGTACATCAGAAACCATACTATTATGTAATCTATTGCTTTATTAAGGACTAATTATGGTTTAAGATGTGTACTTATTTAACCATAGGAAAAGTTTACCCAAAATTAAAAAATGATTGACCATTTACTAAGTAACGTTAAGATTGAATTTAAACACAAGCTGAAATGAAAATAATCTTTACTTCAAAGTCTATATAAAGCCTACAAGTTTATTTAAACATTTTGTCCCTCTGCACTTTAATTATTATCACTTTAAATGATCACAATCTCACATATGATCTGATGATAGTAATTTTGTTTGTATGATTGCAGAGCAGCAAGACCCATGGGATTCCATCAGCTACTCACCATCAGAGTCAACAGTGAACGTTAAAAAAGGAGCAGAAAAGGAAAAAACCAAGAAGAAAAAAAAGAACACCAAGCAAGAACAATGCACCACTTTAATTTACAACCCACAAATGCTGTATTTAACCTGTAACTATGCTTAAATAGAAGAAGAGATGTTGCACTAAAATTACAAGTGTATAATTTAACAGTAAAAGCAGAGAAAACAACAGTGGGGAAAATAAGTATTAAACACCTCACAAATTTTCTCAGAAAAAATATTTTTAAATCTGCTGCTGACTAGACATTTTCCCCGGATATTGGTTACAACCAAGCACATTTATATGTGCAAAGAAAAACAAAACGATTAGTTAGAGCAACCCTCTGCCCTTTTTCATTGTAAATTAATATTAGTTGCTTCAGTCTAACATCTACATTATCAGGATCAAATGCTTTTAGAGAAAGATAAAGCTGTAGAATGGCCCAGCCAATTACTTGACTTGAATCCAATATATAATACAAATTAAAGATCAGATTGTATAGTCGAGACCCACAGAACTACCAAGATTTTTAGTTCAGTACTTTCTTTCTTGTCAGATTTTAATTTCTTTTTATCTTTGTATTGTTTGGGTTTTCACCAAAATCGGTCTCAAGTCCATGTTAACAGCTCCTTTAGAATTCGAAAAACTATTCTCAGGAGAAAAAACATGATATGTTCAACACCCCTCTGTATACTGTTTTTAAGGTGCACTGAACTCTGATGGCACGCATATATATATATATATATATATATATATATATATATATATATATATATATATATATATATATATATATTTCAAAATCATTCATTTTCCCCATAAACTACCATACATCTGGTTATATTGAATTGCAGATTTGAAAGATAGTACACCACAACGTATCATAATTTCACAGGTTATAAACCTTTTATTTACCAAACACTCCATTTTATGAGCAGCTTCTGCTATGAGTGTTTGCAATCAGACGAAATAAGGAACCGGTGTAAGTACACAGTGCATGCTGTGATTTGTAGTCCATTTGGTGGCAGAGCAGTGGCTAGATCGCTGGTGACTGTAACAAACCCCCTCCCCCTCGAAGAGTGGCTTCCAGACAATCCAACTGCAGTCAGAATCAGAATCTTTATTGTCATCGTACAATGAAATAAATGTTTGCCCTTCCCTTCAGTGCAGTCCTAATTGTCTAAAACAACAATAAAAACAAGAGATTAAAAAGGTAAAAAGGCAAATATTATAACAATTATATTATTATTAATTAACTATTAACAATTATAAAAATAATAACAATACAATGTTAGAGGTGCATATAAGGTGGCAAGTGCACTCTAGCAGCTTTTAAGTTAAAAAAAGTGAATAAAATGTTGGCCAGAAAAACACAATTTAATGTCTGTTCATTATTGCAACAGCCCAGTGATATGTTCTGTTTGCTTAGTCCGTTTGTTTTGACTTTTTTGGTCCTGTACTGCCTCCCCGAAGATAACAGTTGAAATAGATGGTGTGCTGGATGGGATGAGTCCTTCAGGTGCTGTGTGCTTTGCATGTAGCACCGGGCTTTGAACAACTCCTAAGGAGGAAAGAGCATAGTCAATGATTTTATGCGCTGTGTTAATAACCCTTTGGAGAGCAGCGTTTTCCTGGGCAGTGCAGCTGGCATACCACACTGGGATGCAGTTTGACAGCACACTTTCAATGGCGCATCTGTAAAAGGACACTAGCAGTTCTTTGCCCAAGTTGTTGTTTTTTAGCACCCTCAGGAAATTGAGTTGCTGTTGTGCCTTTTTGACCAGTGCTATGGTGTTGGTTTTCCATGATACATTGTGATCCAGATGCAGGCCCAGATACTTCAAGTCACTGACATTCTCCACACAGTCCCCATTTATATATATATGGGCAGAGTAACTGGTCTGTTCCTCCTCAAATCCACTATGATTTCCTTTATTTTTATGGTATTGAGAGCCAATTTATTATCACTCTACCATAAAACCAGTTTATTCACCTGTCCCTGTATGCCACCTCATCTCCTTCTGTGATAAGCTCGACCAATGAGTGTTATCTGCAAACTTCGAGATAGAAGTACTTGAATGGAAGGGAATGCAGTCATGTGTTATAAAGAGTGTACAGTAAGGGACTCAGTACACATCCCTGTGGAGAGCCTGTGTTAAAACTGGGGTCCTGGAGTGACATGGTGCCCTACCTTGACTCTCTGTGAGCAGTTACTAAGGAAATCTTGAATCCAGAGGCAGATAGAGAGAGGCAAACTGAGATGGTTTAGTTTAGAAACCAGTCTTTTTAAAATTACTGTATTAAATGCAGAGCTAAAATCAGTGAAAAGAAGCCTGGTGTAGCTGTCTTTGTGTTCTAGATGGGTCAGGGTAGTGTGAAGAGCTATAGCTATGGCGTCCTCTGTTGATCTATTTTCCCTGTATGCAAACTGATGGAAATCAAATGTGGGAGGAAGTCTTTGGAGGATGTGACTTCTGACCAGCATCTCAAAACACTTAATCACAACAGGGGTTAAGGCTACTGGCTGGTAGCTATTTAGACTACTGATGGTGGTCTTTTTTGGAACCGAGATGATTGCTGAGGCACTAAGAAAGAGTGGAACAATTGCATGACTAAGGGACAGATTTCATATTTTTGTAAAAATCTTAAGTCTTTTAGTATCCTCCTTGTAATGCCATCAGGTTCAGAAGAGGGGTGAAGCAGAGGGTGGAACGGAGGGCCAGGTCCATACAGCTGGGGAGAGTCTGAAGCATGGAGCTGCGGAGGGCCTGAAGTGTGGAGCTGCAGAGGACCTGGAGCATGGAGCTGCGGAAGGTCTGGGGGCTCTGGTTCAGCAGGCAAAGATGGGTCATACACCCACAGTGGGTCAGGAGGCTCTTGTTCAGAAAGCACTGGCAGTTCAGCAAACCCCAGTGGGTCAGGAGGCTTTGGTTCAGGAGGCACTGGCAGTTAATTAACCCCAGAGCAGGGCTTGACAATAATGACTGCCCGATGGCCCGAGGCCAGTGTGAGAGCCACTCGGGACAGTGGACAGGATGGTTCTGGACTGCTGCCTTGTCAGATGGCGCTCTGTGGCACGGCAGAAATATGAACAGCGCCATGCATTAAACTGGCGCCGCATAAAATTGTTGCCGTGCGACCAGTTTTTACTGCAAAATGTTCACTGTATGCATGGATTTAGGAGACATTCACGCGGAATGCATCTTTGCACCAAAAAATGCTAAACACAGCACTCAGGAATGGTTTAAAACAGTTGACATGACAACTTGCTGCAGTAAACAAAAGCCGCAATGCCTGCCCCGCCCTCAAGCTCTTCTTATTAGCTCACTGCTCTGGAACAGAACGCGAATGGATTGGTTAATATCAGCTGTCAGTCACTTTTTTTCAGATGACAGAGCTACAGTCATGAAAATGTAATGGTCTGAATATGAGACAATGAAAATAACATGAAGGGCCACATGGCTGAGGGGTCACATGGCTCTGGTGGATCTGGGAAGTCACATGGCTCTGGCGGCTCGCTGAAGTCACATGGCTCTGACGGCACTGGGAAGTCACACAGCTCTGGTAGCCATTTGTGGGACTCAGGTGGTGGCTCTGGCCATTTGTGGGACTCAGGTTGCAGATTCGGGAGGATGTGTTAGCTCTGGCAGTGACGGAGAATCTGGCAGCTCTGACTGTGACAGAGTGATGGCGGCCATCTTGTGCTTGGGTAGACTGGAGGCAGCCATTTTGTCAGTGGCCAGCACCGCAGCAGGTCTAATCCCCCACCCCCCAAAAAATTAAGGGATTCAAGTTCTGGTTCATTTATTTATAGAGCACATTTAAAAACAGTCAAAAGACTTACCAAATTGCTGTACATAAAACTGTACAGAATATAAAAACAAAGAAATAAGACAAGAGAAACGTCTGAAAGAATGTAAAAATGTAGCAGTAGAAAGGACTATTAAAATAAGATTAAAAAGCCAAGCTAAAAAGGTAAGTTTTAAGTAAGAAATTATTTAAAAATAGATAATGATGGAGCCATTCTAATCTCAAGGGGCAAGGTGTTCCACAATCGAGGCCCGCCTCAGAGAAAGCTCGGTCCCCTCTACGTTTCAGTCTGGACTGAGGAACTAAAAGAAGAAACAGCTCTGAGAGATAGGATGGGGCTAGATTATTATGGGATTTATATACCAGCAAAAGCACTTTAAAATCAATTCTGAATTGGACAGGCAGCCAATGGAGGCCTCTTAGAGGAAGGGAAATGTGTTCAAATTTTTTGCTATTACAAATAAACCTAGCAGCAGTATTTTGGACAGACTGAAGGCGAGAAATTTGAGATTTTAAAATGCCACAGTAAAGTGCATTGCAGTAGTCTAACCGTGATGTAATAAAAGTGGGGACAGCCATCTGTAGTGTTGTGGGATTTAAAAAATGTTTGACTTTAGACAGCAAACGGAGTTGATAGAAACTGGAGCCAATTACCGAACTGATCTGTTTGTCTAGTTTCAATGACTCATCAAGGATGACACTCAGATTAGATTAGATTAGATTAGATTCAACTTTATTGTCATTACACATGTACAAGTACAAGGCAACGAAATGCAGTTTAGGTCTAATCAGCAGTGCAATAGCAGCAAGTGCAGGATACAGGTATAAGTTATAAAGTGCAGTTATAGAAAAACTATGGTGATATTTACAGATGGATGTACTATCAACATTATATACAGGTTGTATTAGCTATAAACAGAGATTTGCATAAATGAATATATGTACATGATGCTATTAATAATCAGGAGTGGCAGATAGATAAACATAATTACAAATTACAAATGTCCATGTGCTGTGGGTATGTACAGTTCAAGTAAATGAATCAGTGCAATGAATATGTGCAAACTTTAAATGTGCAAATGTTAAATAGTGCAGTGATTGTGAGGAGTATAAGTTAGAGGAGTGTGGGGGGTGTATTGGGGGGGCAAAAGAGTCAGTGAGGGGCAGAGTTCAAAAGGAAGACAGCTCTGGGGAAAAAGCTGTTCCTCAGTCTGCTGGTTTTTGTCCGGGGGAGCCTGAAGCGCCTGCCGGAAGGCAGGAGAGAGAACAGTCTGTGAGCAGGGTGAGAGGTGTCCTTAAGAATACTGCGTGCTCGGCGCAGACAGTGTTTCTTCTGGATGTCCTCAATGGCTGGCAGTGTAGTCCCTGTGATGCGTTGGGCAGTTTTCACCACCCGCTGCAGTGCCTTACGCTCAGCAACAGAGCAGCTTCCATACCAGACTGTGACGCAGTTGGTCAGGATGCTTTCTATTGTGCAGCGGTAGAAGTTCACCAGGACGGCTGATGAAAGCTGGTTCTTCTTAAGTTGCCTCAAGAAGAATAGGCACTGATGAGCCTTCTTGACCAGGCTGGAGGTGTTGGTGGTCCAGGAAAGGTCCTTAGAGATGTGGGTCCCCAGGAACTTGAAGGATAAGACAGGCTCAACGGCCATCCCATTAATGTGGATGGGATCATGTGAGCCTGTTCGTCCCTTCCTGAAGTCCACAATGAGCTCCTTGGTCTTGCTGGTGTTAAGGAGCAGATTATTGTCGGTGCACCAAGTGGCCAGATGCTGTATCTCCTCCCTGTAGGCAGTCTCATCATTATTGCTGATTAGACCAATCACTGTGGTGTCATCTGCAAATTTGATGATGGTGTTGGATCTGTTCACAGGCCTACAGTCGATGGTAAAAAGGGAGTAGAGGAAGGGGCTCAGCACGCAGCCCTGTGGTACACCAGTGTTGAGTGTGATGGTGGTGGAGCAGATGTGGCCTGATCTAACATTCTGAGGTCTGTTAGTCAGAAAGTCCATAACCCAGTTCGGGTTGCGGAGATTGCGGACAAAGGGGGATCTGAAGACAGATAAGCAGCCCAGATTTAGGCAAGTGGCCTGAACATTATCAGTAGGGCTGAAGACAATCACTTCTGTTTTATCATCATTTAATATTAAAAATTGTGGGATAGCCAGATTTTGATCTCATCTATGCACCTTAGTAAGGTACTAAGAGTGCGAGGGTCATTCCTCTTAATAGGCAAGTAAATCTGGGTGTCATCAGCATATAAATGGAAAGACACACCATAACATCTCAGAATGGCTCCTAGCGGAAGCATATATAATGAAAAAAGTGAGGGAGCTAAGACTGAGCCTTGAGGGAGGCCACAAGTGAGATCAGCAAATGAGGATGAGAAGCTGCCTAATTTAACTAAAACTTTTCTATCAGATAGAAAAGACTTAAACCACTTAAGGACTGTGCCTTTCAAGCCCACGTCTGACTCTAATCTGGACAGCAGAATAGAGTGGTCAACAGTATCTAATGCTGCTGACAGGTCTAGAAGAACCAGGACCACAGAATCGCCAGAGTCAGTGGCTAGCAGGATATCATTAAGTACTCCGAGAAGGGCCGTTTCAGTGCTATGAGCCATTTTGTACCCAGACTGAAAGATTTCAGGGATAGAGTTACCTTTTAAAAAAAAAACTTGCAATCGATCAAGTACAATTTTTTTCTTAGAGCAGAATAGTAAGACAGAGATTGGGCAAAAATTATTCAGAATAGAGGGATCCAGTGAAGGCTTTTTCAGAAGCGGAGTGACAGTGGCCATTTTAAGTTAATTGAGAAAAGAGCCAATAGAGAGGCACTTTTTAAAAAAGGAAGCCAAGCCTGGGCCGTCAGAGTCAATGATTTGTTTTAGAAATTTGGGGTGGATGGTATCATTGGTACAGAAGGAAACCTTAGTATTAGCAATTACATTTTTCAGTGATTGTAGAGAAATTGGATCAAAAGCATCCTAATAGACCAGATGCAAAGTGGGAGGAGGAGGATAAATGGGAGCAGAGCAGAGTTTTGGCCTTAAAATGGAGATTTTGTCAGTGAAGTGTCTCAGAAAGCTTTCACATAGAGCATTTGAAGCAACAGGCATTGATTGAACAGCTGGATTTACAACAGAGTGTATAAGTGAGAACAGAATTTTAGGTGTAGAGTGATTTTTCATAATTAGATCAGAAAAATAAGAAGCCTTGGCAGATTTTGCAGCTGACTGATAATCTGAGACACTTTCTATTAACATTTCATAAGAAATTTGCAATTTATCCTTTTTCCATTTCCTTTCAGCCTTTCTACAGGCTTGGCGGAGGAGGCGAGTGTTTGAGTTGTGCCAGAAAGCGGATTTGCATTTTTTATATGAGGCTTGAATGGGACAGTAACATCTAAAACGCTCAGCCAGGCTAAGTTTAGAAGACTAAGATGTTTGTCAGCATCCAGGTCAAACAGTGGTAGATCCAAAGAATGATGAGAGCATGTCTCCAAAAAACACTGATTTAAATTCCTCCATATCGCCTATGATGAAGAGGGACCCGCTGAGCCTTATGCTGTGTTCACACCAGATGTTGAACATGTGAATAAATCGCGCTATTCATGCGTAAATAGACGCGTGAACATTTTGAGTTTATTCGATTTATTCGCACGTCAAATTCACTTTACAATTTATGCATGATTCACGTCATGGGCAGGGCTTCTGTTGGCCCGGTGAATCTAGCTTCATTGTTAAATGGCTAACATGGATTTTATTGAGAGAATAGCTGTGTTTATGTGCTTTAGGAAGGCTGAAAAACTTGATTTGTTTGGAGCCATGTCTGAGTCCACTAGATCCTTTCAGAGGTGCACCCAGCTCTGTGAGTTCATAAACTCCTCTAGAATCTATACCTGGATGATGGAGGCTTTCATCTGTGTTTCTGACTGAGCCGAGCCCAGTTTGATGCACTGTTGTCCACAGGAGGATTTCCCCTCGAGAAACCAACAACAGGAGCTACGTAATAATCACGCACCCACAAGAGAAAGTTCTTGTTTGGTTAATGTGGCATGAATTTCCGCTATAGTTCAGATTTTAAAACTTGAGCGATTTGCGTGAAATGCACAATTCTAAAGTTTTTAATGTTTTATTGCAGGGCACATTTAAGTCAGAGTAAAATCAACTCTTACAGTCATAAATTATGGGCATATCTTTAAAACCATTTAAGATATGAATTAGTAGGATAACATTTTAAAGCATAGAGCAATGTTTCTCAACCATATTCCTGGAGGACCACCAGCTCTGTACATTTTCTATGTTTCCTTAACCAAACACACCTAATTCAGATCATCAGCTCATTAACAGAGACTGAAAGACCTGTATTGAATGTGACAGACAAAGGAGACATACAAAATATGCAGTGTTGGTGGTTCTCCAGGAATGTGGGTGAGAAACACTGGCGTAAGTCTCCTCTTTCCATTTCTACCAAATCTCAATTTTAAAATTTGAGTTACTTTCAGTTCATTCATATGAAAGTTGAGAATAACCTCAGATGCCTTGCATTATGGGCTTGAAAGCGATACAGAGAAAGTGTTAAGAGCAGATCAAGCCAAGAACAATAAATTCAGTATATAAAATTCAGTTGTACGCTGCTGCGAAAAGAGGCAATAATAAAACAAGATTAGACATCGATAAAGCAAGTGATTTCTCCAGAGAGGTCACATTTTTATTCTTCACTGGTCTCATGCAATCACGTGATGCAATAATTACATGAGCACATTAAAAAGCATTGGATGCAGGTCAGATTGCACTGCACCAGGTTTAAAATCACCTTTGATCTGACTCAGCATGTGCAAGGACCTATACACAATCATGGACACACTCTAGATTTACTTATAACTAAAGGTTTACACATTTCATTGACTGTTGTTAAGGATGTTGCACTATCTGATCATTTCTGTATTTTCTTTGAAATATTGATCACTCCAGCCATTGAAGACAGATCTTTCCCTGTCAGAAAGAGATGCATAAATGAGAACACTAATGTGCAGTTTATGCATATCATATTGCTATCACCAAGCTAATCTGTTGATTTTGTCCTTTATTTGTTTAACTCTAAAGTTAAGAATGTCATGGATGACATTGCTCCTATTAAAGTCAGGAAGTGGTCTGGGAGACAAAAGGTACCTTGGAGAAAATCAACAGCAGTGCGAATTATGAAAAAACTGCAGAAAAGCTAAGTGCATGTCGATGAAGATGGAACATCATCGTTTAATGTGGAATTAAACATTGCTAGGCAGACTTTATTTTCAGCAACTTAAATAACGCTCGCACCCTTTTTGCAACAGTAGAGAGACTTAAAAAAAGTTACAAGTTTGCTCATTTCTTTACTGATAAGGTCAATAATATCAGAAAGGCAATCAGCTCATCCAATCAGCGCAGTTGTGTCGATGTCAGACAGGCTCGACCACAACTTAAGAAATCCGATAGTTTGTCTGATTTCAAGGCAGTTGATGGTACAATCTTAGAAGAGACTGCAAATTATGAAAACATCAATCTGCAGTCTTGACACACTCTCCACATCATTTTTCAAAACAGCGTTTAACTGTCTAGAAACGGATCTCCTAAAAGTGGTAAATGCTTCATGCAACCTGAATAACACCTTATTGAGCAATCACAGACCATTTTCAAATCTCCATAATTGGAAAAATTGTTGAAAAAGTCGTTTTTAACAAGGTTAACAAGTTCTTAAGCTATAAGGATGTTTAGACAAATTTCAATCAGGTTTCTAAGCACATCATAGTACAGAGAGTGCCCTTATAAAGATAGTCAATGATTTTTTGCCTAAATACAGATTCAGGCAAATTAACAGTGCTGTCATTGCTTGATCTCAGTGCTTTATTTGACACTGTCGATGACAGCATATTTCTGTATAGACTGGGAAACTGGGTTGGGTTGTCTAGGACGGTCCTCAAATGGTTTAGATCTTGCCTTGAAGTGAGAGGTTACTTTGTCAGTATAGGTGACCATAGGTCGAGGTGGACACCCATGACATGGGTCCCACAAGGTTCAATTCTAGCAACACTTTTGTTCAACATTTATATGCTCCCACTGAGCCAAATAATAATAAACACCCTGTCAATGCATTGATGAATTTAACAATTGGATGTGCCAAAACTTTCTTCAGTTAATCAAATTTGTTAATGAACGCGTACCTTGGCTCTAGGACTCAACAACAAAAATTAAGGTCAAGAATCTTGGTGTTATTCTGGAGTCAGATATGAGTTTTAATAGTCATGTCAAAGCAGTTATTAAATGAGCATACTATCGACTCAAAAACATTGCAAGAATTAAATGCCTAGTTTCCAGTGAGGACTTGTTCATGTTTTTATCACCAGCAGGGTGGATTACTGTAACGGTCTCCTCCCTGGCCTTCCCAAATAAACAGTCAGACAGCTGCAGCTGATCCAGAACACTGCAGCCTGGATTTTGACCAAAACCAAAAAAACCACAGCACATCACACCTTTACTCACTGAAATTCCTCCAGATCCTTTGAAATGTTTAATTATGTTAAAATAATTACAATATAATAATTTTCTCACATATTTGTTGGCAAACTGGCAATCATCGGCCCATTTTTGTTTCTAAAGTACTAGACCTTTCTTGGATTCTGCTTTTGTACCAAATCACCTGTTGACATCGCCTGTTTCAAATAACATCATTATTTAACCAATTTACCTGATTACTAGCCCTAACTTGCTCCAGTCCCAACTTTTTTTTTGCAAAGTGTTGCAGGTCTGAATGACAGGAAAAGATATTTAAGTATATTTACAAATGAAATGAATTTAAAACACGCAAGGCAATGAGGGAAAAGGACACCGACAATTAGGAGCAAGTAGACAAAATACAGAGTGCCCTGATGGAGCTACAAGCAGACACTAGACACAGGAAGCAACGAGAGAAGGAAGCCAGAGACGAACTGAGTGTAAAACTGCAAGAGGCTTAAACACTACTGCAGAGAGCAGAGACCAAACAAAAAGACTGTATAAAAGATGAACTTGACAAATTTGCCTGGAGCTGTCACACTCCTACAATCTCTGAGGTGAGTTGAAAGATGACGTTCCCCTCAACAAGCCTCATAGCCAAGACTTTACAGTCCAGAGAGGGGGTAAAAGCCCATTTCTAAAAACCTCTTCAGACAGCATCCCAGTATGCTTATCAGCAACACAGGCAGGGACTCTGTCCAAAGGGTCCCCGATGACAGACACACAGCCTGTCAACAAAGGACCTGAACAAGTTGACTAGAAACATTCCAACTTTCATTTCAAACCTCACTTAAGACAAGGACATGCACACCTACTTACAAGTCATTGACTTTTACGTACAAACGGTGGATGGTACCACTACACATGACAAGTTGTACTTGCTAAGAAATACTTCCAGGCTTAAGGTGAGAAGTTTTTTGGACTGACATTTTTGAGAAAATGTAATTTTTTTTGTTTGTTTGTTGCTGTATTTGTTGTTTTTTTAAGGAGAATTTTTGCTTTATTATTACTTAACATGAACCATCATCGTGGTCCAGTGGTCAGCACGTTGTGTTACGCCGCTGCCGACCTGAGTTCGAACCTCACTTGGGTGTTTTTTTTTTCTTTTAACAGATAATACTGTTGGGTTACTCATATAGGTGTAGATATTTTATTTTTATGTGTGTGACCACGGCTACAGAAATGGCGCCCGAACAGGGACCTGAATAACTGAAATTGTCATTTACTGATTGACCTGAATAACTGAAATTTTCATTGACAAATTGACCGGAATAACTGAAACTGTCATTGACTGACTGACCTGAGTTACTGGACAAAGTGTGTTTTGTTTGTGATTGTTAGATGGTTGAAAAGATTTTTTGAGAACTATTGAAAAAAAAACTGAACTAATGTGGAAAAAAAATTTTTTTCACTTATGTGAGTTTTGGTATGACAATTTGAGTTTATTGTGAAAGTATACTAGAGCAACCAGTGTTAACTAAAACATTTTTTCAAGTATCAAGTTGTGTGGGAACTTGAACTAGCAAACGTGATTGTCATATTTCTTGTATTTTTGTACATGCATTTGAGAGGTTTTCACCTATGTTGAATGTGTGGACATGATGTATCTGATTGCAGAGAACTTTTTTCTGGTTTTATTTCTTATTTTTTGCCCCTGGACTGGTGGGAAGTGAATTTCTCCAATATTACAACTTAGAAGGAATTTGAGTCTGCATTTCTCTCTGCATTCCTGTCTAAAGACTATGAGGATGGGCTTGCTGAGCTTGTGTCTGCACTAGGGTTCAAGGAGACAGAAAATCCGTTCAAAATTTTGCATATACTTTTCGAGCAGTCTGTAAAAGATGGAAATCCACTCTATCAGAGACCGAAATTGTAAAAATAAGCTTAAAAATATCAAACCATACCTTGCAAGCCAACTGCAAAGTAGAGTGAACATTGTGGAGGATCTAGTTAAATTAGGACATCAACTGGAACGAGACTATGAAGAACAAAGATGATATGAAAGTCGTATGGCTCATAAACAAGAAAGTTCACAAAAACCTTTGTCCAATTGACCTGTTGAGAAACAGCCTGTTCAGAGTTGGAGATGCAATGGACCACATCCTCCTGGAAACTGCCCAATGTATTTAACTCCTCCTTCCCAGCAATCTTCTACTCAACATAATTTTGAAAGAATTTTTATGCTGCAAAGTCAGGAGGTTAACCTACTAACATCATTGTAGCAGCCTCAGAAACACCCCAATCACCAGCAGAAGTTCCAAATGTTTTCCTATCATCTACAACAGTGTCATCCCTGCCCATTCCACAATGATTAGTTGTCCGAATTAGTATTGGATCATGGCTTGGAAAAGCCATACTGGACACTGGAGCAAGCTATACATTATTGCAATAAAGTCTCATGAAGCAATTTGAAACCTCTGCCCAGCTACAAACATGGTCGAGTGGACCTCTGTACTTAGCTAAGCGGAGATTCCCTTAGGATGGTTAAACAACTCTATTCAGCTACATGGTAAATCCTTTGTAATACCTGCTGTTGTCAAGCTCTTGCATACACCATCATCTTGGGTTTGGACTTCAAATACTTTAGTGGTCTGAAAATTAATGTTAGTTAACACAAGTATTCTTTTAAGTCTGATCCTACTGAAGAACATCCATTTCAACCTGGAAATGCAAGTGAACCACTGGTTAAATTGTCACCCATGAAAGAAAACAAGACAACCAGAAAGAACAAACTCAATCTCACCTTGTTAAGTGCTGTTCCTCCTCCTCAAACCTCATAGGGTATACTACAAACTGATCATGTAGATGATCAGAACTGGGAAAACTGATGTACTTCAACACTGTATCTACACCATCAGTCATGTATCCATCCAACACAAGCCATACTGTTTGTCTCCTGTGAAACAACAGGTGATGGAGGTTGGGAGAAGGTATTGTAGAACCATTACATCCTACTTGGGCTTCACTGGTGGTGCTGGTTTCTAAGAAAAATGGCAAGTTAGGATTCTGTGTGGACTATTGCAGAGTAAATGCCATAACTGAAATGATGTTTACCCTCTTCCAAACATCACAGAGATACTAGAATCTCTCTCTGGATCAACCATTATTTCTACCATCAATCTAAACAGTAGAGTGGTGATGAATCCTGACAGCAATGGAAAGACAGCTTATATTGTGTCTTCACATGGGCTTCATAAATTTAACGCGATGCCTTTTTGATTACAAAAATGCACCTAAGTTTAATGGAGACAGTACTAGTGGAACTAAGATGAAAAATAGGCCTTGTCTACATTGATGACATCATTGTTTATTCTCTCTCAGTGACCCAATACTTCTGTTATCTGCAAACCATCCTCCACAGGCTAGAAGCTGCTGGATTGACCATCAACCTGCAAAAATGCAAGTTTTTCCTTCCAGAAATAATTTTTCTGGTACATGTGGAGAATGCTAAGGGTATCACAGCAGATCTGAGTAAAGTTGAGGCCATTCTCATTTATCCTACACCCCACAAATTGAGTGAAGTTCAGCGGTTTCTGGGACTAGCTGGCTGGTACCATTATCGTTCAAAAATTGCTGAGCCCCTCAATTCCCTGAAAAAAAGGACAGATGTTTAAATGGACAGTTCAATGTCAACAATCATTTGAACATTTAAAATCATGTCTTACCTCACCTCCCATTCTTGGCCCCCCTGACCTCAAAATTCCCTTCATCATATACACTGATGCCAGCGATACAGGACTTAAAAGTATGATTGCATTATATGTGGATGACAACCACAGCAAATGGGAACAGTTTTTACCTGAGATGAGATTTGCAATAACATCGCCATCCAGGAAACCACGGGAGTACCTCCAGTAATTGGAAGGAACCTGCACAGACCAATGGATAAAATACTCCATGTTCAGAATCTTATCCCCGATAATATCTCTTATGATGTGGTTTGTCACATACCACAATGAAGTCACAAGTTCAAGAGAATTGCAAAAAAGCTCAACATCGCCAATTCCGGAACAACAACAAAAAAAAGAATAGAGGCCAGTTTCAAAAATAAAGACTGGGTATGGTTGCGCACAAGTTCAGTGCAATGCTGGCACCAAAATGGAAAGGACCTTATCGAGTTTTAAAACAACTGTGACCTTTAAATTATCACATAGCGTTAGAGGAAACTGGAGAAGATGTGTGCACAGCATATATGTGTAATCCTCAAATGTTTTCCAACAGCTGAGGAGTTGAAAGAGCTAGAAAAAAAAGACTTCAGGAATTGTTTCAAGTAACCTCTGATGAGGAGGAATTTTTTTAGGATATTGATTATTTTTCTTTTAACTAACATGGGTTGTTTTGTTAAGAGGGGGAATGTTACAATACAGAAATGTTCTGAACTGCCCCTCCGTGTAAACTTTTCATATTACTTACAGACGCTTATTCCGAATATATAGGAAAGACACTTGTCACATTTTACTTTAAAGAGCAGGCGTGAGCTGTGTGCTTTTCACAGCACAAAAGCATGCTTGTAAGGGAGTGACATGGAGCCAATCCGTGAATCACAGCACATTATGTTAACAAACGAATCAGAGGGTCTTGAGGATAAGACTTTCAGAGGATATGACAAGTCATTTTCATGTTAGCTGAGTAGCAGTATATAATCAAAGTAAGATAAATGAAAAAATAACATGATTTTCTAAAAGTGAAACAAGAGCACACATTGCTTTGCATCTTATAAACACAACCAAGCCTTAAAAATACTCCTAGGACTACCTATTTAAACAACAACAAAAAAACAAGAACCAGAAAAAGGAGCAAGAAAAGGAAGCATTAAAAGGACTAAGGTTTGCTTTACCAAATATATAAATGCCCCAAGCTTTCTTGGAAAAAGAAATTTTGCCACCAAAAAACAAATGTGCCATCTATGTCATCAGGATGGGTCAATAACAAAAAATCCCACTGAAATGAGAAATAAACTGTATATTATTATTACTATAAACGGTTATTCGGCGTTGAGAAGTGTAATGCCTTAAGTGCTGATGATTTGTTAAAGAATTACCTGTTCTTGAGTATGTGCAGAGAAGGACATTGTTTACTTCAATTACTTTCCAAGAACTAACAGAAGCAATGCATCAGTTACATGTCTGACAAAGTCCTGGAATGGATTGTTTGTCTTTGGATTTTTATCATCATTTTTGGGATATCATTTTTATGTTGTTTTAACAAATGTTGTGTTGTTAAATTGTATTACAAGCAAAGCACTTCCTGTAAGCTGTTGTCAAGCTGTCTTGTCTTTGCTTCCAAAAAAAAGGGGACTTGGGATTCCTAAAGAATTGGAGGTCAGTCTCCTTGTTATGTTCTGATTAATTAATATTTTAATTAATCAAACAATAATTTCAAAATGTTTATTCAGTAGAATTAATCATTGCTTAGATTCAGTTGTATAACAAATTTTCTTTTATGGTTAAAGCAGGTGATGGATTAAGCCATAATATAGTTTGATGATTGAGCCATTGTTGTGCAGACTGAGGAAGGTTCTTAAAAAAGTTGTAATTCCTAATCAGTGGTGTAGTCCTAAAAAAAAAGGTGGTGTACTACTGCACCCAACCCAAATTTTAAATGAAAGTAGGCAAATAAACGATGAAAGTCAATGTTTCTTTGATTCATTAGCTAAATATATATATATATATATATATATATATATATATATATATATATATATATATATATATATATATATATATATATATATGCATATAATTTAACATCAGCTACCTGTAACTATTAACTTCCACGAAAGAAAAAACAAATACTATGTTAATGTTGTAAATGGTTACAGGTTTCTAGCTTTCTTCAAAATATCTTCTTTTGTGTTTAACAGAGGGAAAAAAGACAAACTATTGTGGAACAAGTAAAGGTTGAGTAAATGATGAAAATTTTAATTTTTGGGGAAAACTATCCATTTAAAAAGAAAAAAAAAACTAAAACAAATTTGTTCGTTTTGAAGGGAGATGCTAATAATCTAATCCTATTCAGTGATTTATGTTTAGCTAATAGTTCCCCCAGCAGACCCAGAGATTGGCTGAATATATTACACTGTGGTAAAACCCAACTGTTTAACTCATAAGGGACTTGTAAAAATGTAAATACTGTACAAAAAAATCAAGACAGCTTTATCAATTACTGTATGTTTTTAACATAAACTGTAAATTTAAAATAAAAAAATTTAATCAGGAAAACAAAGGCAAAGCACACTTCTTCAAAAATTCAAATAAGCTATAGTATGTAGCTTATTTAATCATTTTAATATTATTACTTATTACTTTACATTTAATAGGTTCCTTTAAACATCAATCAGCTATTATGTTTGATTGTCACATTTGTGCATGCTTGTTTTAAACCAAGCTATTAGGAGTCTGTCCTCTGCTGTCACTATTGTATACTAGTAGTTTTCCTTTTAAATTGCATATTGTTACGCGTGTAAGTAAGAATTTAAAATAATACACTTAAAAATGTTTGACTAATATGGTAGGGTTGTATACAAAACTAGCAGTATTCCACTGTATTTCATAGACAGGCAAAGCCATTTGAGTTTTGAATGAGCCAAATATTGTCAACATACCTCTTTTCTGAAGTACAAATCATATTCATATTCAATGAATTTTTTCCATATATTAAATAAATAAAACGGCCACTTTATAAATTCAAAATGGCATAAATATGAACATAAAAATGTACATGCTATTTTACATATTTCACTATCATAATATAAGTCATAATAGAAAAAATAAATAATAAGATACAACACGTGATGATATGCAGTGTTGTATGCATATGTATATGATAGTTATGTCACTGTGTTTAATCCTGTGCATGAATTTATGCTATAGTTAATGCCACATGCACTGTAATGTGTTTTATTTTCATAGTTAATTTTTAAATAAACATAGCGAAATGTTTGTTAAGAGCTGCATTTTCGCTGGAGGAAACAGCTGTGATGATGAGGGGATCGAGCGCCGAGGAAACAGTAGATGGGGAAACCCGATTGCTTCTCCATGACCCATTGGGGTACAAGTGATACAAGTGTTTCTGTATATGCAGATATTATAACAATCTTTCGATAAACACACACCTTGTGCTCTCGCACTGTACAGCTATGATTTGCTGGTTAAATATAAAACTAGCTGAAAACAGAGTGGCAGAAGTCTGCCGCCATTTTATATCAAAATTAAAGGGGACTGAGGCGATAATATAGTAGTGTACAGTTCATGAGCTAATCGCAAAACTTTTAAGAGGGCTGAATATATATATATATATATATATATATATATATATATATATATATATATATATATATATATATATATATATATATATATAGGAGGGCTAACGCCCATGCTGTTTTATAATTTTACCTGAGGATTTCAATGAGACATCATCATTCAGTTGACTTGTCATAGTGGGGGTGGAGATTGGCGCAATTTATACAAAATGCACCAATCGTAACAAATTAAGATGCGAGTTAAAAAAACATTTGGTATACAGTTAAAGGGGACGTGAATACGTGCAATTTATGGAAGTCTAATCAGCAAAACAAGTGAGTATACAGACGGTATACGCAATTATTGATCTGTAGAAGTGGTAATACCCAAACAGCTCATGGAAAAAAGTAGGCATACGGCGTATACGTGCACATAGCAAGGACTACACCACTGTTCCTAATATAAATGATCATCTTTAAGTGTTTCTATAAGCATATGTTGATGGCATTACTGTTTTTATCACAAGTCAAAATTATATAAATGTTTTAACTCAAACAATTGAAATTTATGAAAAAGCCTTATTGGAAGGTGGGAAGAAATGGGGTTTTCTAAACATCTAGGTGGATTACAGTGCAGACAGGATGGTTTGAAAGTATTAGATGTCTTTTTGGAATGATAATTTTCAAAAGAAAAATTGTGAGGGTCTGCTGGAGAAGGTGTCTGCAAAATTTTCAAAATGTACTTGGCTATTACCACAATTGTCCTATAAGAGGGAGTGTTCTGGTCATTAACAACCTGGCTGCATCAATGCTTTGGCATAGGACTTGAATTTTAGAGCCACCATGAAGGATTTGCTGTAAATGACATTTGTTATTTCTGTTGAGTGGACTGCACTGAATCCCTGCAGCAACACTTTGGGCCAAAACTGCACTTTTTATTTATATATTTATATTTTATACAAGCAATTGGTTAGGATAGACATCTGTTTGTATGGACGCTACAAGAGATAAACCTGTCTGAAATCTCATTTTTTAAAAGTCTATGCTACTGGCATGGATGTCTGTTTTTCATTCATTAAGTTATTTGAGACTCCTCAGTTGCATTTTTTATAAGTAGGCATCAAATAAGGCAATACATTTTACAACACTAAAAGTGCCACATGAAGAATCACTAAAGGAACAAAAAACTTCTAAATGGCCAAAATTGCTGGAATCAGACTTTTTAGGGAGAGGTGGATGAAGGTGGAACTGCTGATCAAATGTGGATAATTATTTATGAGCCCTAACTCCAGATGGACATGTAGCACACCTAAATCATTATGCAACTTACCATAGTAGATCCTGAAATTATGTTTAGATGTTTGGTAATAGGAAGATCGAGGATTGATTATAATGCTGAGCTTTATAATTAATGATGAACAACTTGTGGTGAATTTTTTTTAATTTTAACAATTGTACTTTTTCTATTTTTTTTTGTTTTGTTTTGTAAATGGATGTGAGGTTAATATTTAAAGTATTTTTAATTCTCTCTCTCTCTCTCTCTCTCTCTCTCTCTCTCGCTGGAGCTGGATCTAGTTTAAGCACAGACCGCTGACCTATGTGCAGTTCTCTATGATTTGTGGGACTCACAAGGGAGGAAAGCTGGAATCCTATAGGTTAAAATCTGCAAACAATGACTTGTGTTGGCTTGATGGATGAACTACATCCTTCCCCATTTGTCTGTGCTTTAACCACTGTCCCTTTATCAATTGTTATCCAGAGTTTGCTAACACAAACTGCTGGAATTGTGCTGGGTGAATGAAAAAGTAAGAAACAAGATGGAAATAGATATGCTGTGGAGGTTAGAACAAGAAACAAGATGGAAATAGATATGCTGTGGAGGTTAGAACGAAGCAGAAGTTTGTATAAAAGGACTCTTCAAAGACTCTCAGGTCCTAATTAAGAGTGGGACGCTTCCTCTTCCTGTGACATTTCACCGGACATTCTTGATAAATGTCACACCCACGGTTATGCTAGCAGCAAATGTATGCTTTGCCAAGTGCTTAATAACCTTTATAAATATGCCTGCCAGGAATTTAAATCTCGCACCGACATCTGTAAAACATGGTGCCTTGTAAACAAGGTGTGTGGTGTGGTTTGTGTGTGTGTGTGTGTGTGTGTGTGTGTGTGTGTTTATGGGGTCCTTTACATCAATTTGAGACTGACAATCCTGTCAAAGGTGTATAGATTGTATTTCCCAGGAATAGCTAAATGGGACCTTTCTCAGGTAGGTTAAAGAATAAATATACATTGAGAAATAAATGTATAGTGTGTGTCATGGTTGTTTTATTTTTGTATATATTTATACTTTTTTCCTTTAGTTTCTGTACTCCCATTCTATTTAGTTGTAGTTTTACTTGTCACTAACATTGTCCTTGATAGTCTTTATAGTTATTGTTCTTTTTCACTTGTCATTTTTTAGATTTCTTTTTTATTTACTCCCCTTTTTATTCAATTTCTTGCTAAATATTTATGTATATGTTTGTTCCTCCTTGGATCTCCTGAGACATCCTTTATGGATTTATTATGATAAATTTTATCAAAAAAAAAAAAAAAAACCCAAAAACAAACAAACAAGATCAACAAAAAAAAAAACAAAAAACAAAAACAAAACATGTTTTAAATAATTTACAGTGCTTAATAAAAAACAGGGGCCAACATTATTAAACCTAATGCTTGTAACGAATTTCATTCAAGTTTTATTTTACGACTGTATAGCCTCTCATCCCATACAGTCCCACAAAATCTTAATGACATGACAGATAATCTTATATAAATGGTATCATAATTTCACTGGTTGTAAACCTTTTATTCAGCAAGCACCCCATATTATAAAAAAAAAACCCAGGCAATGAATAAGGGTACTATTATTAATGTACTTACGCAGGTGTTTGCAGATTGCAAAAGGTTGTTGTTATGAAGCGGACAGGAGACAGAGGTAAGGAAACGTTAGGGTGTTTATTGAATGACAACAAGGAGCACATGAAGGATAGCCAGGAGGATCAGGAATGATGTTGGGGTCTTTTCCTCCGTGGCTGGGTAACAGGAATACACGAGGATGGACAGCACACACCAGATACAGCTGACAGAGGATGACACAGACTTGGAAGGACTGGAAGACAGGACGATTCGGGAGGACCAGGAAGACTAGGAGGAATACAAAGAGAACAGGTAAGTAAATCGTTTGTTTAGCTGAGGATGACTACGCTGAGTGGTCGCTCAGTTGTCCGCTTTCGTCGAGACGAGCCCGGACAATGAGCGACTGGAGTGCTGTGCTTTTATCTGGTGCTCGTGAATGTGATGCAGCTGTGTGCTCATTAGAAGTCAGGTGATGGTGATCTTCGTGAGTGGGGGTCGTGAGAGCCTGACCAATCCATGACAGTACCCCCCTCCCCAGGGCCCGCTCCTGAGGGCCGACACCTCCGACGCCGTGGTGGTCTCCCTCTGCCTCTAGGCGCTGGGAACTCAGGGTGGCTCTCATGAAACTCCACCATGAGACTAGGATCGAGAATATCAGCTCTGGGAACCCATGTCCTTTCTTCGGGGCCGTACCCTTCCCAGTCCACCAGGTACTCCAACTGGCCACCACGACGTCGGGAACGCAAGATCTCCTTCACTGCGTAGACGGCTCCTTCTTCTAGGAGCAGTGGAGGAGGGGGTTCCTCTTCGTGGTCAGGCTCTGTGGAGGGAAGAACAGGATCGTGATAGGGTTTCAGGAGTGATACGTGGAATGTAGGGTGAATACGGTAGTGAGAGGGTAATTGTAGTTTGTAGGTGACGGGGTTAACCTGTTCCACGATGGTGAAGGGACCAACAAATCGGGGACTTAACTTGCGAGAGGGCAGTCGCATGCGTATGTCCCGGGTGGATAGCCACACCTTTTGTCCGGGTGTGTATCTGGGTTCTTCAGACCTTCTTCTATCGGCGGTTACCTTGCTTCGACGGACTGCCCTCTGCAGATGTTGATGAGCCTCGTCCCAGACTCTCTCGCTCTCCCGGAACCAGTGATCCACTGCGGGGACATCAGATGGTTCGCCATCCCAGGGAAAGAGCGGTGGTTGGAAGCCCAGGACGCACTGGAATGGCGTGAGTCCGGTGGAGGGTTGCCGCAGTGAATTTTGGGCATATTCTGCCCAGCCCAAATACTGGCTCCAGGAGCTCTGGTGACCACTGCAGAAGGTCCTCAGGAACCGTCCCACCTCCTGAATCTTCCTCTCTGTCTGCCCGTTGGTTTGGGGATGATATCCAGAAGAGAGGCTGACGGCCACACCTAGGAGCTTGAAGAAGGCTTTCCATAGACGTGAGATGAACTGTGGACCTCTGTCCGACACAATATCTTCTGGAATACCAAATGACCTGAAGACTTGATTAAAGATATTGTCGGCTGTTTCAAAGGCTGTGGGAAGACCTTTCAGAGGGATTAGTTTGACAAACTTTGAGAATCTATCTACTATGACTAGAATACAGGTATTACCTTCTGACGAAGGGAGATCAGTGATAAAGTCCACTCCTAGGTGTGACCAGGGACGGTTCGGAATCGGCAAGGGATGGAGCTTTCCAGCGGGTAGATGACGTGGGCTCTTGGATTGGGCACAGTCCTTACAGCCCTGAACATATTGCCTCACATCCCTTGCCATGTTTGGCCACCAGAATCGTTGGGATACTAGCGAGAGAGTATTGTTGATCCCTGGATGTCCAGTGCCTAGCGAGGTATGTAAGGAGTGGATCAGATCTACCCGGTGTTCAGGTGGTATGAACTGCCGATGAGGAGGGCATCCCGGCGGAGCAGGGGCTTCCGGAGTGGCAACGACTGGAGGAGCGTTCCAGGTGATCGGACAAATGGAGATGTGTTCGGGAAGAATCTTCGTTGGGAGTTCTTCATGATCGTGATGCTCGTGTAAACGAGAGAGAGCGTCTGCTCTTAGATTCTTGGGTCCTGGACGATAGGAAATGGAGAAATCAAAACGTGAGAAGAAAAGTGACCATCTGGCTTGACGTGGACATAGTCTCTTGGCCTCTTTGATATATTGGAGGTTTTTGTGATCTGTGATCACCTGGAACGGATGTTTGGCTCCCTCCAACCAGTGACGCCACTCCTCCAAGGCTAGCTTGATTGCTAGCAGCTCCCTGTCTCCTATGCTGTAATTCTGCTCCGCCGGGCTCAACTTCCGAGAGAAATAGGCACAGGGATGCAGTCGGGGCGGTGTATCATGATGTTGAGATAATACTGCCCCGACGCCGGTGGTGGATGCGTCCACTTCCACCACGAAAGGAAGATTTGGGTCAGGATGAGTCAGGAGTGGGGCCCTTGTGAACTCCTTCTTAAGAAGGCGGAAGGCTGCGGCTGCTTCTTTGGTCCACTCCAGTCCTTTGGGTTTACCCTTGAGGAGATTAGTGAGAGGTGATGTAATCCTGCTGTAGTCCTTGATAAACCGTCTATAAAAGTTAGCAAACCCAAGAAACCTCTGGAGCTCCTTAATGGAAGTGGGTTCTGACCAGGATAGAACAGCCTCAATTTTCTTCCCATCCATACGTATACCGGTTTGATCAATGATGTATCCCAAGAAATGAATCGACTTCTGGTGGAATGAGCATTTCTCCGCTTTGAGGTAGAGGTGATGTTCTCTCAATGTGTGTAGGACCTCCGCAACGTGTTGGCGATGTTCGGCCTCACTCCGGGAGTAAATGAGGATGTCATCTATGTACACTATTACAAAGTGGTGAAGAAACTCCCGGAGGACTTCATGAATGAAGTTTTGGAATACGGAGGGGGCGTTGACCAGACCGTAAGGCATGACCTCATATTCATAGTGGCCAGTAGGGGTCACGAATGCTGTCTTCCATTGGTCCCCCTCACGTATTCTTATCAGATTATACGCGCTGCGGAGGTCCAATTTAGTGAAGACTTTAGCTTCTCGGAGCTGTTCCAAAGCGGCTGGTACCAGAGGAAGGGGATATCGGTATTTTACTGTACCGTTATTTAGGACCCTGTAGTCGATGCATGGACGCAGCCCTCCGTCCTTCTTGGCCACAAAGAAGAAGCTTGAGGCGGCTGGTGATTTTGAGTGACGTATGTACCCCTGACTCAGAGCCTCCCTTATGTAATCTTCCATTGCCTGATTCTCTGGAAGCGAGAGCGGGTAGATCCTACCTCTTGGCAACTGGGCATCTGGAACTAGGTCGATCGCGCAGTCCCATGGCCGATGCGGCGGTAGCTGGGAAGCTCTCTTGGGGCAGAAGACATCATGAAAGGAGCTGTACTCCTTAGGAATGTGGATAGACTGCTTCTCAGGAGGGCTCTCGACCGATGTTGCAAACAAAGAAATGGGGTTCCGACCTTGAAGAGGGAGATTTGGAAAACAGGTAGGTGTACATCCAGATCCCCATTTCTTTATCTCTCCTGTGCCCCAAGAGATGATGGGATCGTGCTTCACCAGCCACGGGCGCCCTAGAATGATGTCCATATTTGCACCCTCCAGAACCAGAAATTGAATCCTCTCTTGATGTAACAGCCCCACTTGAAGAAGGATGTCTTCGCATTGTCGATGGATACGGGTCGAAGATCGAGTGCACTGGGTTATCGGTTGTATCTGGTATATATGCGAGGACGCCTCAGTACGGAGGTGGAGTTGACGACAGAGGGATTGGGAGATGAAGTTCCCTGCTGACCCGGAGTCGATGAGGGCTGTGACAAGGAGAGAAATAGAGGCAGTAGTTATTTGTACGGTGGTAGTAAGTGGTTTACATTGTTCAATATTCGTACTGAATACACTCACTGAAGTCCGAATGGGACGAAGGGGACACTCCATACGGGTGTGTCCACTGACACCGCAGTATAGACACAGACCCCGGGTCAGCCTCCTCTGTCGTTCCGCTGATGTCAGTCTTCCAGACTCTATTATCATGGGTTCTGGTTCTGGAGAGGCTGTTGACTCAGGCGATTGGAGGAGTGCAGACGAGGGGGTGATGGTGTCCTGTTGATAGGAACGGAGACGATCGGAACATCGGAGAGAATGTTGGATGAATCTCTCCAGACCCATTGTATCATCTAATGTGGCCAGCTGGATTCGGAGAGTGGGTTCCAAGCCGAGCCGGTACGTGGTCAACAACGATCTCTCATTCCATCCACTTGCAGCTGCTAGAGTGCGAAACCGGAGAGCATATTCCTGTGTAGATAGAGTACCTTGCTTTAGATGATACAGCTGCTCTCCAGCGGCTACTTCCCCATCAGAACGTCCAAACACCTCTTTGAAATACTCCGTGAAGGTAGTGATGGAATTCATGACCGGCCCGGCTTGGTTCCAGATCGTCTCAGCCCATTTAAGTGCAGGTCCAGAGAGTAGTGATACGATGTAGGCGATCTTTGACTTATCTGTGGGATATAGAGAAGGTTGCATTTCGAATATGAGGGAACATTGTAACAGAAAACCATTGCACTCCCCCGCTCCGCCTGAGTAGGGCGCTGGTCGGGCCATGGGACTGGAAGGAAGGGCCGAAGAAGAAACTGTGGAGGCGGAAGTGCTCGGTGCTGGTGGTGCGTTGGAAAGTGGAGCTGGTGGCTGTAGAATCCGCTTCAACTGGTCCACCAGCTCTTGAAAGTGATCGAGGGTGCTCATGTTGTCGTCGTTATGGGTCCGGGCTTCTGTTATGAAGCGGACAGGAGACAGAGGTAAGGAAACGTTAGGGTGTTTATTGAATGACAACAAGGAGCACATGAAGGATAGCCAGGAGGATCAGGAATGATGTTGGGGTCTTTTCCTCCGTGGCTGGGTAACAGGAATACACGAGGATGGACAGCACACACCAGATACAGCTGACAGAGGATGACACAGACTTGGAAGGACTGGAAGACAGGACGATTCGGGAGGACCAGGAAGACTAGGAGGAATACAAAGAGAACAGGTAAGTAAATCGTTTGTTTAGCTGAGGATGACTACGCTGAGTGGTCGCTCAGTTGTCCGCTTTCGTCGAGACGAGCCCGGACAATGAGCGACTGGAGTGCTGTGCTTTTATCTGGTGCTCGTGAATGTGATGCAGCTGTGTGCTCATTAGAAGTCAGGTGATGGTGATCTTCGTGAGTGGGGGTCGTGAGAGCCTGACCAATCCATGACAGTTGTCTCCCCCCTTGCATACATTCTTCATATGTATACAGTACTTTTAGAAAAGTACTTATTCAGTTCTTTGCATGGATATCTTGTTGTTACCCCTTATTACCCAATCATTACAGTTTGTTCCTTTACAATTTATATAAAAGTACATTTTAATTCTAATATACTTATGCGGTGCTTTTGCGTGTTGCATATCTGATTGTTACCCACTTATTACCCCAATATTACAGTTTGTTCACTTTTACTTGTACTTGCGGGTTGTAATCTAAAATGTTATCAGGATTTTTTATTTATTGGAAGTTTGTTGACAGCAGTCTAAATCAAAAGACGACACCTACTTGGAAATATTCATGTGCATAATTAATCAGAGAAAATTTTTATCCTCTGACAGAAGCTGCAATAATAATAATAATAATAATAATAATAATAATAATATTAATAAAAATATCCAACAATAAAATCAACAGTTTTAGATATAGCTTGTCTAACTTTGTTAAGACAAAAACAGAGATCTTCAGCAATGAAATTCAGCTTCTTACGATTATTATAAATAATTAAATACAACAATTTTAGTTAAATGTAATTCATGTGATATTAAAATCCCTCAACCTACTATGGTAAGAATTTAAAAGCAGCTGGAAGAGTCTTTCACTATTGACAGATTGAGAATCAAGAGAAAGAGTTAGGCGGGGATGAGTATTTTTCAGATCACAGATGTTGAGATCATTGCTAAATAAATTATAAATTTTTTACAGAGAACATTACAAGAAAATTGAAAGTAAATTTAAAACATGGTCCTCATAAAATGCAAATTTAATACCCTGCATATTAATAGCATCTCCCTGATGAGCAGAAAATATATTTAAAATTTTGTAAGAGTAGACTAGACTGGGATTAAATAAACAGTTCCTCGCAGATTTACTATCCATATCAAACAATTCAGCACCACCTGCAGGGACAGTACCTCGCAACATCATACATAAGGTAAACCTTACGCAACCTTAAGTTATTGTTTGAGGAACACACCAAGAAATGCTTTAACTTAAGAAATACCTTTAAATTCTTCATAATTTACTAAGAGACAATGTTATTCAAAAAATGCAGCCCAGTTCAATCAGCAACAAGAAATTAATCATCCAAATATTTTTCATGGAATTCAACACATTCAATTCAATTCAATTCACCTTTATTTGTATAGCGCTTATACAATGTAGATTGTGTCAAAGCAGCTTCACATAAAGGTCACAGTAAATAGGAACAGTGTAGTTCAGTTTGTAGTGTTTAAGTTCAGTTCAGTTTAGCTCAGTTCAGTGTGGTTTAATAATCACTACTGAGAGTCCAAATACTGAAGAGCAAATCCAACGATGCGCAGCTCTACAGATCCCGAACCATGCAAGCCAGTGGCGACAGCGGAGAGGGAAAAAAAACTTCACTAAAGGCGGAAGTGAAGAAAAAAAACCTTGAGAGAAACCAGACTCAGTTGGGCACGACCATTTTAATTTCTCCGCTGGCCAAACGTTTGGTGCAGAGCTGCAGTCTCAGTGGCGGAGGCAGGAAGCTGGCCTCAGCGAAGACTCGTCTGTCTCTGGAGCGTCACAGGAATCAGTCTCATGTTCTCCACTCTTCCATGACCATCACAGTAGCTGCTCAGGATTCGGCCTGGTCCAGGATATAAAAACCTTGGGATCATCTCGTCGTTGGTCTTGGATCGAATCAGTGACTCTGCATAGTCTGAGGGCCTCGGGAAGAGTATCCCCAGGTGGAAATGGAGAATAAAGAAAATAATTAGCGGAGCTGATATTCACAGTGTATATCAACAAGATGCATAACCTGTGTGGAAGCCCCCAAGTGGTGCACTAAGTGTATGCTTTACTGAACAGATAGGTCTTTAATCTAGTTTTGAATTGGGAGAGTGTGTCTGAGCCTCGGACGTTATCAGGAAGGCTATTCCAGAGTTTAGGAGCTATAAATGAGAAGGCTCGACCTCCTTTACTCGACTTTGCTATTCTAGGTACTACCAGAAGCCCTGAGTTTTGAGACCTTAAAGAGCGAGTTGGATTGTAGCGAGACAGAAGATTGGTTAGATAAACAGGAGCTAGATTATTTAAAGCGTTATATGTAAGAAGCAATATTCTAAATTCAATACGAAACTTAACAGGCAGCCAGTGTAAGGAGGATAAAATTGGGGTGATGTGATCAAATTTTCTAGACCTGGTAAGAACTCTGGCAGCTGCATTTTGTACTAGCTGAAGTTTGTTAATAGAGGATGCTGGGCAGCCAGCAAACAGTGCATTACAGTAGTCCAGCCTTGAAGTCATAAAAGCATGGACTAGCTTTTCTGCATCTGAGATGGATAGAATACTTCGTAACTTAGCGATATTTCTCAGATGAAAGAAAGCAGTTTTTGTGACATGGGATATATGATTTTTAAAAGTTAAATTGCTGTCTAATATGACACCCAGATCTTTTATAGTAGAGCTAACGCTAACTTTGTATCCCTCTAATTGTAGGTCGAGTTGTGAGATCCGCTGTGTACAGGATTTTGGCCCAATAAGTAATAATTCTGTTTTGTCTGAGTTTAAGAGAAGATAATTGTTGGTCATCCAGTCTTTAACATCTTTAATACACTCAGTTAGCTTGGACAGATTAGACGTCTCGTCAGGTTTAGTTGAAATGTATAATTGAGTATCATCTGCATAGCAGTGAAAGCTGATCCCATGTCTTCTAATAATGTCTCCCAGGGGTAGCATGTATATTGTAAACAGCAAAGGGCCTAAAACGGATCCTTGAGGCACCCCATATTTTACTGAGCTGATTTGTGAAGGCTGTCCATTAATATTCACAAACTGGTAACGGTCAGATAAGTATGACTTAAACCATTGTAGGGCATGTCCCTGGACACCTGTAGACTTTAAGCGATTAATAAGGATACCATGGTCAATGGTGTCAAATGCCGCACTAAGATAGAGTAGAACTAATAGCGAGATGCACCCTTGGTCAGCAGCTAAGAGTAAATCGTTGGTTATTTTCACTAATGCAGTTTCTGTACTGTGATGAGCTCTGAAACCTGACTGAAACACTTCAAAAACATTGTTGGTCTGCAGAAAGGAGCATAATTGAGCAGAAACAACTTTTTCTAGTATTTTAGATATAAATGGAAGGTTTGAAATAGGCCTATAATTAGCTAAGTTGCTGGGGTCCAGTTGTGGTTTCTTAATAATAGGTTTAATAACAGCTAACTTGTAAGGATTTGGAACATGGCCTAAAGATAAAGAAGAGTTGATAATGTTAAGAAAAGGTTCTCCTATAACAGGTAGCAATTCTTTCAGTAACTTTGTTGGAATTGGGTCCAATATACACGTAGCTGATTTAGAGCTATTTATAATTTTGTCTAGCTCTTCCTGTTTTATGATTTTAAAGCACTGTAGGTTATTTAGATTCAGAGACGTGTTTACTGGATCTGAAGTATAAGGCGGTGCAGAAAGTTTAATATCTCCTATTTTCTGTCTAAAGCCTTCTATTTTATCACTGAAAAAATTAATGAAGTCATCACTACTAATTTGTATAAGAGCATACCATACAAAAGATGTTTCTTATCTTCTATCACAAATGTAATTTCAGTTAAAATTCTCTTTGCCACTAAATATCGATTTCCCTGTTTCTATAGCAAGATGATGGCTTGAAAATATGAAAAGGAATAGTGGGCCTCATTCACCAATATATTCTTGAGAATTTTCTTTGATTTGTTCTTTAGAAACTTCCTAAGAGACCAAGAGACATGTTGACCATGTTAATTATAAGTATATGTATATACAGATGTACAAGTTATACCTTATTCGGGCTCATTAAGGCTTTGTATTTCACGTGTGATTCTCAGTAAACCTCATCACCAGCAAACAAAGCAGGCTTTGTGATAACTGTCAATTTGTGCTAAATTTAATTATTTGTTTTTAATTAAACTCTCTATTTTTGCATTAGCATACACATAAAACACAATTGCATAAAATTTTGAAATCCAAATCCTCTAAAGGATTGTCAAGCTGCACTAATTAGGGCAACCGAAACTGAAAACACTTCCCAAAAGACATTATAATTTGAACGCCTTCTATGCTTATGTTAGTCTGTTTCTCTTTATCTTGAGGTCTCCATAATTCTGGACCTGGCCCGTATCTTGAGCAGATGCTGTGGTGGTTACGGAAGAGTGGAGAGCGTGTGACTGATTAAAACTCCATATTAATCCCATGATCCTGGCCAGAGGTATCCCCCCCCCCCTTCATTTTCATCAATTTGTGAAGTTTGTTTCTTGTCCTTATTGCTTGGTTTGGGACTTGTGGAGCTGCACATCATTGGATTTGCTCTTCAGTATTTTGGCTTTTAGCAGTGAAATTTAAATTACACTGAGCTGAACTAGAACTATAGAAATAAAAAGGAATTGAATTGAATCAAGTCCTAAAAGGAGAGTTTATAAAAATATTTGTGGGTTATTTTGAGCTAAAACTTACATACACCGGACACCTTTTTTAAATCTAGGAAGAAAAAGGGCACAATAGGTCCCCTTTAAGAAGATACTGTCATGGGCCAGGTTTGATCTGGGCTCCTTGGTCCTGTCTGTTTTCTGTCTCAGCTGTTGTCTCCCACAATCAGCGCTGGCGTGCAAATATTTCTCGCCTGGGGCTCTTTTCTTCTGATTTCCACCTCACATATACTTGCCCTTTTGTGAAGCTGTTTGCCAGATTATTGTGATTTACTATCAGCAAACTTTGTGTGACTTCTCTTATTAAAAAACCAACCTTCAAAGAATTCTTGTCTAGTCTAGTCCAGTCCTGTATAAGTAAAGTTTCCCATTTATTGCCTTACCTGTGATCTGCGCAGTAACCCTGCTGTGTAGAGTCCAACCTTCTCACCTTCGTGCTCGCCAGCTCCAGCATCTGCACTGCTACTGGGGATCTCTCCACACTTTGAGTCCTTTTATAGCCCGTTTCCACTGAGTGGTACGGTTCGGTTTGGTACGCTTTTATGGCCGTTTCCACTGTCAAAAGCCGTACAGAACCGTACCGTACCACTTTTTCGGCACCCTTTCGAAAGGGTACCAAACACGAGAAAGGCTACCAAAAGGCAGAGCTAGACGCGCAGCTGAACGCTATTGGTTTACAGAGATAAGTCATGCACTTACACAACAAGCCAGAATGAAAACAAAAACCCATCATGTTTAAAATACACACACAGCCGAGAGATTACAGCAGAACTATATATACATATAAAAACAAGCCATGGTCGACCCAGGCTCAAACAAACCTTGTTGTCGTCTTGATGAACAGCCACAAAGCCAAGAAGAAGAGCAGATTTACCCTGTGCCTCTTAGTTTTTTACGAGCCAGTCTGAGGTGCGAGCGGTTTCGCTTTCTTGCTTGCGCGCGCGTCTAACGTTATATTTGAAATAACAAACTTCTTGAGCTGATCATAATAACCTGCGCTTGATTGTTGATGTGCTTTTGAAACCCGATCCTGTCAGACACTGACAAACGCGAGATTGAAGCGCGAAAAAGCAAAGGAGAAGCCGGAAAAAAAGGAGCACATTATTTTTCAGCAAACATGAACAAAATGCCATGGATAACTATTATCTTCACCTTTTAGACTAATATTAACTGGGAATGATGGAATTACTGTCTAACAGAGGCTACATGTGCTAAGATAAGAGGTTTTCACTGACTGTAGGCTATATTTTGTGTTGTTTTTTTTTACCTAAATACAGACGAAATGTCTGTTGTGTGTTCTTCTGTAGTTGGTAACATATCGTACACTGTAAAGGGCTGTATGTGTTTATATATGTTCATTTATTTAGTTATTTAATATAAATACAGACGTTACAGTTGGCTGTTTCGCACTGTCATTGATCTGCAGTTATAATCAACTCATGGTCATAGAAAAGTTAGTAATAAACATTTATACACAAGTATTTATGTGTGTAAAGCATCTGTTTTGTGAGAAGTGCTTCTCATATGATATGTGAGCGACCTGTACAGCTTTATTGTAGACATTTCCTCGAGCGAGAATGATGTCGACTGAAACTTTTTGTCATACACCACGCCCACCAAAAGGGTACCCTTGGTAGTGGAAATGCAAGCCTGATAAAGATGACCCGTACCGACCTGAACCGTACCAGTCAGTGGAAATGAGCCATTAGAATCCCCCTTGGCATGGGTCCAGAGAGAGAAGCTTTCTGTGGCTGAAAATCCAGCCTGCGTTCATCATCGATGACCGACGAACGACAGCTGCCTTTGTTGTCAATTAATAAACTTTTTGTTTGAGCTATTTATGACTCTGTATTCTGTCCAGTTTCATGACAGATTAATCTGGCCAGACAATATCCTCGTATGGAACCGACACAAGAATGTCCTATAAGCTTGGCTGCGAAGCTCCATGGCATTATGCTGGGTCGACATGAGCAGGAGCTGGTATCTGCTAGACACACCGTTGAGAGCTTGTCCGCTCAGGTCACTGAGCTCGCCGTCCAGCTACGGGTACTGCGTTGTAAGTTCAATCCGGCACCTGACTGCCAATCACCTCCTGGAACCCAGGATCAACAATCCACCATGCTATTCTGGTCAGTCTACGGAGTGCCGTTCTTTTCTCACACAGTGCGAGGTGGTTTTCTCTCTCCAACCCACCACCTATGCTAATGATCACGCCAGGGTGGCGTTTGTAATATCTCTCCTTCCTGGGCGAGCCAGAGACAGGGGAACGGCCTTGTGGGAGTCTAATTCTGAGTTTTGTAACCACTTCCCCGTTTTCAAGCAGGAGATGATTAAGGTCTTCAATTGTTCCGTCCATGGGTGTGAGGCGTCATGTCTCCTCGCTACTCTGCGCCAGGGAAGAATATATGCTGCGGATTATGCAATCGAGTTCCGCACTCTGGCAGCCACTTGTGACTGGAATGAGCCGGCACTCACATCTCATTTTCTGGAAGGTCTACATGCCGAAGATAGACGTCTCGACCACCATCACCGCCTCCGCGATTCCACACCTATGTTTGCTACTTTTTGTCCTTTCTGACGTCACAGCCTCACTCGGAACCTTTGAAGCTGGGTTCCATGCACATTTCTGAAGCGGAACGACAGCAATGACTGGTGGCTAGATTGTGCATATACTGTGGGGTCGCTGGGCACATCACCTTGAGATTTCCAGTAAAGAGAGGAAGCGCGCCAGAGGACAGAGGAATACTGGAGAGCGCGACCACTTCTTCCCCATCACTGAAGTCCTGCACTTCACTGGATGTCCCTCTACACTTCAGAGACTCATCCATCTCATCTTCAGCCTTTATTGATTCTGGTGCAGAGGGAAATTTTATGGAAGAGACTTGGGCACAAGACCATGAGATACCGTTACAAACACTCAAACATTCTTTCACTGTGTTTGCCCTCATTGGACGACCTCTAGGATCAACAGTATCACCCTTCCTGTGAGTCTCACTGTCTCTGGCAATCACAAGGAGACAATTACTTTTCAGTTGTTCCCTTCTCCACTTAAACCCATAGTGCTGGGTCATCCGTGGTTCACCCAACATAACCCTCACATAAACTGGTCTAAAGGGACAATAATATTGTGGAGTTTGCCATGTCATGTAAAATGCTTCGTTTCTGCCGTACCTGCTATGTCTTCTGTTTCTGTGTTCCAGGAGGAAGCTAGAGATTTATCCGGTGTTCCTGAGGAGTACCATTGCAGGAGTTATGCCCCTGCATTGATTATCGTGGGCTCAACATTATCACGATAAATAATCACTATCCTTTACTGCTCATGTCATATGCTTTCGAGATCCTGCAGGTAGCTAAGGTTTTCACTAAATTAGATTTGCGCAACGCGTATTGCTTGATGCGCATCAAGGCTGGGCACAAGTGGAAGACGGCTTTTAATACTCCACTCGGCCACTTTGAATATCGGGTTCTTCCCTTTGGCCTGGTCAACGCTCCGTCTGTGTTTCAATCGCTGGTAAACGATATCCTGCGGGACATGCGTAATATCTTTGTTTTCGTTTATCTGGATGATATTCTAAAAATCTCTGTCAGTTCATTTCCAGCATGTGCGTCGGGTCCTCGCGTTTACTTGAAAATCGCCTTTTTGTCAAGGCAGAGAAGTGTGAGTTTCACGCGAGTTCAGTTACGTTTTTGGGTTCCGTTTTATCTGCAGAGGGTATCAGTATGGACCCCTCAAAAGTATGCGCTGTTGTAGAATGGCCTGTACCCGATACCCGTTCTGCTCTCCAGAGATTTCTCAGGTTTGCTAATTTCTACCAACGTCTCATTCGAAACTTCTGTCAAGTTGCATCTCCGCCTACTGCCCTAACATCTACCAAGGTCCATTTTTCATGGACCCCAGCTGCCCAAGCAGCATTTGAGCGTCTAAAGGAACTATTTTCCTCCACCCCTATTCTTGTCACTCTCGATCAATCTCGTAAATTTATCCTCGAGGTAGATGTGTCTAGTGTGGGCGTTAGAGCTGTCCTCTCGCAACGGGCTAAGGATGATCTGATCCACCCATGCGCCTTTTTTCCCATCATCTTTCATCCGCCGAGCGCAATTACGATGTTGGAGATCGCGAACTCCTTGCGATTTGCTTGGCCATCGGCGAATGGCAGCGTTGTTTAGAAGGATCTTCCATTCCTATCGTGACTTGGACACACCACCGTAACCTAACCTATATCCGGTCTGTCAAGCGACTAAATGCCAGACAAGCGCGATGGGCTCTCTTCTTTAGTCGCTTTGATTTCTCTATTTCCTATCGATCCAGTAGTAAGAACGTTAAATCGGATGCTCTCTCTCGCCAATTTACTTTTACCGAGGAGGAGCCATGTACCGAGACTATTCTCCCCGAGGGGCGACTAATTTGGGGTATTGAGTCAAGAAGGCATGAAGGCACGCAGTTATACCCCGCGGCTGCCCCAAGGGAAGATTATTTGTTCCCAGATCCATACGTCCTGCAGTCCTACGCTGGACTCACTCGTCCAAACTCGTCGTTCACCCCGGCATTAAGGGCACTCTCGCTGCCGCTTCCCAACGCTTCTGGTGGCCTTCTATGGCTTGCAACATCCGTCAATACATCTTGTCATGCCCTGTTTATGCACAATCCAAACCTAATAATTCTCCTCTGGCAGGGCTTCTGCGACCTTTTTCCATTCCTTCGCGTGTGTGGTTGCACATTGCTTTAGACTTCATCACAGGTTTACCTGCTTCGGCAGGTAATACCATTATTCTTACGGCAGTCGATCGATTTTCGCCGCACACTTTATCCCGCTACCCAAACTCCCATTTGCTAAGGAGACGGCTCTAGCCGTTTCTGATCATGTATTTAAGATTCACGGCTTACCCACTCATATTGTTTCCGATCGCGGACCCCAATTTGCATCTCAAGTCTGTAAAGAATTTTGCCGACAGATCGGGTCAGCCTATTGTCTAGGTTTCACCCTCAAACCAACGGACAAGCCGAACGCGTTAATCAGATTTTGGGATGCTTGCTCTGCACTTTAGTTGCTCACAACCATGCAGCTAGGATGGGCTGAGTGTGCCTATAACTCACTGCCCAGATCATCTACCGGTATTTCTCTTTTTTGTTGCTGTTTGGGGTATCAGCCTCTGTTTTTTCCGCGCTTTTGTCGAGAACGCGCCCATTTTCACTGTCAAAAGAATAATCGCTGTATGGCCCCGTGGCAGGGGTTTTCAGTATCTAGTCGATTGGGAAGGATACGGACCTGACAAGAAGTTGGGTGGCGGCCCGGGACATCTTGGACCACTCGCTGATCGAGGACTTCTCTCGCTCTCGACGGTCTCTCTCTCTAGGAGCACCAAGAGGCGCTCTTCGGGGAGGGGTACTGTCATGGGCCAGGTTTGATGTGGGCTCCTCGGTCCTGTATGTTTTCTGTCTCAGCTGTTGTGTCCCACAATCAGGGTTGGCGCGCACGCATTGCTCACCTGGGGCTTTTTTCTTCTGATTTCCTCCTCTACATATACTTGCCCTTTTGTGAAGCTGTTTGACAGATTATTGTGATTTACTATCAGCATACTCTATGTGACTTCTCTTACTATAAAACCAACCTCTTGTCTAGTCTAGTCCAGTCCCGTATAAGTAAAGTTTCCCATTTATTGCCTTACCTGTGATCTGCGCAGCCACCCTGCTGTGTGGGGTCCGATTTTGTCACCACTGTGCTCGCCAGCTCCAGCATCTGCACCGCCACTGGGGATCTTTCCACACTTTGAGTTCTTTTAAAATCTCTCTCGGCATGGGTCCAGAGGAAGAAGCTTTCTGTGGCCAAAAATCCAGCCTGCGTTCATCATTGACAACCAACGAACGACAGCTGTTTTTGTTGTCAATTAATAAACCTTCTGTTTGAGCTATTTCTGGCTCTGTAATCTGTCCAGTTTCATGACAGATACAGACTAAATGCAAGTGAAATTATCTCCTAGTTTAGTAAGATCATTTAATTGGCAAGGTTTTTTGAAATAAGAAAATTTACCTACACTTTCGTAAAGAAAAGAAAGGCTTTTATAAGTATTATAACATGTTTTCCAAGAAGTCTATTTAGCCTAATTATCTTCAAACCAGCTTGTCAATTTTTTAAGCAGTTTGCTTTTCCTATTTTTAAATAAAAAGATCTTAAAACTAGATTTACTAAAGAGGAGAATTCCTCTGAATTTAAGAATTGTCATTATGTATTGTCTTAAAATGAGCCAAAGCATTCAAACTTAAAACAAGATTACTGTGTGAATTAAATTAGGATCACATACATGCATATTGTTCACAACTTTCTATTTAAATTAGTACTTAACAGTAAGTGACTCTGTATTTAGGTGAATGTCATTGATTATCTCTATGAGGGCACTCTCTCTACTATGATGTGCTCAGAAAACAAATTGAAAATTGCCTAAACATCCCTTGGACCTTAAGAACGTATTAGCCTGGTTAAAAACAACTTTTATTCTTCTTAATTAATAACCATAAATACATAATAACGTATACATTACTCCATCCTACAGTGGACAGCCATCAGAAAATTCACTCCCTTCACTAAAATAATGGGCATTGTCTTCTTCTTAAAATTGTAAAACTTTCCAAACAGCTTTTTGTTTTTGAAATGATTATTCCATATTAGCATTTAAAAATGGAAATGCTACTATTGAATTTTACCTAGACTGTTATAATGACCAGCTGTATAGCCCCTGTGAATTGCTGGCAAACACTCCCTGTAATTCACTTGAACTACATATCCCATCATGTACTGCACTGACACACCATTTCCAGGTCACCCCTTGATTACACACAAACAGCTGAAGCTAGTGAAGAATGATTACTTGGATTATAAATACAGCACATACATACACACTTGTTTCAAAGTGTTTTCCTTGTTGTGTCTTACTGTGTTTTTGACCTTACTGTATTTCTGCCTCATTCCTTACAATTATGTAGTGCTTTTCAAGACAATCAAAGGGCTTTACCCTTTTTTTTGAGGGGAATCTCCTCATCCACCACCAGTGTGCAGCATCCACATGGATGACGGGACAGCAGCCATATTGCACCAGACAGCACACCACACACCAGCTGAATGGTGGAGAGGAGACAGAGTAATGAAGCCAATTAGGATATGAGGATGTTTAGGGAGCCATGATGTACAGAATCCAGTAGGCAAATTTGGCCAGGATGCCAGAATTATACCCCTACTCTTTTTCGAAGGACATCCTAGGATTTTTAACGATCACAGAGAGTCGGGACCTCGGTTTAATGTCTTATCCGAAAGACGGTGCTCACTGAGCAGCATAGCATCCCCATCAAAATACTGGGACATTAACACCCACACAGACCACAAGTTGAGCGTCCCCTGCTGGTCTCACTAATACCACTTCCGGCAGCAACCTAGCTTTCCAATCTGGTCTCCCATCCAGGTGCTGACCAGGTGCAACCCAGCTTAGATTCAACTACTCTTTTGAATTACCTGTATGCTTCAGTTTGCTCCTGTATTAATTAAACTGCATTTGGATCACATCTGTTACCAACAGTAAGAATTTTGCATCTCTGTCAGGGGTATCATTCGATCAAGGATTATGTGGAGGACTTCATTCAGGTAGCTCAATTTCTGAGCCACATAATCACAGAGGAAACCATTTAAGTGCTATATAGCACCTGGAAAATGGTTCTTCAGTTTCTCATTAGGTTGGTAAGGTGCTATGTAACCTTATAATCTCATAAACATATAGGTGCAAGAGGCACTTAAAGTGGTTCCCGGATTACTAGATTTGATAATTTCATTTATAATTCATATTATTTATGAATAAACCTTTCCTTTATACACCGAACAAAGATATTGATTCAAGTTCAGAACAACCTGAGGGTAAGAAAATAATGCCAGGACTTTCATCTTTAGGTGACATACAGCCTTTAAATAGGCTAAACATCGGTAGGTTAATTGGTTACACCATTATAAAAATCTTAATTTATTGGGGATAACAATATACATTTAGTTCAGAATTTGTGTGATAATTTGCCAGTAGGGATTTGATTATTAAATTGATTCACAAAGCTAACAATTGACGGAAAACATGTCAATAACACTAACAGACCTCCAAGGAATGATAACAGTGTCACCCAAAGAAATTGCTGAGAAAATAAAGGATGGTAAGAAAATAAAACTGTTGATTGACTGGTGTTAGTAATTAGATTTGCTGATCAAAAATGCTTCCAGGTTTCTGACCCTCCTGATCGATCCAAACGCGACTAACAGTGATGTATTCATAGACAGAAATCTTAGAGACATGAAATCGAGTGGCTCAAACGGACCTCACAGTAAACTGCTGAGGCTTCAGAGAGATACCAAGAGGACATGAGAGGGGGGGGCGGGTTGTATTTAATGCACCTCTGAGGAACCTGCTGATGGGAAAGGAAGTCCCTGAGAAAGAAAATCCTTCTTCCAAGGAAATTCTGCAAGGAGGGGCTGTGGCGAGATTGCGTTTGGAAACTCGGGTTCAGTTGGGCCAGAGGTACAACAACCAAGACCTGATCCTGCATATTGCGTATGCCAGGGGCCAGATGAGAGCCAGCGCATCTGTGCAGAGCAGTGAAAAAGCAACTGGCAAAGGGCAGACTTGGGAGAAGCAGCAGGATGACCTGGGCTTCTCTGAAGCGTGCCACTATCAGCTGGACCATGCTGGGGTGAAGTCTCCATTCTCATTTGGGAACGTAAGCTGACATGAGAACGCGTAGGGCAGCACAATTGAGCTTGCCCAGGATAAGAATGTTATGCTACCACAACCGTGCTGACCGTTCTAACCAACACGTGTTTCCGTTCCAGCACCTGTAGGAACCAGTGGAGAGAGAAAAACACTGCCTACAGCTCCTGGCAATTTATATGCCAATACAACTGAAATCATGCTGCTGCATAATCAATACACACAGCCCCCCAGCCTACTGAAAGCAATTGTCAAAGTGACAGCATGACTAAACACTTATTCTAGTGCTGTGTTCACACTAGACGCGGAACGCGCAGCAGATAAATTGCGTCATTCGCACGTAAATATACGTGTGAACATTTGAGTTTACTCACTTCATTCACGCGTGAAAATCCGCTTCATTTGCTCATCAAATTCACTTCAGAACAGATGTCAATCAGAAATCGGAGATGCGGGTGACTGTAGCTTCGTTGCTAAATGGCTAACATGGATTTTATTGAGAAAATAACTGTGTTTATGTCCTTTATGAAGGCTGAAACACAGCACCAATTCGTTTGGGTCCACTAGAGTCGTCGAGTCCACTGGATCTGATGGAAGCATTCAGCTGTGCTTCTGACTGAGCTGAGCCCAGTTTGATGAACTGTTGTCAGTGTAGGCAGGAGGATTTCCCCCGGGACACAAACAACAGGTGCTATGTCATAATCACGCCCCCACAAGAGCAAGCTCCTGATTGGTTAATGGCGCAATCTGAACTGAGCACCCTGTCCTTGTGCATAACCAACTAATCCAAAGACTGCAAAAATAAGCCAATCAACAAATAGCCATCATGCAGATACACATGAACCAAAGAGGCACAAGGCATCCTTCATGCACGGAAACAGGAAGAGCCAGAAGGGGGGGACCCTGTACTGCCATGCTCGGCCCCCAAACGCTTAGCAAGAAAACGGTATGAGGAGGGAGAGAAGGAGACATGGGAGTTAATGTGCAACCAATCCCACAGACAGACTCACTGGGGCATGCATTTCTGCATAAGACCGGCATCCTAAGTAGATAACAGATCAGATAGGATTGGTTATTACCCACCACTCTTTGAAGTACAATGAAGTACAGGCAAAACAACATGCTCTCCATCTCAGCTGGAGGAAAACAACAATCTCTTCACATGAGATAGGAGGGGTGCGGGGATAACTGCTGTGAAATACACACCCTTGACCTCGGGAGGCCAACGGCGAAATGAATTGCATAGCCGAATCTGACTATTCAAATAAGCCATTATGACAGGCTGAGAAGCGCTGACCAGGCTGACTCCGAACGAGCAGCATCACTGGAACGATCACTGATGCACCCGTGGTGGGGCAGCTTCGGGATGGGGAGTGCTCACCCTGGGAAGTGGTGAGTCCCGAGGAAGAGCTTAAAATAAGAGATTGGCTCTTACCTTCCTCCCAGGATCCTGCGAAGAGGCTGGAGGTGCGAAAGAAAGGAGAGCCTCAGAGCCTGTGCCGAAGTGCACCAAAGTTGCGAGCTGGAAGGCAACATGTCCCATGCTGGCAGTTTGGGCTTTCACGCCCAGAGGGAAGAGAAACTGATCTTTCTTGGATCACTACATTTATCTGTAGGGGGAATCCCCGGCCCTCCACCAGGGAAAGAACTAAGCAGCCCACCTCTGGGTTGCTTTGCGGTCTGATTACTGGACTTAATGGGGACCTGCATGGAGACGAAGGCTACATCCACCAGGTCAGAGAGGTGCTTGATTCTAGGCAGCATGGGAAAAGGCTAGAATAATAAGTCAACTGAGAAGGATATGGTCCGGAAAAAGATCATGGGTTCCCAAAGATGATATCCTGGATCTGGTTCTGTAAGAGGAATTCCATGCATGTCACCTTGAGTGTCCTGCTCCCTGAGGACGAGGAAGCCTTTTCGCTGTCAGTGAAGAGGGCAGTTGGGAGACCGCCCTGCAGGGGGGGTAATGTCACAGCCATGCCAGGTTCTCCCCCTCCTCAGTCACCTCATTCTTCCCGATCACCATCACCTGTTTACTGATTAGTCTCGCACCTGCACATCATCATGCGTATTACCACTGCACCATAGTCTCACCCCAGTCTGCACTCTGTTACTCTGTCACCCCAGTCTGTTATTCTGTTTTACTGCTATCCTGTAAGTAAACTGTTTACTTCTACTTACCATCTGTGTTCCAGCCCTTCTGTGAAAGTAGTGTGAATGTTAATCACACAAATGATGAAAATGTTGAACAGGCTGTGACTGATGTTCAAGAAGTTAATAGGGTTATGTAAAGTTGTGAATCAGTGTGTGGAAATAGCATGACTTGAAATAACGCATTGACATAACAGGCACTACGTCATAAGTAAGAGAAAACGTCATGAGCTTCAAGAGAAAGCTCTTGATTGGTAAACACGGCGCAAATGTCTGCTGAAGTTCATATTTTCGAATTTGAGCGATTCGCGCCGACTTATTCGCGCGTATTGCGCAGCTCTTGCACTTGATGCTTCTTCCGTGTCTGGTGTGAACGCAGCATTAGAAATATAGCTCCTCTGTTCAGTCTTTTTGATTTTAGTAAATCTTTGTAAACGTGCATATTAAAATATTTATTCAAATAAATACTTAAAACATAATTAGCTTAAAAACAATTAAGCTGTTAATTAAATATTTATCCTTTTAAATGCAATGGATTTTGAAGGATATCTGAAAAAAAATTAGCAAAAACATAATTTTCTCAGGTTTTTAGTTGGAAAAAGAGGGCAGACAACCATAATTCAACTGGGCATATCTTTAAAATAATTCAATGTATGAATTTTAACAGAATATCATTTTAAAGTCTAGCATCTTCTCTTTTCGTCGATACCAAAATCTCAATTTTGAAATTTGGGTCACATGTATTTAAGCAAATTTATATTTACTTATTAATCTTTACAAAAACTCAAACTCAACATTTAACAAAACAACACATTTCATGCATTAGATATGACAAATAATCTTATTTTCTTTCTGCCCGTCACTCTCTGCTGAATCAGTTGCATTTACTTCACCAGAATTAGTGGTGCTTGAAATATAATTATAAAGAGTAAAAATATCTTAAAACTCATAAATTGGCAGATTTTTTGTAAAATTCAAAATTAGTTTAATAATTACTATAAGATGTTTTTTTTTATCATAAAAAGTTTTATATTATTGACTTATTCCTGTTTGCACTGGAGCTCCAGGCCATGCTACCTTCCAAGTATTTCATGTGAATATCTTATCTGTCTGCTAAATTTCTCAAGTAATCAAACGATAGCTAACTGGGACTAACAGATTTAAGAAAATCTAGACGAAAACATTTTTGTATGTTTAAAAATGAATGCTGATTTTGACAATGATAACTTTTAGTACAATGTTAATAACATCAAACAAATAATACATATATATATATATATTGCAGCAGGCAAAATCGTTCATCATTCGCCAGGCCATCAGTAATCTCCCTGGTGCTCCTGACGGCTAGTCCGCTCCTGGTTGTCTCCTTGCTTCTGAAGACAACATAATGTTAAACAATAGTTTAAAATGAATAGCATTTCTATAATTTACAACCATTACTTGTCATGTAATATTCCATGCCATGGTACATGGGATAAGAGCATTTTCTCCATAGTTTAGCTGACATAATGCAACAAGAATAAAACATAAATTACAAAAGGAAACTATTTCTTACTTAAACTTTAATCCATATCCTCATAATCAATGCAATTGTTCGAACAAAATAAAACTTTTTGGTACCTGTTTTATTTATTTATTTATTTTTAAATAATCAATTTGATGTTATTGTGATTGCAATTGTCTGACATGTTTTTATTGTTAATTTTAAAGAGTGGGATTATTGACAAAGTTTGGGGTGAAGTTAAGCTAAATAAAACTTTAAGGCAAAAATACTATTATCTTTATAAATGTTTTATTTTTTTATTTTTTGTGAAAGATTAGAAAACAGCTTTTATGTAACAATAGTAATGCAGGTCAGTTTACGTCGCTGTGGCGATTAATAAAGGGACTGAGCCGAAAAGAGAATGAATGTAAACTACAGGTCACATTAAACAAAGCATATTAAGCAAAACTTGAAAAATATTAGAAGAAGCAAGAAACAACTATAACAAATCCATAACAACTCACAACAGAATGACAGGAATAACATAATAGAGAAGCAACTTAAAAGACAAATGACAGACTTAAATATACACAAAACTAAAAAGTATAACGAAATGCAGCTGAATTCAATAGGCAAATCAAGAAAACAAATAAACTTGATTTGAAGTTCACAGAACAAAAAGTCAGTACACAGTGCCCTATAGTGTCCAACATGGGCACTGCAGCCTTGGGTTAGTTTTTATTGTTTTTTTTTTTTTTGAAGGGTAAAACAAATATTTTATTCAAAATGGTAATTATTGATAGATTAGTTTTTCTACAACCCCAAATCAGAAAAAGTTGGAACAGCATGGTAAATGCAAATAAAACAAGAAAGTAGTGATTTCTAAATTTACTTTTACTTGTATTTTATTGCAATTAGTCGGCTTTATTTTCGGCTTAGTCACATTAATTAATCTGGGGTTGCCACAGCGGAATGAACCGCTAACTTATCCAGCATATGTTTTATGCAGCTGATGCCCTTACAGCTGCAGTCTATCACTGGGAAACACCCATACACACTCATACACTACGGACAATTTAGCTTACCCAATTTACTTATAGTGCATGTCTTTGGACTTGTGGGGGGAAACCAGAGAACCCGGAGGAAACCCACATGGACACAGGGAGAACATCCACACAGAATTGCCAACTGACCCAGCCGAGGCTTAAACCAGCAACCTTCTTGCTGTGAGGCGACAGCACTACCCACTGTGCCACCCTGCAGACAATTCAACAAACACTATTTAATGTGTTCCTCATAATTTTTATTTATTTATTTTATTTAAATTTTTTTATATAAACACGTGGCAATTTTGGTTCTTGCAACCAACACATTTCAAAAAAAGTTGGAACAATAAAGCATTTACCACTGTGTAATGTTGCCATTCCTTTTCACAACTCTTCAGGACAAGAGTTCAGCAACTCTTCAGTCAACTCTCCAAGTGATAAAGTCTTTTGGGTGTAATTTTGTCTCGTTTTCCTGCAAACAAGTCTTAAGGTGGGCAACAGTATGGGGTCTTCCTTGTCACATTTTGCACTTCAAAATGCACCACACATTTTTTGTTGAAGACAGGTCGGGACTGCAGGCCTGTCAAGTACCTATATCATCTTCATCCACAGCCAGGATTTTGTAATATATGCAGAATGGGGTTTTGCACTGTTTTGTTGAAATATGCATGGGCTTCCCTAGAAAGCAACAAATTATTGTGCTCCAAGATCTCAACGTACTTTTCAGCAATAATGCTGTCATCACAGAAGTGCAAGTTACCTTTGCACTGACACAATCCCATACCATGACAAACCCTGGCTTTTGCACTTGTTGCTGGTAACTGTCTGGATTATCTTTTTCTTCTTTGAAAAATAATACCTGAATTATGTATTCATCTGACCACAGCGCTTCTGGACACTAACATAGGGCTTCCTTTTGGCACAGTACAGTTTTCACTGGCATTTGTGGATGTAACTATGTATTGTAGTACTTGACCATTGCTTACCAAAGTAGTCTTAAGCCCCTGTTGTGATATCGTGTTAAGATAAATGATGATTCTTGATGCAGTGCCTGAAGGATCGGAGATCACCTTCAGCTTAGGCTTGTGCCCTTGTCCTTTGCACACTGAAATTCCTCCAGATTCCTTGGATCTTTTAATGATGTTTTGCACTGTTGAAAGTGAAATATCGAAATGTCTCCCTATCTTTCTTTGAGGAACATTGTTTTTAAACATATCAATAATTTCCTCTTGCATTTGTTGGCAAACTTGCTATCCTTGGCCCATCCTTGTTCCTAAAGAACTAGACCTTTCTTGGATGCTGCTTTGTACCAAATCATAATTCCAATCACCTGTTAACATCACCTGTTTCAAATCACATCATTTAACCAATTTTTTTTATGTTCATATTGTCTGCAATGAAATACAAGTCAATTTGGAAATCTGCATTTTCCACACTGACACAATTTTTCTGATATGGGATTGTAACATAGTTACACTCATATGTTATGATGAACAACTCTGGAGCTGAAGTAAATTTTAAGCTCCTCTGAATTAAAAAGCTCCTATTTTAAATAGATCTGATCTGAGCAAAATAGTCTGAGAGTAATTATAATAAAACACACACAATATAGAGTATAATATCACATAAAATATTAACACTAAATTGAGTAAAAAAACTTTCTTCAATTTTAGTAAATTTTACTAAATATAGTTGCAGTACAACAAACAGTATGCAGTACAGTGATGTTGTAGGGGAAACTGTCATAAAGGCCCAATCCCAATTCTACACCTTAGCCCTTCCCCTTACCCCTACCCCTCATTTTGTGCATTCACATGAAGGGTACAGTTATGATCTTATTGCCGCATTACATCATTATGATAACATGATAAATGCCTTCAGTGATTTCCTTAAGATAAATACCAAAAAACGCAACTGGAATAAATACAGCAGTCACAATTGTTGACCTCATATGAAGCAAGAGATCACAATGACATATGATTACGTGTGCTGGTGTTGTAGTGGTATCCCATTTCTTAGGGGTAAATTTAAAAGCCCTTCCCCTTCACATTCTGTTTCAAATGACAAGGGGAAGGAGTAGGGGTACAAACATAGAACTGGGATTGGGCCAAAAAACTGTCACAATGCATAAAAAAGTGAAAAAAAAATTCAGTTAATCATTTTAAATAAAATAAATGTATTTGGAGAAAAAATGGTATTGAGGGTTTATTTAATTAGCCTGAACTCTTGGATATTTGTGAATAATACTTCCAGATAACCTTGTAAAATATTTAGTTTAAAATGTGATATATCAAGTTAAAATAGTTTAAATTAAGGCAAAAACACATACCATATTTGATTATTACCACCTGCAATTTTGGTAACATTTTATTTTATCTTACAATTTACAGTATTAACAAACCATTAACTAACATGATTAGCTTAATAAACTACTGTTTAGCTGTTTATTAGTAGTTAGTAAGATAGTAGTTGCATTTAGGTTTTGGGTAGAATTATGGTGGCAGAATAAGAACATTAATAATCCACTAGTTAATAGCATAAATTGTGTCCTAAAGTAAAGTGATACCACAATTTTCTGATTAAAAACATCTTAATAAATCCATTTATTTTATTTTATTTTATTAGCCTTTTTCGTAAGGTTCACTCTGGACATGCAGCTCAGTGAATACACTCTGTGTGTGTGAGGATGTGTTTCAAGGTTGTTTCAAGTGACATGGCGCACACTGCCGCTTGGTGGGTAATTGTGTCTCCTGAGAAATAATTTAGTGACAACTGTGTGTAATAGTGGCTTTGTTGAACACACTCAACACAAACTAAACTAAATGATTCATGATGCATGATCGCATGTTTTAAATGGAAATTTCACAAAAAAAAGGACAACAGAAATAAATAATGCAATCTTGCAAAAAACAGTATAGAATTCCAGAAAAAAAACTAGCTTTTCAAATTAGTTGGTAATTCTTTGTCTTGAGGGAACCACAGGGCCAGAAAAATATACAAGTAACAAAATTCTAAAATAATCTTTTAGACCGTACTGACTCACAACTGCACAACTGTGCAATGATGGAGAATAGAATATCCAGAAATGAGATCTCCAGCTATGGTGGTTGCAACAATATTATTTCTGAACTTGCATGAATAACCTAATTTATTATTATTATTATTATTATTATTATTATTATTATTATTATTATGCCTCTATTCTTCTTACACATTTCATACATTGAAATTTATGTTTTGAAGATAAAACCCTTACAAATACTTAATTTTATTTTTTATGTATTGGGTGTTTTATCAAAAACATGGGGCAAAATAAGTTAATCAAAATAGAAATAGTAATTTTTACTTATTTTTATATTTGCTTGTTTGATTTAATGTCCAAGAGCAGTCAGAAAATTAAGCAATCAGTAAATATAAATGAAAACATGTTTCTTTTTCCAATTGACTGTAAGCATTCATATTGTGCTGTGCAGTATATGAAGCAGTTTTGATATCATAAGCAGACTTATTTCTGAAAATTCATAAATATATTCATGGAAATTCATACAGCTGAAAATGTTCATACAGATTTATGATACTAATGTTTAGCTGCTCAGCATATGGGAGGTCAGCAATTTGGGTACAGTGTCTCCATATGTGGAGGATATGTTCTGACAACTAGAGTGTCTTTTCATTTCTCCTACTGCAGATATCCCTAGAGAGGACAGGAGGCTTGCTATTCCATGCTTTTCATTGCCCTTCATGATGGATGTGTTGCGTGAGTGTTGGACTCGTCCCCCGGGCCTGTCTCTGCCTGTTTTCTGGGTTAAACGGCACCCTACATCACACCCATCTTTACATTCACAAGCAGAGCATATTTACTGGAGTGTAAAAGCATAGAAATACATTTCTTGTCAACAGCTCAAGATAAAACAGGAGGACGAGTAGAAATGTTTGAGTCAGCATATTTGAGATACATTGAAAATTATATTACAACTGGAACAAAATTTTTTTTTACAGGTTTCCATCATTCATGTCATTTTGTGGAATAATATTTATGCCTGTTTAGTACAAATGTGAGCTCAAGTGAAACTGAATTCTCATTCACATTCAGTATATCACCTCTACGCTACAAGTTAACTTGTATGTACTTTGCATGAGGATATGAAACATTCAAAAGAGGGAAAATACATGTTGCTGAATATATTCTTTTCAGCATGACAGTATGCTGGGGCATACAGTCACATCATAATGTATGTCTGTATCTTGATACTACATATGTTCTTGACAAATTATTTTTACTGGCAGTTTAAGCGGTAAAATAAAAACAGTATTAAAGGTGCTGCAGAGTAGTCGCCATATAGAGTGAAAACATAATATGCTTGTACATGGCATCACAGTTTTCATAAAATAATTTTTTTGTAATTTACAGATACTATTGTAGTTTTAATTTGCATGTAGGGGCTCTTTCAGGCCCTTTGACGTGTAAATGAATGTTAAAAAGGCATAAAACATTTTGTATTTTTGTCTGAAAATATTGTCACATATAAAAACCTCCTTTTTGTAATCTGATATACAACCACATATCAGAAAAAAGTTGGGACAGTATGGAAATTGCAAATAAAACAAGAAAGCAGTGATTTATAAATTTACTTTGACTTGTATGTATCGGGTGTAATTTTGTCCCATTCTTCCTAAAGTGGGCAACAGTACTGGTCTTCCTTGTTGCATTTTACGCTTTAAAATGTACCACACATTTTTTTTGTTAAAGACAGGTTGGGGCTGCAGGCAGGCCAGTCAAGTACCTGTATGCTCTTCATCCGCAGCCAGGACTTTGTAATATGTGCAGAATGTGGTTTTGCATTGTATGTATCGGGTGTAATTTTGTCCCATTCTTCTTGCAAACAAGTCTTAAGGTGGGCAACAGTACGGGGTCTTCCTTGTTGTATTTTGCCCTTTAAAATGCATCACAAATTTTTTGTTGGCGACAGGTCGGGACTGCAGGCAGGCCAGTCAAGTACCTGTATCCTCTTCATCCGCAGCCAGGACTTTGTAATGTGTGCAGAATGTGGTTTTGCATTATTTTGTTGAAATATGCATGAGTGTCCCTGGAAAAGAAGGCAGCATATTGTGCTCTAAAATCTCTATATAATTTTCAGCATTAATGGTGCACAGAAGTGCAAGTCACCTTTGTCAGAGTCACTAACAAAACCCCATACCATGACAGACTCTGGCTTTTGGACTTGTTACTGGTAAAAGTCTGGATGGTCCTTCTCTTCTTTGGTCCAGAGCAAAACCACAAAAATTACCTGAAATACTGATTCATCTGACCACAGTACACATTTCCACTATGTGATGGTGCATCCTAGATGCCTTCAAGACCAGAGAAGTTGACAGCACCTCTACAGTTGAGTTTTCACTGGCATTTGTGGATGTAACTATGTATTGTGGTAGTTGACCAAAATTTGCAGAAGTAGTCCTGAGCCCATGAGGTGATATCGCTTATAGGTGAGTGACCTGGCTCATTCAACAAGTTAAACATATTGGTTGTGGCTTGATTAAAATATTGAAATCCATGTCAAATTAAACTATTTTCTTCTATCTTCTATCTTTAAAATACACTATGTGAGTCAAGATCATTATCTGATTTCAAAGTTGTCCTAACTTTTTATGGAAAACACATCAGGTAGCATTGCTCATGATGTTTTGGATAACGCACTGTGATGCAAAAAACATTAGGAGGCAATTAAGGTCATAGTATGGTCAGTGGTGATGTTGAGCCCTGTTTAAATCAGGAGAGGATGGGGGGTCCTAATTACATGCTAATATGGGCCAGGCGGTGTCATGAGTTTGTAATTGGAGCACAGCTGCTACTGGGAGTAACAGAGGCAATGTAGAGAGAGACTCCAGCAGGTCAGGGTGATATGAGGCGGTTTGTCTCTGTCAGAGGACACACTCAGAAATTCATGCAGTTTGTTATGTGCTTATGCTGCTTACATAAAGTCTTAAATATCATTAATGTATAAATTACAAAATGTATAATTATTATTATTTTATTATACACTCATCGGCAACTTAAATAGGTACACCTGTCCAACTGCTTGTTAAAGCAAATTTCTCAATGCATTTAGGCATGTAGACATGGTCAAGACGATCTGCTGCAGTTCAAACTGAGCATCAGAATGGGAAAGAAAGGTCATTGAACGTGGCATGGTTGTTGGTGCCAGAAGGGCTGTTCTAAGTATTTCAGAAACTGCTGGTCTACTGTGATATACTCACACAACCATCTCTTGGGTTTACAGAGAATGATCTGAAAAAGATGCCAGAGGTTAGAGGTGAATGGCCAGACTGGTTCAAGATGCTAGAAAGACAACAGTAACTCAAAAAACCACTCATACATCCGAGGTATGGAGAACCATGGATGCAAACATGTTTAACCTTGAGGCGGATGGGCTACAGCAAGAGACCACACCGTGTGTGACTCCTGTCAGCTAAGAAGTGGAAATTGAAGCTACAATTCGCACAGGCACACCAAAATCGGACAATAGAAGATTGAAAAAATGTTGCCTGGTCTGAAGAGTCTCGATTTCTGCTACGACATTTGGATGGTAGGGTCAGAATTGGGCATCAACAACATGAAAGCATGGATCCATCCTGGCATGTATCAATGGTTCAGGCTACTGGTGGTGGGGATATTTTCTTGGCACACTTTGTGCCCAATAGTACCAATTGAGCATCCTGTCAATTCCACAGGCTACCTGAGTATTGTTGCTGACCATATCGATCCCTTTTTGACCACAGTGTACCCATCTTCTAATGGCTACTCCAGCAGGACAACGCGCCATGTCATAAAGCGCGAATCATCTTAGACTGTTTTGACCATTTTTCGGTGACTTTGACTACTCTGTTGGATTATCTGTATGCTATTGTTTGCTTATGTATTTATGTTGCCTTCCTGACCACTCTTTAAATAAATCTATATTTGGATCCTCACTTCTATTGAAACCCCAGAGCTATCTATCTATCTATCTATCTATCTATCTATCTATCTATCTATCTATCTATCTATCTATCTATCTATGATTAAAGCTATATCTTTTTTAGACCAAAAAGAAAACGTAAATTAATTGACTTTCTTCAACAAGACAAATATGCTTTGTACCAGGTTATTCATTCATTCCTTTTCCTTTTGCTTTGGCTTAGTCTGGGATAACCACAGCAGAATGACTCGCCAACTATTCTGGTAAAAACATTTTTTTATGCATTGGATGCCCTTCTTACCCAGTACTGGGAAACATCCTTACACTTTCGCATTGACAGACACACTTACACAATGGCCAATTTTAAGTTCAACCAACTCATTTATGTTTTTGAACTGAGGAAAATGAGCACCTGGAGGAAACCCACACATACATGCTAAGACACATCTCTGTTCCCTTCCTTGGGGAACATGGGTTACAGACGCAACCAGGACGTTCCCCTTCAGGTCGAAAACTTCGACATGTGTCTTAGACACAAATTGGAGAATGTAAGCAAAACACCACAGCTGCTAAGCCCATCAGACATTTTGGTGAGAAGGTTGCCAAGCATTGCGTGAGCGCACAACATCTTGTATTACAAGAATATGGGAATAGATTAGAATTAGAGGGTTCTATATTATCTTTTACCTAGCTTACTGTAGTCTAGAAATTTTAAAATATAACAGTACATTGGGTGAGTGTGCCAGTCCTAAAGGGGAAGGACACTGTGAAGACCACCTGCTACATAAATGCGAAGATCAAATGGCTAGGCCATTGTACCTTGCATGAGTAACACTGTCACAGGATGAATCTTCAGCTGCCTGACAGAAATGATTGTCGAGGGCAGGATCATTTTTCCATATAGCTTCAACAGATCTAAAACTCAACTCAACCCAGCTGTTGTCCAAGTCCTAGCCAGTTCTGCTTAAGTGAATGCCTAATTCATCAGCACATTTTTGAGCTCAGTTCAGTTTTGTTTAATGTGCTATACAATGTGAAGAGTTTGAAAATTCTAAAGTTATTTATTTCCACTAATTCTTTCATAGTATTGCTTTCATAGTGTGCTCCAGATGATGTGCTGAGTAGTGCCACACTATCATTTTTGGATAAAGTGATTTAAATCTGGCTGCCACTCAAGACTTGTGGCTGAGCATAACTGCTGTGACATTGCACAAGAGAGCTATTAGGTATTTAGACAGAAAATCCTTGGTAAAATTAACCCCTTTCAAAGCATGTAAAAATTTATCAACAATTCCTTTAGTCTTCAAGGTCAACAAGTTCAACAGAATATTATCAGCCGACTCCATGTCGGGCAGCTGACATCTGACGTACATGATTAAAGCACTCTTTCTGCTTATACTAGTTGCTTTGAAAAGCATCAGATTGATTTTAGGAGTGCAAGCAATTATCTTTTCTTTTTGTTTTCCTTTCATTTAACGTGAAATTTGTATCTGTTTGTTTGCACAGGCCACGTTTGAGTGCAAAATGTTTCCCATTTTAAGACTATTTAACTCCTGACAATCAATTTCACTCTCAAATTCTTAAGCCGGTCTGTGGCACCTTCTTTTTTGTAAGCTGTACGAAAAATTCTTGCAGTTCTTTCAGACAGGCAATATATTATTGTCTTTTATAATGAGTCTTCTTTTACTTTTTTGAGAACGCTAAGTTCTGCAATATACGCCTTCATCTGAACTTTTTTCAACTTTTTAAAACGCCCTCTTGTTTTTTAAGATCTGTGTCTGATGATGTTACAGGGCATGTCACCCACAGTTTGGCCAGATTCATTCCCACAGATTTTTCGGGACCCAGACTTCCAACATTTTTGCAAGCAGTAATTTTTTTTGCTTTAAACTCTTAGTCCATATTGCCCCCATTTTTGTCTTTCTCAATTTCTGCTGCTTGTTTGCTCATCTCCCCATTCTGGATCTTTCCCCTGCCTGCCACAACTCTCCGCAGTTATGGACTTTATCTGTTCATCACAGATCTTCCTCTGTGTTAACATCATCAATAGGTGAATTTGAACCCTTGCTATCATTTATAATAATTCTAGCTAATTGTACTCTGTTCAAATTAATCGCTTTAATTAAGCTGTCTATTTGCCATTGTTCTACATTTCAAATTAAGCACTGAGCACAGTAGGAAAAAAACCCTCTGAAACCTGGCATGGATGACACATCAAAATATTTAATGTTTATAACCATTTTATATTTTAAACAAACTTAAATTTAAAGTTACTGACATCACGTCTGCACAAGCATTTTTCTTTTCATTGGCACGTGAGGAGTGGGATTGGTAAAATTAAATGCCGGATCCGGATCTGGCTTGTTCGGCACAAATTAATTCATTAATTTATCCCTAATAATATTCATTCATTTATTTTCCTTCAGCTTAATCCCTCATTGTCACCAACTCGGTCCCAATAATTCATCTCACTGGCCAGCAGAGGTCTCTCTCCCCGGACTATTAGCACTACATCCCCCAGAAGCCCCGTATCTGTCACTGATTGTGCTGCACCTGACTCTGATCACACACACACACACATATAAGCAGCTTGCACGCTCACTTCTTTGTGAAGTCTTGTTTGCCCCGTCAACATTACTGAGCGTTATTTCCTTGTACTCTGTTTGATCTCTTGTTGCTGACCCGGACTGCTCTCGACCTTGTTTTCCTCGCTGCCTGCCCCGACCCTCTGCCTTCCTCTTTGTTACCGTATTACGCTGCCAGCCCTGATCCATGCCTGTTTCCCCGACCAACAAATGTTTACTGCCTGCCTTTCAACTTATGCCTGTCATTCATGTGAGTGTTGCAAACAGCACTTGTTGGTGGTTTCTGTTTCAACTGTGTTTAATAAATACACTGCAGATGGATCCCTCAGTATCAGCCTCCTTATTACAGAAGACTTCACCAAACATGGATCCAGCAGCCATGCAAGCTTTAACCACTGAATTCACAGCACAAGCTCAAGTGCTCGCTACACATCAACAACAACTCTCTCACCTCACTCACCAAACCGAGGAGCTCGTAAAGGCTCTCCAAGGATTGAATATCACTCCAGCCGCACCAACCCCCGCCGTGTCTCTCCCAACTAATCCACCACCAGGTACCGCATTCAATGTTGCCAGCCCATGCCTGGCATTTCCGGAAAAATTTAACGGTGATCCCACTAAGTGCAAAGGCTTTCTGCTACAATGCAAACTGTTTGTCACCCAACAGCCCCACATGTTCACTGACGAACATAGTAAGATCGCGTTCGTATGCTCTTTACTCTCTGAAAAAGCCCTTGATTGGGCCACCGCCATCTGGCTCGATTCTGTTCCCATGTTCACCACGTTCAAGGATTTTCTACAAAGATTTTGTGTGGTATTTGATCACCCGGAGGGAGGAAAACACGCTGGAGAAGAATTGTTGACTATACAACAAAGTAATCAACCAGCATCAGAGTTTGCGCTACATTTCCGCATTTTAGCTGCACAAACCGGGTGGGCAAATGATCCCTTAAAAACCCTCTATAGAAAGGCTCTGAATTCTGAACTGCAAACCGAACTGGCTTGTCGGGATGATGAAAAATCTCTAGACCAACTAATTAAGCTATCTATTTGTCTGGACAATTTACTCCGTACACGGAAACTATTACAGGCATGTTCACTCGCTCACACACACAATGTACCCGCTTCATCCCATGTTATGAATGAGCCCATGCAAATCGGCCGCACTCAACTGTCCTCTGAGGAACGTGAGAGACGCTTTGCACATAACCTATGCCTATACTGCGGCAAACCTGGTCACGTAAAGGCCCAATGCCCCGTCAGACCACCTCAAAAATTCTTATCGGTGAGTTCTACTACTTTTTCAATTAACAATAAAATTTTTGAAATACCCATAACCCTGTATATTGACGAAATTCCCATTTATGCTTCCGCTATGGTGGATTCTGGTGCAGCTGGGAACTTCATGGATCACAAATTCGCTATAGAAAATGCCATACCACTAATCTTATGTAATTCTCCCTTGGCAGTCACGGCGGTAGACGGACGCCCTCTAGGGGAGGGTACTGTACGTTACATCACCACCAGACTCTCTCTCAAAACGGGCTGCCTTCACAAAGAAGCTCTCAACTTTCACATCATCAATTCTCCTCAACACTCAATAATACTCGGACTACCCTGGCTTCAGAATCACAATCCCCGCATTTCATGGAAAGAGGGTGAGATAGAGAAATGGAGTGATAAATGCTTAACAAAATGGTTGTCACCTGTGGTCCCAATCCAGTTAAATGCCATTTCAAGTTCTGTCGACTCGCTAACAGCCCAAGATCTCCCTTCTATTTATTCCGATTTGTCAGAAGCATTAAACAAACAGAGAGCCACGGAACTACCTTCCCACTGTGAGTATGACTGTTCCATTGAACTGTTACCTGGCACTCTGCCCCCTCGCGGGAGAATCTTCCCTCTGTCTCAAACAGAAACTGAAACCATGAGAACGTTCATTCAAGAAGAGTTGAGGAAAGGGTTCATACGTCCTTCCACATCACCAGCATCTGCCGGATTCTTTTTTGTGGAGAAGAAGGATGGTGGGTTACGCCCTTGTATTGATTACAGAGGCTTAAATGAAATCACAGTAAAATATCGTTACCCATTACCTTTGGTTTCTAACAGCACTAGAGCAGTTATGGTCAGCCCAATACTTCACCAAGCTAGATCTACGTAATGCTTACAATCTCATTAGAATAAGGGGCGGAGACGAGTGGAAAACGGCGTTCTCTACAGCCAATGGGCACTATGAATATCTTGTTATGCCCTTCGGACTAGCAAACAGTCCTTCTGTATTTCAAGCCTTTGTCAACGAGATATTCAGAGATATGTTAAACCTATGGGTGATCGTCTACATTGATGATATCCTAATACATTCAGATTCACTGGAGGAACATACCAAACATGTAAGAGCAGTGTTAGAGAAATTAATTGAGAACAAACTCTACGCCAAACTAGAGAAATGTGAATTTCACAAAACCTCCATTTCATTCTTAGGATATGTGATCGGAACAGAGGGCGTGGCTATGGACGAGAGCAAGGTCAATGCGGTACTCAATTGGCCGAAACCAAAGACACTGAAAGAATTACAAAGATTCCTGGGATTTGCTAATTTCTATAGACGCTTCATTAGAAATTTTTGTACTGTAGCAGCACCCCTCACTACCCTCGTCAGAGGAGGCCAAAGAAAAATTCAATGGAATAATGCAGCAGATCACGCTTTCACCAAACTCAAGACGCGTTTCTCCACAGCACCCATTTTCTGTCATCCTAATCCCAATTTGCCCTTCATTGTAGAGATTGACGCATCCAACAAAGGCATCGGGGCAATATTATCTCAGAGACAAGGAGACCCGGCCAAACTTCACCCATGTGCATTCTTCTCACGCAAACTTAACTCAGCCGAATGCAACTACGATGTGGGGAATCGAGAGCTACTGGCTATGAAAGCTGTGATGGAGGAGTGGAGACACTGGTTGGAGGGAGCTAAACATAAATTCACTGTCATCACGGATCATAAGAATCTTGAATACATCCGCTCGGCAAAGAGACTCAACCCCCATCAAGCAAGATGGGCATTATTCTTCACCCGCTTTGACTTTTCCGTCACGTACATTCCAGGCTCCAGAAACATTAAAGCGGATGCGCTATCATGTTTATGCCTAATGGAGGATATAGATCAACCTATTCTAGAAAAATCTCTCATCTTGGCTCCCATAATATGGGATGTAGAAACCGAAATCTCTCAGGCATTAATAAATCAACAAATCCCTCTGGATTGCCCTGTAGGAAAAAAATTTTGTTCCCCCTGCGATGCGAGAGAAACTAATCCAGCAAATTCATTCTAATCCCAGCTCCGGTCATCCAGGCATAAACGGCACCCTTGATCTCATTCAGAACCATTACTGGTGGTCTACTATGCAGACCGACACCACAAAATTCATCAATAAATGCACTCTCTGTAATATGCACAAACATTCACGTCATCGGCCAGCAGGATTATTACAACCATTACACATCCCACAACGACCCTGGTCTCACATAGCTATCGACTTCATCACAGATCTTCCACCCTCTCAAGGTAAACCCACCATTCTGACTATAATTGATAGATTCTCAAAAGCCTGCAGACTCATACCCATTGCCAAACGACCTACTGCGCTGGAGACAGCAGAATTAGTTTGCAACCATGTATTTCATTTCTATGGTATGCCAGAAGATATTCTTTCTGATCGGGGACCACAGTTCAAATCCAGGGTATGGTCAGCATTCTTTAGAAGTCTTAATGTTAATGTCAGCCTAACCTCCGGTTATCACCCACAGTCCAAGGGCCAAACGGAATGTCTGTATCAAGAAATAACCCGCTTTTTTCGTACATACTGTCATCAGAATCAGGAGGATTGGAGCAGATTTCTTATACGGGCCAAATACGCTCAAAATTCGCTAAGAAAAACAGCTACGGGTATAACCCCCTTTCAATGTATATTAGGTTTTCAACCACCACTATTTCCCTGGTCAGGAGAACCCACCGAGCTCCCAGCCGTTAATGACTGGCTCCAGCGCAGCGAGGTCACGTGGAATTCTGCTCATACCCACTTATCACGAGCCATACAATGCTTCAAGGAACAGGCCGATCGCCTGCGTCGCCAAAATCCAGAATACTCACCAGGGCAGTGGGCCTGGTTATCTACCCGTGATCTTCGTCTCAGACTCCCATGCAAAAAACTCATGTCAAGCCCATTCAGAATAGAAAGACAAATAACCCCTGTGTCCTATCGTCTTACCCTACCCAACCACTATCGTATTTCTCCCACTTTTCATGTATCCCTGTTAAAACCGGCTGTTGGTCCAACTGAGGTGGAGAGGGAGTTGGCAGTAGGTGAACAGGGCCCAGCACCCATCATCATTGACAACGAGGAGGCGTATCAAGTTCACGACATACTGAGCTCCAGACGCCGGGGCGGAAACCTACAATATCTGGTTGACTGGGAGGGGTACGGTCCGGAGGAACGATCCTGGATCAATAGAGCAGACATTCTTACTGAGAGAATTTCACCAACGTCACCCAGAGATGCTGGCCCCTCGCCCTCGTGGAAGACCCCGGCGCCGTTTGCCTCCTCGCGTCAGGAGCCGCTCGCAGGAAGGGGGTTCTGTCACCAACTCTGTCCCAATAATTCCCCTCACTGGCCAGCAGAGGTCTCTCTCCCCGGACTATTAGCACTACATCCCCCAGAAGCCCCATATCTGTCACTGATTGCAGCTTGCACGCTCACTTTATTGCGAAGTCTTGTTTGCCCCGTCAACATTACTGAGCGTTATTTCCTTGTACTCTGTTTGATCTCTTGTTGCTGACCTGGACTGCTCTCGACCTTGTTTTCCTCACTGCCTGCCCTGACCCTCTGCCTTCCTCTCCGTTACCATATTACGCTGCCAGCCCTGAACCATGCCTGTTTCCCCGACCAACGAATGTTTACTGCCTGCCTTTTAACTTTTGCCTGTCATTCATGTGAGTGTCTCAAACAGCATTTGTTGGTGGTTTCTGTTTCAAGTGTGTTTAATAAATACACTGCTGATGGATCCCTCAGTATCAGCCTCCTCATTACACTTATTTATCAGGGGTCACCACAGCGGAATGAACAACCAACTTATCCAGCATATGTTTTTTTCAGCGGATGCCCTTCCAGTCGCAACCCAGTACTGGGAAACACCTGTACACTCTCACATTTGCACACATACACTATGGCCAATTAAGCTTATTCAATTCCCCTATAGCGCATGTCTTTGGACTGCGGGGTAAACCGGAGCACCCGGAGGAAACCCACGCGAACACGGGAAGAACATGCAAACTCCACAGAGAAATGCCAACCGACCCGGCTGGGGCTCGAACCAGCGACCTTATTGCTGTGAGGCAAAAGGAGTTTTCCCGGTGGTATGTAAATATATCTATTTTTTATATAGTAACACTTTATACATTGATGGATACGTTAGTCAATCACACAAACATTGCAGACAAAGTCTGTGTTTGTGTTCATGCAAATGTATTAACCTCCCTCCCTGTTAAATTTGGTCAATTCCATATGTCCTGAAACATACCCCCTTTCACTTCTAATTTACAGAGGGAGTGATTAGTGAGAGTGATTATAGATGGAGTGATTTACAAATTAAAATCTATTATGATTGATTGGTTTGAACCATCAAGACCCCTGTATCTCAATGTGCATACTGTACACCTTGCTGATCTAAATAGTATATACAATTGAAAATATAAAATAATTTAGGGTTAGACCCTTTAAATAACAGGAAATAATAGCCCTTAGATGTTTACAGGGGTGCATCTCCCAAACAAAGATGTAACATATATGGCAAATATATGGCCTATATGTCTTTAACAAACATAATCAAGAATATTTCATTTTCTATTTAAAACACATAGGCAAGTCTTATATATAAATTTATATGATCAGGTTTGTTGCAAATAATGGGCTAAATTCACAGCTAGTGTTTTTTGGCCAACGATAAACTTCCAGGGAAAGGTTAATGTGACTTTTTAAAATTTTATAAAGTTCCTTTGACACCATTGATGTTGTAAGACTTTAAAGGCTAGCACCATCAGTAGCAGCAGGTGAGCGAAAAATAATAGGGTTTAAAATGTTTTATTTACATATAGCCTAATATAAAATAAATCATGTATTTTAATAGATGTCTATGGTCATACATGGACAAATCAAATCACTTTTATTGTCACATCATCAGCAGCACGTGTGCTATGATGAGTGAAAAGCTTAGGTGCTGGCTCCAGACAAATACAATGACAGTGCAAAATACAGACAGTGCAAATACAATGACAGTGCAAAATACAGACAGTGCAAATACAACGACAGTGCAAAATACAGACAGTGCAAAATACAACAGCATACTCCCAAAGAAACGAACTGGTGGTGCTGTTTCTATACCATGTGGTGATACAGCCAGACAGGATGGTCTCCACAGTGCAGGTGTAGAACGAGCGGAGGATGTGGGGGCTCATTCCAAACCTCCTGAGATGCCTGAAGAAGAAGAGGCATTGTTGTTCCTTCCTCAGCACTGCATCTGTGTGAGCAGTCCTTGTCAAATCCTCAGTGATGTGGACTCCAAGAAACTTGAAAGTGCTGACTCTCTCCACTGGTGTCCTGTTGATGGTGATGGGTGTGTGTTCTCTCTTCTCTCTCCTGAAATCCACCACCAGCTCTTTGGTTTTGCTGATGTTGAGTGAGAGGGGGTTTTCCTCACACCTCTGCGTCAGAGTGTGCACCTCCTCTCTGTAGGCTGTCTCATCATTATTGGTGATTAGGCCCACTACCGTTGTGTCATCAGCAAATTTAACGATGACGTTGGAGCTGTGTTTGGTTGTACAGTCATGTGTGTACAGGGAGTACAGGAGTGGGCTGAGAACACAGCCCTGTGGAGCACCAGTGTTGAGGATGAGTGTGGATAAGGTAATGTTGTTCAGTCTGACCACCTAGCCACCATTTCTCATACAGTGCATCTGGTAAGTATTCATAGCGCTTCACTTTTTCCATTTTGTTACGGCCTTATTCCAAAATTGATTAAATTCATTTATTACCCTAAAAATTCTGCACACAATACCCCATAATGACAATGTGGAAAAAAATATTTTTTGAAATTGTTGCAAATTTATAAAAAAAAAAAACCTGTAAAATCACATGTATATAAGTATTCACAGCCTTTGTCGAGAAGCTCTAAATTGAGCTCAGGTACATTCTGTCTCCACTGATCATTCTTGAGATGTTTCAGCAGCTTAATTCGAGTTTACCTGTGGCAAATTCAGTTGATTGGAAATTATTTATAAAAGCATACACCAGTCTATATAAGGTCCCAGGGCTGACAGTGCATGTCAAAGCACAAATCAAGCATGAAGACAAAGGAATTGTCTGTAGACCTCAGAGAGAGGATTATCTCAAGGCACAAGGCTGGGGAAGGTTACAGAAACATTTCTGTTGCTCCGAAAGTTCCAATGAGCACAGTGGCCTCCACCATCCGTAAGTGAAAGATGTTTGGAATCACCAGGACTCTTCCAAGAGCTGGCCGGCCATCTAAGCTGAGTGATCGGAGGAGAAGGGCCTTAGTCAGGGAGGTGATCAATAACCCAATGTTCACTCTGTCTGAGCTCCAGAGTTCTTCTGTGGAGAGAGGATAAACCTTACAGAAGGAAAACCATCTGTGCAGCACCAACCAGCCCTGTATGGTAGAGCGGCTAGAAGGAAGCCACTCTCACCTGGAATTGCCAAAAGGCATCCGAAGGACTCTCAGACCATAAGAAACTAAATTCTCTGGTCTGATGAAACTAAAATTGAACTCTTTGGAGTGAATGCCAGGCATTACGTTTGGAGAAAACTAGGCACCTCTTATCATCAGGCTAATACCATCCCTACAGTAAAGCATGGTGGTGGCAGCAATGGAGGGGCTCAACAACAACTCGGTAAATGTCCTTGAGTGGCCCAGCCAAAGCCCAGACCTAAATCCTATTGAACATCTCTGGAGAGATCAGAAAATTGCTGAAAATGCCAAAGGTGCATCAGCAAAGTATTGAGCAAAGGCTGTGAATATTTATCTACATGTGAATTTTCTGTTTTTTTTTTTTTTTTAATAGATTTGCAACTATTAAAAAAAATTCTCACATTGTCATTATGGGGTATTGTGTGTAAAAAAGTGAGGGGCTATACATACTTTTCAGTGGAGGGTTAGTTGCATGACATAGAGGAGGAGGGGACATGTGGGGTTGTGGGGGGTGTTGTTGGAGTGACATAGATGAAGATCATGGGGGGAGCCTCCATCTTTAGGACATTATATGTCATTTGCAGCTGATATATCTCATATGCGGGAGACTTGGGATGTCTGCTTGTCTGAGGGGGAGTGGTCAATAAGGTTTAATTCTTTTTGGAGACAATCACAACATACAGCATTGGGGTGCAGTGCTTAATATTACCACAACACACTGAACTGCTTAATGGACACCATCATCATTGTATTCTTGATCATCCTGAGCTACAGACAAATCACATAAAGCTTAAAGCATTCACATTGTTTTCTGGGGTTTTAGATGTTTACACAAAGACACCACTGAAAAGATTGGGTTTGAGCAATGACCTCACCAACAGATCAGGATGATTTGCATATGTTATATTCATTCTAATTGAAGGATTTGTCTAGATTAGTAACTTATAATATAGATTTCAAAACTCATTATTACAAAAACAATGCAATGCATTGTCAACACTTTCATTTTGTTAATTATGCAACATTGACACAGACTAGTTTTAGCAATAACACAGATCACTACATGTATTACTAAGAATGTGTAGTGCCTGGAGTATCTAATATGTCCGGTACTCTAAGAATTAGTTCATAAATTCGAATGAATTCGAATTAATTCTTGGGGATTTGAATCAGAAGATTCAAATGACTGACTCACAGTCAGAAACAGGTTAACACGTACATCTACGTCATCTATTGGTCCACCCTAATAAAAGTAAGCAGCGTGACTTTAGCTTTTGTAAATTTATGTTATATTATTACTATAATAATAATAATATAAAACAGGATTTCAGTATTTATACAAGCGAGGTAGCAAGACCATATAGCTGAGGCAGTAACTTAGAAACACATAGAACTCCGACAAGGATCTTAAAATGAAACAAGTTTATTAAGCTACACACACAGTAAACTACTCTACATAAAAAACAGACAAACATACAGATACACACACCTGAAGCATGGAGCTGCGGAGGGCCTGGAGCGTGGAGCTGCGGAGGGCCTGGAGAGTGGAGCTGCGGAGGGCCTGGAGAGTGGAGCTGCGGAAGGCCTGGAGAGTGGAGCTGCAGAAGGCCTGGCGAGTGGAACTGCGGAAGGCCTGGAGAGTGGAGCTGCGGAAGGCCTGGAGAGTGAAACTGCGGAAGGCCTGGAGAGTGAAGCTGTGGAAGGCCTGGAGAGTGGAGCTGCGGAGGGCCTAGAGAGTGGAGCTGCGGAGGGACTGGATAGTGGAGCTGCGGAAGGCCTGGAGAGTGGAGCTGCGGAAGGCCTGGAGAGTGGAACTGCGGAAGGCCTGGAGAGTGAAGCTGCTGTGGCCCTGGAGCATGGAGCTGCGGAAGGTCTGGATCATGGAGCTGTGGAGGGCCTGGAGCATGGAGCTGCAGAGGGCCTGGAGCGTGGAGGTGCAGTGGCCCTGGATCATGAGGCTGCGGTATGTCTGGGGCTTAGGTTCAGCAGGCAAAGACGGGTCAAACACCCACAGTGGGTCAGAAGGCTTTGGATCAGGAGGCACAGGTTCAAGGGGCACTGGCAGTTCATCAAACCCCAGTGGGTCAGCAGGCTTAGGCTTAAAAAGCACTGGCAGTTCTTTAAACCCCAGTGGGTCAGGAGGCTCTGGAAGGTCACACAGCTCTGGGAAATCGAAAGGCTCTGGCGGCTCTGGGAAGTCACACAGCTCTGGCAGCCGTTTGTGGAACTAAGGCGGAGGGGACCCTTCAGGAAACTCAGGCGGCGGCCATTCAGGAAGCTCAGGCGGCGGCCATTCAGGAAGCTCAGGCAGCGGCCATACAGAAAGCTCAGGGGGCGGCGGCCATTCAGGAAGCTCAGGCGGCGGCCATTCAGGAAGCTCAGGTGGTGGCCATTCAGGAAGCTCAGGCGGTGGAGGCAGCAGCTCTGGCAGCATTGGCTCTGGCAGCTTTGGCGGCAGTGGCTCTGGCAATACTGGCGGCAGTGGTTCAGGCAGCTTTGGCAGTACTGGCGGCAGTGGCTCTGGCAGCAGCTCTGGCAGTACTGGTGGCGGCGGCACCTCTGGCAGCACTAGCGGCAGTGGCTCTGGCAGAGGCTCTGTCAGCTCTGGCAGTACTGGCGGCAGTGGCTCTGGCAGTAGCTCTGGCAGTACTGGCGGCAGTGGCTCTGGCAGTAGCTCTGGCAGTACTGGTGGCGGCGACAGCTCTGGCAGTACTGGCGGCAGTGGCTCTGGCCGAGGCTCTGGCAGCTCTGGTAGCACTGTCGCCAATGACTCTGGCAGCACTGGCAGTGGCTCTGGCAGAGGCTATGTCAGCACTGGTGGCAGTGGCTCTGGCAGTAGCTCTGGCAGTACTGGCGGCAGTGGCTCTGGCAGCACTGGCGGCAGTGGCTCTGGCAGTGGCTTTGGCAGCTCTGGCAGTACTGGCGACAGTGGCTCTGGCCGAGGCTCTGGCAGCTCTGGTAGCACTGTCGCCAATGACTCTGGCAGCACTGGCAGTGACTCTGGCAGTACTGGCGGCAGTGGCTCTGGCAGCACTGGCAGTAGTGGCTCTGGCGTTGGCCTTTCAGGAACAGGAACAGACTTGGGACAGGAAGCAATCTTGTGAGCTGGAGGACTGGAGGCAGCCATCTTGTGAGCTGGAGGACTGGAGGCAGCCATCTTGTAAGCTGGAGAACTGGAGACGGCCATTTTGTGAGCTGGAGGACTGGAGGCGGCCATCTTGAGAGCTGGAGGAATGGAGGCGGCCATCTTGTGAGCTGGAGGAATGGAGGCGGCCATCTTGTGAGCTGGATGATGTACCGTAGACTGGAGAGATGGTGATGCCAGCATTAATGTCTCGGAGGAGTGTACAGCGAGCCCTGTTGTCATCTGGTCATGCTGTACATCCATTGTGTGGCCGAGTCTTCTGTAACACAGGGAGTGACAGACAACTGAAGTTTGGATCCACATGCAGGTTAATTCGGAGTCAGGCAAGCAAAGGTCAACACAGCTCTGCTGAAAAATCCAGCTTAAATCAGCCTAGGCTGGTTGGCTGGTTTTAGTTGGTTGACCAGCCTGGTTTTAGAGGGGTTTTTGGCTATTTCCAGCCTGGTCTGAGCTGGTCAGGCTGGAAAATGACCAGCTAAATCCAGCTAAAACCAGCCTGGTTTAAACTGGACATAGCTGGTTTTGGCTGGGCTCTCAGCCTGCCTAGGCTGGTCAAGCTGGTTTAGCTGGTCGTCTCCCAGCCTGACCAGCTAAGACCAGGCTGGAAAAGGCTGGAAATGGCTGGAAATGACCAAAACCCCTCTAAAACCAGGCTGGTCGACCAGCTAAAACCAGCCAACCGTGCACGTACACAAGAATACACGTATTCAAATGCTCATGAGCGGCTGAGATTGCATCGATATAAATGCGCATGCGCGGCCGAGATTGCATTGGTCTGAGACTGCATCATTTCCGAATCCAGACTCTGCAACAGTGAGCGAGCAAGCTAATGGTAAAAAGCAACAATTTACTGTTGCATGGTGATTTTAAGTGACCTGGTTTGGTCTATCACCATGGTCTTCCAATGAGCGGTTGCCATGGAGGGCGGGGCTACGGCCTGGACCATTGTACTGAGGGCCAAACATCAACAGGCTGCATGCTGATTTCATGTGGTAAAATCTCTTGTAAGTTTGTAACTATCTTACATCAAATGTTACAAGACGAATACTGTTTGTACTACTAGTTTTCATTTACACCAATGTATTGCAAATGTCACTAGTTTTCATTTAGTTCCAGACATCTTACATTTCAGACACATCCAGAAGGTTTCATCTGCTAAAAGGGTTAAAACAACACATTGATTAACCTGGTTGGTTGGAATAAACACAGCATATGAGGAAAACTGTGGCATATTATTCAAAGATACATGTGCCTAAGTTGTAACATTTCAAGAAATTGTCTTTCATTTGTATGCATAAATGTCTAGAGATCTCCACAAAAGTGTGCATTTTGGCAGGATGTCCCATAGGACGGGCACATGACCCGGGAGTCATGGAAAAGTCACATGAGGCAGTTCCCGCTGAAAATCCTGTAAAGCTCCATTGTTAGGTTATTAAATCATTTACCAAGTTAAAGAATAAAGGAACCAAGTTAAAGGGTACCAAGTTATAGGGTAAAGGAACTTTCGAACATCTGCGCACAAAGTATTGTTCAAGATAGTCAAATCAATTGGCTCTCTGTTATCCTGATGGTTTAAGCCCTCGAGCCAGTTCTAAATGACCAGACATTGTGGCGCCAGATTTCCAAGCCTGATTCGAACTGGTTTAGAGTTCTGCAACATCCTTTGCGGTGTGTTCCAACATCACAAATGTTAAAGAGCCTCTTTACTCTTTAGGTCATCAGTGGTTTGTGCATCTAGGTATGTGTAGATGAGCGGTAAAACTTTATTTAACTTTACTCCATAGATCAGAGGCTTATGCAAATACACGCTGAGCTAAAACTGTACAGAGGCTGTACAACTTAAAACAAACAATTAAAAAAAAAACTTAAATTGATTTTCCCCAAACATGGTTACAGATGTTCTATTGGATTGAGTTCTGGTGACTGTGAAGGCATGACAATGAGTTCACTGTACAGAGTACAGTTTGGTGTGCCTGTGTGAATTGTAGCCTCAGTTTACTGTTCTTAGCTGACAGGAGTGTAATCCACCCGGTGCTGTTGCTGCTGCTGTAGCTCATCCGCCTCAAGGTTGGATATGTTGTGCATTCAGAGATACTCTTCTGCATACTTCGGTTGTATTGAGTGGTTATTTGAGTTACTGTTGCCTTTCTATCAGCTCGCACCAGTCTGGTGATTCTACTCTGACCTCTGACATCAACAAGACATTTGCGCCCACAGAACTGCCGCTCACTGAATATTTTCTTTTTTCTGACCATTCTCTGTAAACCCTAGAGATGGTTGTGCGTTAAAATTCCAGTAGATCAGCAGTTTCTGAAATACTCAGACCAGCCCGTCTGGCACCAACAATTTGTAATGTAATGCTAATGATTAGCAGCTTCTCTGAGGGGAATGTGAGTTGTGAATTAACTTAATTTGTGATTATAGACTAACATAAGTACATAACATAAACCTTTAATTGTTCTAGGAAAAATTCAGGTGCAGGCATGTGCAATTTTTTTATGGCAATAATATAATGACTAAAAGTACAAATGAATGAATTATGGCATACAGTGTAATGAATTGTTATACTGTGCAGAACTGTAAAAATGGCACCCTGATATAGATTTTTTTCATTTTTCATACAGTAGAAAGACTCCAGAGAGCAGGATGCTAACTGCAAAGCAGTTTGATCATGCTGTGTAAATTGTGTCAGTGTAGAAATGTTTTTAAAGAGCCCCTATTATACATTAAAAATGGTCATATTTTGGTTTTAAGGGTCTCCAACAACAGGCTGATATGCATGCAAGGTCTAAAAACACTTTCATGGTCTTATGAAATGCATTTATTTTTACCTAATTATCCCAGTGACTCCCATTTGAATCGTTCAGGAATTCATTTGTTCCCAAACCCCTCCTTAGCGTGAAGCTAATCTGCGCTGATTGCAGCCAGTCTGCTGACAACCTGTTGCGATTGTTCGACAGCGTTCAGCGCGAGAAGGGGGGAAATGCCTAGAACGGCTTATCAACAATATTGAAATAGTCACAGTGCATAGTGTATGTGTGAGCATACCTGCCAACACTCCTGTTTTTCCCGGGATTCTCCTGTATTTCAGACCCATCTCCAGCTACCCACTCATTTTGTTATTTATTCCGGAAAACTCCCTTGATTTCAACCAGTCCTTCCCCCACGGTCCTCAGCATTTTGGTACGGTCTGTGATACCCCCGGGTCTCCAACATTGGTATAGGATCTGATCGCATCGGCTGTCCACTGTCTTGAGCGCAGAATAGTGAGGGCAGAGTCCGCGAACCCCCGGTCCTCACTTTCATCTGCGACACCCACCCCCTCCCTCCCGGTTTTCACTTTCATCCGCAAACCGGTCACTTTCTTTTTCACTTTCGGGTTGAGGGCGGCGTGATCGCCGTTCGCCTAGAGTGCCAGTTCAGCTTGCTCCGGCCCTTAGTGTTATTCAGACACCTCACCTCAAACCTAACCCGCCGGTCATAGTAATGACAAACGGCAGAGGAACGCGAGCTCACAAACGCATTTAAATCCGTAAACAAAGCAGCACGCGTTGCATTTTCAAGATGGTTTTAGACGCAATATGAGAATATAAAGAGATAACCAGATACAGTACACACGGTTACAAGTAGCAAAACACAATTAATTCATACTTTGCAAGCTATAGAAAACAAGGAGGCAACCATGGTAATGCACTTACTTACACTTGTGAAATGGAGGAAGAAACTGATCCATGATCCCCTGATCCATGTACCGATAAAGTCCCTTACATAAAGTCTTTTCTGATCCTTCCTTTAACAAACGGCCAACATGTAGCCAGCGTGTAGATTCCAAAAGCACTTGAACTGCACAAAGCTGAGCTATAATGCTGAGTAATTTTTGCAAAAATATACCTCAACCACTGACTCTTCACAGTTTCATCTTTGGGTAGAGAAAATAACTAACTTTCCTTCACACTTCTAGTAATATCAAGCTGAGCACAATGTGACTTGATTCAACCGCCGTCTGCTACATGTGTGTGTCTAGCCTCTTTTTCTTTGCTTCTGTGCTAGTGAGCGGGGCCGCAGGTTACAATTTTCCCGGGTTTGCCCACGCAACAACTGGGTGGGGCTTAAGTTTCGTATCGACGTCACGCCGAAATGGCTAAAAGACTCGTTATCAAGATGATTCATTTGAAGTACTATTAGTCGACTCTTTTATAAATGAATCAATAGTTTTTTTAACACTGTCCACTTTCAGATTTAAGCTTTAGCTGGATATTTCACTTCACTTAGAGCTGTGTTACACACTACATGGAAAGTCATTCTCAAAAACCCGTAATAGGGGCTCTTTAATGTTTAAAAACAAAATAGTTATGATTAAATTTTAAAATACTGTTGCTTATTAGGGTGGCAAGGTGGCTCAGTGGTTAGCACTGTCACCTCACAGCAAGAAAGTAATTTCTGTGTTAAGTTTGCATGTTCTCCCTGTGTTTGCGTGGGTTTCCTCGAGTACTCCGGTTTCCCCCACAGTCCAAAGACATACACTATAAGTGAACTGAATAAACTAAATTGCCTATGGTGTATGACTGTGTGTGAATGAGTAAGTGAATGGGTGTTTCCCAGTACTTGGCTGTGGCTGGAAGGGCATCCGTTACATAAAAACATATACTAAAATAGTTCGCGGTTCATTCTGCTGTGGCAACCTCTGAAAAAGAGACAAAAGCCGAAGGAAAAGGAATAAATGAATGTTGCTTATTAACACAGACCACTATGTTAAATACATCCATGTGTTTGTTGTATGTATCCTTTCTTATGTGTTATTTTAAGTTGCATCCAATAGATGGAGGCAGTGTTGTGCTGTACGTCTTTTTACAGTCCAAGGTATGAATTAATTAGTAGTTTAGCGTAATTATGTTAAATCGCTGAAAACATGCACCTTCCAATGTTCCAGGAATGAAAACCAATGTTTGGCTGGCAGAGGGAATATTCTATAATGTCTCAGCTAGACCTATGTGATCTGGATCCTAAAATAATATGAGCGTGTTCACATCTAAATTTTTTTTTTTTTTTTTTGTGCAACATGTTGCGTTCAGTATTGCATTCTCAAAAATATGAATGTGAACTCATTCATGCAAAACACTGATTAGGGATGTTTGGTCACATATCTATCCATTCACAATAATAAGCTTTCAGGACAGACAAAAATCTTGCAAGTCACCTGAGCAAGATAAAACACATGGATGAGACATTTATCACATTTAAATATTATTGGCCACATGAGACTATATTCATCTTACAGTGCTCAGCATATATGAGTACACCCCTCACAAATCTATCTTTTAAATTTATATTTTTTAATAGGAATCTATACAATATTATATTTGTGCATATACATTAGATTAGTCAGTACTGAATCCAAATCTGAAGCTTACCTGACAAAATAACTTATGATAATAGTCTAAAAACTAGTACACCCAAATTTAAATGTTATAAAAATATGTTAAATACAAATTTAAAAAAGAGGAAACATTTTATATATATTTAAATTTTGTAGGTTGTAATTTAATTATTTTTTTTTTACAATATTTTGCTTGGATTTAATTGTATTATCTTTCAATTTCTAAATATGTTCGGTGACTAAAATATTATTTTAATAAATATATCTGTTTAATAAATCTGTTTTATTTAAATGCACCAAAATACATTGCCTATATTCACTGAGAAATGGATACAAATATTAATTTTTAAAAAGAGTTGCTCAGCAAAATTTGTTTAATCATGGAAGTTATATATGTATGAAGGAATATTACATGGCTTACCTAAGGAAGGAACAGACTTAGTTTTTAGTAATAATTATATTGCTTAAAACATATTGCATCCCACACGACATTGTGAGCAGAACATTAAATAAGTTACAAAAAGGTTATTTAGCATTGTGATCTTTTCATTTAAATGACACAAATAATCAAAAAAAACCTAAGGAATCTGATTCATTTTGTGTAATTGGAAGTAGATTCATCCAATTTATCACTATTCTCATCCTGAGATGTGATTTAAGAGGGATTCTTAGGTCAGATTCATTTCAAGATTGCACTTCCAGTTCTGTATGCAACCTCTCCGTGGATTCTCAGAAATAGAGACCCTAGAGGTGGAAAGAAACAAGAGGTAGAAAGCTCTGGGTCATATGGACACTCGGGGGATTCACTGGGCCCTGCTCCGTTTGTCACAGGAGAACCAGTACTATCACTGGCACATGATTAATGAAACAGGCGCTATACCTAAAGGGCAGGTTACTCAAACCCCATTCCAGCCTGAGAATTGCCTATTCCGCATAGTAGAGAATTTCAATTGCCATGCCCTAATCAGTAGAACTCCCCAGTGACTTAACGGGAAGCTGAGAACTTATTAATTTCACTCTCTTTTGGGTAATTTTACAGTCTGGTCAATTGAAGGTACGGGAAGTGCATTAGCACTTTAATGGCCTTTAAGTCTGATAGGTTGGAGAGAAGACTTCACAGCTGGTTTAGACCTGAAGACAAGCTCAATAAAAGATGTTCCCTTGACACTCTAAACAATCTCAGAGTCCTTGGCAAATGACTACATTCAGAGACAGCCTAATGTCTCACTAGTGGAGTTCTGTCATTCGCATGCAAATTAAAACCCTGACATACCAGTTGCACTGCTCTAATCACCTACATGCGCATCCTGCTGAGTTGCCTAGACATTTACTTGATTTTATTTATTTTTATTTATTCATTTATTTACTTACTGCTCAACTGAACGCAAAATGGTGGTTGAATATTTCAATGAAATGGGTGGAATTTTGTAGTTTGATTCAAATAAGTGAATCTCTACTATTGCATAGAGTAACAAATGTCACCATTACCTGAATTTTCCATGTAAATAACACTAAAATAAGTTAAATTTCTTGTTCTTTACGGTGCATTTACTATTGGTCTAATGGTAAAAGATTTATAGTAAAGGGTAATCTTTTTGTTTTAGAAGTCTCATAGAATAAGTTTACATGCATTCAAAAAATTGCAAGTTAAGTAATCTTTATTTTTATAGCATTTTTACAATGTAGATTTAGTCAAAGCCATTTGCAAATAAAAGGGGGCATCATAAAGGATAACAATATTTCAGGTTATGGAACCCTTTGAATCAGTGGTCCTCAACCACCGGGCTGCGTAATTTCTCTGTCGCAGATCCATCGTTTGAACCATATTAGTTAAACGTAAAACGCCATAATGATGCTCTAAACAGGGTGGTAACAACTTCTTTAGAGAAGAATCCCATCATTTCTTATGGGAATTGTATTGTTTTATATTGTGCAAATTATATTGTTTTACACGCACACTTATTTAAAAAAAAAAATCCAATATTAGTGTTGGTAAAAACATGCACCCGTTTTCCATATTAATTGAAAGATATGTAAATGGCCAATGTTTCCTTTACAAATGTTATTGAGAATATTACATATTCTATTCTAAAACATAAAATCACTTACAAAAGCTAACATGAATTCTAATATCATATATAAATCAAATAAATAAATAAATAGTGAGGCTATTTATTAAGAAATACCATTTTATATTTATTATTTATTAGGAAATGAAAAAAATACTGCCTACTTTATTACTAATATTAATAATATCAATGATGATGATTATTATTATTATTAAGTAGGATATTGTTTATTTATTTTTTATTTTTTGAAAAGTCTACTTTTACAATTTGACACATGCAAACCACTGCAGAAATGTTCTAACCAAGAGGCCCATGTCATATACAGTACAGATTTTTTGTTTTGTTTTCACAAGCTTTGGAGATGTAACATAAATTCAGATAAAGTAAAATATCTTTTAAATAATAGGTCACCTATAGCTTTCGCCATGAGCCACAGCTGTGTTCAAAATTACTTCAATTTTTTCAAAGTGCACTGTGAAGGGAGCACAATTTTAATCATAAAGATCGCTAAAACTGAACTGTAAAAACACTTTGAAAGCAAATTACACCTAAGAGTGATGACTTTAATGCTTTTGTTTAATCATTCTAAGTTTAAATGTTAGAATGTTCTGAACGACTAGGACATAGGGGAGATAACTGGGAATAGAACATAGCTGCAAGCATACAAGTTTGCTATGCAGTTTGTAAATGTTTGTTGGAACGATGAATTTGGGAAACGTCTAATCAACTAACTATGTTTGTAACGACGGAACATGTGACCTAGTTGGCTAACAATAGTTTTTGTAAACGCACCCCCGATCGGGGTAACAGATCGGTATGTCACCAGTGGAGGGAGAGGTGTCGCGATGAAAAGGGTTGGGGAGTTGGGGACGAAGAGTGGGGTGTGAGGAGGGGGATCGATAAAATGAGGTCAGATTTCAGAGGTGCCGCATCCGGATCTGGCTTGTTCTGGAACAAATTAAGCCCTAGTTTGAATGAACTTTTATTTAAAAAAATGACCATGTTTTCTTGCTTATATCTCAGTCACTTGAGTGCTATAATTTACCCCACAAGCAGCAAAATGATGTCTTTGGAAAGTTTTCCTGTCTTTGGGTGACAAGTGGAAGACAAGATCCTCAGTGAAGAACCTGCGAACTGCCAAGGAATGGATCCACAACCAATTTGTCAACAAATCAGGTGAATCCACCATGTCTGTGCAAGAAGATCAACTGCTGGAGATTGCAAAATGATGGCGGGCCTTCGCATATCACGTCTTTTCTAGAGTTCGTGCAAGTACGTTTTTTCCAATTGAGGTGTGTACCTTGCGCATACAATCGGTGTAGTGCACTTGCGCCTTCCAGACGCACACTGTTAAATGGATGCCAGGAGCGCACAGCACCTTAGACACAATTATCTCAGACAAACTCAGAACATCGAAACACTGCAGTGCTTAGTAATTTGTAATATTCTCCATAAATAAAACTTGTATCAGAGTGACAGCAATGTTTTGTCCATTTGTCATCTTCTGAGAAGACCCCCCCCCCCCTCCTGCTCTGCAGTAAAATTGTCATGCATTGATCGGACCGCGATGATTAAAAGGTTGCGGACCAGCCCTGTGCAAGAAAAAAAAAAAAAGAAAACCACCAACAATCAATAATGCATGATTATATGGTGCCATAGTTTTGCAGTCAAAAATGTTGTTTAATGTTGTCATTGGGGCAAAAACAGCCACAAACATAACGAAAGGTTGGTAAATTTGCCCAGAGCGTATTGTAGTTTTCGAAAAATTCCAAAACATTTTCCTAAAATATGTGTCAAAATAAGATTTGTCACCAAAAATCATTCCATTTGCTGTAATACAGAAAAAGCCAGGGCCAAATGAAACCTCAAAATCACCCTAGAGTGGATGAAACAATCCCCAACAGCAAAGAAGGGTTAAAATCACTTAATTTCTCAAAGAGTTTCATATGTTTAGTTTAAAGGTTGATCTTTTTAAACCCCTCTTTTCTGAGAATATAATCTGCTCTGATTGGTCAAATGGTCCAGTCTGTTTTGACTGGTCTAAAGCTGTGGTCATACTGCTCTTTTCATCCCTAGCCTTCCATTTTGCATTTCCCTCTGGGAATGCAACCTTGTTTCGCAGGTTTCGCAATTGTTGGAAATGAAAAGTTTATTACCATATAAGCTTACAGTAGTAGACTTTCAACCCTCAGGAAGTGTAAACACTGTAGGACACTTAGGATGATTGGCTGAACTAGCTGAGCAATACAAACAGGGCCTAAAGGGTCTAACTTTTTCTGCCAAACCTGCCAGAGATAAACAGTTAGAAAATCCCAATAGTACTGTATCTGGATGCAGACTTGGATTTGCAAGCTGAGACTGCATATCTCAGACTTGCAATGTCAGACACAATGCACTCAATGGAGCTAGTGACGTCACTGTGAGGGGTAAGGTATGGGATGGGGTTAGATGTGCGCATTAAAAGCATTGCATACAGCTCAGTTTGCAACTGTTCTAGGTCTGCTTCCAGACCCCTCTCAAAAAATTCACCCATTTCTTTTTGACCAGCCATGAAACTTTTTGGAAATATCAGGAAGTTATATTGACTGTTTTGACTGATAACATTTTTGTACACATGTTCATGACTTTCAGAAATAAAATGATGCAAAATGGTATATTGTACATATGCACAAAAAAAAGGGTTATTAGGTGTATACACAAAACTATGTAAATATTTTAGCTGTGTTCATTTGATAAAAATTAGCAGTTTCAAAAGTGCCCATACAGTTTGAGAAAGCCAGAAGCAGATGGAATACAACTAGTCTTTTAAGGAACATGGCAAGGTCATTATACATAAGCTAAATCAGAGCAAATTCTTTTATCAGATAATTTAAATGTATAGAATAGCTGGCACTCTGCTCTAGCACCTCATGAGGCCAAGCAATGACTCCACATTCAATGCAAATCCTGTGCCCCTCGGGGCCTGTAAGATGTTCTCACATGCTGTGAGAGATGCATTGTTAGACTAATGAAAAGATAGGATTTGATTAAAACATTTCAAACATCATTTGGACCCCGATGTGAAGCAAAGACGCACCCCTGTCGTGGGCACTTAACTCCTGGGGTTCAGTAGCCATGTAAACTTACTGAGCTCAGTCCACAAATCATGCTGATGGGTGTATCACACTAGGAGGGCTCTCTGTTGTCCCTTATAGCTCTGCTGGTTGTTAAAAATTCATTAGACAATGTTTTTGCCACCTCTTGTTGGATGTTACCCTTGTTACTTACAAAAAATATTTATTTCAGTGGTTTATAGGGACACTCTAAAGATAATACTCTGTCACAGTGTGGAGGAAATACCCCAAAAAATCTTAGGAAGCTGTAAAATTTACTGACAAATCATGACGCCTCACAGTCTATTTAATTTGACACAAACTAAAACATGTCTGTAAGGCTTTTGACACTGCATTAAGTCCTGGATTTTTGGCACTTTTAATCCAGGAAAATAAATGTTTCACACCAGTTATTTGAAAGTGGTTTTAGTACTAAATTTTACCTATGGTTATGAAATCCAGATCTAGACTTTGTTCAGTATTAAACAGAACAGTGTGTTACTGCTGGATGCCAGTCAGTATGTCATGTCATGTCATGTCAGTAAAAGGAAACATGCATGTAAACTGCAGTTGGTGAGAGAAAAGTATGACATATTACAAGATGGTAAGTGTGTAAAATGCAGGGATCAGAAAATGGTAAGATGAGATACTTTGCATCTTCATAATTTCTTACTTTGATTTCTTGCCTTTGCGCATCTCAAGAGGCCTAAAACACCTAAAGGCATTAGCTGGTTTGTCTATCACATTACTTTTTTAATATGCATGCTTGACTTTATTCAGTAACTGTATTCATTCGTTCATTTTCCTTCGGCTTAGTCTCTATTTCAGAGGTTGCCACAGTAAAATGAACCACCAACTATTCCAGCATATGTTTAACGCAGCAGATGCCCTTCCTGACACAACCCAGTACTGTAAAACACCCATACGCACTCAATCACACATACTCATATACCAAGGCCAAATAGTTAACCCATTTCACCAATACCGCATGTCTTTGGACTGTGGGGCAAACCGAAGTACTTGGAGGAAGTAAAAAAACTGATTGGAACAAGAAACCCTCATTTGGGGGATGGTAGGTCTTTGTAAGGTCCAGACGGCCGGTGGCGACAATGGCGACGCTCACCGGTGGAGTTGCCCGCTCACCAGCCCGCCAAGCCATGCCCGATTGGAGACCGCCTTTCCGGGACGTCCTGCGCCTGGAGGGGCGTGTCCGACGCCGATTGTCTCTGACCTTCCATCAGGAATTCGGGGAAAGCGAAAAAAAGTGGACTTAGGTTTTACCGGCTTTGCGGTTGAACGAACCAGGGGGTCAATGACCAGGCTGGCTGCCCACAAAAGTGCGCTGGTAGCCTGGAGGACGGGTGTCCCGCCTCATCCAAGCTGTTCAGACATTAAAGGCTGGCCCACAGAGAGTGCCCGGAGTGCCATCAGGTTTTCAGAGAAGGCGAAAAAAAGTGGCTTTGCGGTTCAACGAACCAGGGGGTCAGTGGCCAAGCCATTGGCCCGAACTGATGCGTCCGTTTCCCGCATGCCTCCGGCCACGCGTCCTTGGGTCATGGGAAAGAAGCAGGGGTCAGTGTCTAAGCCGTTGGCCTGAACTGATGCGTCCGTTTCCCGCATGCCTCCGGCCACGTGTCCTTGGGTCATGGGAAAGAAGCAGGGGGTCAATGGCCAGGCTGGCTGCCCGAACTGATGCGTCCGTTTACCACATGCCTCCGGCCGCGCGTCCTTGGGTCATGGGAAAGAAGCAGGGGGTCAGTGGCCAAGCCATTGGCCCGAACTGATGCGTCAGGGCCTCCAGCCCCTCTAACATAGGCGCTTGCCCCCCGGAGAAGGGCGTGGGTCCCCGGGGAGAGGGGGTGCCAGTCGTGGCTCTGGAGGTCAGGGCCTCCAGCCCCTCTAACGTGGGCGCTATCCCCCCCCCGGGGAAGGGTGTGGTGCCTCGGGGAAAGGGGGTGCCAGTCGTGGCCCCCTGGGGAAGCATCAGCGTTTGGGGTGATGGTATGTCTTTGTAAGAGCCATCAGGAAGATGGGTTGTCTCCGGAACGGCCGGTGGCAACGGGAAGACGTGCACTGGTGGAGATGATTAGACCCAGGCCTCAGCCCGCCAAGTCATGCCTTACGGGAGACCACCTTTCCGAGACGTCCCGCGCCTGGAGGTACGTGTCCGACGCCAATGATCTCTGACCTGCCATCAGGTTTTCAGGGAAGGCGAAAAAATGTGGACTTAGGCTATGACATTTTCGTGCCTGGACCAGTACGCTGACCGTTAGGAACTCGTTTGATGCCCCATGGGTTAGGCACCCCCCCAACATTGGTGGATTGTTGGATGTTACCCTTGTTACTTACAAAAAATATTTATTTCAGTGGTTTATAGGGACACTCTAAAGATAATACTCTGTCACAGTGTGGAGGAAATACCCCAAAAAATCTTAGGAAGCTGTAAAATTTACTGACAAATCATGACGCCTCACAGTCTATTTAATTTGACACAAACTAAAACATGTCTGTAAGGCTTTTGACACTGCATTAAGTCCTGGATTTTTGGCACTTTTAATCCAGGAAAATAAATGTTTCACACCAGTTATTTGAAAGTGGTTTTAGTACTAAATTTTACCTATGGTTATGAAATCCAGATCTAGACTTTGTTCAGTATTAAACAGAACAGTGTGTTACTGCTGGATGCCAGTCAGTATGTCATGTCATGTCATGTCAGTAAAAGGAAACATGCATGTAAACTGCAGTTGGTGAGAGAAAAGTATGACATATTACAAGATGGTAAGTGTGTAAAATGCAGGGATCAGAAAATGGTAAGATGAGATACTTTGCATCTTCATAATTTCTTACTTTGATTTCTTGCCTTTGCGCATCTCAAGAGGCCTAAAACACCTAAAGGCATTAGCTGGTTTGTCTATCACATTACTTTTTTAATATGCATGCTTGACTTTATTCAGTAACTGTATTCATTCGTTCATTTTCCTTCGGCTTAGTCTCTATTTCAGAGGTTGCCACAGTAAAATGAACCACCAACTATTCCAGCATATGTTTAACGCAGCAGATGCCCTTCCTGACACAACCCAGTACTGTAAAACACCCATACGCACTCAATCACACATACTCATATACCAAGGCCAAATAGTTAACCCATTTCACCAATACCGCATGTCTTTGGACTGTGGGGCAAACCGAAGTACTTGGAGGAAGTAAAAAAACTGATTGGAACAAGAAACCCTCATTTGGGGGATGGTAGGTCTTTGTAAGGTCCAGACGGCCGGTGGCGACAATGGCGACGCTCACCGGTGGAGTTGATTAGACCCAGGCCCCAGCCCGCCAAGCCATGCCCGATTGGAGACCGCCTTTCCGGGACGTCCTGCGCCTGGAGGGGCGTGTCCGACGCCGATTGTCTCTGACCTTCCATCAGGAATTCGGGGAAAGCGAAAAAAAGTGGACTTAGGTTTTACCGGCTTTGCGGTTGAACGAACCAGGGGGTCAATGACCAGGCTGGCTGCCCACAAAAGTGCGCTGGTAGCCTGGAGGACGGGTGTCCCGCCTCATCCAAGCTGTTCAGACATTAAAGGCTGGCCCACAGAGAGTGCCCGGAGTGCCATCAGGTTTTCAGAGAAGGCGAAAAAAAGTGGCTTTGCGGTTCAACGAACCAGGGGGTCAGTGGCCAAGCCATTGGCCCGAACTGATGCGTCCGTTTCCCGCATGCCTCCGGCCACGCGTCCTTGGGTCATGGGAAAGAAGCAGGGGTCAGTGTCTAAGCCGTTGGCCTGAACTGATGCGTCCGTTTCCCGCATGCCTCCGGCCACGTGTCCTTGGGTCATGGGAAAGAAGCAGGGGGTCAATGGCCAGGCTGGCTGCCCGAACTGATGCGTCCGTTTACCACATGCCTCCGGCCGCGCGTCCTTGGGTCATGGGAAAGAAGCAGGGGGTCAGTGGCCAAGCCATTGGCCCGAACTGATGCGTCCGTTTCCCTGGAAAGGTCAGGGCCTCCAGCCCCTCTAACATAGGCGCTTGCCCCCCGGAGAAGGGCGTGGGTCCCCGGGGAGAGGGGGTGCCAGTCGTGGCTCTGGAGGTCAGGGCCTCCAGCCCCTCTAACGTGGGCGCTATCCCCCCCCCGGGGAAGGGTGTGGTGCCTCGGGGAAAGGGGGTGCCAGTCGTGGCCCCCTGGGGAAGCATCAGCGTTTGGGGTGATGGTATGTCTTTGTAAGAGCCATCAGGAAGATGGGTTGTCTCCGGAACGGCCGGTGGCAACGGGAAGACGTGCACTGGTGGAGATGATTAGACCCAGGCCTCAGCCCGCCAAGTCATGCCTTACGGGAGACCACCTTTCCGAGACGTCCCGCGCCTGGAGGTACGTGTCCGACGCCAATGATCTCTGACCTGCCATCAGGTTTTCAGGGAAGGCGAAAAAATGTGGACTTAGGCTATGACATTTTCGTGCCTGGACCAGTACGCTGACCGTTAGGAACTCGTTTGATGCCCCATGGGTTAGGCACCCCCCCAACATTGGTGGGTCGGCCTCTATGGGTGTGGTTGGTTCCTCCCTGTCTCGGGCATGCTTTGAGGGAGGCGTGGGGCTTGGTGTCCCTCCGCACACAACCCCTTCCCTTTCCCGCCTCTATCTGTGGGAGAAAAAACTCAAAAGGGCCGTCTGATTTTGACCTAGAGCATGTCCGCCGCTCTGCCCGCCCGCCCGCCTGACCCCCTGTGCTTTGTCCCCCCCTACTGATTCTCAGTCCGCGTCCCCCTCGCCCTGGAAAAGGGCTGGGGATGGTTGGTGTGCTCGGTAGAGTCTCCAGCGTGGTGAATCGAGCCCAGGGGCCGCATGGGTTATGGGCTGGTGCCGGCTCCAGCCCCTGTGTGTGCATAACCAGTGCTGCCACTCCCGCGTGTCCGCAAGCCCGCCCACCCCTTCGGGTTTATCCTTGCCGGCCCTCGACGGTCCCCCCTGCTCCACCAGCCCCCTCCCCTTCTCCCCTGGGGGTGTGTGGGGGTGGGTGGTGGTGGAGGGTGGGCGCTAGTAGTCTCTGGCGAGGTGAAACAAGCCGGGGTCAGTGGTGTCCGGGATTACGGTCTGGCCCCCTCTTTTGATGGTTTCAGTTTATGATGTGGTGAAAAAGCGCGTGTTTGATGGGGTTCTACAGAACTGCTTTGAAAATGGGAAAAGCTGTGCAAAAAGACCCTGTGGCTGGCGCAGTTCAAGCTACCCAAAACGGTGCGTGTTCGACGGGGTTCATGGCATCCCTTTGTGTGGGAAAAGGGAAATAAAAAGCAGCGCAAAAAAGTGTCTTCCCCTTTAAGAGAAGGCGTCAATGACGAGGAAGTGGACGCCTCGTCCACCATCTTTTAAACTGCTCCACGCGGCGTGTTGGTCTCTTTCCCTCCAGCCTTGAATCTTGGACTTTCATGGCCGAATGTGCACTGTGCTTCAACTTCTACCGTCGTCTCTCGCCGCACCTGTCCGCAGTCCACAAGGTGTCAAACTCGGATGAGAAGAAGCTTTTGCTGGTGCTGGCCACGTGGATACGCGGAAGACAGTATGCCCAGTGGCCGGCTGTCGAAGAATGTTGGCCCGCCTAGACAGACACCTGAAGCAGCACGACGAGCTCTCCGTCTCGGCCAGAAAAGAGGCCATGGGGCAAGCGAAGCATCAGAAAGTGGCTCGAGAGTTGCGGTGGTTGCAGTCCACTCAACCGACGGTACCCGTGGTGTCCGTGCGCCGACCCCCGCTGCAGACTCGCTATGGAGCACATACAGGGCCAGCTCTTAGACCTCCGCAGGCAGGTGGATAAGGTGAGGTCTACTCAGCTCGAATTCACCCGGCGCTATCGAGAGTTGAGGAGGTGGGAAGAGGTGTCAGACAAGGTCATCTCCTGCACCATCCCCCGACCCGGCCCCTGCGTGAGGAGTGGCCAGAGGTCTCCGGGCGGCCTCCGGACCTCTGGAAGCCTACGATCCAACTCTCGCCCCTGTTCTGCAGACCTGCTTTTGGAAGAGTTTGAGGGTTTCCAATTGGGAAGCGAGCCCACCGGCCGTCTGCGGAACAACGTCGCCTCCAAACTGGCGAGGGTCAAGGCCTTCCTAGGCTTCATGGCGAAAGGCCATGTGGACCCAGAAACCTTGTCTTTTCTCAACCAGCCGGCTCGCATCCGAGCGTGGTCTGCTCTGCTGGGCCAAACGGGCATGACTAAACCCACGAGACAACACTACCTGAAGAACGTTGCGCAGTTCCTAGATTATCTCTCTGAAAACCCGTCAGACTCCTGCCGCCTCTGCAGCACCATCCTGGTGCTGGTTCGCAGGGAGGTTCGAGCTCTCATTCGCCACTGGTGGCTTCCCGGCAAGCCCACCTTCACTGACGTCCGTACTGCCATCGCGACGCACGTGAGTATCTATGCAGTGCCCCCCACCTGTGACCCCCATGACTGCCATCGGCTTTGACCCCAAAAAGTTTCTGTCTGTCTGTCTCTCACGCAGGCAAAGAATTCACATTCTTCCGAGGATCGCAGGAAGGTGGCGCAATTCATGTGCCACGACACCTCAACCTCAGATAAGTTCTATGCACTTCACCTCGGCCCTCTCCAAGCACGTGAGCGCCGCAGACTCTTCGAGAGGGACTTGGTGGAGGAGGAGGAGGCAGCGGGCAGAGAACGCCACTCAAGGAAGGGGCGCAAGAGGACAGAGAGTCCCGGGTCACCCCTGGTAAATCAGTTCCTTTTTGGCATGGACCTCAACAGAGGGACGTGTGGTGTTAGCTAACTGGCCTCTCTGTATCTCTTTTCCAGGAGGGAACTAGCAGAAGGACGCTGCCATGGCAGCCTTCAAAGGGGAAACGCCCCCACGAAGCAACAAAAGACTCTGAATCTTCCTGAATAAATATTATACAATTTAACAATAAAGGTCATACGGTGTTTTGTGTGGTAAAAATAGCTTAAATCGGGACAAATGATCCCTATCTCCTGTGAAAAAAGTGTTGCATGGGACGCCCGGGTTCAGGTTCAGCCTTGGCTAAGTGCCAATTGAGACAAATGTTCCCTCTCTCCTGTGTTAAAAGTGTCGCGTGGGACGCCCGGGTCCAGGTTCAGCCTTGGTTGATAGCCCATCGGGACAAATGATGCCTTTTTCAGCACATAGAGGTGCCAGGCTGGACGAGACTGTCCAGGTCTGCGCCGGCGTTGAATGGCCATATGGCCCATGGTCCAACTCTGGGTATTTGCAGTCGCCTCCTAGGACGGCTCTATCCTTTGAGCTGCATAATGAGGTCGGAAAAGGGCTGCCCAAAAGCGGGAGTTAACTTCTGTGAGGAAACCCACACAAACACAGGGAGAACAAGCAAACTCCACACAGAAATACCAACTGGCCCAGCCGGGATCGAACCAGCGACCTTCTTGCACAATTCCATTTATCCTGGTGTTAGTGTTTTTGATAATTAAATATCTAGTTAATCATAAATATGTCTAATTATGAAATGAAAACCAAATTAATTTTCAATTCACCTTTATTTGTATAGCGCTTTTACAATGAAGATTGTGTCAAAGCAGCTTCACATAAAAAGTCATAGTAAATTTGAACAGTGTAGTTCAGTTTGTAGTGTTTAAGTTCAGTTCAGTTTAGCTCAGTTCAGTGTGGTTTAAAAGTCACCACTGAGAGTCCAAACACTGGAGAGCAAATCCAACGATGCGTAGCTCTACCGATCCTAAACCATGCAAGCTAGAGGCAACAGTGGAGAGGGGAAAAAACTTCACTAATTGGCGAAGTGAAGAAAAAAAAACCTTGCGAAAACTAGACTCGGTTGGGCAGAACCATTTTAATTTCTCTGCTGGCCAAACGTCTTGTGCAGAGCTGCAGTCTCAGTGGCGGAGGCTGGAGGCTGGAAGCTGGCCTCAACGAAGACTCGTCTGTCCCTGGAGTGTCAGAGGAATCAGTCTTATGTTCTCCACTCCTCCATGACCACCACAGTAGCTGCTCAGGATACGGTCTGGTCCAGGATATGGAAATCTTGGGATCATCTCGTCGTTGGTCTTGGATCGAATCAGTGACTCTGCATAGTCTGAGGGCCTCGGGAAGAGTATCCCCAGGTGGAAATGGAGAGTAAAGAGAATATATTATATAATGTTACTCAGACATGTTCTTGAAAGACTACAATTTACACATTTTCTCTTTTTTTTCTCCTTGAAATATACAGCTAATCCCCTCTAGTTTATATAAATGAGCAACTTCACACGAGTAGCAGTGCGATATGGCTGTATATCAGCACTGGTGGGAGTCGTGCTATGCCTTAGTGTCCCACCAGGGATGATATACATCCATATTGCACTGCAACAAGTGTAATATTGCATTTATACAACAGTTCACAGGCACAATCGTGTATATTAAAAAAAAAAATCAAACATGGAGTCTAAAAACTCTTTTGCATTAGGAACTACTTTCTTCCACCGTAATGTAATGATTCGTAATGATTCTCCAGCGTAATGTATAAAGTGATGACAAAACAGGTGATTTTGCAAACATTTCAAGATTATAAGGCTGAATGTAACATGAAATGTCATCCATCTACAGAGATATCTCCTTACAGTATTACAGTCTATTACAGTCTACAGTATTTCTCTGTTGCAAATGGGATATCACAAAAATTAACCCCGAAAAAAGCAGCGCAATCACTACCAGATTGCTGTTGTGTTTGCGACAAGGAAAAAACGCTAAACAAATGCGGGCATTTCTTCTTTCTTTCTGCCAGCACAACACATATTGCTGATTTGCGAGTCCCATCTCACACTCAGTACACTACAATTATATGGTATAAATACTGCACTACAATATACGAAAGAGAAAGATTGACTTAGAATATCCAACCCAGTCTCATTCTGAGAACTGCAAGCGCCAAAAGGAACGGCGTCACACTGTCCTGCAGTGTTTGCTTAAAAAAATGAAATGCAGCCGTACGCACCTCCAGCTACGTATTTCGTGGTCTCCAGAAACATCCACGGGACTACGTTTTCAGAATGAGCCTGGGTTGAGAATATCACTTACCTGTTTATTAATGATTTGATCAGCTGTAGTTAGAAATTACGCTGTTTTAATCTTCTAAGTGGTTATTATGCAGTCCTGTCGCCATCTTGTGGATGGACAACGTCTTTGGTCTGCTCAATGACAGGATAATGTCTGCCTATGTGCTGTCTTTCAGAAATTATAAATATTTTAAAATAGGCACTATCCTTATAAATAAACTGCATAGTTTCAATCTAAACAACTACATTCTCGACTAAAAAAGCCTCAAAGGTACGTTATGTTGCCCAACAGCAGAAATATTTGTCAAACTGTAGTGTCCTCTGCTTGTTGCTGTATGTGGGCGGAGTAATACACAAAGGTAAAGGATGAAGAGGCGATATGTGTGCTGCTACTGGCAGAATATTGCATGGCTATCAGCCAATCATATTCAAGAACCAGACAGAACTGTTGATTATATATATATATATATATATATATATATATATATATATATATATATATATATATATATATATATATATATATATATTTATATAGTTGGCATTTCTGTATATTTGGCATTTCATTTTTTTTTTTTTCAAATATGATCAATTTAACTTTTTTAAACATGTGGTTTTAAGAGCACAAAATTGTGGGCTTAAGGGCACTTTTGATTAAAAGCCATCATTGGGTGAGAAAGTCTGCTGAGCATTGATTTAGGTCATTATGCTTATGCTTGGCCACTGTCTCACTTGCATTCGGACCTGATTCAGTCCACTCTCATCATGCCCTGTAGTATTGCATGCTGACAGGATGTAAATGAGTTTTAAAGATACTTGCTCTGGGTGCTCATTGCTCTCATTTGGCAGTCAGATGGAAAGGCTTTTCAGCTGCAGCTGTGTGCTGGTGTGTGAACTATGTGACAAGCCCGGCCTAAACCACAACATAAAGACTATTACAACTGACCACAATCCTCCTTAATTCATCATTTGTTAAGAATGAACTATACATTAATAAACATTAGTAAGCAACTACAGCTATAAATGCTGTGTTCTTGACTTAAAAGTGCATGTATAATTTTTCGGTAACACTTTATTTTAATGGCCCATTTGATTATTAGACTATCTGCTTAATGTCTGTTGATACTGCTCCTTCAACAGACATTTAACTTACTATAAGAAACTTTGCAAGTACATTTCTACTTACACTAACCCTAACCCCAACCAAACAGTCTACTTATAATCTAGTGAGAATTAGTTGGCATGTAGATGAAATGTAACTTAGATTCAACAAATGGACCATCAAGTGTGACCAATTTTCATTACTAAATTAAGTGTTGCATTATTTACAAACCATTTGTATTTAAGAGTAGTAAATGTTTTTTTAAGATTATTCAGAAATGATCAGTTATTCAAAAAATCTTGATTTTCAGGCATATAGTTATAGCTGAGACATTTTCTCAGTTCAAAACTAGATTAAAGACATGTTTTTAGTTAAGCATATACACAATGCATCGCATACCTGTAACTGTAAGATGCGTGAGTGTGCTCCATGTGTCACAGAAGGATCAGAAACCAGGGTGGTAAGTATATGAACAGTTTATTATTTTTGATGGCAGTATAAACGGGGTGATTGTGGTGATTGAGAGGGGAGAACCTGGCCTGGCTGTGACATTGTGTTCCATGTTCCATTATTACACCAGGCACTTTGTTAGAAATACTTCTATGTTTTAAATGTTTCTTTCCATGTTTGTTTATGTAACTCCTTCGTTAATTATCTCTATTTACACCTGGGGATGCCCGTCCCGAGGCCTCCATCCTGAGATATATATATATATAGGGCAGCACAGTGGCTCAGTGGTTAGGACTGTCCCCTCACAGCAAGAAGGTCACTGATTCCCCCACAAGCCCAAAGACATGCACTAGTGTAGGGTATGAGTGTGTGTGTGTCAATGAGAGAGTGTATGGGTTTTTCTAATACTGGGTTGCAGCTGGAAGGACATTCGCTGTGTAAATATGCCGAAATAGTTGGTGGTTAATTCTACTGTGGCAACCTCTAATATTGAGTCTAAGCCGAAGGAAATAATCAAAAAATAATTTCCAGTTATGTTAATGCAGCACATTTTTTTGTCTAATTATACTATGCTTTGTATACTAAATAGTTTATACTATAAATAGAGAATATCAGGAATAACTTATTAGAACTAATTGAAATTATATTTTGATTCTGATTTTGATTCTGATTATATTTTGTTAGCTGCATAAGAATTATCCATTTGATGTGTTATATAAATAAACAAACATTACATTTGCTCATATTATTTGAGCAAGATCAACACAATCTGTCTGTCATATTGTTTTTCATTTATTTCTCTTTAACATTGTCTCAGGTTCGCACAATTTTCATGTTTAGAGTGAGATAGGAATGTTGATCAATGGCATTGGAACATAGTGTTTCTTTTATCAGTCTTCAGACTCACCTACCCTCTACTATCTCATTTTTTCCCTCTCTGCACTTCTATTTTTTTGCACTTCTAGTTTTGTTTGAATTTTTTTGTGCTTTTATGCCGTGTCACACTTGACTCTGTAGCTCCTGTCTTCCTCACAGGCAATTAGCATTGTTCCAAGACAACCAATACAATCAACCAAATTTACATGAAAAAGGTGCTGTGCTTATGAGTAGGCATTGTTGAAGACATCTTTCCATTCGAGAAGCTTGTTAAAATATCAGGAGCACACAATATCACAACAATAATATTTCAGGATCTTTAAGAGCAGCTGGCCCAAATTCCTCAACAAGATTCTGGTTCCATTGATCTATGCTCCCCCCCCCCATACTTGAAAGGAAGGAGCTAAACAACTTTAAGAAGGGAAGAAATGAACACAAAACAAACATGTGGCAGCAACTCTTTGCAAAAGACAGCCGCAGAAACCCAAACCAAACATAAATTGTCCCAGGCCTGGTCCTCTCTTGTCTTCCTGTCTTTAGTCCTCCTTTTACCCTTCTGAAGCTCCTCTCTGGCACTCGAGTCCAGTGTGGTGCCCAGGTGACGCACCACAGGCCTCTTTCCTTCCCATGGCTCTCAGTCAAGGCTGAGCTACTATACAAATAAGTAACGATTGGCAGACACTATGAATGCTATGGGGGAAACAAACGTAAAATGTTATATATTTGTTATTAACAATAATAATTGAAGAGTTCCAATGCAAAAACCTCTTAATGCCATCTGAAATATTCTCCAAAAATTACCAATTTTTTCAGCTTCCTATGTTTATGTTCAGTTATTTCACTTTAAAGGCAATGTAAATAACTTATTCATCACTATAAAAGTACTGAGCTTACACACAGGAGTCGGAGAAAAATACAAATTTTAGAAGAAAATATCAGATGGCTTTAGAGGTTTTTGCATCTAAACTCTTTAATTATAATAATAAAAATAATAATCATATATTATTTATAGCTCAGCTAACAAGGTTTAATGAATAGTTGTCCAACACTGGAGCCCCTATTGTCTGAAGTTTACACATTGTGTGGGCAGCTTGATCTGCATTGAATAAAAGCTCCAGGCAGATACCTGCCAAAGCCATCTACACTACTTTGTCCCTGCTGTCCTGGCTGCATGTAGGCAGCCTGTCCCTACTCACAAGAGCAGAACACAGCCATGAGCAGATGTGAAACCACACTCAGAGGAGAATTCATTTATACAGAGTCCTTAATAAGATCTCCTAGATGCATGCCATTTACAAAATGTTGTAGTATTTGCTGGGTCATTCAATAGAGAGGCAATAAAGTATGTGCTATAAAGTATCTGCTAGTCATCATAACATCAACATTTATCTTATAAAGTAATTAAATACACGTCTCTGGTTTCATTGTGCATAACACATCAGTTGTAGTATTTCTAGCTGAATGTTTTGAAACTTTTGGTAACATTTTCTATGATGTACATACTTATAAAGAATTATAACTCTGTTTATACTTATTTATAATTAATCATAACAATATAAATGTATCTAAAGATACAACAAACATACTGTATTATAAAGACAGTTATAGCTACATTTATAATGGTTTTATTAAAGTTAATAGCGATGCATTTCATTTTTCAGTGTTCATAACACATTATACAGGATTTATAAGTGTTAATTAGTCAGTCATTATTGTATTTCTAAATATGCAGTTATAATCAATCATAACAATTCTAAAAACTATATGTCATGTTTTTTCTTTATTTTTTATATTTAAGAAAAATAGGTTTAGCAATACGTGTTGGAAAATCAGTTAAATTTGCTATAAACCATTGATGCATTTATAAAGGTTAGTAACGGACTAACCTTTATAAATAGGTTGGTCATAAAAAGTATTTATGAGGCACCAACAATATAAAACCATTCATTTGACAGAATAAAATATGTTCACTTAAAAATGAGTGTTTGTAACTTTGTAACTATAGCATAACTTTTAGCATTGCAAACTGCATCTTTATAAATGCAATCTTGACTGACTAATTTATTCTTATAAATCATGTATGCGTTAAGAACGTGCATTAAAAACAAAATGAAATGAAAAAAGAATGAAATGCATCACTTGTATTATAAACTGTCATAACTGTAGCTGTATAACTGTCCTAATGTCATGTCTGACTTTTGAACTAACTAAATCAGCACTGAACTAAACTGAACTACATAATCACACTATTATTGAGCTGTTTTATAGCTAAAATTGAGTGTTACACTGATCAACTGTGCAACAACAGAACTGTTATTAGTGCTTACTGTAAAGCTGTTTTGAAATAATCTGCACTCAAATGACCTTTGCTGAGAACAACACTACTCTTTTTATTTATTTATTTATTTTATTTATTTATTTTTTATTCATTTGGACAGCTTACTGATTATGTTCAATGCACTTAAATTTGTAAAAAAAAAATGATTAAGTTAACTTGATCAATTTATGTTTGGACAACTTGAAGGAATTGTGTGGAACCCAACATTTTTTACAGTGTGTATTTAAAGCTTTATATACACTTACTGGCCATGTGCATCTTGCTAGAAATGGGCTGGTGCTCCGTTTGCCTTCATATCAGTCTTAATTCTTGGTGGCTTATATTCAAAAAGTTGCTAAAAAACATTCCCTAGTAATTTTCCCCAGTAACCATCATAGACGAGTACACTATGGTTAATGTAAGTGGAAGGTAGACAGTGGCATCTAAGAACCCCAAAGTGTGACAATAAAACATCCCCCTCACCATTGCACCTCTAGCAACAGCCTGAACCAATGAAACAAGGCAGGATGAATATTTCCGCCATTAAAATATTTATTGTAAGTAGATTTTGGAGAGAAAATGATGAAAAGAAATGGAAAATAAACTGGTTTTATTGTTATAGTTGTATTATTATTGTTATTATTATTATTATTATTATTATTGTGCACATTTCTGCAGTATATAGCAGTGAAGCACTGTCCCAATCCCAATCATTAGAAATATAAACAGAACACAGACATACAGTACACCTACCCATGTTGACATACAGTATCACGTATTTTGCCTCCACAAAGAGCCTATGTTGACTTTTGGGGCATGATGTCTTTATTCTTCTAAGTAGCATTGTTCTTGATAATGATTCATTGTATTTGCTATTAATGTATAGTTTTGTTAAAGATGCAAACTACCAGATTCCAGACAGCTAATAATTAATGAAGCTTTTCAGCCCTTAGGAATATCAAATCAAACAACATAACTTCATTATCCAGTGCGGTAACAACTAGAAAAGAAAGAGCCTGTCTGTTTAACCCACTAATATTCTAGAAACGATCCTCAAAATGCTTATGAGATGCCATTTTGTAAAAGTATGATGTAGAACAAAACTGATTGTCTTATCATCCATTATTGAATTGTAAACACAATCACTGGCTTCGAAAGTTATCACTCGATTGAATGGGCATTATCAGTAGTTATCAGCTAATAGATATGGGCCAGTAGGGGCCTTCTGCCTGGTAGGGTCAGAAGGCTGTTATCATCTATCCACATGGTTAATCACCTATACTAATAGAGAAGACTCCAGATCCAGATCTGTTTTTACATTACTGTGACGGTTGGGTTTAGGGTTGGGGTGGTGGTAAACGTTAATAAAATACAACCAGTGGGAAATTTAATAAATAATATAAATAATTCTCTTTAACTTCCATATGTGATCTATAGCTGATTAAGCATGTGGATGGATGATAACAGCCTTCGGCGCAGAAAGCCCCTACTGGCCCATTTCTATCAGCTCATAACCACTAATAATGCCCATTCAAACGAGTGATAACATTCGAATCAGCTGACACAATTTGGTATTCTTTCTCCTAAAAGCAATGCTTCTTTGTAAACTTTTTCCAATTACTTACAGTATTTTTACAACAAAACTTGTCAATGCTGTTTTATACTTACTGATGTTTGTGCTGTCTTTTCTTCCTGGAATATCATGAAAATATGGGAAAAAATGAACGGTAGAAAGTTAACCTATATCTTGAAATATCTAGACAATAATTACCAATCAACACTGTATATACAGCCTGTTCTCACAAGAAAACAAAAGTATTTTTTATGTTTTGTCAGTTTAGTGGCTAATTCAGTCATACGAAAATGTACGATTTTAAAAAGGAGGCGTGGCACCCAACCCCAACCCCACCCCTAAACCCAACCGACATTGGGTGATGAGCAAATCATACTATATTGTACAAATTAGATCGTACGACTTGATACGAATTAGCCACTAAATCAAAAAGTTACAAATTGCCATGAGATTGTGTTGGTATATCCAGAAAAAAAAAAAAAAAAAAACTTTGGGTAAAACTTTATATTTCACCCGCAATTTGCAGCATAAGTTTTGTTTTATGGTGTGTAAGTTTGTTTTTAACTGCATCATTACGTGATGGGCGGCAATGATATTGCAATTGATGTGCTGGTGAGCTGAGACTCTACACACGTCCATCAAATACCATCGAAGCCTATACTGAAATTTCTAAATCAAATCCTGGAAGAAACTTATTATATAAATTCCTCATTTTCTTGGACTTGTTCTGTAATGTGCAGAACAAAAAAGAATATGTACCAACCAAAAATACATACAGTAATATTCCTAATACATAAGTGCTCTAATATTACAAAAAAATAATAAAAATTACACTACTTTTGCAAAGTGTAGATATATTCTTGCTAAATTATAATGGGTACCCCATTAGCTAAAATGCTTTACCAGATTATATATATATATTTTGAAGCTGGTGATATATTTACAGGCTTATAACCCCTTATAAATGTGATTTCTGCACAATAGGTCCCCTTTAACGCTCTTAATTTAACCATTATATTAAACACAAATAATGAACATAATAAAAATGACCCAGCTAAAGTGATCTGATGTGATTTGATGTGAAATGTAAAGGACTAACCCATTTTGTTAGATTATTATTTTTTTGGAATGTTGTCATAATAAAGATTGGCATATTATTAAATTAAACACAATTTCAAGTAGAAATGAAACATGGGGAATTCACTGAGAATGAACTGTAGTGTAAGTTATTTGCACATTCTTTATCGCAACATACACCAGAAATTGTGTTTAGCTTTCATGGCAATTCCCAAAGAGGCAGGGAAGTTCTAGGTAATGTAAATTTGCACAGAACTACCACAGTCTAGCAGAATCACAATTAAATGCAACCCATACACCTAACTTACATCTGTTAGATTCGTTAAGTGTGATTGTCTACACAGTGTCTGCTGATATATTCTTGGATCTAACTTTCTTTTTCATAACAGGAAGAAGTATTACATGATAAAATATCTGTTATTTAACAGTTGCCCATGGTTTGTTATTCATGGATATTTTCTCTGATACCCTTTGATGTTAAAAATGTGAGCCTTCTTTAATGATACATTATCTGATTTAAAATGTAACTTATGATACAAAAACTATATAGTTGTAGTAACTGCCAGCCCTTTACCATTTTTTTCTGTTACTATACAGATTTTTTCCAAAAGAATAAATTGTTTCTAACTGCTAAAAATGTCAGTAATACAGTTTTCAGCATCAGAAGTTGTCAGAGAAAAGCATAAATACATGAAAAACACCCATGAAACAATGTCTATGGGTAACTATTAATTAGCAAACCTGTGCCATTAATAATGCACTGCTGTAGAAACTACAAACTAAAATAAGCCAAATTATAAATGAAGAGACCATGTTTACACTTAAAATAATAATAATAATAATATTCATCATCATCATCATCTGCACTGTTCAGTGAATTTACCCCTTAAGCCCTGTTCAGATCACTCCATTTTGTCAAGATTTCAGCATGATTTCCTTGATGTAGAGTGCCGTGGGGAGTCAAAAAACAACAAATGGGTGTCGTGACACAAGATTCAACCATTTCTTCTTGCATAATGTGGCATAATTCATGACAACAGTCTACGACACCTAATGACACCATCGCAGAAAGTCTAGCATGTTTAACTTTTTCTCCAATCTTCACGAGTTCTGTCATGTGGGTCACAATAGACAATAGGAGCACATAATTTATTACTTATATCCGCAGGTGCTGCCGTTAATCTGTGGGTCAGGTAAACATAAAATAGGCTGCATATTTACTTATGGGTGGGTCTTGGTGGATAAGATCAGCCATTGGTTATGCAAACCTTAACTACTTTCTCTAAAATATTAAAGTGTTTTAAACAATTTTATTTGACAGACTGGCACAAATATGCAGACATCTCCATTCTCACAATGAGTCTCAGAATTTTAACCGAGTTCGCTCTTCTGAGGTAATCTGGAAACAAGTTCAGCGCTGCTAATACATTGTAAAAGCCTGTCCTGGTTATTCAAATTACTTGATTAAACTAATTAAATTGAAACGCAATAGATGATTGTGTCATTAAAAATGAAAACAGTTCAATATAAGTTTTTATGAAACTATTTATTTTATTTTACAAACCAGTTTGTGCTTTGATGCTAAAGCATATAGCAGACTTGTTTTGAAGCACTTCACCTCAGATGTTATTCATTATTTTTGCTTACCTAGTAGATAACGGACCGACAGAAATACATTAAAATGAAGATACAAATTATACAAAGGTAAATTCATTTCAAAAATATATTTTTTCAAGAAATGTTTTTTTTTTTTTTTGAGCCTATCCACTATTTAACTGTGCGGTTGGATGAATTGTTTCGCTCTGTGGTAAATAAGATTTAAATATTGCTTCACTGTAATTGTTGTATCACAAACCTCAGTCATATATTTGCAATTTTTTTTTAATATGTCATTATTTTGTCTTGAGCATCTGATTTTTCCTTGGTGCTGATGTACTTTCATTTTCTCCATCTCACTCGCGGTTCAGACGAGGGAGTTTAATAAGCAACCCATGGCAGGAAAATATACATTTAGATTTAAAAAATTATCTTAATATTAAAAAGAACATATACATTTGATCCTATCAATGTCATATTTAATGCCCCTAAATAATGTAGGTTGACATAATAAAATAAAAAAGCTGAAATTAATAAGTTAAGAAATATTGTTATAGCAACACTTGTGACTGCTTTGAGAAATATCGCTCGTCGTAGACATCTTGGGATGACTGATCGTGAAGGAACGTGTAGTCTGGCACATTTGTTACCCATGACAAGTCAAGATTTTATCAAGAAAAAAAAAACGCATAATCTGACATAGTGTCTTTCGTAACCGACAATAAAAATCCTGTGATCTGACCAGGGCTTTAGTCTTTAGTTTAGGCTTTAGTTTCCTCCTAAGTCGAAATCAGTTCATCACATGTGCCTCCAACTGCAGACAGTTGCATATCTCTGTTAAACCAGGTAAAGTTCTGTTTAAAAAGAGAAAGAATCAGAAACAGCCAAAAACATCATAATGTTAAAATTTTGTTTAGCAACTTGATATTGTCACTTATTTAATTTATTCTTAAAACATTTCATAATAAAAAAAGCATTTAATGTAAATGACTCTAAGACTCTCTGAACTGTATCTGGAGGTGTCAAGACTTCGAGGTGAGCACTGTGCAAACAAACACAAGCACAAAAATCAATCCCGAAAACCCAACTACAAGGCTTTTTCTCTGAACCTTCACGATACAAAAGCTAAAAGCAGTCTCCATGACTCTGTTTCAGGATTTCTTCCCTTTGTGTTTTGTCCGTGTTTTCCCTTTTAACTTTAACTTCTCGTGGTCTTGTTTCTGACTGTGTGTGGTCATGTTTCTAAATGCGCCAATAGTTGCTACTTTAATTGGAACATAAAAAATAAGATATGCCTGCAAAGCATTACCCACATTCTAGATCTGTCAGTTTAACAATGTTATTCATGTTAAATAAGGTTCTCTACAAAGATACAACATATAAAACTGTTAAATATATAACTCGTAGGCCTTTGAAAATACATATAATGACATACAGTATCTCACTCCTGGTAATCAGAAATGACAGTTTTCATGTTCTTGTTTAATATCTTCTGACGATAAACAATGGGGTACGGTTCCATTTAACCTTCCATGCTTAATGCAAACTGTCCAAAATGTTGCTACTGAAAAATGCTAAACAAATTTGTTGATGTGATTGTGTACAGTATCTATATCCTTGCTCTCCTTGAAATACAGTGGGTAGTTCAGTTCAAGGAATCTGCAAAATATTAAAGGTTCTCATCAGATTGTGATCAATGGGAATGGTCAACCCAGTCGTTTCAGTGTTCCATGTCAGCATTTTCGCTTGTAGACCGCCGCTGTCTAGCAAAGTCTTTATAGATCTATATCTACCTCTCTCTACATTTATGTTTATATATATATATATATATATATATATATTTTTTTTTTTTTTCACCAACTTAATCTTTTCAAGTCTGTCTCTCGATCCGTGCTAATGGATTTTTTTTCTGCATTATATCATTATTTTTTCCTCTTTGGTCTGTAAAAATGAGTGGCAAAAATGTACTTCAGCAGAAAGCAGTTCAAAAAGCGGTTTGGTTCACAGTCTAGGTCAGAACCGCTGGTGGAGTCCCAAAAGCCTATGTTTGGTTCAGTCTCAAACAGGGTAGGTGCCTCAAAGTCGCTCATAAATTCCTCAATGCTGCTGCTGTCCACGAGGCGCTTTGTGAACATCTAGTTTGCTCTCCGTGGCACAAGGGGGTACTGCCCATTTACAAAGCTGAGACGCAGACTGGTAGGCAGAGGCAGGTGTCAAGCCGATGAGACATAGCAAGTATCTACAGCAGGTGGGCAAATCTGCAAGAGGCCTTGTCTTGTAGCGCTCCAGGAACCCCTCCCACTGTTAGGACACCTAAATCAACCAGAAACACACAGAAAGTCAATTCAGAATAACAGTTCAACAGTGATGAATATGTAGAGATATGAACACAATAATGGGAGATTTTATTTAAACGCATCTAACAGATTTTAGAATTACATTTAGCACACTGGCTGTTACTACAAGTTGTCCTGACTGACAATTTACCCCATACTTCTTTGATACTTCACCCAAAAATAAAAGTATACATTTTCTGAACTCCATGTCATCCCAGGGGTACTGTATATACAAATGGACGATTTTAGAGAAATAATCCTAATGTCTTTCTTGTACTATATGGAGTTACAGAGATTGATTATTTTGAGAAGTAAAAAAAAAGTCACATCAATTTGAGACAACATGAGGGTGAGGGAAATGTCAACTCAAGGTTTATGGATTCAGGTGCTGATTTGCCCACCTGACCAAGAAGAGTTATTTGCTTTACCTGGTCACCTGGCTGATCAGATAACACCCTAACAGGAGAGAAAGAGAGAGAGAGAGGGGAACAAAAACGTAAAACTTGAAAACCAGTCTGACTGGGAGATCAGGGACCTCATTAACATAGATATGATCCCAGAGTGAATGTACACTAAAATTGATGGCAGTGTTCAAATATATAAAACTGGTGTTTTAAGGAATAGTTCACTTTCAGAATGAAAATGCAGCCATTATTTACGCACATGTTGGTCTACTTATGAGCAAAAAGAAGACATTTTGAAAAAATGTATTGTATGCTATTCAAATAGTTCATGGTCACCAGTCAATTCTATAGTGTGGGGAAGATATATGGAAGTTAATGGTTCCTTGCCACTGGCTTGCTTGGTTTGGGACTTTGTGCATCAATGAATTCGCTCTTCAGTGTTTGGACTTTCAGCAGTGAAAATTAAACCACACTGAACTGAACTAAACTGAACTTCAACTCTGAAAACTTGACTGACACAGTTTCAATTTACTAGAACTTCTATGTTAAGCTGCTTTGACACAATCTACATTGTAAAAGCGCTAACAAACAAACAAACAAACAAACAAACAAACAAACAAACAAACCATCAACTGGAAGTGTAAGTTAACCGATCATTCTGGGAGTGAACTATTCCTATAACACTTTTAGCATATAAAAGTGCTTGGAGCCATGTCAAGTTCTCACATTTTTTTTTCCCTTGAGGCAATGTTAGAGTACTTGAAAATATAAGCAATTCTTGCTACTCAACATTCTCAATTACAGTATGTGGACTGTTGCTCTTTTATATATTGTAAAGAAATTCATTTGGGGGCATTCATAAATTAATACATTTCACATCTGAAGGAGAGGTGTATACTGTACACATTTTGTGTGTGTACATTCATTCACCTGAATCACATCTATGCATATATGAGAAATGATCTGAGATGAAATATGGGTCATTGTCTACACATTTTATAAATGAGGCCGCAAGTAGCGGGCACTTTTTCATACAGTTAAAAAAAATAGAAATTAACTTAGAACAGTTTAGACAAAACACGTGGTTATAGTTTTCTGGTGCAAGGATAATCCGCTTGAACATTCGACATACGTCAAATATATTACAATGAGGTTGAAATTGGCTAATTTTTAAAAACTGTTGCTTTCCCCAGCACCTGCTATGGAAAATGCTCAGAAATCTCAGCACCATCTGTTAAACAATATACTGCCAAGTTGAAAAAAAAAGTCAACAAATGCTGCCAACGTGGCTGGTGCTTTATTTATAATATAGAACTCCTGACACTTGCATGGGAAACAGACATTCACAGGTTTAGCCAGAGCTGGATGAAACATGACCAAGTCTGAATATAAAACAAAAAAGGATAATCAGGATGAAAATAAACCCAGGAGATGTCAAATGACAAAAAAAGTGAAGTGGCTAAAGACAATAATGTGCTATTGATAATACACTGCAGCAATTAAAATAGACATACATTAAGTTGCCAACTCAAACTCCCATTACACGATTAGCAAAGTCTATGTGTGGCTTGACATAATAGTTTTAGACATCCCTTTACTATGTGCTCTGTCAACAGTTAAGGGTTTGGCTGTTTATAGGCCAGTTACCCTACAGGCTGGCCAATATGCTGGCATCTTACTTGGGTATTCATGGAAATCCAAAATTAGCCACACAGTTAAAATATATTGTAGACAATGCCTTCTGTTTTGAAACTTTTGGTGTTCTTGCTGAATTTAAAATGCTTTAAGCTGATACATCATGATGACAAGCTCCAGATAAGATGGCAGACAGCTTAAAAAAAGAAATGATATGAATAAAATCCTGATATAAATGTTGAACAAGTTAAATATGAATCATCTTTCAAATCATGAATGAATCAAATACACATTGATTGCCATTTTTGATACATGATTTAGCCAAATACCTTAAACCACAAGCTTTACATCAGCTTTACATAAAAAATATGCATGTCATATTTGTGAAAGACATTTAAAAGTATTAAACATGGATTTAAAACATTTTGATGTGAAACTCATGTACTGTAATGACATGAACAAATGTGGAAATCTGCTTACATGGGATCACGTAGGATTCAGAGGCAATGTCATGTTTATTTACAGCATCTACTGAGATTTCCACTTGGGTATTCAAGTTGTAAACATGCTCTTATAACTGCATATGCACCTTAAGTGACATTTCTCTGAATTTGCAAAGTCATAATAAATAACAATACTCAGCAAACAATGTTGTGTTTAATAGACGCCTAACAGACATATAAATGGAGACAGCTTGGTTAAAACAAGGCTAAACTTGGGCTGTCAGTGAAAATCTAATAGACAAGCCCAAAACTAGACTAGTCGTCAAATAAACAGATTAGACAGACTTTATATGTGTAGTCATTAATTTCTGTTTATTTGATGACTAGTCTAGTTTTGGCCTATTCTTAGATGTCTATTAGATTTTCACTGACAGCCCAAATTTAGCCTTGTTTTAGCGAAGACGACTATGTTTGGATGTCTATTAGACATCTTTAAAAAACAAAAAAATGCTCGCTGGTAATCATTCATAACATTTTTATAGCATTTATATTCAGCACTCAAAGTCCTTTATGTATTAAGATGGGGACATGTCCTCAACCACCAAAAATGTGCATAATCTACCTCTTCATAATATATGATTTTTACAAATGTTAAAATAAAAACAAACATGTCAAGTATTTCTCCGACACCAAGTTCAGATGATTGGAAAGTGATAAATATTTGCTGAACCCAGCACTATCTATCAGACGTAATAAAGGTGGTGAAGTGTAAAGGTAGAATATGCAGTTTTGGAAATCCATGCAGCTTGTCAAAGGTACAAATGTATTTATGTGAACTATGCTTTTCTAGTTGAATTTCTCAATTCAGATACAGAGAACTGCAGTATCATCGCTTTATATGAAGAAATGAATCGAATAGCTGAGGAATTGTGTAATACACAGTGATTTGTTATTTACATAGCATTCCGGTGTTTAATTTTTAGTGTAAGAATTTGACATAATGCATATCTTATTACCTCTCACTGAAAGCAGAAATATTAAATTGAACTCTTTTAATTACAATAACAGCAGCTGTTTATCATTAGACATTTTACAATTCAAACTACCCAATTCTGTATAAAAATGATTTTACTTTCTGTTTGTGTGGTGACAACAGCAATAAATGTTTAAAATAAGTAGCCTGTCTTTTTTAACAAATTGCTCAGGCTGATACTTGGTGAAGACTCTCTTGGCAGGAAATAGGAGGCTGGCAAGGTAGCAAAGAAATCCTGCCTGGATTGTCTGGGCAAAATAGCCAACTTGGGCAGTGACAGGCACACAAGAGCGGCACCGGTGCTACAGAAACCAACCATTTAGTAAAGTCATTTGACAACATGTACATTTTCCTTGTAGCTTTTCAAATTCATTTTGGTTCTTATAAATACTGCATGCTGTTGAAACATGTAAATGGTGGTCAATGCTTCTTTCTCCTGGAAGAAATCAAAATGGAGGTTCTTGGTCTCCAGTCCTAACTTGGCTGCTTCAGACTGGAGCTGGCATCAGGCGCTAATGGTTTGCAGAGGCCGAGTGCTTGCATGGAGGAGCAGCTGTCATCTCCATGGTGATGTTGTTCAAGCCTGGGCTGGGATGTGTCCTGTGGTGCCACGCTGGCGCATTGGGATCAATTACACAGACCCCAACACCCAGAGCGGTAATGCCTTGGCATGTGTCATCCGCAACCTTCCCATGTATTTTAACACCCTCTGTCTATTCACTTTACTTTTTCACGTTAGGGTTAAGATTTAGTTAGGTTAGGATCAGAATAAGTTGGCATACTTGCAATGTTACATCAATTCAAGCTTATTTGTTTAGCACTTTTCACAACGGTTATTGTTCCAAAGAATCTTTACAAAAGGTGCATGTAATTACATTAAAGACAAAATCAGAAAATTAAGGAGTTGTGTATAGGGTGGACAGAATATAGTATGTATATAGTATATAAAGTCTCTTTTCAAAAAGGTGATATCTGTGTGTATAATACATTTATTAATGCTTACATAAAGGGATCCCAGATTAATTCAATTGAAAAAATAAAATAAAATCACGAATCATGAATATATTGAATATATAATCATGACAAATATTCGCCACCATAACACCACAATCAATTATGCTTCTCAAGCCAAATGTGAGACAATGCAATATGCTCTTGCCTGTCCTTTTTTGTTGCCATACAAATTTTAAAAGACACAGCGCCAATCTCTGAAGGCAACACTTCAAACCATAGAACACCCCTACATTTCAAAAGCCTTATTTACAGGACGCATCACTGATGAGCAAACACGTTCTCCGTTTGCATCTGAAAGGCTGCTGATTACTGCAATCAGTAGTCGTCTCTTATCTCAAACTCCACTGACGTTACATATTTGAGGACTCTTTTCTGTGGTTAAATACTACTAAATCAACCTAACAGCTAATAGAATAGTTGATTAAGAGCCCTCTCATTCTGATGGTATAATCAGGAAATTAAGAAGTAAAGTGGTGTAACCTTACAAAAGGGGAAACATAATTTCAGTTCAATTAACAGAATCTAGAATGCCTACTGCATTTCAGAAAGTATCAGGTTTTATTTTCTTGAAATAAATACAAAATTAGAAACAGATGCCATTTCTGAGAACAGAAATGTACTTACTGTTCAACTGATTATAATGTAATTTATATAAATTTACATATATTCATTAAATATTTTCATCAAGAATCCATATTTCTTGAAGGTCGCTGGTTTGAGTCTCGACTGGGTCAGTTGGCATTTCTGTGTGGAGTTTGCATGTTTTCCCCGCGTTCGCGTGGGTTTCCCCCGGGTGCTTCGGTTTCTCCCACAATCCAAAGACATGTGGTATAGGTGAATTGGGTAGGCTAAATTGTCCATAGTGTGTAACACTAAGTGTACAAACAATGGTGTATTGGAATTCATTGCCTTTATAATCTTATCGACCAACGACTGTTGTACAAATAGCCAACTATCCTGACTAGCACTTTTCTTTTTACATATCTCATATTTCTCATATATCTTTTTTATTTAATTAATTAATTAATTTTTTACCAAAAATCACACATTTTAAAATACTTCCAATCGCTCTTCCCCCACCTTTTACTTAAAAAATGTGAGATTTCAACAGATTTTCAGGCTCTCCACAGATGCTTGCCTAATTGCACTGAGTCGCCTGCTAGAGATGACCGACAATCCACAAGAAGCAACACATGCTCATTTAACCTGATGCTAAAAATGAAGGGATCACAATTGTGCAAATCACCAAGGAAGGAAAGAAAATTATGAGCAAATCACAAACATGATAGTGATGAGTAATTATTCAAACAGGATCGGCCTATGGTGTTGATTAATGATCATTCTATTGAACAGCAGAAACCCGTTTAGCCTACTGGAAATTATTTGATGAGTTCTTTTGTCTCTTCACAGTTATCAGTCAATTAAAACTGAAAATTCCAAAAATAAACTGCCACACTGCAATTTAAGCATGTAAACCTTCTCCCAGGTCACATCTTCCACATGCCCTGCACTGAAAAATGTGAATGTGTCTTTCATCCAAATAACATTTTTATACTGGATTAAAAGAAGGAAAAAATGGTTTTTGATTTAACCTGTTTACTTAAATTTGCTGTAAAGAAAAAAACATAGGTAAACTTAAAACTTTTTTTTTCCTCAAAGTAATATTTCTACTGTAAACTGTAAGTTTTTATGTCATATGACCACATGGAAAAAAAAAAAGGTCTGATTTTTTTCTGTATTTCTAATGTGAGTTTTGTTGTTACCATCTTTCGTGACATTTATAGCCATAAAGAAATCACCAGCAGATAGTTTTTAGAATCTTTCAATATCTATTCTGTTGGAGATACTGTTTTCCTAAAACACAAAAAACAAAAATAAAAAAATCTTACACACACCGTCAGAACAGTATAGCTGTCACGGATTGGTCAGGCTCTCACGATCCCCACTCACGAAGATCACCATCACCTGACTTCTAATGAGCACACAGCTGCATCACATTCACGAGCACCAGATAAAAGCACAGCACTCCAGTCGCTCATTGTCCGGGCTCGTCTCGACGAAAGCGGACAACTGAGCGACCACTCAGCGTAGTCATCCTCAACTAAACAAACGATTTACTTACCTGTTCTCTTTGTATTCCTCCCTAGTCTTCCTGGTCCTCCCGTATCGTCCTGTCTTCCAGTCCTTCCAAGTCTGTGTCATCCTCTGTCAGCTGTATCTGGTGTGTGCTGTCCATCCTCGTGTATTCCTGTTACCCAGCCACGGAGGAGAAGACCCCAACATCATTCCTGATCCTCCTGGCTATCCTTCATGTGCTCCTTGTTGTCATTCAATAAACACCCTAACGTTTCCTTACCTCTGTCTCCTGTCCGCTTCATAACAGAAGCCCGGACCAATAACGACGACAACATGAGCACCCCCGATCACTTTCAAGAGCTGGTGGACCAGTTGAAGCGGATTCTACAGCCACCAGCTCCACTTTCCAACGCACCACCAGCACCGAGCACTTCCGCCTCCACAGTTTCTTCTTCGGCCCTTCCTTCCAGTCCCATGGCCCGACCAGCGCCCTACTCAGGCGGAGCGGGGGAGTGCAATGGTTTTCTGTTACAATGTTCCCTCATATTCGAAATGCAACCTTCTCTATATCCCACAGATAAGTCAAAGATCGCCTACATCGTATCTCTACTCTCTGGACCTGCACTTAAATGGGCTGAGACGATCTGGAACCAAGCCGGGCCGGTCATGAATTCCATCACTACCTTCACGGAGTATTTCAAAGAGGTGTTTGGACGTTCTGATGGGGAAGTAGCCGCTGGAGAGCAGCTGTATCATCTAAAGCAAGGTACTCTATCTACACAGGAATATGCTCTCCGGTTTCGCACTCTAGCAGCTGCAAGTGGATGGAATGAGAGATCGTTGTTGACCACGTACCGGCTCGGCTTGGAACCCACTCTCCGAATCCAACTGGCCACATTAGATGATACAATGGGTCTGGAGAGATTCATCCAACATTCTCTCCGATGTTCCGATCGTCTTCGTTCCTATCAACAGGACACCATCACCCCCTCGTCTGCACTCCTCCAATCGCCTGAGTCAACAGCCTCTCCAGAACCAGAACCCATGATAATAGAGTCTGGAAGACTGACATCAGCGGAACGACAGAGGAGGCTGACCCGGGGTCTGTGTCTATACTGCGGTGTCAGTGGACACACCCGTATGGAGTGTCCCCTTCGTCCCATTCGGACTTCAGTGAGTGTATTCAGTACGAATATTGAACAATGTAAACCACTTACTACCACCGTACAAATAACTACTGCCTCTATTTCTCTCCTTGTCACAGCCCTCATCGACTCCGGGTCAGCAGGGAACTTCATCTCCCAATCCCTCTGTCGTCAACTCCACCTCCGTACTGAGGCGTCCTCGCATATATACCAGATACAACCGATAACCCAGTGCACTCGATCTTCGACCCGTATCCATCGACAATGCGAAGACATCCTTCTTCAAGTGGGGGTGTTACATCAAGAGAGGATTCAATTTCTGGTTCTGGAGGGTGCAAATATGGACATCATTCTAGGGCGCCCGTGGCTGGTGAAGCACGATCCCATCATCTCTTGGGGCACAGGAGAGATAAAGAAATGGGGATCTGGATGTACACCTGCCTGTTTTCCAAATCTCCCTCTTCAAGGTCGGAACCCCATTTCTTTGTTTGCAACATCGGTCGAGAGCCCTCCTGAGAAGCAGTCTATCCACATTCCTAAGGAGTACAGCTCCTTTCATGATGTCTTCTGCCCCAAGAGAGCTTCCCAGCTACCGCCGCATCGGCCATGGGACTGCGCGATCGACCTAGTTCCAGATGCCCAGTTGCCAAGAGGTAGGATCTACCCGCTCTCGCTTCCAGAGAATCAGGCAATGGAAGATTACATAAGGGAGGCTCTGAGTCAGGGGTACATACGTCACTCAAAATCACCAGCCGCCTCAAGCTTCTTCTTTGTGGCCAAGAAGGACGGAGGGCTGCGTCCATGCATCGACTACAGGGTCCTAAATAACGGTACAGTAAAATACCGATATCCCCTTCCTCTGGTACCAGCCGCTTTGGAACAGCTCCGAGAAGCTAAAGTCTTCACTAAATTGGACCTCCGCAGCGCGTATAATCTGATAAGAATACGTGAGGGGGACCAATGGAAGACAGCATTCGTGACCCCTACTGGCCACTATGAATACGAGGTCATGCCTTACGGTCTGGTCAACGCCCCCTCCGTATTCCAAAACTTCATTCATGAAGTCCTCCGGGAGTTTCTTCACCACTGTGTAATAGTGTACATAGATGACATCCTCATTTACTCCCGGAGTGAGGCCGAACATCGCCAACACGTTGCGGAGGTCCTACACACATTGAGAGAACATCACCTCTACCTCAAAGCGGAGAAATGCTCATTCCACCAGAAGTCGATTCATTTCCTGGGATACATCATTGACCAAACCGGTATACGTATGGATGGGAAGAAAATTGAGGCTGTTCTATCCTGGTCAGAACCCACTTCCATTAAGGAGCTCCAGAGGTTTCTTGGGTTTGCTAACTTTTATAGACGATTTATCAAGGACTACAGCAGGATTACATCACCTCTCACTAATCTCCTCAAGGGTAAACCCAAAGGACTGGAGTGGACCAAAGAAGCAGCCGCAGCCTTCCGCCTTCTTAAGAAGGAGTTCACAAGGGCCCCACTCCTGACTCATCCTGACCCAAATCTTCCTTTCGTGGTGGAAGTGGACGCATCCACCACCGGCGTCGGGGCAGTATTATCTCAACATCATGATACACCGCCCCGACTGCATCCCTGTGCCTATTTCTCTCGGAAGTTGAGCCCGGCGGAGCAGAATTACAGCATAGGAGACAGGGAGCTTCTAGCAATCAAGCTAGCCTTGGAGGAGTGGCGTCACTGGTTGGAGGGAGCCAAACATCCGTTCCAGGTGATCACAGATCACAAAAACCTCCAGTACATCAAAGAGGCCAAGAGACTATGTCCACGTCAAGCCAGATGGTCACTTTTCTTCTCACGTTTTGATTTCTCCATTTCCTATCGTCCAGGACCCAAGAATCTAAGAGCAGACGCTCTCTCTCGTTTACACGAGCATCACGATCATGAAGAACTCCCAACGAAGATTCTTCCCGAACACATCTCCATTTGTCCGATCACCTGGAACGCTCCTCCAGTCGTTGCCACTCCGGAAGCTCCTGCTCCGCCGGGATGCCCTCCTCATCGGCAGTTCATACCACCTGAACACCGGGTAGATCTGATCCACTCCTTACATACCTCGCTAGGCACTGGACATCCAGGGATCAACAATACTCTCTCGCTAGTATCCCAACGATTCTGGTGGCCAAACATGGCAAGGGATGTGAGGCAATATGTTCAGGGCTGTAAGGACTGTGCCCAATCCAAGAGCCCACGTCATCTACCCGCTGGAAAGCTCCATCCCTTGCCGATTCCGAACCGTCCCTGGTCACACCTAGGAGTGGACTTTATCACTGACCTCCCTTCGTCAGAAGGTAATACCTGTATTCTAGTCATAGTAGATAGATTCTCAAAGTTTGTCAAACTAATCCCTCTGAAAGGTCTTCCCACAGCCTTTGAAACTGCCGACAATATCTTTAATCAAGTCTTCAGGTCATTTGGTATTCCAGAAGATATTGTGTCGGACAGAGGTCCACAGTTCATCTCACGTCTATGGAAAGCCTTCTTCAAGCTCCTAGGTGTGGCCGTCAGCCTCTCTTCTGGATATCATCCCCAAACCAACGGGCAGACAGAGAGGAAGATTCAGGAGGTGGGACGGTTCCTGAGGACCTTCTGCAGTGGTCACCAGAACTCCTGGAGCCAGTATTTGGGCTGGGCAGAATATGCCCAAAATTCACTGCGGCAACCCTCCACCGGACTCACGCCATTCCAGTGCGTCCTGGGCTTCCAACCACCGCTCTTTCCCTGGGATGGCGAACCATCTGATGTCCCCGCAGTGGATCACTGGTTCCGGGAGAGCGAGAGAGTCTGGGACGAGGCTCATCAACATCTGCAGAGGGCAGTCCGTCGAAGCAAGGTAACCGCCGATAGGAGAAGGTCTGAAGAACCCAGATACACACCCGGACAAAAGGTGTGGCTATCCACCCGGGACATACGCATGCGACTGCCCTCTCGCAAGTTAAGTCCCCGATTTGTTGGTCCCTTCACCATCGTGGAACAGGTTAACCCCGTCACCTACAAACTACAATTACCCTCTCACTACCGTATTCACCCTACATTCCACGTATCACTCCTGAAACCCTATCACGATCCTGTTCTTCCCTCCACAGAGCCTGACCACGAAGAGGAACCCCCTCCTCCACTGCTCCTAGAAGAAGGAGCCGTCTACGCAGTGAAGGAGATCTTGCGTTCCCGACGTCGTGGTGGCCAGTTGGAGTACCTGGTGGACTGGGAAGGGTACGGCCCCGAAGAAAGGACATGGGTTCCCAGAGCTGATATTCTCGATCCTAGTCTCATGGTGGAGTTTCATGAGAGCCACCCTGAGTTCCCAGCGCCTAGAGGCAGAGGGAGACCACCACGGCGTCGGAGGTGTCGGCCCTCAGGAGCGGGCTCTGGGGAGGGGGGTACTGTCACGGATTGGTCAGGCTCTCACGATCCCCACTCACGAAGATCACCATCACCTGACTTCTAATGAGCACACAGCTGCATCACATTCACGAGCACCAGATAAAAGCACAGCACTCCAGTCGCTCATTGTCCGGGCTCGTCTCGACGAAAGCGGACAACTGAGCGACCACTCAGCGTAGTCATCCTCAACTAAACAAACGATTTACTTACCTGTTCTCTTTGTATTCCTCCCTAGTCTTCCTGGTCCTCCCGTATCGTCCTGTCTTCCAGTCCTTCCAAGTCTGTGTCATCCTCTGTCAGCTGTATCTGGTGTGTGCTGTCCATCCTCGTGTATTCCTGTTACCCAGCCACGGAGGAGAAGACCCCAACATCATTCCTGATCCTCCTGGCTATCCTTCATGTGCTCCTTGTTGTCATTCAATAAACACCCTAACGTTTCCTTACCTCTGTCTCCTGTCCGCTTCATAACAATAGCAGAAAATGTTGGCGTTTTTAAAACCCTGACTTTTCCAAACCGCAGTATACCATGAAAATGGTTATTGTCCCATGCCTAATATGTATGTAATATTGTTAAGGTCAAAATACAATTTTACTTGAATTCAATTAATCCATGGTCTATAAAAACTTTATTTTACCCTTTGAGCCTATTTTATTTTTCATCGAGCAGAATAAATATTTAGATTAAAATAAAAAATACATTTTTAATTGAGTTAAAAAAAGTACTATAATTTGAGCGTAATTTATAAATTTAGTTGTAACAAATTATAGTATTTTTAAGGTTGGTCCAAAGCAAGATTATACTTTTATCTAGGTTTAAAAAGTATATAGTTTTCTACTTTGTACTAAAGTAAAATATTTAAATTCAGGGTATCTACATTAAACATTATTTTTACTTAGCATTCATGTAATTTTTTTCTTGACCACAATTTTTTTATTTAGATTAAATTAAATTGTGTAGTTTGAACCAAAATTGTTTTATACTTTGAGAAAAAACAAGTTGGTTTAAAATGTTAGTCAGTGAAGACACAAGCAGACTTCAGTCTTTGACCACTGACTCACATCTCAGCTTTCTGCCTCTTCAATTCCACATTTTCAATAGACTAAGCCAAGCTTAACAATAGTTTATATTTGAAAAACATGACTTCAGACCCTTGTATTCTTTTCCATTATTACACTCCATGTGTCTAGCTGCTTTTGAATGTAAGAATGCATTCAACAACCCTAGCAAAAGATCCTCCTTCAGACACAATGTTCTCTTTTGTGGTGTGTGATGCCTGGTGGTAACCTCACAGGATGGTACATGGCTACTTTCACACAATGTTTTGTATCAAACCAACATAAAAAACAGCATCTTGTTTACACAGAAGATTTTAACTTATTATTAGATTTCTTTGTGCAACTTTATATAAGGTTTGTTTGACTAGTATGTAATTACACAAAAAATGTAATGTTACAGTAGGAACAATGTACAATGTACTTGTAGTATATCTATGCTGAATAGCAAAACACTTGTTTTTTTTTTAGGATGAATACAGTTTATATATGATTTAAGGGTGGGTTATAAGGATGGGTTACTACAGATGTCTATACATAAATTACAGCTGTATTTGCTCTGAGGAATTTTTTTCATCTTATGTTTGTAAACACCTGTAAATTTATGTTAACACAAAATACACAATGCAATGTCTGACAAGACAAAATAATTAAAATGTTCAGTACATAATTTGTGACTATAAACTGTGATTTGGGAACAATGTACTGTATCAATTCAAAGATTACCATCAGAAGAAAAAGACAAAAAAAAAAAAACAATAAGCTTTATAACTTAAGTGCATACAAATGTGTAATAGCTAGAGTATATATAGACTAATAGCTTGGTGAAGTTTTGTTCCTTGCCACTGTAGCCACTGGCTTGCTTGGTTTGGGACTTGTGGAGCTGCACATCAATGGATGTGCTTTTCATAGTTTGGACTCTCAGCAGTGAAAATTAACCCACACTGAACTGAACTTTAACTCTGAAAACTGCACTGACACAGTTTCAATTTACTAGAACCTCTATGTTTAGCTGCTTTGACACAATCTACATTGTAAAAGCGCTATAGAAATAAAGATGAATTAAATTGAATAGCTGATGACAGCAGCCATGAGTGAACTATAGAGTACCTACCCTGTCATTTTCTCCTTTTTCTTCTACATATCATCTATATACCTGTTATTAACACTCATCTGTTCACATAATTTGCCCTAAGCATGATCTAATTACTATTGATAAATACATACTGCACCAGGGCTCCTTTCAAAAGCAGTCAGGTTAGAATCTGCATCTACTTGTCCAATGATAGAATCTGTAACGCCTGTTGGAGCCTGGCCTGAAGTCATGCTATTACACAGCTAAAGCACTGTACCTGTGTAATGTGACTACTGTTTAGTCACATTTCAATCATCATAATGAATCAGACAAATCCAAACTTATGTCACACTAAAGTTTGGGCATGCAAAATTCTGTTGTATGAAACTGCGAAAAGGGGTGGAAATAAACAAGATGATTAGATATTTAAAAATGCAAGTGATTGGTCCATATTTTAAATTTCTGTACATAGAGGGCATGTTTTGGTCTCACGCAGTCATGTGATGTTATTTCACAAATCAGAGTTCATCAAGCTTGAACTTTGCAATGCAGCGAACTGCGCAACTTGTTGCACGAGCTTGTGTTTCTGGTCTGCTGCATTCGCTTGTATATGAATGGAAGTCTATGGGGTGAAAAGTGCAGTATGACCGCAGCTTTACATTGAAGTGAGTGTATGTTTTAATCAATCAATCAATCAATCAATCAATCTTCTGAGAGAACTGAACCAACAACACCCATCTAATTCGGTAGACCAATATAAAGTAATACCTTAAAAGTATTTTGATTTGTTATTCAGTTTGTTCAAAAGGGAGATAATACATAGCCTTGATTTTGTAAATTGAGAAACGATTAAACGTTCAAAAACTGCTAACAAAAGTAGTTTTTTATTGGTAGTTTGAGCAAAAATAATGTCAGTTAACAAGGGAAATTGCAAAAGTGAAGCTAGTTGCATGTAATGAAAGGCTGCAAAAACATAATAATAAATTAATATATTTACCAGAAGTCATAAACTATGTTAAATGATGACAAATATAAGATGATTGCATGCACATATTGTAGCCATTACCCATTATGTCACAAAAGAACTATAAAATAAAACTCTACTTTTGGTGATGTTTATGTTGACTTGGTTACAATGGTTATGAACTTTAGTTTTATGAAAGTGAAATACTGGCCACCTCTCAAAGTACTTTACTGCTTACATCTGGAATACTCATTTCCACATCTAATAAATTCCTAATGGAAAATTACTTAGGAATGGATATTCCATTTAGAATACCCTGATACGTTCAAAAACACTCAATATAACAAAGTAATTATGAAAGTAACCAAGTCTCACCGTTGTAGTTTTCACTCTGCCACTTGGCTGTGTACAAGTCCAGCCAGATTTATTTACTAACAGGTCACACTCTTCATCCTCTAGACAGGGCACCATGTCACACCACTGCTTGGTCTTTACGATACGAGCTGTGGATCAAGACCAGAGAAAAGGTTAAGAAGATGTGATCAGGAAGGCAAGTACAAACACAAAAACAACATGCAGCTCCAAAAATTTTAGGCAATACAATGGAAATTATGTTAAATAAAGACAACCGAAGAACACAAAAAGAATTATTGTTAGGTTGGAAATGATAATAATGCTAAAAAGTAATAGCAAATATTCATGCAATGTTCTGGTGATAACAGCACTCCTCCAACTGCTTTAGATTGTATCACTCCACCTGCACCATTTATCACAGCAAGTGTTATTACTGAGGACTAAACTTACAGTATTTATAAAGATAGCTCCTGTTTCCATGATTTCGGATTTGTGACTCATCAGTCGTTTATTACCCACCAAGACCACCATTACGATGGGTACTTCTTGTGGAATCTATAGTGCTATATTAGGTAAACATGACATAATTATTTTTTTTTGCTTATGACTAAGTACTATATTTGGACAAACTCATCTGTTATTTATTCCAGAGAAATTAGATTTGATCGACGGTTTATACCTTTATGTAAATGAAATAATATTTTAAAATGTTTTTGGTTTTTACTTTAACTTCTTTTGACTGATTTGCTTGGAATCTATACATTGTTTGTTGCATTGTTTTGTTCAGTAAATGGTAACTGATATAAAGCAAAGCAGTGGAAAAAATTAAGCAAACCATTTGAGAACTTCTAAAGTAGAGTATATACAATACAATCTCAAGGCAATTTGTAACTTTTTGATTTAGTGGCTAATTCGTATGAATTCGTACCATCTAATTCGTACAATTTAATACAATTTGCTCATCCCCCAATGACGTTTGGGTTTTGGTGTGGGGTTAGGTGCCATGCCTCCATTTTAAAATCGTACAGATTCGTACAACTGAACTCGTACGTATTTGTACGAAATAGCCACTAAACTGACAAAACGTAAAATACTTACGTCTTCTCGTGAGATCAGGCTGGTATATTTATAAACTGATATTGATTTTGTTTTATGACAAGTTTTCATTAACTTGCATTACAATCTTACTACACAAATGGTTTCCAAGGTCATGTATGTAATGTTGAATAAATGTAAGACCTATCAAGTGGTAGGTTTATATGTAACTATTGATACCAGCACATCTTTATCTAATACAGGGGTGCCCAAACGTTTTCTTATAAATGGCCAACAACCAAACTTGATTGAGGACTGTGGGCCAAAGTTAAATATAGCGTATTACTTTATAACCATTAAATTTGCCATGGGTAATTTTCTAATTTAATTGCTAATATTTAAAAATAACGATACTTTAAAATATAATTATTAATGATGTGGTATAATTTTTAAAGTTTTATAATGATCTTATTATAGTAAAAACACAATCCCATTTATAACACAAAGGAATTCAATGCTGAACGTTAAATTTGAAATGATGATCTCTGTCAAAGGCATTCACCCCTACCAACTGCCCATAGTTCTCCTTCTCTTTTTAGATTGAATGGTGGGCCAAACCAAAGGTTACCCTGGGTCAACTTTGACCCACAGGCCCTAGTTTGGCCATTTCTGATCTAATAGTATGTTTGGGGTAGTGAAAGAGTTTGAATGCATATTCCTGACAAAACAAGCAATACATCTGAATGTGCATGTTTTTCCACTTGCAGCCAGACAGTGAGAGAAAGAGAGAGAGAGATGATTACCAATGCAATATGCGCTAAAGCATTCTTTACTGCGCATTATTTATAAAACTTACATGTAATATGGCGCTCTTTCTTCTAGCTAATGCTCTCTCCTGCCACCATGATCTCCTGGATATTTTGTTTAATTTACAGGCTTTAGGAAGCCACTATGAATATGTGGAATTCTCCAGGAGCTTCTGGGAACAGCTTATGTGAAGATGCTTGAAACACATCACATGTATGCGAAAAATTTATCATGTGTATGTTGAATAAACATTGACCACTTAATGACATCATTCAGGGATGTAAAATATTAAGCAGCAGCTTTGTTATTAACAGCAGAGTATACATAGACAAAGCAGCATGTGTATTAATAACAGTAACATTAGTCCTGAATTTTACCGGTAGTGCAGTATTGTCCCAATTATGTAAAATACTGGTTCTCAATACCCATCCCTAGTCCCTGATTTATCATCAAGGGTTGCCACAGTGGAATGAATCACCAATTATGTTTATTTAATGCTGATCCTATATAGTCTCTGTTCTGTCGGGAAAACTGGTGCACTCATATGATACCCAAGAGAACACGGGAAGAAAATTCAAACTCCACACAGAAATGTCACCTGGCCCAGCCGGGACTTGAACCAGAGGCCTATTTGCTGCAAGGAGACAGTGCTAACCACTGCAACATTACATAGGCAGAATCATGCAGAGAACTGATAATGGAGCACAATGCTATCAATTTAATATGGTAATTTGCAATTAAATGAAAGCCTGTTGCAACAATAATTAACACAATTGAACATAAACGGTAAGGATGCCTGCTTAAACCCATCCAGACTGCACTGGATAAAAAAAAAAAAAACCTTATTAAGTGGTGCATGTAACCACAGTGCCTATAATCTGATGTCATAAATCACTGACACACTAGCCTTGCCAGTTAATTTGAGCTATTGCAACATTTTAATCAATTTCATCTGGGGTCGCAACATCCACAAGGAGCCGTTGAAACTTCCAGACATTTTCTGCTTGTGTGTAGCTAGTTTCCAGGTGGAAGTGGAAAGATTCAAGGACAACTCAACATTATAAAATAAAAACAACCTGGATGTAATCTGCCTCTGGGATGGGGCTAGACGCACAGTTCATCTGGAGGCGATAAGAGAAGGTATAACATCATTACACGCACACTGGGACACTCATCTTGTTGAAATGCTTTATCACACTCACGTCAACAGCCAGGAACCCTGGGTAATAAATCTTACCTAATGCTGTAGAAAGGCGAGGTCTGGCAGAAGAGAGTAGATATACAAGAGGGCAAGAGCTCAGCCAGATCTGATAGTAGCTTTGCATTTTAAAATGTATGCAATCTAGGTATAGCCATCAAATCTAAGTACAGTCAGTCAGGTTTTAGCCAATAATCAGTTTGTAAATTAGTCTGGGCTTGAATAAGCTAGCTTGCATCTGAAAGGACTGAGGATTATGAACTGGTTTCACAGAGAATAGAGCAATCGTGGATTTTCTTGTTTACCTAGCTGAATTATTTGGATTGAGCAATTCCAACAATGAAAAATAATAGAAATTTGATGACTTGTGCCAAACATTTGAGAAAATGTGACTGCTTAAACGAGAAGGGTATAAAGGGAGGCCAGCTCCAAATAGGCAGGACAGCTACAAGTGGTTGGGACTTGAGCCCCAAGTGGGCTGTACAAACCTTGTGGAGTTTGCATTCATTTATTTAATGTCTTGTACATGACATGCATGGAGTTCAGCCTATTGTGTTTTACCGACATCTACACCAGGGGTCACCAACCCTGTTCCTCGAGAGTTCCAAACACACCTGAACCAATTAACATGACCTGATAATCACAGACAAATGTGCTGGATCAGGGTTGCAACTGAAATCTGCAGGAACAGGGTTGGTGACCACTGATCTACACCTACCACAACCCTAAACCCAAGCTCACAGAAACCTGTTGTGTTTTATTAACCTCTACAGCTACCACAACCCTAAACACAACCTGTTGTGTTTTATTAACATCTACACCAATGGTCTCAAACTCAATTCCTGTAGGGCCACAGCTCTGCATAGTTTAGCTCCAACTACCTCCAACTCACACCTGCTTAATAGTCTCTAGAAGTTTTGAACACCTTGATTAGTTGGATCACTTGTGCTTGATTTGGGTTGGAGCAAAATTGCGCAGAGCTGCAGCCCTCCAGGAATCGAATTTGAGACCTATGATCTACACCTATCACAACCATAAACCCAACCTACTTGTTGCGCAAGTCCCTCCCACCTGGTGGGCACCCAACCTACTTGCAGCATAACTCCCTCCCACTTCTCATATCTAAGTAATACATTTTTCCTCTAGGAACTTTTCAAGGATATTTACGAATGCTGTCATGTGACATTTAGCTAATATTTGGCTTTTCAGTTTTCATGCTGTGTGTTTTAATACTGACACTTTTAAGCACATTCCCAAGTTCAATTAATTTCATTTTAATAAAGTTATTTATAGCAGTACATTGGATCATGACTTGTTTCATGAATTACTTTAAGACACATAGTGCTTCCATGCTCTATTGGTCTCGTCCAGTCTTATGTCCCCTGGCCTTGCTCTGGTGATAGCTCCTCCATGTCCTGGCTGTGTTCCCATCCTCTCTGCTCTCATGCATTAAAATTCTCAGCAGCACTGATGCACAGTAATGACAGCTCAAAGACCCTTTTAAGCAAATTTAGTATGTCTTCATTTTAGCACATCCTTTCCAACATGGCATGCCATTGTCAGTTCACTCTATCCTCTCCTAGTGGTTTTTCCCTATTTTTTCTTTTAATCTCTACCTTTTTTTTGTCAAAACATAGTGTTAAACCAATTAGCATAGCACAGTTAGCCTCATTAAATTATGTGGTAGATACACTATCTTCAGTAATATTACAGTGATAGAAGTACTGTCATGGTTGTAGGTGTGTGTGCACTTCTGGTATTGTCTTGTGTTGTTGTCATGTGGTTATGTTTTGCTTACCTCATTGTATGTTGTTGTGGCATGCTAGTGTTGTTGTGGTCACATGGTTATTGCTACAGTATGTCGATCAGCCGCCCAGCTGTGGCTAATTACCACAGCTATATCTAAGCAGTGGTCCTTTGTTTCATTGTCAGTTCGTTGTTTTTGTTCATGCTACTCTGTATCTTGTCAGGACACTCGTAAGAGATAAATCCAAGATTCAATTTTTCAATTCAATTCACCTTTATTTCTATAGCACTTTTACAATGTAGATTGTGTCAAAGCAGCTTCACATAGAAGATTATAGTAAATTGAAACAGTGTCAGTCCAAGATGCAAGTATTTTTATTGACCGGAGGTCAAAAATAATAGTGAAATAGCATCCAAAAAGTGATTTTAAGTGAGCAATAGACAATTTAGATTAGCAGAATCATGGGTTGATAGCATCCAGAAGTCAGCCAAAACCAGGCAAACAGACCAGGGCCCTGTTTCAGAAAGGAGATCAAGTGAAAACTCTGAATAAGTTTCTCTCCCCGAAATGAGAGAAACTCTGGGTTTTCCGTTTTAAAATGACAGGCTTGTCAAACTCAAGAAAGCTTGAGAAACTCAAGCTTGTTTCTGAAAGAGAGGTAACTTTAACTCAGAGCCAGTTACCGTGGTAACTTAAGCCTAGTTCACACTACAGGATTTTAAACATCGGCAGATCGCTGTGCTGTTCACACTACATGACTTGATTTTGTGTCTTTTAATCGCTGTGGTGTTCACACTACATGACACTACATAAATGATCCACAAGAGGGGGGTGACACAATACAAGATCTGACAACAACTAGTTCCTCAACAGCTCAGTCCAGCTACCAAACCACAGCCAATTAAATGGAGGAGTCATCAGAAAAAGCTGAACACTGCTTGTGTGCTGACATCACTGACAGCGACAAGCTTTCAAGGAAGCATTTAAAAACATCGTCAATCAGCTGATGCATCAGCGGATCAATCGCTCATCTGCAAGGTTCGAGTGGATTGATACACAGAGAGTTTTTGATTTTTGTAATTTAATAACTCTTTGAAATAAAACGAACATATCTACAACACTCTGACGTTTCCTAAATATCTGTGTATTTCTTTCTAACATTGTTATTTTGTAAATTACAAAACAGTAAAGAACTGAGCATTTCTTACTGTAATTACCATATTGGTCAAAATGACTGCATGCATGTCTGCTACTTTTCACTGTGACTTTTTTTTGCCTAGCAACTTCCTGCTAACATAAACATAACTTTCTGATAGCAAAAACATAAATTTACTTCAGATATATCTTCCAAAACAGCCTATTCTGTGCCGGGAAATAGCTCCTGGTTTAAAGTAAAAATGAAAGTGAGACCCAGACTGTGTTCTAGGATCTTAACTACATATTTACAGGCTGTATTACCAAAAAAGATAATATTTTTAGGGTAATGTTGTCATCAAATATGATGCCAGACATTCAGAGCTTAATTTTAATATCTCAATAGAAGCTTTGAATGTAAATATGACTTGACAATATGATGTTTTATATGAGACCGGTCAGAATGAGCAGTATGGTAATTCTAATAGTTACAGAATACTAGTTCCACTGTTAATATTGCCTATACTCGTGTCTGTGTTAACGCAGAATGAAGGGAGTGCATCGATGCCTATTCTGGCTAATCACAGACGTTTCTCTTGAGTTCCTGAGCACATGGTCATTCAGCTCATGTTGATATGCTCTCCCATTGGCTGCAGCTCGTCACTACATCTGACCGCACGTTGGGGTCGAGTCGGCCGACTGCTCTGAAATAGTCAGCATGCTAGATATTGGATTTCCGTCTGCGAGGTGTCTGCGACGCTTCAGCGAGCCTCTTTGATGCGTTGTTCAGTAGTTCACACATAAAGACTGGCGAATGCCAAGCACCCGATCATTTCTTCCCGATCACAGCCCGATCTGTCGGTGATCTCGTTAACTTTCAAATCAGGCTCAAATCAGGCTTAAAATTCTGTAGTGTGAGCTATGCTTTACTCTGTGAACCTAACCTGGTCAGGAGCAGGTTTTATTCTCTAAACTTGGAGTTTCTGTCAGCCTCCTCTACTTTTTTTTAAAGACTAATTGGTATTTCTCGCATTTGGATATGCGCATAAAAAAATTGGTTGATGGAAACACCAAGATGCACATAACTTTTGAAAATACGCATACAAAACATACTCCAGCAACTGAGTAGGATAAACTTTCTATTCGATGAAAAAAGATGTGCATAAACTATGATAGAAACACTTTTACAGAACAAATTGCAGTATGTGCATTAAAAAGGTTTGTTAAAAGAAATCATATGATGATGAAAACGTGTGTGAATAGACAAACCAGCAGGCTGAGCACATTGTAAAACATCTGAAATGTTGTTTTGGTCATTCTAAAATGCTTTAACCATTTTAGTATTAGTGTTATTATATTATTAATTACATCCAGAGTGTCTGGAGCGTGTCAAGAGCGTCTGTTCTCCACGTCTCATGGCTTCAATAGTCACCATGCGTTCATTGTGTGTCGGCATTGTCTTCTGAGGGGAAAGTGATTTATTAAATAAAGAAAAATTCACGCAGCTTCTACCGCAGTATATTCTGTTTTTACTGTTGATATTTGCCGCCAGGAAGTGACGATTTTGTTCTCTTTGTTTCATTGGATGGAAACGCAGCTTTATTTGCATATCTTTATGTGATATTGCAGTTTTGCACATAAATTAATTTAACATTTTTGGATAGAAACATAGCTATTGTCTACATTTCAGTCACACAAAGAATGAACTCACGAACGAGAATAGTTTGGCCTTTTTTATTGAATAATTATCTGAAATTCACTGACCTTCGACATGTACTGTAACTAGATTAATGGGATTATTCCTCATTCTAAAAACAAATTTTTAGTTCTGCTTGATTAAAAAGGCAGACACACAAGTGCACTTTTACATCTTTTAAAAACTCAATTTCAGAAATGTTATCAATAAACTGATCAACATGTGTAAAAGTGGGAACCTTAAATTAAACATTTCCACTGAACATTAAGTGAAGGTTATATGCATTCTTGTTTTGTCAAATTTGTTGTAGAAACTATGCAGTAGCCTATTTTATGTAATTTAAAGCAATTACATCTGAAATAAATTCAAAATTACGGCCAATTCCCCACATTTTCAAGTGAAAAGTTAATAAACATCACACATTACATTACTTATGTTTTATACTTAAATATTTAAATATTTTAAATGTAAACTTACACATTAACTTGAACAGCTATGTTTTCCCACGCTAACTGTCCCTGTTTCATTGATGCAGTGGTGATTTTTTAAAAATATATGGTCATATTTGCTATAAATTTGCATGAGCACATCAAGTTCAGCTGGAGAAAGAAATGCTGATCTCTTTTTTCAGATGTTACCATGGTGAATCATAATATCTGGGCTCCATTGATGATGCCTTTTTATAGTTGCGGTGTGTGCGCTTAAATCTGACTTAGTCTACTCAAAGTTGATTGACCTAACTCAGATCAGTTTTAATCTCTTGGTAAGTCAACTCAGAGTTTAAACTCAAAGTTGGTTGAACCTCCTTACTGAAGCAAGCCCCAGATAATCCAGTGAAAGCCCACGAGAGTCCTTACAAGATATACAGACATGTTTTAAAATCTTTAAGACTTTTCCCATCCAATGTGTCTTATACAGTGCCTATAGAAAATCATCATATACCTTTAAAATAACAAATTTATTTGTCATAAAGTCTGAAATCAAATCACATTCTATCTATAATCTATTTTCAACCTTTAAAATGTTTTTGTAGCCTTCTTCCAACCTGTGCCTTTCTACAACTCTATCCCGAAGGTCTTTTGAAAGCAGGGTGTAATGTGAGTAAAGATATAGCATTTCACAGGGTATGATGATTTTCTATAGGCACTGTATCACTGAAAATTGAGAACTTTCATTTGGTATATGACACATAGTCAGGATAATTTGATGTGTGCCAATTTTAAATATAAGCTTTTCTTTAAATTTGCCTTTTTTTAAAGTAATGATTTTCAGAGTCTGAAATGAAACAACTATTTGCATGACCAACTCAATCAATATTAAAGACATCAAGGTTTTATTTCCACAGAATATTCTTTACATTGTGTAGGATGATTTTTGTTTAAAAGAAAGAAAGAAAGAAAGCGAATCACAACAAAAAAGATTTTTCATAGAGTGGTTTTCATAGACCGGGTTAAATATAATTTTATGAAGTTCATTCATTCACTTTCTTTTCAGATTAGTCCCATTAAAAATCAGGAGTCACCACAGCAGAATGAACCACCAATTTCATAAAGTATTTACCTATATATTTAGTTTTAAGGTACTAATATGTATCCATAAGGTACTAATATGTATCCGTAAGGTACTAAAATGTATAATATGTATCGGTATGGACTAATTAGTTAGATTAGACTAATTAGTTGAAGTCAGAACTATTAGGCCCCCTTTTAATTTTTTTTTTCCTTTTTTAAAAATTTCCCAAGTAATGTCTAACAGAGCAAGGAAATTTTCACAGTATGTCTGATAATATTTCTTCTTCTGGAGAAAGTCTTATTTGTATTATTTCAGCTAGAATAAAAGCAGTTTTTAATTTTTAAAAAAACATTTTAAGGTCAAAATTTTTAGCCCCTTTAAGTAAATATTTTTTTTGCTAGTCTACAGAATAAATCATTATACAATAACTTGCCTAATTACCCTAACCTGCCTAGGTAACCTAATTAACCTAGTTAAGCCTTTAAATGTCACTTTAAGCTGTATAGAAGTGTCTTGAAAAATATCTAGTAAAACATTATTTACTATCATCATGGCAAAGATAAAATAAATCAGTTATCAGAAATTTGTTATTAAAACTATTATGTTTAGAAATCTGTAGAAAAAAATCTTCTCTCCGTTGAACAGACATTGGGGATAAAAATAAACAGGGGGGAGGCTAATAATTCAGGGGGGCTAATAATTCTGACTTCAACTGTATGTATACCTTCTTATTTATACTCTATGTATATACAAGGTAGACATATCTACCTAATTGGTCCATACTGGTCCATCTTATATCTTTAAATGCTCCCTCCCCCTTTCAATCCATTTCAATAAAAATAAAGTTAAAATAAATAATATAATAAAATAAAATATGGGGGTTTTATGAACTCTTAAAGCTAATGTGCTTGGAAAGGCATATGTCCGAATGCTTCTGACAATATAGTGTATACATATATTGTGTTATTTAATGAACTGTTCTACTTTTTTATTGGATAAAATTAGTCAGTTTACTGCCTCTCATTCTGTATGGAGGGGGCAGTGTGTGTTTACACTAGCTGCTGTTTGGTAAATGCCAGGCTGAACCCTAATTGGCAGACACATTTGGCACAACACTATTAGCCGAGATTGTCTGTCTGTTTGGTTGTGCCGTGGGGCAGTGCGGACCAGTGCACACAGCCCAGCATCTGCAAACCTCACCCTGAGTGATATCATGGACTCACAGATGCATGCTGACATTTCCCCCTTGCAGCAGGAGTAGCTGAGAGCCAACGGTGGAAATGTCAACCCTTACATGAGCCATGCAAAAATAAATAAATAAATAATTTATTTTTAAAGTCTGTCAGTGAGCAAGGAATTTTTCCAGACTCCAATGTGAGGACAAACTGCAAAGTTTCTCAATCTGCATTTGTAGCATGTTTCCTAAAATGTTTAATATATTTTAGTTATAATTATTTTTTTCAAATTTGTATAACATATTAAAGGGCACAAAAGATAAAAAAAACATCTTTTGTAAGCTGTTTGGACAGAACTGTGTGCAGGTATAGTGTGTTCACAGCCATTTCGGAGTGAAAGAAACACAATAAGCCTCTTTTTTTAATTTTCCTGACGTTAAAAATATGATCCAAATCCCTCCCAATGTGACGTAGGAATGCAGTTTCCCCACCCACCAAATTAATTGACAGCAATGTATTAACATGTCTCTGTAGTAACGCATATAATCATATCAACAAGACAGGATGTGTGCAAAGCAGCTGGCATTAAAAGATCTGTTCAGCTCTCTGTAATCATCAATCATCATCAAATGTGAGCAAGAATCAGTTTTACAAGTTTAAGATGTTTTTAAAACAGTGCATGTTTGTAATGAATTACAATGATTTTACCGTCTTTACTTTATCACCGCAGCCGTGTTTCAGTACAATTATAAAAGAAGACACTTAAGTCGTTGACGTTAAATAAGGTTTATTTTGTACATTAACATAACGGATATCCATACAGCAGTGGATATTGACATGTATCCGATCACATTTGCGTGCAAAGTTAAACGCGCACGCTGTGTGTGTGTCCGCTGTGTGTATCTGTGTGTGTGCATGAACTATGTAACGACATTGTATGGGACTTGACTCATTAACTCCACAACAAATACATCAAATAAGCATTGGTAAAGTTCTTACTGTAGTATTTCTCACAAACGTTACGTGAGATCTGCTTCCTTCATGTCTGTCACTGTGCTGTTTATCAGGAAACAACAGTGAGAACTAGCTTGAAAGGCACAGGCAACAAAAACAGCTACATGGTTGTTCAGAGCAGAAAATCCAATATTCTGAAAGGTATAATAAATAATCTGATGGGTGTTTTGAGCTGAAACTTTACAGACACATTCTGGAGACACAAAAGACTTATCCTAAATCTTAAAAAGAGGGTAAAATAGGTGCCCTTTAAGTCATGTTATAAGACAATTCACATTTCATTATGAAATTGTGTAAATCAAGACCTTACAAGATAAATAAACTATGAATATAATAACACTCACTCAATTCCTTATACTTATTCCCTTATTTATCAGAGGTACAAAATGCCATCCTAATCTGACAAGGAAACAGAACTATTTAACGTTTTCTCAGTTTAGTGGGTAATTTGTAACAATTCATATGAGTTTATTTGTACAAAAATATAATATTTTTAAAAGAAGGCAAGGCATTAAACCTCACCCCTAAACCCAACCATCATTAGGGGATGAGCAAATCATATTAAAATGTACACATGAGATCGTACAAATCCACATGAATTAGCCACCAAACCAAAAAGTTCTGCTTTGATGTGAGGCAGCACTGGAAATGGCAATTAAATAAAATAATTTTACACAGAATCTGCGCGTGATTTCTGCAGATTTTAGCCCATTGTTGAGTCTATGTATTTACTTGTGTAAATGTGTGTAATTTATATTTATTCAGTTTTTAAATTCATTTCACTAATATTATTGATATATATTAATAATAATATTAAAATGTTCATATGATTTGTAATATGTAATATGTTCTGTCTTTTAGTAGAGATATTATATGAGACACTTGCTTTGTTTTCCAAATAAGTAGATCTAATTGGATTAGCATTGTAAACATTAAATAAAATTAAACATTTATTATTTGCTGATTTCATACATTAAGTTTTTAGTTATGATACTCCTAAAATCATTTTGCATAAATCTGCAGATTTTTTTACACAATTTTCAGCAGAAATAGCAAAAAATGCCAGCATATTCTATCTGGCCCACTAATGTTTCTTGTTTTAATAGTATGTTAAATAATGCAGTGTACATTGAAATAAAGTTATATGGATTATAATACATTTTGATGCTTTTCTGAATTGAAAAATTGAAAAAAAAATAGACTAAATGATTTGTAGATTTTTTTTTGTTATCTGCCTTAAAATGCTGATGATAGCTGGACCAATTTACATGTTGTAATACGATAGCAGCCCCATGTGGCAATGTTAGTGGAGCTACAGTATTTGATTTCTCTTATAGGCCCCATAGAACTGAAATTGTTTTAAAGGAGTGTGCTAATATTAAAAGAATGTAATAATATCAAGTTTGCAAAAGCACCCTGTGGCATACAGTACATACTGTAGCTTTGTGTGATTAAAGTGAGCAAGCAGACATATAGTATGAACTTATCCATTTACACGTGTATACTGAAAATATAAGATAGGCAATAGTTTGAAAAAAAAAATGGTAACTTATGAATTTAACCCCATACTTGTAAAAATTATTAGCCCCTTTAAGCTATATTTTTTTCGATAGTCTATAGAACAAACCATCGTTATACAATAACTTGGCTGATTACCCTAACCTGCCTAACCTTATTAACCTAGTTAAGCCTTTAAATATCACTTTAAGCTGTATAGAAATGTCTTGAAACATATCTAGTCAAATATAATTTACTGTCATAGATAAAATAAATGATTAGTTATTAAGTTATTAGAAATGAGTTAATAAAACGATTATGTCTAGAAATTTGTTGAAAAAAATCTTGTTTCTGTTAAACAGAAATTGGGGAAAAAATAAAAAGGGGGGCTAATAATTCTGACTTCAACTGTACATACATCCACACATACAAAAACAGCAGCATTCAAATCAGGAAATGCTTTGATGAATAATTTAAACACTAAAGCATCAAAATTAATAATTTAGCAGGAAAATATATGACTCTATAAAAAGTTGTGACAATAAAAACACATACATCAAGTAAGTCTTTTTCTTGGCTGTATTTTCTAGCCTATCCCATATCCTCTTTTCTTGCCCCATGGGCAGAGATGTTCAAAATCTACCCTGTGACCCTCTGCCCATGCCTATTTCACAGCTCAGTTCACACATTATTAAGGTGTAAACAGCACATTCACACATTTCCTGTATTGCAGGGCACTGCAGGCAGACCTGAAAGTCACATTTCCTGTGATTTATTACTTTATTGCTCTAAAAGATGAGCTGTACGATTCCAATTTACACTTGTGAAACCATTTAGATAAATAATTACACATTATTTGACAATGTCTACTAACAAATTGCCAACTACTACATAACAACACAAAATAACAAACCAAAATAACCTGATTTATGCACAAAATAAGAGTTCATAATGTTTACTAGCGCATATTATATTCATATTTAATAGAAAAATATAAATAGAACAAAAATAATTTTATATATAATTAATAAGTATATAATATTTGAAAATAAAAACAGTGAACCATTCAAAATAGGACGGTATTAATTGTCATATTTAGAGAAATGTTGTAATAATGTTTTGTAATATTCCTTCAGGGATTTATTACTGTTGTGGGGGCTCAGCTTAACACTGAGATACTAAACCACCCAGTCCTATAAAGGACTACTTTGGCATCATGCTCTGCCTGTATCCCATCTACTCTTGATGTTCTGAAGATGGAGAATGGACCAAACTGGTCCCATATAGGTCCCTGTGGTCTTGACCCAGTTAAGATCTTCTGTAAATGATGACCTGTGCCCACACTTACAGACAAGCTTTATGGAGACAATAAATGAGTGTGGCGTTTGGCTGCAGGGGAAGAAAGCTAATTATTTTTTTGCATTTAGAGTAATGCATTGCTAAGCTTGATACACCTGCATTACAGCATCATACCAGAATCCCTCTCCATATAAATGTGCTGAGTTTCCAGATCAAAATCTGTCTCAAAGCTCTGACCCTATTCCTTTGGAAGCCTTTTATCTTACCGTTGGTTTTGGAGGACAATTCACTGATAAAATAGCAGCCCACACAGCCTAAGGTGGCTTACTGGTTCTGTTTATCTGGTCTTCCAGTCAGATCAAGCTTGTCTCTAGTTGGTCGACTGTATCTTCCAGTTTGATGTTCTTAACATTAATAGAATCACTCTGAGAGCCATTAGAGCAGATCTGACTGTCACATCCATCCATCCATCCCAGTAATCTGTCTTGCTTTCCAGTAAAATATGTAAAAACATAAACATTAAACTTTTTTCCCCTATGAGAAACAAAATGAAATACTGTATTTTATGCAAGTCTTGCATTTGTTTTATTTATAATAAAATTGTAAACAAGTTACTTCTTCTTCTAGCATAACCTTCTAAATTTAGGACATTTTTTAAAAGCTATATGCCAATAGCTTGTAGCGACTTAAAATATTACAACCGATTAATACATCACTTGACCTGTCGGGATCATAGCCCGCCATCAAACCTTAATCAACATAATTGGATATGCCCTCCGCATTATGACATTTAATAATTATCTGTAGTGGCAATGAATCTGGGCACTTAGTGTTAAACAAGCAAGCTAATGTCAGCAATAATGATACGCCTGGGAATTTTAACTTAACATTTAAGGCAGTTATTCATAGTCATGAATGTAACTAATATGTTAACGAATCCCAGCAGTCACCTTAGCACCAGCAGCTTTACTATTACTACTACTACTACTACTACTACTACTACTACTACTACTACAAATAATAATAATAATAATAATGATAATATCAACAGTGAGCTAGATTAAATGCTGTACAGTACACAAAATTATACCTGGCCAATCATACATTCTTTATTTACTGTATTATTTGTCAAGCACAGAGAATCATAAGAATAAGGATTGACAAACATCAGCACAGTTTATATGGAAACAGTTTCCATTGTGCTCTAACTGCTCACAGCATGCTGGAGGTAAGCCGAGAAATGTCTGTATGCAAGTGAAAATAACAACAAAAAAAATATATTGGTATTATTATTGTTGTTGTTTGCTTGTTTTTGGTTTAAATATAATTGAAAAAATCTGAAACATGAACCGTACAACTAACACTAAGTTTGCCCTTTTTTGCAAAAAGCATCTGGACCAGACCAAAGTAGCAGCAATGGGTCAAGCAATAGAGTGAGTTTGGGGAGTGGTTATCTGTTATTGGGTGGACTATCATGAGCTGTGTCATCCACCATCTCAGCATTGTTCTCTGAATTGTAAACAACAAATCAATAGTTCATTTGTCAATGGAGTCTTAGGGAAAAATTTTTCAGGGATCAACTTTTTCCCAACCAGATGAGGCAATCAGTTTTTCTTTCCACTGAGACCCCTCTTTGAGAAATGGAAGTTAGATTTTCCCCCCCTGTGCCCTCTCTCTTTCTCTCACATTCTGCAGCTCTCTCTGAGCTGTGGAAATGCTCTCTCCATATGCCAGAGTTATCTCTCTCATTCTCTGGAGAGGTCTTCTGAAATACTCTGAGGAGAATGGAAGCATTTTCCAGCTCTGTTCCACTCTGATGGCACTTTGTGTTTAAATGGAGAACAGAATGTTCCTGTCAGAGGCCCAAGCCTTACTAGGAATGGCAGGTGTATTATACCTCTCACTACAATGTCCCTGGACAAATTTAGAGGCAACTCAAGCACTTGCACAGCGGCAGCTCCTTAGGTCAACTACCAACATGTTTATATTTTATTTTTTTGTATTATTTTCATCATCTTCCATCCCCAACGCTCTCACACACATTCACTAAAGCAAATTCAGAGATTCAGAACTAATGTTCCCACAAGTCCCACAAGATTTTTGTCTCACAATCCAAGGTCATAGTGCTCTTCACTGAAAAGAAAACAACAATAAATAAACAACAACATACAATAAATAAATAAATAAATAAATAAATAAATAAATAAATAAATAAATAAATAAATAAATAAATATATTATACAATAACTTGGCTAATTACCCTAACTTGCCTAGTTACCCTAATTAACCTAGTTAAGCCTTTAAATGTCACATTAAGCTGTATAGAAGTGTCTTAAAAAATATCCAGTCAAATATTACAATATTATAATTTACATTTTTTTAAGTATTAAAACTAACACCATAAAAATATTATCTTGTTTTTTTTTTCTTTTACTTTAAACAGTGATAGAGCTATACTACCGGGGTTTCTCTGCTTAGCAGCAAATAAAACAAATCCTTCTTTATACTCAAAACCTTGGATTACATTAACGTTATTAGCCATTTTGAGAGCTAGTGTAGCGTGGCCTAACTGGAGTAGTGTTTGGAGGTGTTCGGGTGTGGTGATATGTGAACAGGTTATTGAGATTAGCTGTTTTGTGTCCAAGGTTGCTGGGGCAACGGAGGCGGAGCCAGCACCAGCAGGCTGACACAGAAGGCAGCAAGATTGCTAATGAATGCATGCTTTAATAAAGTGATATTCTGAGTTCAAAAGCGATGGTCTACTGTTTAACATGACAGCGGGGAAGGCAACATGTTGTCTGCCATGTTATTTGGGATGCCATGTTAAGCGTTGTTGCACTGAAAACATTATATTTTGTACTTATTCTCTTTTATCTTTTTAAATGTTAGTCTGAATCGAATCGTTTGGTTTGTAATGCATACCCTGCTGAAAAATCCATCTTAAACCAGCCTAGGCTGGTTGGCTGGTTTTAGCTGGTTGACCAGCCTGGTTTTAGAGGGGTTTTGGCCATTTCCAGGCTGGTTACCAGCCTTTTCCAGCCTGGTCTTAGCTGGTCAGGCTGGAAAATGACCAGCTAAATCCAGCTAAAACCAGCTTGACCAGCCTGGTTTAAGATGGACATAGCTGGTTTTGTGCCTAGCTAGGTGGTCAAGCTGGGTTTAGCTGGTCATTTTCCAGCCTGACCAGCTAAGACCAGGCTGGAAATGGCTGGAAACCAGCCTGGAAATGGCCAAAACTCCTCTAAAACCAGGCTGGTCAACCAGCTAAAACCAGCCAACCAGCCTAGGCTGGTTTAAGCTGGATTTTTCAGTAGGGTACTGAATCGAAAGTCCCGTACTGAACATTCAATACGAATATACGTATATATATATATATATATATATATATATATATATATATATATATATATATATATATATATATATATATATATATATATATAGACAGTAGTTAACATTTGAAGTGGATCAAAAATGTTTAGGTGTTGCTTAATTGTTTAAGGACAAATCACATGAAAGGTGATGATCCACTTCAAATGTTGACTACGTTAGTGTGTAATGAGGTGCAATTTACTTTGCAATACACAACAACGCGAGCTGTAGTTATGTAGTTTCTGATCTTCCAAACAATGCTGGGTTATAATGAATTGTAAGTTACCTTCTAAATTCTAAAAATGGTTATATTCAATGTTTTTGTAAAGCTTCTGCTGTGGACAAATAAGTGGTTATGAATGCTTTCATAAGCTGAAATAAATAAATAAATAAATAAATAAATAAGGTTAATGAGGAAACAAATACACAACAGAATACCTTACTTAAGCTGCAGTGACAACTGGCTTTGTTCCCCAAAGTCCAATCACTAAACCTACTGTAGTTCACAGTTGCCTGGGCAACAGAGGCATACTTTCCATCAGAGCTGACATGAGCTTTTCCACTCAAAGGATTGCAAACCAATGCATAGAATGGTTTCAACAATAGTGCAGTTCCAGGCTTTCCATACATTACAGAGGATTAGAAAATAACCTGAGGGCCACAGAAACTATTTACAATTTGCCTACAAAGTGCAGTTACCTTCATGCTTCTATTACATTCTCTATGTCTTCCTATACTATAAATTATTTTGTGTAATATTATATAGTTGTAGTTTGCAGTCATACAAAGAGGCTGTACATTGTCAGTTTTTGTTTTAAATCTTTTTTTCATTCCCCTCTTCTTTTCACAGATTTCTTTTTCAGTGGCAGGCAGCTGTCCAATAGAGGGCACTATGGTGTCACCAAGCCAGAGCCGAACACACATGCAATACTTTTGTTGCTATTGTTAATGTGTTGTTGTTGTTGGATTATTATTTTTAAAATGACATGATTTATAATATAATACATGCTTTAAAAACTATTATGTGCAAGATGTTTAGATGTACCATGCAAGTCTCAAATTCAGAGAAAATCCCCTACGTAAGCCAAGTGTCGCAGTTTTGCACTTTTCTTTTGTAAATAACTTGCCTTTAATTTAGTCCTGGTTCTCTCAGTCTGTTTATTTGTAGTTTCCGTAGGTACTGCTTATTTATTTACAGCTGAAGTCAGAAGTATTACCCCTGCCCCCTTGTATTATTTTTTTCTTTTTTAAATGTTTCCCAATTTATGTTTAACAGAGCAAGGAAATTTTCACAGTATGTCTGATAATATTTTTTTCTTCTGGAGAAATTCTTATTTGTTTTATTTGGACTAGAATAAAAGCAGTTTTTTTTTTAACACCATTTTACGGACAAAAATATTAGCCCCTTTAGGCTATTTTTTTTTCAATGGTCTACAGAACAAACCATTGTTATACAATAACTTGCCTAATTACCCTAACCTGCCCAGTTACACTAATTAACTTAGTTAAGCCTTTAAATGTCACATTAAGCTGTGTAGAAGTTTCTTGAAAAAATATACAGTAAAATATTATTTACTCTCTGTTTTCTTCTGTTACATGCCTTGATGCTGTGATTATTCTTGCAATCTTATATGTTTTTACTTGTGGATTTATCATTTAAGACTTTTTAGTAACTGGCCCTCAAAATGAATTTAAAATAAAGAGATAGATCACTGCTTCAACTTCTCACCAGAGAGCAGAGGAATTTGGTGAAGTACTTGGGGTGGATGATTCAAAACAGCAGGTTAGTGGGTCTTCACCTGTGAGGCTGTGAAGAAGTCTAAGCCAGAGCCTGCCATCTGGTTCATCCTGGAGACACACACAGCAAGCTGGCCTAAAGCCTGATTTATACTTCTGCGTCGAGTGATCGCTGTACCCCAAGGCACATACCTTACCTCTGCCATTGTGAGGTAACACTTCTGGGTTCTGTCATTCAACAACTTTAACCATAAAGTAAACACAAAACAAAAGTATCCATCTGGATACTGGTTAAACACTCAAGTCACTGGCCTCACTCAGCTCCCATGGCTTTCATTCCCACGTACACTCATCACTGCAAACAAGCCAACCAATCACAGGACCTACTGTCTGCATTGCCTCAACGTGTGGCTCCATTTTTAAAGAGGTGGTCATCAGGCTCCAAGTCAGGGCATGGCAAAGCATGTACGAAGACTACATCTGACCTTCCACACACACAAGATGCAGAATTATTGACCTTAATCCTAATAAGTCTGTGCACTGCTATACATTAGTGATGAAAAGTCTTTTCCGCAATCTTTAGAACAGTTTGTTTCATTGAAACGGTTAAAAAAATGGATCACCATTTCTTCTATGCAACAACATGATGACGTCAACTACGAAGAAGTAATGACAATCCTCCATTGTTAGGAATCATTATCAAAAATATGTAGTTAGCAATTGTAGGAGCCATTTGTTTAATTTATTTAAAGGTTTATGTTGTTAATCATGATTTGTTTCATTTTTGAGATTTGCACCCCTTGCAGGCTAGAGGAAGCTTCAAAGCCTGGGTGTGGCCAACTGGAGAAGAGCCTGCTGGAAGCACATGGTCTTTAGACCTTACTTTCAGACTGTTTGGCGGCCAAAGCTGGTTGATTTTGTTTATTCAATATCAGTTTTGTGTTCAAATTAATTCTACAATAAACAGCAACAAATGAACACTTGTCATTCCTTGTACTACTTCTAAGGGCGCACTCACTCTATGCTATCCGACCCGTGCCCAGGCATGTTTCGCGGTTTGTTTGAGAAGTGTGAGTGCTCTAAATCGGGCTCAGGCGCGGTTCAGTTGGCTGGCCCTGGCCCGGTTGGAGGAGGTGTGCCAGAGCGCGGTTCACCTGGGCTGTGGTGCAGTGCACTTGTAGTGTGAGAAAATAAGCCCGAAACTGAAGATGCAACATCACTTTTAAGGTACTGTTTCATATGGATTCATTAATCATTCTTACTTTTCAATAAACGCAAACTGTCATAGTTTATTAAAGATGCAACCCCCTCGCTGCATGTCAGCTGCACCTTCAGCAAACCTCCTCATACTTGCAGTTCAAGGACTTTTATGATAATTTATGAGCATCAAAAGTGGTGGATCTGTTGGGCAAAGTGTTTGACTGCGTGTCACTGCATCCCAAACGACTAAAAATAATACTAAACGAAATAACTAAAGCAATGTCCACTGTTTTGAGCCAGAGCACTTCTCTTTTGTTAAACTGAACAGTCGCATCATCGATGATGTAAACATGCTCCGGTAGGTAAAAATGCAATGAGAGTGCAGGTCGAGGGGGAGAGGCAACTGTACCTAATGTAAGTGCGCCCTAAGAAATCATCTAAACACCTTAGTAGACCCATGATGTGACTTATATGGACTTTTCATTAAGGATAGTCACAACTGCAATCATAAATTCAGTCAGATAAAACTGTCTGAAAAAAATTCAGACATGGCAAAAAAATAAGCAATACAAGATACATGCTTATTAAAGATACAAACCGTTTCATTTGGTGAAACCATAGTTCGATTTGGTGAACTGGTTCAACCGGTTTACTTAGAAGATTTGGTTAAAAAGAATCATTTATTGGTGATTGGCCATCACTACTATACATAGTTTGAGTTCTCGCAGTTTTTAATGTTGTGGTTTATATGTTAATTATACTTAAATTCTGAATGTTTAAAAATAAACATTTATTTGAATGTTTAAGATGTACTTTTAAGACGTTACTGCCCTCTCAAATACTTTAATTTTAAGTTAATTTCTGGCTCTCAATGCACCAGCTGGGGCCACTAGCTGTATAATGTAATTGTAATTTTTACATACAGATTTGTGTTAATTTCAATATTAAATGCTTTGTAATCTCCACCAGAATGTGCACTTAGCTTTTTCCCCATGCACATTAAATGGCTAGACAAAATAATCAGTAAAACAAGCCTCCTTGCACAAAGATCTGAGTAAAAAGTGACTTTCATGGCTGTGGCCACACTGCACATTATTATCCTGTGACCATGAAATAAAGCTCATTATTATTGATGAAGATTGTAATTGTTACAGTCGACTGGGGATGTACATTGGCTTCTGACAGCTGGAGCCTTCGGCAACACGTTACACCATGGCACCAGGGTTCTTGATCTCTGCCAGAGAGGAATTTCGGAGTTTATTTTTAGGAGGAGCAAATATCTTGGCAGGGCAGAGAAGGAGATTAAACTAGGGCTAATTACTTGATAATCGGTCAGTGTGTGGTTTACTGAAATGTGACATTGTGGTGTAACTGTATGAGTCTACATCACTGAAGGAGATAAAGTAGCCAGTATCTATCTTTACATCTATCCTTCCATTGTCACAGTCCAAAATCAACTAAGCTTTGACTAACTATGCATCTACAGAATCTAATTTTGGAACAATATCTCAGTGAATAAACCTTTGCTATGCTATTTCATTTATTTAGAGAGAAAAATCATCATGTATTGAAGCAAAGTGTTCCCTCTTTGAGGGAAATTTAGAGGTCAACCTTGTCCACCTCCTCAAGTTCACCTCAAACTTGACACTGATGGAACACAGCATTAAGTTATCACACTAAGCACTGAGTTTGCTATTACGGTCCCCACTTTGAGCATCTCTAGCCTAATGTTAAAAAATGGGAGTCTGCCTTCAATATTAATCCAAACCTGATTTATGCCTCCTGTGTGCAGTGAGAGCTGTAATTTGTATTTATTTGTCTCTTCTTTTGGAGCATAGATTTGTTTCTTTTGCTCCTGTTGTATTCAATTTGTTGTTGATATTACCCAGCATTGATACATGGAAAAAGATGTTTTCTAAGTATTAAGTGATTAACCATTGGTTTTGAACCACCACCCCTTTGTAAAATAAAAATAAACTTGATTATTATATGACAGCACTGTGCCTTAGTGGTTAGCATTGTTGCCTCACAGCAAGAAGGTCGCTGGGTCGACTCCCAGTTGGGCCAGATGGCATTTTTGAGTGGAAATTGCATGTTCTCCCCATGTTCGCATAGGTTTTCTTCAGTTGCACCAGCTTCCCACACAGTCCAAAGACATGTGGTATAAGTGAATTGGATCAACGAAATTGGCAGTAGTGTATGAGTGAGTGTATGAATGTAAGAGTATATGGGTGTTTCTCAGTACTGAGTAGTGGTTGGAAGGGTATCCGTTGCATAAAACATATGCTGGAACAGTTGGCGGTTGATTCCACTGTGGCAACCCCTGATAAATAAAGGACTAAATCGAAAGAAAATAAATAATCATTATATTGGGTTTATTATGCCTATTGTTTTCACAGAACCATTAAAATGTTTAGGTCACTTTTATTCAGCAAAGATCCATTAAATGTATCACATAAAATACTCAGAGAGGCAGACAGATATCTGTCAATAGATAGACAGTGTTACTGCAATAAAAGAACAGGAGAAACTGCTCAAAAAATATGTGTACCAAGCTTGTAGCATCATATTCAAAAAGATTTGAAGCTGTAAGGTGCCAAAGGTGCTTTAACAATCTTTTGACCAAAGGCTATGAATACTTATGTGTTTTTTCTTTTTGTTTTGTTTTTCAGCTATTTTTGCAAATATTTCAAACACACCTCTCATGTTATGTTTATGGGGTGTTTTTGTAGAATTTTGAGAGAAATATGGAATCTGAATTTATTTTTTAATATGGCTGCAACATAAAATGTGTGCACATGTGGTTTGAATACTCTCTAGATGCAATCACTGTCCCTGTTTAAATAATGAATATGATGTATTTTAATCACTATAGCACTCCCTATACTGTGTAACAACCCATATGCAAGTTTAAAAACAGAATGCTATATATGACATTTTCACCAGAATGTCAATTATCCAGTGAAATGTCATGACCATTAGTTTCTCGAGAAGATGAGAAGAAAAAAAGCTTGAAAAAAGCTTGAAAAGCTAGTGTTAAAGAAACTCATGGCATTCAAACATTCTGACACAATTCAGCAAATATTCAATTAAAGGTTCTCCATAAAAAAAATATATATTGTGCTATCTGAGTTTCGCTGCTATGGAAATCATACAGACAATAAGCACAGAATCCATTGTAATCAGGGATTCTGTAACTAAATGTGCACTTAATAGCCTATAGTAAATGGAACCTGTTTTCCATTTCTGACATACTCCACTTGCTTACATTAACCAATAACAGGACAAATAGATGGTTACAGATGTTTGCTTTAATACACTTTGAATGTAAAAGTCAAAAGTTAAACTAATTTAAACAATGTGAATTATAATTATTTGATTTCAGGACTTATATTTATTACTATTCTCATGTATGAATACATTTTAATGTATGAATACATAATGTATGAATACTCCGATGTATTCCTACATTCTTTTTAAAGGCCTTGTGCAATGTGTATTTCATTGGATTTGCATTATATTGTATGTGCATTTGCATTTTATTATCAACTACAGATAAAGTAATTCCTATAAATTAGTGGTAAGGTAACATTTGGTCATGTAGCCTTTTGAAAACAATTGCTCCAAACCTGTATTAAAAAAAAAAAAAAACTATTTGGTTACCAACACTCTAAAAATATAATAAATATACAGAGAACAGCAAAAAAAATATGAATATTAATAATAATAATAATAATAATAATAATAATAATAATAATAATAATAATAATAATAATAATAAATAAAATACAAATAAATTAATTAATTAATTAATCAATTCTTGACTATATTAACTCACTATATATATATATATATATATATATATATATATATATATATATATATATATATATATATATATATATATACACATATACATATATATATATATATATATATATATATATATATATATATATATATATATATATATATATATATATATATATATATACATACATAAAGACAAAACACAATGACTAAAGAAACATTACATCTTGACCACACTCTTTAAACTATATTCATATAGTTTTATATTTACTGAAATATTTAGTTAATGTAGTCAAAGCATTCCCTAGTATTGCCTGATTTCCCTTACATTTCCCCCCTTAAAATAATAGACATTATAGTAATGGAGTTTCAATCATAACAGATTTTCACAGTAAAATAAACAATTTTTTTAAAAGCCTGTCTGTGAAATGCATTTAATAGCAGGATTCTGTAACTTTCTTATCATATCCAAGCACACTTTTCAGGACATAACGGTCAAGGCATCGCAGAACAGAGTATCTCCGTAACTTTATCATTTTTCCTTAGTATATCCCTTCTAGGTAAGCCTGCCAAGCACTGGTGTCACATGCAATATGAAAGGTTTAATACAACATTGCAAGTGGATAAGAGGGCAGCATTCTCAAGAGCATGGCTTCTCCATTCACCACCTATCCATCAAACATCCTGCATTGAAAGTTATCAAAAACGCTTGTTGTTGCTGCTAAGGGTGGCCCAACCAGTTATTGGATTTAGGGGGCAAACACTTTTTCACAGTGCTATGTAGTTGTGAAGGTTTTCCCTTAATAAAACCTTCATTTAAAAGCTGCATGATGTGTTTACTCGTTTACTTAGAAAACATAAATTACCACACTCCAGTACACTTGACATTAACAGTAAATGTGATTTGTTTAGTTATGTAAAACAACGCAAAAAACTAAAATTTTCAGCTAAAATACAGTTAAATTCAATTAGCATTTAAGTATATTGTAATATTTTAATTAGCTATGCTATAGTCCATATTTTTTTTCTGACATTTAGATACAGATACGGTGGGATGCTCTTAAATACAAGATGTAAAAGTCTCTTTCAGCAGGCTTTAGATGATTTCATCTTGCACAAGTATTGCTTTCAAATCCAAGCTCAGTAGTAAATAACACATGAGAAGCTAGAGGTACAGAAAATTGCAGATTACATCAAAGGAAATGTGCAGGTAAAGGACAATCAGAGGCTGTCAGCCGGAAGGAAAAAGAGCACCCTGTTGTTGCTCGCACAGCATCAAGTGCACTGAGCTTTTTGCCATACTTCCACTCTCTTAGTCTTTAGGAACACAGTACAGTAATTCCACACAATCTATGGTCCTATAATGTTAAGGTTTGCCAGACACAGAAACAAGTCCAATTAGAATCAAACTCTTAATGTGCACAGATAGCCACACACAGCATAATCAGTTACAGTACCTTATCTGTATAGAGGAGGAAAAACACAACCAGTTCCTACAGTACATTCATACATCTCAAAAAGGAAAAAGGGCAAATAGAAGTACTGCAAAACTTCTTGGTAACCCTCATTCCCTGAAGGAGAGAATGTTATGTCTGATTCGACTATGGATTTGCTTAGAAGATAATCACAGGCCAATGAAATGCCTATGAAATTGGTGAGTACAATCTGCATGTGCAGCCTCTCCTCCAGTTAGCAGTACATAAGGCACACCTGGCACATTAGGCTTATCACTGAGGAGTCAAACATTGCTTAGCATTCAGCTACCCATCCAGTTCCAGTGTGCAAGGGGAAATAACGACTCTCTTCCATCCTTTGGTTTTCCATCCATAACGAAATAGTTACCCTTCGGTTGATCAATCTAGCACCAACCACTGATGCAAATTTGTCCACTATGTATTGGACTTCCATTATGCTACAGGTTAGCATGGTGCCTTACATGGTTGGATATCCACTGCAGGCTGCACTGCGATACTTCTCAACATCTAAAATGAGTCAGGTGTTGAGGGATCTGAAGGATTTTCTAAGGCTCACCACTAGGGAACTTAATAGCAGAGTGGTATCAGCGTACACATCTCCAGGACAGGGAGCATGGACCAGCAATTGTTTTTGGCTCCAAGTTTAATTTTCTTTTTTTTTGACCAGTGTTACCCAGCAACAAGGAGGAAACTTACTCCAATCGAAGATTGTAATACCTCTGAAATGTGTTAGGTGTAGCCTAGCATGCAGCTTTGCAGATGTGTTTTCCTGGGACAAACTGCGAGAGGGGTCTGGATGCAGACCTGATGCAGGCAATTTGAGTTGCATCCAATGCTTTTTAATGGGCTCAGCTAACCCCACCCCTATCCCTCAGACTGACGCCATTATCTCTAATGAGTGCATTGCGTCTGACATTGCATCACTGAGAGATGCAGTCTCAGCCTGCATCATAAAGTCTGCATCCAGACACTATTGCAACTGCACCGTTCTAGACTCTATTATACCAGGATTGGGTCAAGACCACAAACTCAAGGATGCATGCTTGCTATACACAACGTGGCTGCTCACATAGAGCCGGCACTTGAGCTGGCACACTGTGTCCATCTCAGGGTTCATATGAAGCAATTTGAGTAGCAAGCATGGTTGTGAATGTCATATGCCCCAGGAGAGAGTCTCTGAAAAGATTTTGTGGGACCACTATTTTCCTGCTGAACTAGTTCAGACATGCAAGCTCTGACTAGTTACAATCAATATGCACTGTGTGATAGTCATGTCCAGCTCCCAGCCAAGCATGCCTTTTTCTCAGCTGAGCTATAGTCAAAAGGCTGAGATGCAAAAGCACCACAAACCAGTGCATAAACAACTGCCCCCACAAACACGCTAAAATTAGCAAGCCACCAAAAATATTGAGGAAGTACGGTAGATGCCTGCCCCGTCCATAAAATGGAGCAGACACCTTCTGGGATTTTGTAAAGACTGAGAGTGCCTGAAGGGTAGGATTTTTTTTTTACGGTGATGCCTGACCCTCGAATGACAAGGCAAAATCAAGACATGAAAGCATGTGTCCTTCTGGACAAACCAAACCTTAGGACATACACACTCTGTACACCTGCTAGACCTTTATCACAAGAATGGCCTGTTTGCTATGAATTGAAGATGAGGGGCTGGAATATACCAACTTTAGAGGTAACAGTTTTTATTAAAGAAGAAAGCACTTGACCAGTGCTGCCAAACATCTGCATAACATTCTTTGTTCACACTCATTGGATAGTAACACTCAAACTCTCAGAGGGAATGGTCAGATTTTTTTGCAAATTTGCAAATTACAGAAACAGCATTGGATTGTTTGCCTTATTTATGTATTATGAAATATGCACATCAACATTCATTCATTCACTTTCCTTCGGCAAGGCATCATGGTGGCGCAGTGGGTAGCATGATCACCTCATAGCAAGAAGGTCGCTGGTTCGAGCCCTGGCTGGATCAGTTGGCAGCATATGTTTTACACAGTGGATGCTCTTCCAGCCACAAACCAGTGCTAGGAAACATCAATACACACTCATACACTATGGCCAATTTAGTTCATCCAATTCACTTATAGCGCATGTCTTTGGACTTAGGGGAAAGCGGAGCACTCGGAGGAAACCCGGAGGGACTTGAACAAGCAACCTTCTTGCTGTGAGGCGACAGTGCTAACCACTGAGCCACCACATATCAATATGATATTTAAAAAAAAGGATTGTCCAAACAGACCAACAAGACAGGCTGAGCTGTGCTAACCAAGGTGGCAGAGCCCATGAAGGTGTCAAATATGGAGCAATTTCTGATGCATCAGCAAGCTTGATGTGGCTGGTGAGGTAATGGTAATGGCTGCAAATGTAGACCAGGTGTAGAGAGTGCATGTAAATGCCTTTAGTAGGTAGTAGCCAACACTGTGCCAATAGGCGGCTTAGCAGTCCTTTCCGGCCGAGACTTATGGGGTCATCACACTGGACTGCTTCTTCACTAATGAGAACTTGTCTGTAAATTCCCCGAATAGTTCAAACTGAGGAAATGTAAAGAAAGTGAGAATAATCATCAGGTCCAGCCAGAGACAGTGCACCTGGGCCACTAGTGCGGACAATGTGTTCAACCATTTTATGAGTAACGTATAAGAAGGCTTGCTTTTGTAACAACGATCTTTGCACAGCCGTAGGGATGCCCTCACAATGAACTCTGCATCCACATGCTGGAGCACAAAACACTGGAGCACACAATTTCTGCCACAACCAGGAAGGCATGGCCGCCATGACATCTTGAAAAAGACAGTTTTACCAGCCATGTAGCTCTTTTTGAAAAATAAAATGCTCTTTATTGGACTGCTGTTTTGTGTGTGGACTCAAGCCATAGAATCTACCACTGAATGCACTGTTTCACCACTGGAACTTTTCTTTCTCCACAGGACCACGAGATTGAACACACAAAACATGTTGGAAACAAAATCTTAAGCAAAAGTATGATCTAATAGTTCTGTCTACATATTCCTAATTGGAGAAGTGGCTCCACATGCAGATTGCATTAGACAAATTCATTGTTATTTCATTGGCCTGTTTTCATAGAAATCAGTTATTGGTCTTCTAAGCGAATCCCATAATTGAATCCAACATAACTCTATGTGAATATGCAGACCTCTGCAAGCAAGAACTAAAGCAGCTAGAGTTCAAAAACAGGCCAGTTTTAAGCAAAATTGCCTTTTTGTTGACTTTTTTTATTTAATTGAGATAACTGAGAGCGCATGCTCGAGTGACGTCACTGTCACCGGACGGTAGCTTCGCTGCGTTTGTTTGGAGTTCGCTGCGTTTGTTTGAAGTTTAGATTCGCAATTTACATTTTTATCATAAAATACTTCCTCATTCGCTAAATATTTATCTCTCCTACTTGGGGTGAACAATCCCCTAACACACTCTTACAAACAAATCTACTTTTAAACGATCTGTCTCTCGAGCATCCGCTTGGTGTTTGTAGCTTTAGCCTGCTAGCACCGCTGGTCAGCTAAAGCTACCAACCTCTTTCACTCACTTATTTTCTCACTTTCTGGCTTTGCTCTTCACCTTGTACAATGTCGCTTGCGTGTCTGTCCTTGAGTGCAGGAGAGGCATCGATGGAGGCGCTGGAGCTGGAGCTGGAAGCGGTGGAGTCCCAGATTCGCTCGCTGGAGACGAAGCGAGAGGGCATCAGGGCTCTGCTCTTAACCCGTACTCGCTCGTCTGAGGTAAGTGTTCGATACAACGACAATCTCCCAGTTTCCTCAACCCCGTGTGCTTCTCTGTCCAGGCCCAGCGCACCGAGGACGCGGTTCGCCCAGGCATCGTTCACGCCGACACCCGGCTACCACGGCCCCTGGGAGCAGCCGCGTAAGGTGCTTACCAGGTCCCGGGGCAGAACGTCTCCTCCTCCGGTGTTCGAGATCCCCACGGAGAACCGCTTCGCCCCTCTCCGCGAGACGGGTCGCGATGTTGCCATCATTGGCGACTCAATCGTGCGCCACGTCCGCTCCACTTCCTCCAAAGGTAACAAAGTACGCACTTTCTGCTTCCCTGGTGCCCGAGTTAAGAATATTTCTGCACAGATACCTACTATCCTGAGCGCTGCCGAGAGCCTCGGTGCCGTCGTCCTCCACGTGGGGACGAACGACACCGGGCTCCGGCAGACGGAGATCCTGAAGAAGGACTTCAGGAGCCTGATCGAGACGATTCGACGCACCTCGCCCGCCACGCAGATCATCGTTTCTGGACCGCTTCCTACCTACCGCCGAGGAAATTAAAGGTTCAGTAGACTTTTTGCTCTGAATGAATGGCTATTAACATGGTGTGAAGAACAGAAATTGCTCTTTGCCAATAACTGGAATCTTTTCTGGGAGCGTCCTAGGCTTTTCCGCGCTGACAGGCTGCACCCCAGTCGAGCTGGAGCTGAACTCCTGTCGGACAACATCTCCAGAACACTTCGCTCTATCTGACTAGTAAGTAAAAATTCACAAAATTCGCAATTTAGCCACACAGACTCCTATTCGTCCCACATAAATATCAGTAATGCATACCTAGCTTACCACATAGAGACTGTGTCTGTTCCTCGTATTATTAGATCAAGAAACAAACGTACTGTGTGCTCCAGAAATAATCTATTAAGAATTAAACCAGAAAAAACACTAAAAAGTGAAAATACAAATTTCATGAAGCTTGGTCTCCTAAACATCAGGTCACTAGCACCTAAAGCACTTATCATAAATGAAATAATAACAGATAACCATCTTAATGCACTCTGTCTCACTGAAACCTGGCTGAAACAAAATGACTATATTAGTTTAAATGAGGCAACTCCTCCAGGATTCTTATATAAGCATGAGGCTCGTCAAACTGGTCGTGGTGGTGGAGTCGCGTCAATCTTTAGTGATATTCTTAATGTTAATCAGAGAAACGGACTTATGTTTAGCTCCTTTGAAGTACTAGCGCTTAATGTTGTCCTTCCAAACACTATGCAAAAACCTATGTTATCTCTCGCTCTAATCACCATATATAGACCCCTAGGACCCTATGTCAATTTTCTAAAAGAGTTTTCTGGTTTTATCTCTGACTTACTAGTTAAAACTGATAAAATACTAATTGTAGGAGACTTTAACATCCACATAGATGACGCTAACGACACATTAGGGCTCGCGTTTATGGACTTGTTGGTCTCACTAGGAATAAAGCAAAATGTTATTGGTCCAACCCATCGCCTAAAGCATACACTAGATCTAATTCTGTCTTATGGAATTGAGGTCATTGATGTAGACATTATACCACAAAGTGATGATATTACAGACCACTACCTCTTACTATATAAGCTGTGTTTACCTGAAATTAGCAGATCCGCTCCGATATATCGCCCTAGTAGAACTATTGTTCCATCCACTAAAGATGAATTTATAATTACTTCGAATAGCACCCGCAAACACAAATGACCTTGATGTAGTAACCAGCAGTATGGATGCCATCTTTACTAGCACTCTAAATACTGTGGCACCCATCAAACTAAAAAAGGCTAGAGAGAATAAAACTACACCGTGGTATAATAGTCAAACCCGCGCTCTCAAAACAGCAACCCGTGCCCTGGAACGTAAATGGAAAAAAACTAATTTAGAATTCTTTAGAATTGCATACAAAGACAGTATGTCCAGCTATAGGAGGGCTTTAAAATCTGCCAGGGCTGAGCACCTCCGCAAACTGATAGAAAATAATCATAACAATCCTAGATTCTTATTTAACACCATCGCTAAATTAACAAATAATCAGTCATCTTTGGAACAAAAGTTCCACCGCAAATTAGTAGTGATGACTTCATGAATTTTTTCAGTGATAAAATAGAAGGCTTTAGACAGAAAATAGGAGATATTAAACTTTCTGCACCGCCTTATACTTCAGATCCAGTAAACACATCTCTGAATCTAAATAACCTACAGTGCTTTAAAATCATAAAACAGGAAGAGCTAGACAAAATTATAAATAGCTCTAAATCAGCTACGTGTATATTGGACCCAATTCCAACAAAGTTACTGAAAGAATTGCTACCTGTTATAGGAGAAACTCTTCTTAACATTATCAACTCTTCTTTATCTTTAGGCCATGTTCCAAATCCTTACAAGTTAGCTGTTATTAAACCTATTATTAAGAAACCACAACTGGACCCCAGCAACTTAGCTAATTATAGGCCTATTTCAAACCTTCCATTTATATCAAAAATACTAGAAAAAGTTGTTTCTGCTCAATTATGCTCCTTTTTGCAGACCAACAATGTTTTTGAAGTGTTTCAGTCAGGTTTCAGAGCTCATCACAGTACAGAAACTGCATTAGTGAAAATAACCAACGATTTACTCTTAGCTGCTGACCAAGGGTGCATCTCGCTATTAGTTCTACTCGATCTTAGTGCGGCATTTGACACCATTGACCATGGTATCCTTATTAATCGCTTAAAGTCTACAGGTGTCCAGGGACATGCCCTACAATGGTTTAAGTCATACATATCTGACCGTTACCAGTTTGTGAATATTAATGGACAGCCTTCACAAATCAGCCCAGTAAAATACGGGGTGCCTCAAGGACCCGTTTTAGGCCCTTTGCTGTTTACAATATACATGCTACCCCTGGGAGACATTATTAGAAGACATGGGATCAGCTTTCACTGCTATGCAGATGATACTCAATTATATATTTCAACTAAACCTGACGAGACGTCTAATCTGTCCAAGCTAACTGAGTGTATTAAAGATGTTAAAGACTGGATGACCAACAATTATCTTCTCTTAAACTCAGACAAAACAGAATTATTACTTATTGGGCCAAAATCCTGTACACAGCGGATCTCACAACTCGACCTACAATTAGAGGGATACAAAGTTAGCGTTAGCTCTACTATAAAACATCTGGGTGTCATATTAGACAGCAATTTAACTTTTAAAAATCATATATCCCATGTCACAAAAACTGCTTTCTTTCATCTGAGAAATATCGCTAAGTTACGAAGTATTCTATCCATCTCAGATGCAGAAAAGCTAGTCCATGCTTTTATGACTTCTAGGCTGGACTACTGTAATGCACTGTTTGCTGGCTGCCCAGCATCCTCTATTAACAAACTTCAGCTAGTACAAAATGCAGCTGCCAGAGTTCTTACCAGGTCTAGAAAATTTGATCACATCACCCCAATTTTATCCTCCTTACACTGGCTGCCTGTTAAGTTTCGTATTGAATTTAAAATATTGCTTCTTACATATAAAGCTTTAAATAATCTAGCTCCTGTTTATCTAACCAATCTTCTGTCTCGCTACAATCCAACTCGCTCTTTAAGGTCTCAAAACTCAGGGCTTCTGGTAGTACCTAGAATAGCAAAGTCGAGTAAAGGAGGTCGAGCCTTCTCATTTATAGCTCCTAAACTCTGGAATAGCCTTCCTGATAACGTCTGAGGCTCAGACACACTCTCCCAATTCAAAACTAGATTAAAGGCCTATCTGTTCAGTAAAGCATACACTTAGTGCACCACTTGGGGGCTTCCACACAGGTTATGCATCTTGTTGATATACACTGTGAACATCAGCTACGCTAATTATTTTCTTTATTCTCCATTTCCACCTGGGGATACTCTTCCCGAGGCCCTCAGACTATGCAGAGTCACTGATTCGATCCAAGACCAACGACGAGATGATCCCAAGGTTTTTATATCCTGGACCAGGCCGAATCCTGAGCAGCTACTGTGATGGTCATGGAAGAGTGGAGAACATGAGATTGATTCCTGTGACGCTCCAGAGACAGACGAGTCTTCGCTGAGGCCAGCTTCCAGCCTCCGCCACTGAGACTGCAGCTCTGCACCAAACGTTTGGCCAGTGGAGAAATTAAAATGGTCGTGCCCAACTGAGTCTGGTTTCTCTCAAGGTTTTTTTTCTTCACTTCCGCCTTTAGTGAAGTTTTTTTTCCCTCTCCGCTGTCGCCACTGGCTTGCATGGTTTGGGATCTGTAGAGCTGCGCATCGTTGGATTTGCTCTTCAGTATTTGTACTCTCAGTAGTGATTATTAAACCACACTGAACTGAGCTAAACTGAACTGAACTTAAACACTACAAACTGAACTACACTGTTCCTATTTACTGTGACCTTTTATGTGAAGCTGCTTTGACACAATCTACATTGTATAAGCGCTATACAAATAAAGGTGAATTGAATTGAATTGAATAATGTTCAAACATTTATTGGAACAGCATTGAGATTCAGTTGCAATTGCTATTATCTCCATCAATTTATTTGGGTAAACATATTAAAGGAGTGCAATTTTTATAGACAATGTCAATTTATAGGTCACTATATTCTATGTTATGCATGTGGAAGAGCAGCTAAAATCAGACTATATTATTAAAAAAAAGAATAAGAGAATTCTCAGAGAATAATAAACATCTGTCTGATATTCTTCTCATCCATTTATTTGTTAGATTTATGACACATGCTCCCATTTTGAAAACACTCAGTTTTTCAATTTCATCATTCAGTCTGTCTGTGTAGACAGCAATCTGTGTATGACAAACTTCAATATTAATGATGCATGTTTACAGAAAAACAAAAAGTTTCAAAGCAGTTTATTTTTCACCCCTTCATGCCTTGCAACTATTTTGGCTGATTAAATATCATCTTTTGTGTTCAAAAGAATGAAGAAAGTCGAGTAGGTTTGGGACAAGTAAAGGGTGAAAAAATGATGACAGTCATGATAATGTTAATCAAAAAATGATGATTAACATTAAAACTATCCTTTTATCATGATTCAATGTAATATTACTGCATCAACAACTTATAAGTCTTTCTGATAAAGTAGTGCATATATATATATATATATATATATATATATATATATATATATATATATATTATATACAGTTGAAGTCAGAATTATTAGCCCCCCTCTGAATTTTTTTAATTACCCTAACCAGCCTAGTTAACCCAATTAACCTACTTAAGCCTTTAAATGTCATTTTAAGCGGTATAGAAGTATACAAATGTTATTTACTGTCATCATGGCACAGATAAAATTGATCAGTTATTAGAAATGAGTTATTAAAACTATTGTTTAGAAATATGTTGAAAAAAATCTTCTATCCGGTAAACAGAAACTGTGGCAAAAAATAAACAGGGGGCTAATAATTCTGACTTCAACTGTATATATATATATATATATATATATATATATATATATATATATATATATATATATATATATATATATATATATATATATATATATATACTTTTTAAATTATGCTCCAGTCAATAAAAAAAAAAAAAAGGTAAAATGCTATGAAACTAAAGGTGAGCTCGATAGCTCCTTAAAGTCTACGCACAGTGCGGGTGATACAGTTATACTACAGCAAACAGAAAAATCAGCGGTTGATTAATTACAACAAATAAACAACTGAAATTGTACTTAATAGGATATCAGTAACAATTGATGTAATCACCATCTTGGTACCCTCTGTACACCTGTTTGTACTTTATCATCAGAATGGCCTGGTTTGCCCCAATGTGAAGACGAGGGGTTTGAATGTACCTATCATAGGGGTAACAGCATTTGTTAAAGAAAGAATCACTTGGCCACTGTTGCTACTGTATGCATCTGCACATTCCTTTACCACAGCCATTTGCTAGAATCTACACACAAATTCTCGAAGGGAATGGCACAGGTTAGATTTTTGCAAGTCTGCAAAATACAAAGACAGCATTTATTTAGTGTGCCTGCTTGCTAATTAATTCATTTATAATTAAATGCGCACATATAAATATATCATTTAAAAAAAAAAAAAAACAATTATGAAATAATTAGCTGACATGTTCCAGTGTTACATGTTACTGTACTTTTAATTTATTTTGAAATCTGTTTTAAAATAAATGAAAACATGTCTATATATATATATATATATATATATATATATACTGTATCTGTTAGAGCTGTTGGTTATGGCAGAACCAGTTTATAATTTCTGAAAAGCCATCCAATGCAACGTTATTTGCTGATAAATAAATCAATATGACAATTAACATTTACAGCAGTGGATTTAACATATTCACTCTCCAGATGAGCTTAGAGTCTCGCTGCTTAGTGACTAGCAGATTTTGACAGTTCATTTCCATTTCTCCTCCATGTATGCTCATTCAATGCAATGCATATGAACTGCTGGGATTTCTTATATTCCCCAGGCCTCTACGCTTTAAAATTCTTTCAGTTTTAAAGGGTATAGTCAAAGTTCTTTTTCAAAGTTTTTCTAAAAACAGTGACATTAAAAGGTTAGTTGACCCACCAAAATAAATTCTGTCATCATTTACTCACCCTTAACCTGTTCAAAACCTTTATGAATTTCTTTCTTCTGTTAAACACGAAATGTTCAGATATTTGAATCAATGTGACATATGTGCAAGTACAATATAGCCAGATAAAAATAGTAGTCATGTAGCTTGCACAGTAGAGCATTTTGCTAGTAACACCAAGGTTATGGGTTTGTTTCCCAAAGAAAGATCTGACCAAATGTGTACATTCAATGCAACGTAACTAACTTTGTATAAAAGTGCCTTCAAAATGCATAAATGTAAATAAAAAAAATTCTTTTATCATCTATCATGATATCGACCAGCTCTAAAAACTAACATCTGTAGAGATGGAACATCTCTCTAAAAAAAAAAAAAAAGTCAACCATTGATGCTCTTCTGCGAATTATATTATATTATATTATATTATATTATATTATATTATATTATATTATATTATATGTGTTAATAACTTCGGGAGATTGAAAGTACAGACAAGAATGAATCGTGATCAACGAGATCGGGCTGTGCATTTGACTGTGTGAGTATGCTAATGTACATTACAGTATATGTATCCTTTGGACTTTAAGGTAACACTTTACTTGAAGAGGGCGTTCATAAGTCTCATGAAACCTTTATACCCATGAAATAAGACATGTAATGAATGTGAATGAGATTTTATGCATGCTTATCATAGCTGCCATTAAGTGTCATTTGTTCAGTTATTGTATTTTAAATGCAAAGATGACATTGTTTGACATACACCACAACCTGTTTTTGTCTGTCATGAAAACCTGACATTACCAAAACAACAAAACTTGTCATAAATATGTCATAAACATTATGAACACCACCTTTAAGTAAAGTGCTAACAAATTTACTTTGATTTTAATTATCAATTCAGCATTCAATGTAATTCAGAATTTCTGCAAATTTTGCCAAATGCTCGTATTTTATGAGAATAAACCACTAGAAATGTCTCTCAGTTTCCAACCCAAGGAGACATTTTGGGTCTATGGATTATCCTTTGGGTGGACTCACCTCCACAGACTGAAGGACACAGTGTGTTTCATCACATGACAATTGTGCCAAGACCTTGACGACTTCAGCAGATTAAACTGACTGAAATTTCATTTCTTTTTTTCTATTTTCTCCCTCTCTCCTTTCTTTCCCCCTCTGGTGGTCCTTACTGGAAAGGAATCAAGCTCAGGAGGCACTACACTTCATTCATCTGCTTCAAAATAACATACCATATATATTGTGAAAGAAATTACAACATTGAAACTAAATCAACCATCAAATCAGCCAAACTGTAAAAATCTGACAAGAAATTAATGGATCAGATGGAATCAGACAAAACCTAAGAAATGTGTTGTTCATATAAAGTTTAATTTAAAATAGTTTACAAAAAAGTACAAAATACAGTGTGATAATTAAGGGTTGTAACTCGCGCATACAGTATATGGAATTATTGATGCTGCTCTCCTGCGCTGCATTACATTCGTACAGTCTATTATACTACTCTGTGATGTTATAGATAATAAAGTAACTTATTTATCTTTCATTGTGGTCTTACGGCAATCATGATTGATAAAAGGATTGACACTGGCAATCATAAATAAGAAATTGTGCTTTAAGGAAACGGAGCATGTATTCTAGCATGCCACTTCAGCAAAGCCTATGAAAAACATGTTTACAATCTAAAGTGTAATGGCCAATTGCAATGCTTCGGAGACAAAATTCATTATTTATGAATGGTTGTTAAAGGAGAAGAACTAGCTAAAAAATCTAAAACAGTTTATAATTGTAGGAATTTTTGGGAATTTAGATTTATCTGTTTTTACTGTGTACTCACATTTGCATGCATGGATGCCTTGTACAGAGCCTGGAACATATGAATATCATTATGAATACAACTTGTGTTCTCATGTTAAAGAAGTTAAAGAGTTTGGCCAATAGACTGCACACATTACAGTATTATTGCAAAGGCAGATGACCCAGATAGAATTTGCAGATTTACTCAGACTTAAAATTTTTGTTATGATTTTAAAGTCTGTAATTCATGTAATATTTGAATGTGATGAGAAAAGAAGCAACTGTGTACTTATTTTCAGCATACAACATACAACTGAGAGTGAATTACTGTATTAATTCTTATTATGATTTAATAAATGGTCTGGCTGACCTGTTATTTTCAAAATCTTAATGCACTCTGCATACATCGGCTCATTAGAAAACACATACTTAAGCCTACATGTTACTGAAGCTGCAAAAACATACTTAAACATATGTTTGACTAATTTTGATGCTACAGGGCTGTACGACACTAACAAGTTATGTTCATTTTCACAGAAATGATATTGATAGGGACAGTATCGATAAATTAAACACCACAACTCTAAATATTTAGAACCACTTGAGGGAGGGTAAATAGTAAGTATTGTTTAGTTTTTGTGTGAACTATCCCTTAAACAATGTTTATGATTTGCAATAGAATACATTTGCCTCACCTATGTATCTATTTTTTATGAGATAGCAATGTAAAAATAGATAAAACTATAATAAAACACAATAGCATTTTAAAAACATTATTGGTTGGGTTTATGAAAGGGTTTAGGTCAGTGATTCATTGCTCTTCTGTAGGTGAATACTCTCCCACTTACATACACTGCAGTATTACATAAAGAATAAAGTAAATCCAGGAAGTTGTCAATGCAGAATAAAGCTTGACAGACTGAACTCCTGGATGTACTTTATCCTACTTTTTACATGGCTACTTGCCAGAAAACATACAAAAAATTGACAAAACATTGCACTGAGCAGTAATTGTTTACTAATTATTTTATTAAATGCAAACGGAAAGAAACAAAAATGGCTGCATGAGCTGATGGAGCATAAACTAGCCTGCACATTATTGAGTCACAAGTGGTGCCTAAAAGTCAAAAACGCAAAGCTGACAGAAACTGATTTGGCTGAATGGAGTGTATACTAACCTAAGTATAATCCATCCACAAGACACTGCTGAACAGTCAAAAACAGCGGTGTGACATGTATAGGATGTAAACATTCTCAAAGTGTCTTGATGAGCCTGTGTTATTTAACAGTTGTCATCTCTGAATAACATACCTTGGAATGCTGTGACTGACCAGTCAGAATCAAGTTTTCCAGACAATCTTGTAATAACAAGAAATTTATATTTTGGTAATAAAAAAGAATACACGGTATCACTCCCTTCTGATGCCAATAAAACTGATTGATTTACACTTAATCTTAATTAACTCATCATTCATCTGCAGTATTCACTTTCTTAATCTCTTTGTTATTGTTGGGTTACAGAGATGCAAGCAGAGAAACAGCCAGGCCAGTCCATTGCAGCTTTTTACAAATGGCATGTTTCTGAACTGTTAACTAATGGCATTTTTTCCAAACTCTTTGAGCTTTGATGGCTTTGCATTTAATGCCTTCATTTAATGCCTTATTCTTACAAGAAACATATTACAAAAGTTTTTTGAGAGACAGTTATTATGTAATCATATGATCTTATATTTTATTTGATTCAAATATGTATAAACATCAACATTTCAGGTAAATAACATTGTAGAAATAATAATAATATAATAATAAATTGCATGGTTTTATTGATAGTCTCAAATATGATCTTACCGTCCACACAGGCTGGCCTGGCATTCGTTGTCCCAGCAATCTGTCCTTTCTTACATGCACAGCGAGCTGTCTGTCTGGCAATCGTCCTGCGTGGCTGACTGCTGTCTTTGTCTAAAGTGACAATCTCACAGGTTCCTGCTGCAAGTTGACCTGCAACACATACACAAAGATGAGAAAGAAGTTCAGAGGGAAGCACTGGTGAAAATAACAAAAACCTCATACGTACATACATTTGCATATAAATTGGCTACTTCAGGTTGCTTTAAAAGTTTAGGAGACATTGGGGTTTTGCTTTGTTTGGGTATCAGATTAATGCATGACATATTATCTAAACATTAATATATATTAGGAATTGTCTTAACCATTGTGCTGTATTGTATATTGTATATTTCATTTGTCTTAAGGGTAAAAAAAATAAAAAAGTTTAAAACAGCTAGATTGAATTTCAATCCATGAAGAAACAGCCTCACCATTCATCAGAAACTCTCTGAATATCTAGGTTTACTTTATCAGCGTGCTGTATTTCATCAATGTTTAACATGTTTCACCATGATGTGAGCCATTTTAATCCTCTAAACAGTTTAATGTGTGTATGTCTTTAAGAACAGTGTTAAGGTAGACCAGTCACCTGATAGCAAGCAGGAAATAATATACAGAGAGCAGCATGGTCAACACAAGAGGGCTACTAACATCTTCCAAATTTTTCTGGATTCTTTCTGGATTTACTTTACAACAATGTTCTTGCAAGCTGGGGTATTGTCACTCTTTTGGATTGTATATAACCAGGTGGACTATTAATTTGGGACTTTTAGAGCATACCCAGCAAAAAAATTGTTTTAATAGACGTCTAATAGACATCTAAATGTAGACAGCTTGTCTAAAACAAGGCTAAACTTGAGCTGTCAGTGAAAATACGACTATGACGACTATGCTTAAACATCTATTAGACATATTTTAAAAACAAAAAATGCTTGCTGGGTACCTTGATTTTTGGACTGCTTTTAGGGATGTGTTCATTGAACTGTATGCTTTCACCAGACTGATTTTCTTGTTTTATTGTGTTGTTTGCGAATAGATCTTTCCTACTACAGTTATTTTTGTGTAATTCACACAACTAAAATCAGCCCCTAATTTATTTTATCAACTTTGTTACCTGCTGTCGAGGCTAAACCCTAGATAGAAGACTTTCATTGAATTAACATTAAATCAATGGTCAAAAGTTTGAAACTTCAGTGTTGAATTTTCACCAGCTTTGTGCCCTCCAATAATACTTTTTCAATGATAGAAATAGATTGAAGAACACAGAAGCAGTTGAGTATTAAGAATTGACGATACACATTCTGTTTCCAAGAAGAAACACTTAAGAAACACACAATTACTTACTTAACTTACTCCCTGGGCCATTTATATAGAAGTTGATATTTAGCTGCACCATACTGGTGTTTCTTAACATCTAGTTTTTACGAGGTGGGTTGTTAGCCCAAAGCTCAACCCCCAACCTGGAGGACCAGGACATACACACACATTACAATTTAGTATACCCAATTCACCTAACGCAAGTCTTTGGACTGTGGGGGAAACTGGAGCGCCCAGAGGAAACCCTTGCTAACATGTGGAGAACATGTAAACTCAAACACACAATTAAAACTGACCTTTTTTTCTGTTACGTGATTACAAAAGTCCTTAATCACATTTATGAAAAAATATATATTTAATTAGCCATCACCATTTTGGAGAACAATGTTTGCTTTACTTTCCTTATGATGGTTTCATGATATTTGCTACATCCATAAAGAAACGAGCAAAAGAAAAGCTAAAGAGCTCAAATAACGTAGTCCCGTGGATGTTTCTGGAGACGGCAAAGTATGTCGCCGGAGGTACGTTTGGCTGCATTTAATTTTTTAAGCGAACATTACGGGGCAGTATGACGCCGTTCCTCTTTGCTGTTACCGGCTGACTTGAGACACAGAGAGGAGTTGACCACGAGGATGAGCGGGTTCGAGTCCGGGGAAAAGTGGTTCCAGAAATCAGGTAAGACAAAAACAAAATCCAAAAAATAACAGGGCGAGAATGTGGTAAAATCTGAAAACCTCTTTTTCTGGACGGCTTTTGTAAATTGTTGGTTTAGGGAAGTAAGCGGGTGGGCGGGTCAATCGGTAGAATTGGTTGGGTTTAGGGAAGGAGTAGGGTGGGTCAGACAGACGGTCGTTCGACAGCGGCCTCTGGTGCGTTTACGTGAGAACAGCGCGGGTACAAAGGCCACTCGCGAGAGACATTCGAGATACGTAAAAGTACACACAGCGGTGTCTCACAGATTTGCGAAGACAAAAACTGCAAAAATACGTACCTCCCGGGGCGTATTTTGTGGTCTCCAGAAACGTCCAGAGGACTATGTTCTCAAGATGAGCCTGGGTTGTGTTTACCACTAATTCTCAACTGGTCCTCAGTGTAAATAGAGACACAGAGGCTTTAATGGCATTAAGAAAATAAATAAATCTATATATATATATATATAAATATATATAATGGCTGAACTGTTGTAGATTTATTGATTTATTGTTTTAGATTATAGTGCAGACACTGAGTGGGCCTAATGAAGGCTGCCCATGTGAGGCCAGCAATAAAGGGCCAATGTTTTGCCATTCAGCAAACGCTCAATGTTCCTGTGCTGGCAGCCCACAGGCTTGTTTGCAGGGTGGATACAACTCTACAGCAACTGTTTATATTTTCTAATGCTAAAACTACAGGCATAGGTGTATTCCTTTTGTAGAAGACAATATTCATAAAGTTAAAGAAGCAGATTCTTGTTGGTTTTGTTGGTTGTGTGTTGGAGTGTGCCTGTAGTTTTTGCGGTGTAAATATGGTTCTATACTGTAGCTGGCGGGACAGAATTGGCCACTAAGACAGTCATTGTGCCCTTTATGTGTACAGCATTGATGAAAATAGAAAATGGTATAAAACGGATTGCTTTATTCAAAAATAATAATTACAGCATTCATTAAATATAATTTTTATAATTTATGTATCTAACCACATTATGTGACAGAAGATTGGACCAAAAGGTGAACATTTTTCTTCCTTTTTTGTTTCTCACTTTCCATTGATATCCCAACTGTCAAGTTAATTTTCCTGGAGCAGGAAGATCGATGTGAGACAAACTGGCAAATCCACTACCTTTCTTGACTGTTCGCTGTGTAGTATCTATGCAGTCAGCCTCAGTGAACGGCCCCATGTGAGCCTGCTCATATTGGTTCCTCTTGGGAACTTCACCACATTTGTGGAGGCACTGGAAAATAATGTATTATATTTTTCCCTCTCCCCTACTGAGGGTCTCTCCAGCCCCACTCCAGAATCCAGCCAGCCAACACCCCACTTCATGGTGCATTTGTTATACCCTACCACAGATGGCCAGCGAAAGCCTTCCATGACGTCAGACCAGGTGTGTGAGCCGACAACACCATAAATGCCCATGGAAGTACTTATGCAGTTTTGAGAGAATGGATAGGGAGACCGTCCATATTTTGACCGTGTCAATGATATAACTCTATCTTGTTCTGCACAACTCTCTATGGTCTGCCCAAAAGAGAGTCATGACACCTCCCTGCCCAACCCATTCATCCTTTAAACCCTGTAGATACAACAGCTCATGCCAAACTTTGGGATATCCAGCTGCCAGCTCCCATGGGGTATTTCCTGTCTCTGCCTCAAACCTCCAAGATGTGGACCACACTTGTCTCCACTGTAACCTATCAGCCCACGAGCTTTGCCAGGTATTTTCATCCATCCAGCTCCATCTTGTTCAGTCCTTCATTTTCCTCCACCTCAACCCAACAGGCACAGGACGCCAAGATGATGTCAGATTGACGTTGTACCACAATGTCGTAGGACATTGCATTTTGTTTGGAAATGAAAATAGTGTTGACGTCAGAACCCAACGTCAATATTGGACAGATGTTGCATTTTTCCAACACAACCTAAAAACAACAAAATATCAATGTCTAATGATGTTACAGCTTGACGTTGTATAGATGTTAACAATATGATGTCTATCAGACGTTGAATTTTGGTTGCCATACCTAACGAAAAAATTTCAGTATTTGACATCAATATGACGTTGGTTTAAGATGTTGCTTGACAGTGGATTTTGGTCACTTTCAAACACAACCTAAAATCAGCCAAATATCAACATAATTTCACGTCATTATTGGTCGTCAAAATAACATTGCTCTTAGACACTGGCGAACTAAATCTAACCTAATATTAATTTTTTATGAGGTTGTGTGTCTGCTGGGAAGACTCAACCCGCTGCACCTTATCTGTCCATCGCTCTGGCCTTGTTGTGATATTCCCCCAGCTACACTTCAGTCTTTTGTCACTCTGGCTCTGCCAAGGTGATTCAGATCTTTGGTCCACCTCAGTCACTTGAACATCAGCTCCATTTTGACCTTCTGGTCCTTCTGTGTCACAATGATTCTATGGCTCTACGCCTCCACCTTGGGCTCCATCACCATAGGCTCTGTCTCTGTTTCTGTGCCAAGCACCCTGATATTGTCAGCCCCATCTCCACCATGCCTCCTTCTACCATTGAGATTGGGTGGAACACATGCATCATTTTTTTACACCTTCCAATCAGTATATTTTAGTGTATGCTGAGATTAAAATTACATTTAATTTAAATCACTGGCAAAGAAAATAATACAGCAGCAGCTATGATGCAGAAAATGTTCATCCATCTACGGTGTATATCAAAATATTTACAAGCTGATTGGTTAGCAGATTAAAAGTATCAATAAAAGTACCAATGCTTTTTGGGTGAATAATAATAATAATAATAATAATAATAATAATAATAATAATAATAATAATAATAATAAAAAAAACTTGTGCTATATTTGGTGTTATGTCTAAATTTCCAAATATTCAGCATATACAATAGCAATTTATAGCTCTGATTTTTTGAAGCAATTTCAAGCAAACCTGAACACATAAATGTAAACACTGCAACAAAAATTTATACACGTATTGTCCATAATTCAAGTAAAACAATACAAATAAAATCAACACAATTTCAAAAGCATTTTCAAGCTTGAGTTAGGGTTGTGTTTCACCTGCTACCTCTCTGTGTGGCCTTAAGATTAACCTGTTTGTATGGGTAGCAGTTGTGAAGTTTGATTGGCAGCAAGGTAGAAGTGTGATTTAAACTGACCTGGAGTCAGTGTGCAGAGCTAGAACAGGGTTAATTAGCTTAACGCACAGGTCACACTCAGGCTAATGGAGAATCTTAAGATACACAGCCATCCTGCTGCATTAAATGTGGGTGGTGTGTATGGGGTGAGGCAAAGGTTAAATAACATCAAACTTAACATGTTTGTGATTTCACCAAATTTATACAACCTTTAACCTAGTAATTGCAAAGTGTGAGTTGGATTATGTTAAAATCCATTTGTTGGTTTCTTTGCTTTTAGGAGGAGACTTTTAAAGCTCTGCAGACGATGAAGAAAACATAATATTTTATCACTGGGAGGCTTTTAATAAAGCCTATTTATTCTTAAGCCTATTTTACAACTTAAACAAATAATAAATGACTTCATAATTTGTTGATAATTTATTTTCAAAATTATTTAAACATGTAAAAAAATAAAATAAATGAACGTCTGAAATATCATACTGTGGCATTCAACCTAGACATGGGACGTCTACTGCTACTGATCCAAAGTATTTGAAAATGTTTTTTTAAAATAAAATATATTGTGTTCAATCAGAATCAGAATCAGTTTTATTGCCAAATGTGCTTCACACGCACAAGGAATTTGTTTTGGCTACAGAAGCTTCCTGTGTACATAAAGTGACAAGTGACAACACAAAATAAGTGAATATGAAAAAAAAAAAGATGATAAACATTAAACAGAGATGCAGTTAGTTTTATTCAAGGTTATCATACCGTCAGAACTGTACACTGGCCCATGCCTAATTCAAACAACTGTCAATATTATTTCCTCTGTCTGCAGACAATTTTGATATGACAATATGTGAGTTGTTCTAGATCAGAGAAGCCCAAACTGAAATTAAATGTTTCAAATGAATGTTATGAATTTTAAAAATGATTTTTTTTAAATTTATGTAAATACTGTCACTTGACAGATAGAGGACAATGCACAAGACATTGGCAACTTGACTTGTGTATACAGTATAGAACTGCATGTTATAACATGAATTATATGTTTTTACTGTAATAAATTCATTATAAAATGTAGACAATGCACAAGGTAATGCGATTCAACAAATTTTTGCTATTTTTTTTAAACATGAAATAAATTAGGAAATTACCCTTGGCAACTTTAATGAAATGCAGTTTGTTGTATTTACCTTCTGCCCACAATGCTCTATCAAGTGTGGTTTTTGGCCCATCATAACAAAATGTTTGGGCACCTTTGTTCTAGATATAAATTGGTAGTTTGCAATTGTATGTTTTATTGCTTTTTATCCAATTTCATTTAATAAAAAAAAAAAAAACTTTAACAAAAATCCCTCTTTGATGTTTCTAGATATTTCTTTATTTCTCTTTTATATACCTCCTCTTCTCCATGCTTCTGATAATGTCGGATAATGATATGCCATATTTGTGGTAGCAAGAAATCCATTTTTTTTTTGCTTTAACACTTATTTCTGCAGAGATTGCATTTGTCTGCCTCATCTGAAAATCCCTAAAAGTATCAAAAAAAAAACCTTCCCCTGTACTCGCTATAAGCAGAGCAACACACTAAGAGATGAAATGAAGCAGTTTTAAAAAAATCCTTTTTGTCAGCAATTCCTTTATCAGCATTCATGCATTGAAATTCCCCTTTGTCCCCATGTGGACCCCGGTTTCTTATTTTGTGCTGCGCTGGTGTTAAATTAATATATTATTTGAACATTATCATTCTTATAGAGTTGCTCTTTTCATGCATCCTTAGTAGGGTCATATTTTGACGAACAAAATTTGCCTTGATCTTTTGTAAAAAGAATTAGCTGTACTTATTAAAGCAGTGGTTCTTTTTTATTACCTTTTTATTTAACTCACAGCCCACACAACCAAAAACATATATTCCTGTGGCCCACTACCATTTTTTTAAATTAACCCTATATTTATGGCTCAGTAGGTTATGCAGACATAGACCTAAAGAGACAACCAAAATCAAGGCAGATATCAACAATGACCCAACAGATATCAACAGCACCCATCAGTGATGCAACTCTTGCTGAATTCTGTCAGAGATCCATAGTCTGCAATTTAAATGTTCTATAATTGTTGCACATACAAAAATAATAATAATAAAAATAATATTAAAAATGCATATATACAGTTGAAGTCAGAATTATTAGCCCCCTTTTATTTTTTAAATATTTCCCAAATAATGTTTAACAGAGCAAGAACATTTTCACAGTATGTCTGATAATATTTTTTTCCTCCGGAGAGTGTTTTTTGCTTTATTTTGGCCAGAATAAAAGCAGCTTTAAATTAAAAAAAAAACAAAGGTCAAAATTATTAGCCCCTTTAAGCTATATTTTTTTCCGATCTACAGTCTACAGAACAAACCATCATTACACAATAACTTGCCTAATTAACCTAAGCTGCCAAGTTAACCTAATTAACCTAGTTAAGCCTTTAAATGTCACTTTAAGCTGTATAGAAGTGTCTTGAAAAATATCTAGTCAAATATTATTTACTGTCATCATGGCAAAGATAAAATAAATCTGTTATTAGAAATGAGTGATTAAAACTATTATGTTTAGAAATAATAAATCAGGGGGGCTAATAATTCTGACTTCAACTATATATATATATATATATATATATATATATATATATATATATATATATATATATATATATATATATATATATATATATATAATTATTATTAACAATAGCTGGCAGCCCCCTGCAGTACCGTCACAACCCACTGAGGCTACAGTCCACAACAGATATTGGAGCTTTAATTAACTTTAAATAAGGTTACAATGCTTGCTAGACATGTCTTAACTTATCTCATTCAAGGATTAAATAAGGTAAAATAAAACAGCTCTGTGGTTCTCATACTTGATTGGATTGAGAGAACTTTTCAGATGTCCATTATTCTACCAGTATCAGCACAGGAACTGCATCACACAATAAAAAAGAATGAAAAAAGATGTTCACGATGAATCAGAGACATGGAAAATGTGCTGTTGCTGGATCCCACTGCATTTGATGAGAAATGAACACATTTACGACAAATTTATGGTAAATGCACAGATATACAGACGCACATTTACTGTGTTTTAAAAAAACTGCTTCCTTTTTGTCTAATTTAAATACAAAAGTTGCCAGGGTGTTTTGAAAGGTTACTTAATCTAACAACAAAATCGCCAAGTTAGCAAAACTGCAATACTTTTAAACAATGTATACTATAGTTATCTAAACATGTTGTTTTATCCACTTTTCTTTGTGACTTTTTCCAAGCCCCCAAGCTTATTAAATCACTTTCTCATGCATTAAGGTCATTTAGATAAATATTCTGCAGCAACATGAACAGCTGAAGTAAAATTGTAATTGATTTTGTGCTTTTGCAAAGCCTAATGGCTCTTGTAGATTACTGACAGTAGAGGTGTCAGTACTAATGCATTTACACATAGCTCCTTCACTTTGTGTGATACTGAAATATGTAATAAAATGTATTTTAATGGCAGACGTTGGCTGAATCTAAGTTCTATTTATAACTTGAATGCTTTCATATTAAAAAAAAACAAAAAACAGAAATGCTGAATTGCAGGAAGTCATTTCGCAGATGCTTCTATTGCTCAGTCATTAAGAAGAAAAAAGGTTATTTATGCAGTGCATTCACACAAAACAAGAAGAATGAAACTGAGGAAATTAAAAGATGTGACATTAAAATCTCATGGCTGGTAAGCTCTGTCTTAAAATGATTAACCTAAATAAATTGAATATCTAAATATCTGTTTTATATCAAGTCAGAACCTCCATTTACATTATCAGTGTTTGCAACATGCAGCTGCATTTACAAATACTGTACAGGTGCGAGTTTTAAAAGATCCAGTTCACACAGCAACTTAAAAAGAGGTTTGAATGTCTTCATAAATGCACTGTACCTGCAACCATAGTAACTGATAGTAACCAATGTGACGTCAAAGATAACAAAGTCCACATAATGTCTAAGTCAATTGACATTGAAGCACAAGTTCACCCGTCAGATACTTAATAGCTTTTAAATTTTGAGTGGAGAACAAGGTCATGCACAGATCACAAAACTGAAAAGAGCAGCTCTGATAGAAGACAGTGACTGCTTCTAAAACCTTTCAATAGTACACAGTGCGCACCTCATTTCTACATCCCTGTAAGCTACAAAATCACACAGAGAGTCCTGTAACACACGCTAGACATGCAGCTTTACATTGAAGAGTAGCTGTTTGTCATTGAATGTCATTGTAAACCAGTGCCTATATAGAGCCATATCACAGATACAAGTGAGATGTATAAAACAGTCTAATGCACAAGTGTGTAAATAGAAAGAAACAAACACCAACTGTCTTAAAACTCCTTCTGTGTGCCAAACTATCAAGCAGCAAAGGAATGGAAAGTTTCTTTATTGCATTTGGTTATGTCTTAGTAATAACAAAACAGTCCTGAGCTTACTCAGCATTACATAGTTGAATGGGGTGAGACAAAACAAAAGCAAATTCACCACCATTAATGCCAAAACCAGTGTTTCCCCTAGGATTATATTAGGTGGTGCCTTGCCACCCTTGAAAGTAATTTCATTTGATTTTCTATATATTGCTATTCGCTACATAAGACATTTTTAAGGTTCTTTTTCTACAGAACAGGCCTAAACTTTTTAAATAATAATAATAATAATAATAATAATAATAATAATAATAATAATAATAATAATAATAATAATAGTAATAATAATAGTAATAATAATAATAATTCCTTACATTTATATAGTGTTTTTCTGGACACTCAAAGCACTATAAACATTTTTGGAGGGAATCTCCTCATCCACCACCAGTGTGCAGCATCCACTTGGATGATGCGACGGCAGCCATATTGCGCCAGACCGCACACCACACTGATTGGTGGAAAGGAGACAGAGTGATGAAGCCAAATATCATATGGGGACGGTTAAGAGGCCAGAGGGCAAATTTGGCCAATATGCCAGCGTTAAACCCCTAATCTTTTTCGAAGGACATGCTGGGATTTTTAACGACCACAGAGAGTCGGGACGTTGGTTTAACGTCTCATCCAAAAGACAGCGCTCACTGAGCAGTATAGAGTACCCTTTACTATACTGGGGTGTTAGCACCCACACAGACCACAGGTTGAGTGCTCCCTGCTGGTCTTTGGTCTCTTTTTAAATAAACAAATAAGCCTTATGCTATTTATCTTGCTCACATGATGCCATGACTTGCTCTACATGGTTAAGCGTTTACATTTATCTACTGTTTTTATATCACATATGATAGAATTCACTCAAACCAGAGAGTGCCTGTTGGAAAATATGTTGAGTTAACCAAATGTACATCACATAAAATATCTGTAGAGTCAGGCAAAAGTAAATAAATCAGAATTTTATGTGCAGTGCTGTACTTTGCGTCCAGTGTGTAGCCCACTCATGTGACATTGTCGCAAAGCACATTCAGCCAAAGCCTGTTTGAAATAGGCCATATGCATTGTATCAAGTGCAAAACTGATCCACATCTGTCATAAGCATACTCAATCTGTTTCACATGAACCTTATCTGTTCACACTCTATTCACATTTTAGTCTGATTTAATCACCCCCCAATGACGGTTGGGGTTATGGGTGGGGTTTGGTGCCACGCCTCCTTTTAAAAATTGTCAATTTTTGTACTACTGAATTCATATGAATTAACCATTATTTATCATGAATTAACCAACTGACAAAACTTAAAATAGCTACTTTTCCTCATGTGATCAGACAGCTCACACACAGTGGCATCGTTTTCATCAATGTGTTCAAACGTTAGTACTTATTTTCAAACAATACTAAAACTAAACATGACAGAGAAAAAGTTTACTGTGATTTTTTGTCTATTATTATTTTAGACTACTTGATACATTTTTTAAGTGGCCTGTTGGATTTAGAGTGAGAATACAGAACAAAAATCATCTCAGTTTTACTTATATAGAAATTTGTAGAACAAATTGAAAGGATTTATATTTACATAATTGTACTTAAGACCAGTACAGACTAGAATGCATATAAATACAATGTATTGCTCTACATCTTGCAATAGCCTGTCTTTAACTGTCACAATTATTGCTGCAAATTTTGAGAGAAAATGGCATTAAATCTGTCATTTTAGGTAGCAAGAAATAAAAAAGCAAGTGAGTGTTTGAGATCTACCAAGTGAATGTGATTACCTTTGTTTGTACATTTATGCTTTAGGTCAATGCAAATCCTTATAACCGAGCATTAGTTTGAGCATCTCCTGAAGAATGGTATGTCTTTAGTATTCTTTCAAGATTTAAGGAGATGTTTGATGGCAATGCCGATTTTGGTCCCTACTTCCTTTCCTTCCTCACTTAACCAATTAAAATAATAATAGTCACAACTAGAGACAAATGAGACATCTTAATAGAAAGTGTAAATGGTGGCTGTGTTATGCTTGTCTCTTAATATCACCTATGTCCTCCATTGTAAGTCTAAGATTTTAAAACCCCTTTTTACCAGTCAGCAGTTAAATCTTAAGGCTTAATAACACATCCTCTCAAGGGGCCATTTGTTTGAACATGCCACAAGATGGTGTGGAATAAGTTGTGTGATGCACTTAAAGTTAGTATCATAGTTAAGTAATGCTTTACTCAAAGATTTTAAACTTGATTTTTAAAACTATTTTTTTATTGCACTCTAACTATGAGCCATTGTTTAGCTTGCCTTAGCTCCACAAAATACATCACAGCCCCTTAAAGCTGATAAAAGATTTTTTCAACACACTTATATTGAAGATCCATTGTTATAGAGGTTAGCTCTATGACCTTATTACTTTAACTCTTCTGCCAACTCAAAACAAGAGAATAACCATAAAAGCATTCTGCACTATTTTTACAAAACACTTTCTTTCAGCATTCTGCTGTCTACAAGTAATTCTTATTGATGGCCCCTTTATAACCTTGGCATTAAACAGAGACTGTTAGCCGGAAGGCAAAACTCTCACTAGTATCGAGAACATACAGTATTCTATTTTTTCTGATTTGTTCTTCTCAGAATTTCCTTTTGTGACTCTTGACATATCACTAGGCCCACATGGAATCTGCGTGCACAAAAATCTGCAGATTTCCGCAGATTTTTAGCCCATCATTGAGTCTATGGATTTACTTGTGTAAATGTGTGTAAATTTATATTTACTCAGTTTTTAAATTAATTTCACTAATATTATTGCAATATAATAATAGTATTATTAAAATGTTCATATGATTTATTTACAGTACAGTTGTCTTTTAGTAGATATGTTATATAAGAGATTTGGTTTGTTTACCAAATAAGTGGATCTATTTGGATTTACATTGTAAACATTTAATTAAAAATGTAAAAATTATTATTTTTATTTCCTATATTAAGTTTTTAGTTATGATATTCCTAAAATAATTCTGCATAAATACGCAGATTTTTAACTGAATTTTTAGCAGAAATAACAAAAAATGTCTACCACCCATCACCAAAATGACACACGTCGCCATATTCATGTATGTTTTTAAAACTTTTATCTGCATTGTACACCCCCTCCCAGCCTTTTAAGTTTAATAACAAACTAGCAGTGCTACTAGAACAATGCATTTTAAAAAGTGTTACACAGTCTCAAACCACACTACTGACTGATTCCTACTATCTCTAAAACTCTTATTGATTATTACTGTTCTGTCATGGCAACACTCAGGGAGATTTGATATGGTAATAAAGCAGTATATAACAATTTCGATATGTTTGATCTTGGTGGCATAGACCTGCTATTCTGCTGCTGCTTTGATTATTTGCAGAGAGCAAGTACTGAGATTTAATGGTGCCAGTATATTCACAGACATGCTGTCTGAAAAGAAAACACACTGTTGATAAAAGCATAACATACATGTAACCCTTGTAGAAAATCTATATACAGGTGGAGCTGGGGTGGAGGAGGGAACTGCACTGCACATTGATAGCACAAACAACACTGATGAATTTAAATGTTGGGGAGCAGGGTCATTGGCTTGTAAGGCAACAGCAAACAATCATCTGCAATATGCAGTTAGGCATGTAGTTGGAGCAGATTATATATGACCTATCAGACTGCACACCCAATGACGTTTCACAACAGAACTTTGTATTTCTGTCATGATAGCTCTCAGCAAGACTTAGCTTGGTAATAAATATGCATTTGGCAATGTTGATGTGTGGCGGCATGTATCTGCTATGCAACTGCTGCTTTGATTATTGGCGAGTACTGAGACTCGCTCCATCCATTATATTTACAGACATGCTGTCTGCAAATATTCCACACAACTGCTGCAAAGATAACATACATGTAACCCTCCATACAAGGAGGAAAACATGAAGACAAAACAAACCAATAAAAGCTTGATTTTGTGTATAAATAATCAGTTGCTTTAGCAATATGTATTTATCCACACAGCCTGAGATAGGAAAAAATAAATAAATACCTTACAAAACAAACAGATCTATTGGGAAGATTATTTTACACCATGTTTTCTATCTATGTGTACCTGGGCTACCTTGCTGTCCACCTTATTACTGGTGAACTAGACTTTATGTGTGCCCTGACTACTTTGTAGACCATCTTAAAATAATATTTTTAAACATGTTTTCCCTACTATTGAAGTCAGTGGTTACAGGATTCCAGCACACCAATTTTTCCTCTTTTGATTTTAAAAGAATGAAAAAACTCAATCTGGCTTAGATCAATTAAAGGGTAAGTAAATGATGACAGACTTTTTAGACTTTACAATTTCTTTAACTCTAGTAAACCAGACTATGTATTTCTGGGCTTGCTTAATAGCTTAACATTAGTCAAATAGTCTATGTGTGCTCCTTGGCTACTTTGCCAACCAGCTTTACTCTGGTGAACTACACAATGTGTGCCTGGGCTACCTTGCCAACTGAAACTTAGCATTGAAACCACACTATGTGTCCTATTTATAAATATCATGTAGCAGGCTGATAAAAAATAAACTCAGCAACCACCAGAGCATGTATAAATGAAAGCTTTGATTACATCACTGCCATACTCTGCGGCTAGTTTGATTCGCAGTTTAAACACACATGATCATTGGTTCCCACAAAGTGAAAGTCCGACATAAATAGATTCAAGAGCGAAGATGAACCAAATATGCCACAAGCCTAAACATTCTCAATGACACTGTGAGAGAAAACACAAACAGCGTGTTTTAGATTCCTCAATATAAAAGACAAGAACCAAGACCTTGCCCAGCCACTGACATGACACATACAAGCTGCAATATATGGTACAGCAGCATGTATGAAAGATGGTTTGTAACTGGTCACTGATGTAATGTGCAGCTGCAAAATAACATATCGTCACATGGAACACCTTCCTTGAAACGGCTGAACGAGTCAAAAGTTTAGGCAAGTATGACATTGATTTGTGTATATAACCTCGTTGCTGCACTTTAATGTGTTGCTTCTGATTACATTTTTAGCAACACTGGTGCCTATGTTTAGATGCACACGTTTATCTACGAAGCCTGGATTAAACATACAAATGCTCTTTTTAATCAAAAAATATTGTCACTCATCATTTAGTTGTTTTTGTCTTGTGATGTTTTTGGATGGCTCATCTGACAATGTGCTCCACATTGCTACTAGCACAAACAACACAATGACATTTAAATGTTAGCCAGGAGCAAACTAATTGGCTACTGAGGCAAGAGCAACCAATCATGTGCCATGTAGTTGATGAAGTAGTAGAAGCAGATTAGGCATGACCTATCACTCTGAGTGCCCGATATATTTTCATGACAGAACTTTGTATTATAGGGCGGTTATATTATAGAACTTTGTATCACGGTGGCTCAGTGGGTAGCACAATTGCCTCACAGCAAGAAGGTCACTGGTTCAAGCCCCGACTGAGTCAGTTGGCATTTCTGTGTGGAGTTTGCATGTTCTCCCCATGTTTGCGTGGGTTTCCTCTGGGTGTTCCGGTTTCTCCCACAGTCCAAAGACATGTGGTTTAGGTGAATTAAATAAGCTAAATTGGCAGATTAGGCAGTAGTGTATGTGTGAATGCAAGAGTGTATGTGTTTCCCAGTGTTGGGTTGTATGCTGGATAAGTTGGCAGTTCATTCAGCTGTGGTGACCCCTGATTAATAAAGGGACTAAGCTGAAAAGAAAATAAATGAATGAATGAACTTTGTATTATAGGGGCGACACGGTGGCCCAGTGGTTAGTACTGTTGCTTCGCAGTAAGAAGGTCACCGGTTCGAGTCTCGGCTGGGGCAGTTGGCATTTCTGTGTGGAGTTTGCATTTGCATTGTTCCCATGGTTTTCCTCTGGCTTCCCCCACAGTCCAAAGACATGCGGTGTAAGTGAATTGGATTATCAAAAATTGGTGTATAAGTAAGTGGATGGGTGTTTCCTAGTACTGGGTTGCAACTGGAAGGGCGTCCGCTGTGTAAAACATATGCTGGAATAGATGATGGTTAATTCCGCTGTGGTGACCCCTGACAACTATGACATCATCTCTAAAAGCAACTATTAAATGATTATACCACCCACCCTTAAGCACAGTGCAATGCTCTGACTTTAAAATGTATAGTGGTGCTAAAATGTCTGAATTCTGGTCCTTAACTACCTAGCTCTTCTGTTTTAATGAGCGTGATTGTTCAGAACCTTAATTTGAACTAAAATCAATGTAAAGGCACTCGATTAAGAAAGCTGTGACTCCAAGTAGCCTTCAAAAACACAATGTACGGTTCTTAGAAAGTCTTCTATTATCTTGAGCCGGTAAGGTAGTTTTAAACAATAACTTTAACAAGTGTGATCAGGGGTGGACTCAAGCACAGCATCCCAGCACATCATCTCATTTCAGTTACATCTGACTGCTGCCAAACTGCTTAGTGATTTCGCTGTTGGGGCTTGTATTGTAGAAAATGCTGCATGTGCTGAAGGCCGGTATATGGGCTGGTATAAGATTCTGACTGCATGATAACCTTGGATAAAAATATCATGGTTTCACGATATTGTAGTTACTGCTCTAGAATATAATTTTATAGTCTAGAATATAGAGTCTGGGTAAAAATTACTTTTTTCCCCTTTGAACACAATGTATTTTATGTTGAGAAACATTTGAAATATTTTGTCAGGCTAAATAATTCAAATGAATTATTGACTTCTGCTGTTTTTATTAGTTTCAAAACTACCTTTTCAGCTGGACATACCTTTTTCCTACAAAACAAACAAACAAAAAAAAAAATACGGAAAAAAAAATGTATATATACTGTAGGAACGATGTAGCAGGAAATTTTGCCAGTTTTAAAACTGCGGTATACCTTGAAAACACTTATCGTCCCATGCCAAAACCAGAGCACCCAGAGAAAACCCACGCCGACATGGGAAGAACATGCAAACTCCACACAGAAATGTCAATTGGCCCAGCCGGGACTCGAACCAGCAACCTTCTTGCTGTGAGACGACAGTGCTAAGCACTGAGCCACCATGTTGGCCACTATCATTATAATTATAATAAATATACAAAAACAATACAATTACTACTACAAATATATCTCTTAATAGGAATTGCTTTTGTCCTGCAATCCATAAAATGTAAGCAGTGTCCCGCATTAAGGTGTAAACACATGCCTCCATGACACTGCCCTCTATAAATAGTACACAATGCACAGGAACATCTTGCTGAAAGCTGCAACATCTAACAAAAATACATGTAAAAATAAAGGGATAGTTCACTCAAATCAAAAAATTCTTTCATCATTTATGCAATTCAACGGTTACAGATAAAGTAAAATAAAATAGTAAATAAAGAAAAGCAAAATAAAGAAGCTTGTAACGGTTTAAAACCACTTCGTTCTCATTTGGGTGAACTGTTCCTTTTATTCCTATTATTATTATTAACTTTCCTACAATTTTTTTTTTATCTTACTTCAACATGTAAAAAAAAAAGTTTTCAAGCTACTTGTTTCAATTGGCTGAAACAACACAATTCTTGAGTTTTTTGGAGGGGACAACTTAATTGTTTTATGTTCAGTTCATTTAAATTTGTGAAAAAAAACTAATAAGTTAACTGAATTCCTTCATGTTGTCACAACACGAATTGATTGTGTAGAACCCAGCATTTTTTCTTTTACAGTAGAAGAATCTAACTAAGGATCTGAAAATCCCTGTAGCAAACTTATGCATGTGTTGTTTCAAGAAAGCAACCATTCTGTGTTGTATTTTATTGTTATTTGTTTTTATTCATTTATTCTTAATTTAATAATTTTATTTAATCATATGAGCATTAGTCATGTATATAATTATCATTATATTATTTTATTAATTATTAGTTAACTATTTGATTATTATTATTGATTATTATTTGTCATTTTATTATGTTTTTATATTTTATAATTACTATTTTCCTATAATGATTGCTTTATTATTATTATTTCCATTTTTCCAAATTATTATAATCTTATGACTGTGGATTCAAGCGACACTTGTTTTAATGAGTAAGAGATAAGAGAATGTCTCCATTTCAAGGTCTGTATTGTCTCTGAACAATGTTGTGAAGCAGTAATTTTTCAGCTGAATACTGGTTAACAGGGTTGGGTAAACTCTGCATACTTGTTGTTCATACCTGGAGAAACTGACATTTTCTGACAAGATCTGGCTGGATCATATTTATCTGGTGTGGAGATGGTGATCTAACACAGTGAATGTTGATAAAGTTTAGTTCCAATTAGAGAAAACCTTTGCAAATTAGTAGCAAGTGACTAAAACAAACAAAACCTTAGCCACTGCGTACAGTTTCCCCAGATTCAAGGTGGAAAAAATATTTGCATTTCAAACCTTTCATTAATGAACCATTGCTTGGCTAATCAAATGGTACTTTCTTAATGTTATGATACATTTTTACAAAAGTTGCCTTGTGTGCACATGTTTCATTTACCCATTACCTTAGATTAGTTTATTATAGTCTGTTTGATAACAGATAAATGTGCACTTGTTGGATTATCCCTGAAGATCTTTAGTCATTCTACAATATATTTATTATGCTTTTTTATAACATTCCACAAATCATCACACAACCTTTGTAAGGGTGGAACCCGCTCTCAAGCCTCAGGGGCATGTGGGGGGTTTGCACAAGTTTGTGTGGGATCACAGGGTCTATAATCTGTGAGCAGGTTCAGGGTCCATGAGGCCATTCATTGTGCTTCATCAGCATGCAGTGAGGAAGACATTTCTCTTTCAGAGCGTGAATGCCGCCTTGAGATGGTCTGTCTTTAATCTCAGCTGGCGGAGTCTGATGCAGGATAAAGACACCACACATCCTCTCCCATCCGCCACTTCCTCCAGGTCCTAGACTTCCCTCTATCTCATTACCTCTTCATTTTCCTCGAACCAAATGTTGTTGCGTGTAAATCCCTCATGGTATTAATCTGACTGATGTGTCAGACCAGGGAGTATGTGTGATTTAATAGTGTACTGAATTGTATAGTTGGTTTTAATAGACAAATGAAAATTAAAATATCTACAATGCTTTTGTAACATTAAAAACGACAGATGGAGATGCTGACAACTGAGTTGCGGATCAAAATGCAGGATTTATCATAAAGAGAATGGTCAGGCAGGCATTGATCACAATCAGGATCAAACGGTAACATGCAGGCAAATTCAGAAGAAAGGTCAATAAGCAGGGGAGTGGTTGATCCAGGTGGACAATAACATAAACAAAACAAACAAACAATCAAAGCGAAGGTCAGCAACGTAAAGGCAGAACTACGAAAATGTGTCTTGATATTAACTTGACAGATAAACAAGACTCAGCAACGTATATGTGTGTCTGTGCTGCTTTTAAAGTCCATGTAATCAGTTCTGAACAGCTTCAGCTGTGTGTGTTCACAGTCAACAGAAAACCGGAACAGGCGTGAGTGTGTGGTACATGACAGGATTTGTAGTCCATATGGTGAAACATTTGTAGTCCTAAGTGAAAGTGAATGATTATCAGCGATCTATAGCTCTGCGTGTTAGCAATCAGTGGAAACCGGTACAGGTGTGAGCATGTGGTACATGACATGATGAGTGCAAGTAAATGATTCCCAGCAATCTACAAGCCTGGATCTCTGGTGATTGTGACAATATATATAAATATATATATAATTACAACCGTCTCTGCCATTAAATTTAGATATATTTTTTCAAAATATGTTACAAACACAGCGCATTTACAACAACAGCAATAATAATAATAATAATAATAATACAAATAATAATAACAACAACAACAATCGTTTTGAACAATTTTGAACAGGAGAGGTCAGATAGACAGAGAGAAATTATTATTATATTTTTACATTTTTAAACAATAGTTTTAATTTTTAATAACTACTTTCTGTTGATTTGCAATGATGACAGTTCATAATGTTTTACTTGTTATTTACAAATAAAATCTATTCCATTCAAACTAACAGAAATTAGACTTTCTCTAGAAGTAACAATATTGTAGGAAATAATAGTTACGGTGGAAATGTCTATCCACTTGGACTGGATTCTCTGAAGCTTGTGTAATATTTTATTTTACTGAAAATTACAGTTTATTTTCAGTGGCAGAAATGCTGTGTAGCAATCAATGTTCTGTTTATTTATTTATTTATTTATTTATTTGTTTATTTATTTATTTCCATACACACATTACAAATGATATTACTATTATTAATACTATTAATGATTATTTCTCAATTTTAACACCTGTTTTGATTTAATGAATCCAAATATAGTGTAGCCATGAAGCAAGTAAAATTATTTTTTTTATACGTATGGAGTATTTTCCTACATATGAGAATACACATTTTAGCAGTTTTTAAAACATATTTTTATTATTATTATTATTATTATTACTATTATTATTATTATTAGTAGTAGTAGTAGAAGTAGTAACATATCATAACAAGGCCCGTTAATTAATTTTATTTTTTTTTAATTTGAGGAAAAATAAGCTTAAATAAAATAAAAAATTTCAGGGTTTTAAAAATAAAATAAAATAATCAACAACTCATAAAATTAGTCCTTCCCAGCCTTATGTGAGCAATCCCTTCCCAGCATTATGTGGCCTCATCAGCAGTAGGGGGCAGCATTATTTCAAATGCTATCTAATTGTGCACGTCCCCTCTTACAAATATCTGAATTCCATTGTAGCTTACAGACACGGCATGGGACAGAAAGCTTGTGGAATATGAGAGTAATTAAACAATTGTTTGTGTCTTACAGTGCAAATTACAATACAGTACCACTGAGAAAACTGCCATTTTACTGATATTTTTGTCATTTACACCCCAACTAACAAAGGTCACAGTGTGTGGGGGGAAAAGATTTTACAAATAGGCAAATGACAGAATAAAATTATATTATAGGTCCTAATTTTTTATTCAACCCGTATGTGATTTGTTGTTCAAGAACTGCTTGTTCAGTCCCTTTTAAGTAACCTTGAGGTTAAACACCTTCTCAAAATACAGAGTGAAATTATATTGATTAACACTTCTACGTCTTAAAATGGCTGTTTCAGATCTTTAATTGCAATGCTATAACAACATTCTGTAGCAGCATACAGACAGATCTGAGAAAAGAAAAATCTTAGAGGAAAAGGTGCTTGGAAATCAGCAAAATGACAACTTATCTCAACAGTGACCTCAAATATATAGCCAACCCCTCAGTAAAGTGGCTTAAAACCAACAAAGTACATTTACTGAAGTGGTCAAGTTACAGCTCAGACCCTAATGAAATTGAGCATCTGCAGAATGACTTATAATGGCCATCTGCAAATGGTTTCTATCCAAATTGATGCAGCTTGAGTGATTTTGCCAGAAAGAATGGTCAAAGGTTTCAGATTTACACTGACATTTATACATTTGGCAGACAAAGATGGTAATAGATGAAACTGTAATCAAAGCTGATCCAACTATGCAAGTGAAACTTGTAACAGACAGGACACTCATAATAAAAATGAATGAACGAACACATGGAAAGTAAATAGTGGCAGTATTTAATTATTTAGAGTGTATGCTAACAATTAAAAAAAAAGTGTGATCTTAGACAATTTTAGGCATAAAATACATATTTTTTTTATTTGCTATATTTATTTTCACTATATGATTAGTATAGAGTACTTGTTTGAGAGATCAACAATAAACCATCTCCACTGAAAACAAGTGGTTATCATTCAAGTCAGTTTAATGTTTATTCAGATCAGTTAAACAGTTCAACCTGAACCTACAAAAGGCAGTAATGACATTATTGATCTCAATCAGTTAATTTTTAATTCCTCTAGTTTCAACATCACTGCTCATTGCAGTTGAGCTTCAATTCAGTCTAAGTATTTACTTAGTATTGTGATATTTACTTAGTATTTACATCTTGTATGTAAAGAATACTATACTGACTGATACAATGAATGATATAGAACCGAATGAATATGTTAGAAATGATAGACTAGTTTTTTGTTTGTCATTTTGTAAGCTTGGCAGTTCTATCCTGTATATACTGTACTGTAGTATGTGTATGATATGTAGAATACAGTATATAGTAATATATGAACACTTTATATGAGTACACCTATCAAAGATCTCTCTTTTAAATGAATATTGTCTATAGGATAGTTTACCATAATGTATTTGTGCATACACATTTGATTAGTCAGCCAAAGCCAAAACTGGAACTAATATAACAAAAATTTGTACGATCACAGTCCAAATATTCGTACCCCAAATTTATCTGTTGGGGAAAAGTACTAACTAACTAACTAACTAACGAACTAACGAACTAACTAAATAAATAAACAAGTAAACAAACAAATAAATAAATAAATAAATAAATAAATAAATAAATAAATAAATAAATAAATAAATAATTAAATAAATGTAAACAATAAACAGAGATGTGCTCCATTTTATAGTCACCACATTTCCTTAACTGTCCCCATTTCCTCTTTGCTACTGCAATCAGTTTCTCAAAACACAAACAGTCCTCATCCATGATGCTTACTGAAATAACAATGAGTTGTAAACTGAGCTGAAGACAAGTCATCTCACACTGCCTGATTGTTCCTTTACCACTTCAGCAATATCTGCAAACTCTTCGCATCTGTGCTGTTCCATTTTTTGTTACCCCAATCTGCTTATTCAGAGCTCAAACAAACAAAAATGGCCTTGTTCAAAACAGTCGGAAGGAAGCTATTTAAAATTCTCTTTTATGCTGTAATTACTAAGTAAACCAGCAACTGGAGACCTAATTCTCCCATTTTAGCAGCTGCCTATTTTTTAGAGCAGGCATCTCCTCACTGTTTGTGCAACTACAGTACTGTAGGTTGTTTAAATGTCACACAAGAGTCAAGCCATTGGGCACATGTACGGTATGAAAATGTGTTACATGTCACATGTGATGTGGGAGTACACTTTAGCACACTTTTAGAAATGGGTAGATCATTAAAATACTTCAAGAAATACTTATAGTTGAAAGTCAAAATTCTTATATGAATTTTTTCAAATATTTCCCAAGTGATGTTTATATATAACGATATTGAACACGATATTGTAAAAATCTGACATAGCGATGTTTTGTTTTGTTACGATATATATATTGCGATTATTAATATAATTTCACCACATGATTTGAATAGCTCTATTTGGAAAAATGTAATTTGCTTAGATTGACTGGGATGCTGAAGTCTTCTATGCGGTACATCTGCATAAAATATAATCAATTTAAAAGCATATAAACATGACAGAGCAAAAAAAAAAAGTTAAATAAATGGTTTTCTGGGGAGTCAAACTGTAATCATGTACAGAAATTCAACGATCAAATTATCAAATCTTTATCTTTTCATTTTTAATAAATTTTCCAATCCTGCAATGTGAATATTGCAGATACACACATTGCGATATCGATGCTCAAATGATATACAGTATTGTTCTGCCCTAATATATATATTTATATAATTTAATTATATTAAATTATATAATACAATTTTACTGTTTCTTGGACACGTCTTATTTCTTTTAGTCTGGCTGAATTAAAGTTATTATAAATATATATAAATAAAAGTTATTATATTTTATAAAACAATTTTAAGGTCAGCATTATTAGACCCCTTAAATGATTAATCATAATAATATTGTCTAATAATATTGAGCTTAATTTTATTTTTAAAAATCTTTTTTCCTTTTGATTATCTACAGAACCACTGTTTTACAATAAAATGCCTAATTATACTAACTTGCCTATATACTTAACATTTTTAAAGTTTTAGTTAAAGTCTAAAATCTAACTTGCAAAACAAGTATAAAAAAGTATGTACCGTCATATATTTTAAAGAATTAAAATTTTATTGAAGGGCTAATAATTTTGACTTGACTTTGTTTGAGAAAAAAGTTTTAATTTATTTACAGTACATTTTATGATAATGAGATGTATATTAGTGCACCTAAAACATATAAACTCTAATGCTGTGATGCATGAACAGTTTGAGTTTACTCGCTTCATTCGCATGTCAAATTCCCTTCATCGGATTTGCGTCATGGGCAGTGCTTCTGTCTGCCCGGTGACTTCGTTGCTAAATGGCTAACATGGATTTTATTGAGAGTAGCTTTATGTGCTTTAGGAATGCTGACATACAGTGTATATTCATTTTGCACCATGTCTGAGTCCACTAGATTCTTTCAGAGGTGCACCCAGATCTGAGTTCATCAACTCCTCCAGAAACTATACCTGAATGATGGAGGCTTTTAGCGGTGTTTCTGACTGAGCCGAGCCCAGTTTGATGAGATGTTGCCACATGTCGGCAAGAGGATTTCCCCTCAGGACACCAACAACAGGCACAACGTCATAATCGCACCTCTACAAGAGCAAGCTCCTGATTGATTAATGTAGTGTGAATGTCCGCTGAAGTTTCCAACTCAAATGATTCACCCATTAAGCACGTCAAATGCACAAAACGCTCAACTTGCATTGCATCATTCATGCCGCAGGTTGTCTATCCACACTTTTGCATTGACTTAACATGTAAATCATTCACGCTTGACGCATCATCCATGTCTATGTCCTTTAGTATTCTATAGTCAACACATGAGCATTGAAAAAACATTATCAAAACATTGATTTAAAAGTGTGTGGTTCGAATTTTTCTCAAATTCATATTAATCTTGAGTACCTACTGTCCCCCATTGTTTCTCAGAAAAGTGTTTATTTTTTAAATACTTATAAGAGAATGATACAGTTTTGTAATTATTGAAAGTGGAGGTTGGAGATTCTTCTCTCAGCCCTCGTTTCAAAAGAGGGCGCAGCTATAAATGCCTATGTGTCAGCATAGTGGTGTATTAAAAAATGTTAATGAGGGAGAGACTGTCCCTAATGGGTGGAGCTTCCCCCTCTGATGACATGTACAAAGAGAGAATGTCAATCAAGGTGTTTCTGCAGACAATGGTTTATAAAGTGTGAAAAAAATAATATATATTTTAACTATTAGAAGCTGGTTATATTTGCAGACTGTAGCTACACAGCTGTGTTCAAACCCTTATTAAAAGTTTTTTTTGCATAATAGGACAACTTTAAACTGTTTAGATTATCTTGGACTTCCAGTCCATCAGTGGCCACTTATCACTTATGCACCTCATCAAGACCACCATTATGATAGTCCTTTTCAGGTATATCTAAATGGCAATATTTGGTCTCAATCATTACTATGGCCAGACAGAATCTGCGGACATTTTTTGCTATTTCTGCACCGAATATTGTAAAAAATCTGTGGATTTATGTGGAATGATTTTGGGTGTATCTTTACTTCAAACTTAATATGTTGAATAAAAAATAATCATTTTTTTTTACTTTTATTTAATGTTTACAATGCAAATCCAATTAGATCAATTCATTTAGTAAACAAAGCAAGTCCCTCATATAATTTATCTACCATATATCTACTAAAAGACAGAAATTATTTGGTTTTGTAAGTAAATTATATGAACATTTTCATATTAGTCAATTATATTGCTGAAATTAATTTGAAAGCTGAATATGAATTTACACACAACTGAACAAATAGACTCAATGATGGACTGAAAATCTGCGTAAATCATTACTAATACGGAGCAAATAGATTTAACTGAGGGCAACGTTAAGTGTAATAACTATATACAGACTAAATACTTCATCAAACAATGGCCATTGTTTCTTTCACTGATTTGATTAACATCTCTATATTGTTCTTCTATTATATTTTATATAAATAATAGTGAGAGTGTAATAATATTGTATTGCCAAGGGGTCTGAGTCTGGGGTGATGATTGAAGTGATCTTATCAATCAGTGAAGATATAGCAGTATAAATTTTGCTTTTTATTAAGCATCTATTTTGTTTGCTTATATTAATATTGACTTTAAGAAATAAAAATCGTTTACTAATTTTTAGAGTTGGTTTTGCATCTTAAATGGCACTTTTAACTGCACTTAAATGCAAATTAAGAGATAAAAGTCTCTGATTCAGAGGCTAACCAGCTGGAAATTAGACTCACTTTATACACTCATACTCTTATGTGTTTTCTATACATTGACATGTAGCCAGGTTTTATTTCACAATCTTGGAAATGTATTTTCTAATTCAAGCTATAACACCTTTTTCCCTATGTATAGCATCTGAATATTCTAGGTTATGCATTAGTCTCTTGGTCAGCTGGGTGCTTTTATTAAGTGGACAAGATCTGTCCTCTCACCACCAGGCCAGCACATGCTACTCTTTCTTCTAACTCCTGCCTTTTAGATATCTTTGTAAACACTGAATCGCATTCAGTGCTGCAGAGACACAAAGGCGTAAATTCAAAGATCCTGCTGACCTGCAGAGGTACCAAACTTTTCTTGAATCCTTCAACCCAAACATGTTCCATACATGACTTCCATCTCTTCAAATGATACAAAATGCTGCAGCTTGTTTGGGTTTCAACGTCCACAAGAGAGCCCATGTCACTCCTCTTTTTTTGCTTCCAGTAAATCAATGCCATCGGTCAGCCTTTACCTCTGTCTGTCTGTTTTTCAAATGTATTTATCTAATGGAATGCATTAAAAGAGTGTCTCACTAAATCTTATTGAATCCACTCAATTCTTCTAAGTCCACCCCTATCTTGACTGACTGAGTGAAGTGAACAGAAGTTCCACAGCAGAGCACCTAAACATCTCACAATGATAAATAAATATATTGTTGTCTGAATAAGTACAACAGTGTCTTAATGCAATCAACACTAATATGTCAGGCTCATATTTAATGCATTTGAGGTCTCAGAGTGGACCGGCGGCAGAGAGAATACATTTCTGTTAAGTACTCATAGTCATACACATAATTAGTTTGTGCATACAGTATCATTTTATACTTTATATTTATATGATTTTTACAAATGCATTGAAAAAACCTTTGCTGTTATAAGTACACCCATGTAGATATAATACACTTTGTAACCTGTTGATGAAAACGCTACAGTATGTGATGCCACCTAGTTAATGACGAACAAATTGCAGATTTTCACATATTCACTTGTTAAAGACCTGTCAGTAATTGCATTTGAGTTGGACATAAAGAGACAGATTAATGTTGGCTATCAGCTGATACACTTGATTTATTAACACGTAATCATATTACATATGGTCACAGAATAATTAATCTTCATAATGCTAACGTGTGTATTTGCTGGCTAGGCTATCTGGCATTCTATATTCTCCACTTATTTTCACACATATAAACACAGTAAAAGACTACAGTAATGTTGTATTTAAAAGCATCACAGAATCAGGTCACTAAGAAATATACATTTTATCCAGAATTAATGATATTTTAAGGCTTATTTTAAGGCGAGTGTATTGCAATTAAGCTTCACAGAAGATTTCTGTTATAATTATGTTTAAAACAGCCCTGAAATGCTGTGAGTGTAAATATATTATATATGTCATGGCTGGTGATGGGTTCCTGACACTATAGCCCAGCTTAATGTGCAATTGTTAATAATCCAAAATGACTGTAGCATGCCAGACTGTACGGACATGGCTACCATGTTACACTGTAAGAACAGACTGAACAACAATGAAGACATGGACACGAAAGAAAACTCGCCGTAAATTTGATGTCTGTACCTGTAATTTCGCACACAGCGAGCCTCAATATAATAAAACCAGAAAAAGAAATGTTTTGACATTTCCCTGTATGCTGGTTATCAGCAAGTCATCTGATTTGGTGCTCCTATTGGTCCTTGGTACTATTTAACTTAATGTAGTATGAGAATAATATAATTTCTCATCTCATTTTCATCTGGGGCCGGGTAGGGGTAGCAGTCTTAGGAGAGAACTCTCGACTTCCCTCTCTCTAGACACTTCCTCCTCCTGGGGGATCTTGAGGCATTCCCAGGCCAGCTGAGAGACATAGTCCCTCCAGCATGTCCTGGGTCTTCCCTGAAGCCTCCTCCCGGTGGGACATGCCTGAAACATCTCCCTGGGTATGCGTCCAGGAGGCATCTGAAACAGATGCCCGAGCCAGCTCAGCTGACTTCTCTCGATGTGGAGGAGCAGCGGCTCTACTCTGAGCTACAAAGGTGCGCCCTGCCACCCTGCAAAGAAAACTCATTTTGGCTGCTTGTATCCGAGATCTTGAATTGTTCTTGAATCTTGAATATTCATTCATTCATTTTCTTTTTGGCTTAGTCCCTTTATTAATCTGAAGTTGCCACAGCGGAATGAACCGCCAACTTATCCAGCATATGTTTTACACAGTGGATGCCCTTCCAGCGGCAACCTATCACTGGGAAACATCCATACACTCTCTCATTCACACTCATACACTACGGACAATTTAGCTGACCCAATTCACCTATTACGCATGTCTTTGGACTTGTGTGGTAAACCGGAGCACCTGGAGGAAACCCACACCAACACTGGGAGAACATGCAAACTCAACAAAGAAATGCCAACTGACCCAGCCGAGGCTCGAACCAGCGACCTTTTTGCTGTGAGGTGACAGCGCTACCTACTGGGTCACCGCAGTGCCGCTTTGATTATATATTATTATATATTTTTTCACTCCAATAATGTACTAAATAATTAATGAGGAATTAGTGTCAACTAAAACAATTATGATAATGTAATGGGTTGACAAAACAGTGACAACAGGAAACCTGCATCAAATGATCGGCCAATACCGATGGGAAAATATTAAACATATGTATGTAGATTTGCATTAAAAAAGAATAAATTATAATATTTTACCATGAGTCATACATCTATTTTACTTTGGCATGTGATTGTATTTCATGATTATGGTTGTACGCAGTTCCACATTGCCATTTGCTCATGAATATTTAGCCTTTATAATGAATATGCATTGAGCTGGTGAAGTGGCTGTGTTGATGTAGATTTATGGCCGTGCATGAGCCATAATTAAAAGGTAGAATACAAGCTGCCAGAACCACGAAAACAAGTTTCACACAATGTTCTAGACCTCAGGTGGAGTGGGTTGTCTACTTTGAGGCAAGTTCCTGAAAAGCATGTTAGCAAATGATGGATTATGGTGATTAACTGTGTCAGTTAATTTATTTATGTCCAAAATGAGTAATTGAACTAGACATGTCATCCTACACTCATATTAGGTCCCTATGAAAGAAAACAACAGCATCTGACCTGGACTACGGTTATAACTGCATTCAGTACCATGTTATTACTGTGGTACATGAACTATTAACACTGAACTACAAAAATACCATGGGACTACCAAGGTGCATGTTAGTTTGGCATGTTTTATGTTGCTAACCAGTGTTGGGTAATTTACTTTAAAAAAGTAATAGATTACAAATTACTGATTACAACTGGGCGACGCAGTGGTGCAGTAGGTAGGGCTGTCGCCTCACAGCAAGAAGGTCGCTGGTTCGAGCCTCGGCTGGGTCAGTTGGCGTTTCTGTGTGGAGTTTGCATGTTCTTACTGCGTTCGCGTGGGTTTCCTCCGAGTGCTCCGGTTTCCCCCAAACTCCAAATGTGATACAGTTGAATTGGGTAGGCTAAATTGTCCATGGTGTATAAGTGTGAATGAGTGTGTGTGGATGTTTCCTAGAGATGGGTTGGGGCTGGAAGGGCATCTGCTGAGTAAAAACGTGCTGGATAAGTTGGCGGTTCATTCCGCTGTGGCGACCCCGGATTAATAAAGGGACTAAGCTGACAAGAAAATGAATGAATAAATGATTACAACTGGAACATTATAATCTGATTACATTACTAATTACTTCAGTAAAAAAGTAATCAGATTACTAATTAGCACTGCAGTGTTTGGGTGTTCTGTGTTTGTTTGAGGTAATTAGTCTACCTAAATGTGCATGTTTCAAAGTATGAAGCTGATCGGTCAGTTCTTCACGTGACTCGCGGTTTTCAACTAGGTGCGCCTGGGAAATGCGAGCGTGCGCAATATGCAGTGGAAAATGTGATTTAAAAAAAAATATTTTTTTTTTCCCCTACAAAAACTATCTTGGTAATGTAAGTAACACAATTACATTGACTTTAGTAACTGTAATCAAATTACACAAATTTAAAATGCAATTTATTACATTACTGCGTTTCTCAAAAATGTAATTATAATACAATAAAGCGTTACTGTGGAATATGTTACACCTAACTCTGCTGCTAACCTAAAATTAGAGTTGAATAAACACCTAAAACTAAACATTAAATTCACAGAGGCAGCATCTGAAATAATAAACTAGACTATTTATCATTACTAGGTATTAGTACGGTAGCAAAGTATGATTTTTGGAACTATTAATAAATGGGCCAATATGTTATTAATTGGCATGCTAAGTTAATAGTGAGAGTTGGTAGCATACTAAAGTTTTACCTATTCAAGTAATTTCAGTGATATTTTATTTTAAGGTCTAATTCTCGCTATTAACATGAATTTAGTTTAACATACTCCTAATGTGCTGCTTATTAATAGCTATTATGGTAGCAGTTGGGTTTAGGTATTAGGAAGAATTAGGGGTGTATAAGCAACACAGGCTCATTGTGGATGACACAGGCTTACCCCTTTGTATGTTTCTGGAGAGTGTGAATTATGTAGCCTTAAATATGTCTGTCTGCATTTTGTCTTTAAAATGAATGCCATGGGGCGGTATGACGGCATTGACGATATCTGTTCCGTTTCGCACAACCAGTTGGCCTCGGCTGGTACGAGTTGACGCTTAACTCCTTGTTTTCCAGCATTACCAGTTTTCCCAGTAGCTCGCCGCGTATGTCCTTGAACTTGGGATGCTGAGTGGAGTTGATTGTAACAACAGGGTTCAAGTCCAGTGAAGAACGGTTCCAGAAACCAGCTAAAGCATAAATTAAATAAATAAATAAACAACAGGCTGAAAACTATGTAAAATCACATAGCCGCGACAGCTTTTCTTTTTCTAGATTGCTTTTAAAAACACCATTGGTTAGGTTTAGGGAAGGGGGTTCGGTGAGTCAGTCGGTCAATCAGTTATTTGACAGCAAGCTGGTCTGGTCGGCTAAAGTGTATATTGCCCCCTCTTGGATTTCTGCGAGAAGAGGATGTGCAGGAGAAAATTTGAGATCATCAGAAAGTGTACACAGCGGCCTCCGGTGGATTTGCGAAAACAAAAACTGCGAGCAGATGTACCACAGGTTACGTATTTTACTGTTCCCAGAAATGTAGACCTGGGTATGTATCCGCAATGAGCCTGGGTTGAGAATAAGATCATGCAGAATATATTAATTACTAATAAACAGCCATTATCTGAATAATAGGCAGGGAATAATCCACTAGTTAATCGTAAGAAGTCCCTTTACTAAAGTGTTACCGTAATTCCAATTAGTCATACATACAATGAATTACTAATTAATCAATAAAAAAGAAATACAAGTTGGTTATTTAGCTAGCTAGCTAGTTCAATTGTTGGCTAAAGTGTTAAACTGTACCTACTTTTGTTACAGATTTTCAATTTACATTAAACCTAACTTGGATAAAAAGGTAGCTTGTGCAAAAAAGTTAAGTATGCTAATTTAATAAAAAAACAAACACAGATAAAATAGATTATGGGTTGTTAGCTAACAAGTAAATGTGTGCTAAAGTGGCACACCTGTTTGGTAAATTCCCCCTCTAGTTATTTAACATTGGTGTATGACTTGCCCCACATTGTTTGTGCTAAAACATGAATGATTCATCAGCTCATGCAGCTTGTTGAGGACAGCTGTGCTATTTACTTGGGGGATACTTATGTATAGTGCTTGGGCCAGCAAGGGATCACTTATCAAACAGCCAGAACTCCACAGCATTCACTGGCCTAATAAAGCACTCAAAGCCCCTCAGTCCACTTGCAACCTTAGTCCATGCTATATCTTAGCACTGTGCCAGTCAGTTTTGCACCACTCACATTTTAATTTTGAAGAAAATGTACAAATCTATTTGTAAGCAAAATGAAGCATGAAATGTACTTATTGTACCAGGTTTTAAAGTGCACAACCAGACATTAGGATGCTAAGCTCCACACAATTACGTATCAATCTTGTATTCACAAATTTCAAATAACAAAAATTAGAGTGCATGAAAAAACATGTCACATTAAATGCATTTCTCAACAGTGAATATATTTTATATATAACTGAACATCGACTGCATGTCTTGAACTCTTGAGCTGGCAACTGTACACCACCTGCTGGTAAGCTGGACCCCCTGGCAGAGGAGGATGTTTGGGCATGCTTGGGTCCGGCAGGCCCAAACGTGTTGTGAGTGTCTTCTGAGAATATTTGGGATGCGTTGGGATCACCCCACAGGAGCTGGAGAAAGTGTCTGGGGAGAGGGAAGTCTAGGGTTCCCTGCTGAGACTGCTGACCCCATGATTGGGCCCCACATAAGTAGTTGAAGAAGGATGGACAGGTTAAAAGAACATCAATATTTCAAGTCCATCAAGCCCATTGCTTGTGTAATTCTATTGTACTCAAGGTTAGAAAAGGCCTGGCATTCAAACAAAACACATACCACTTGACATTGATTTTTCTCCTTGAGTTGAGAACAGCAGCAGTGCTTTTACTTTTCTTCCTTTTTTTACATTACTTCCTTCCTTGAAGTTCTCCCCCCGAAATGTGACAAATAGACTTTCACAACATTATATTAACTCTTCATGACCAGTCAAAAGCAACTAAAAGTAAATTGTTGAAATTGACTGTTGTAGTCTGTGTGGATAGTGCAGCTGAGATAAAGCATATAAACAGATTTTGCACTTTAAGTAAAATATCATTATTCTCAGTCACAAATGAGTGTTCTTTTAACTTGTAGGCCCACACGGAATTTGTGCGCGCAGAATTCTGCAGATTTCTGTAGATTTTTAGCCCACCGTTATTTCTGTTTATTTACTTGAGCAAATGTGTGTAAATCTATATTTATTCAGTTTTTAAATTAATTACAGTAATATTATTGACGAATGTGAAATCTGATTTATGTACAATGCAGTTTGTACAGTAATATTTTCTGTCTTTTCAGTGGATATATTATATGAGATTTGCTTTGCTTACCAAATAAAGTGAATCCAATTGGATTTGCATTTTAAACATTAAATAAAAGTTAAAAGGGAAGGCTAAATTGTCCGAAGTGTGTGAGTGTGTATGGATGTTTCCCAGAGATGGGTTGCGGCTGGAAGGGCATCCACTGTGTAAAACATGTGCTGGATAAGTTGGTGGTTCATTCTGCTGTGGTGACCCCAGATTAATAAAAGGGACTAAGCCGAAAAGAAAATGAATAAATGTTGATTTGTTCACCATGAAATGTTAAAAATGTATGCAGAAATTAATATTAACATAGAATAATAAATTCTGTAAAAATTTTATTTATTCACAATTTATGATACCTACTTACTAGTCCCCTTATTAATCCGGGGTCGCCACAGCGGGATGAACCTCCAACTTTTCTAGCACATGTTTTACACAGCTGATGCCCTTCCAGCTGCAACCCATCTCTGGAAAACATCCATACACACTCACTCACACTCATACACTACAGACAATTTAGCCTACCCAATTCACCCGTACCACATGTCTTTGGACTGTGGGGGAAACCAGAGCACCCGGAGGAAACCCACGCAAACGCAGGGAGAACATGCAAACTCCACACAGAAACGGCAACTGACCCAGCCCAGGCTCGTACCAGCGACCTTATTGCTGTGAGGCAACAGCACTACCTACAGCGCCACTGCGTCGCCAGGTGTTCAGGAGATTAATTATTATAATTTTTTTGTTTTAGTGAACAATACTTTAAACAACTCATTAAACATAATGACATTATGACATATAATGAAACAATGTTATGATATCATAATGACATGCACGTTGCTAGAGAGGTTCAGAGCAATATATTCAATTAATGGCTAAAATGTTGCAGATATGTGAAACAAGCAATGCATTCATCTAATATATGTTAAATAATATTTAAAAAATATATGTCTAAAAATGACCAGTTCTTCATACTTTTTAATGACACTGTGCAGTGTACAACAAAGACATTCTCATGTCACCATCAGTATCCTGATGTGTTGTGATCCAGTGTCCTTAATGTTCTTATCAGTGCTTAAATTTGTAGACATGACATACTGATTTATGACCTCAGGAGCAAGAGAGCTGCCTGGGTGCACCCATATACTTCATTGTCTCTGATAATCGGCACTTCAGTATGTGCTGTATCCAACCCAGACTCATTCTGATTACGTACCCCTATATACATTTCGGCAGAGAGCAAAATACGTCCGAGGAGCTACATTTTTTTTTTCAGTTTTGTTTTCGCAAATTCACCAGAGGCCACTGTGTACGCTTTTTGAGATCTCAAATTTCTCACTCCCTTTCCTAAGCCCAACTTCATTGTTTTAAAAAAGCAATCCAGAAAAAGAAAAGCCCCCTGATTTTTACCACATTTTAGATTTTACCACATTCTCACCCAGTTATTTACTTGTTTATTTAATTTTTTTTAGCTTTTGTTTTTGTCTTTCCTGCTTTCTGGAACCGTTTTTCACCGGACATGAACCCCGTTGTTGTGGTCAACTCTGCTCTGCGTCTCAAGTCCGCAGACGTACATGTTGAACTACCAGACAAACTGGTAACAGCGGGAAAGCTGTCCACACGGAGGTAAGCAATCAGCTGGTAAAGGAACCATGTATACTGCCTCGTAGCATTCATTTTAAAAATGAAATGAAATGCAGCCATACGTAGCTCTGGCTATTATATCTCTCTCTTCATGATCTAATCTGGATACATAAATGAAACAAAACAATTTCTCTGTTTTGTCCAAACAGAAACTGTGTTTTACCATGAGAAAACTTTTTTGAACATACGTTGCTAATTCAAGTGTATTTCACTGAAGTGCAGTTCAGTGTAAGTTCAGTGTATCTGGATTGCCTTAGCATTTAAAAACTGCCTCCATGTTTCCTTTATGAATCTGTCACCAAAACTGAATGTACAGCATTTGTCTTTATAGCAAACTACAATATGCAAAGAATAAAAATCTTAAAAACTGAATAAAGAAAAAAAAAACACAATTGCCAGCATCATCCATATCTAAAACACAATTGGTTAGATGCAGAATCTTGATAATTTATTATTTAATGCTTCTATCTACCAACAGCACTAGCAAACACCACTAATAATTGTCTCTTTACATTAATTTATTTATTAATTCATCCAACCATCCACCTACTCACCCACCAATCCACCAACAAACCACCAACCAACCAGCCAACCAACCAACCAACCAACCAACCAACCAACCAATCAATCAATCAATCAATCAATCAATCAATCAATCAATCAATCAATCAATCCTGACATCCTACCAGGATGTCTGTTTTTCTGTACTCAAATTCACACTGGTCTACAACACCAAGATCATGTCCGCTTCATAATTAACAGTCTCTCCATTGTGGCGCATTCCCAGAAGCTTGTCTGTTTGACTAGCATTGCCGCTTAGTAAACAGGAAGACAGTTAATTATTTCGAAACTCACATCCACAAATAACTGGCTACTGGTCCCCCGCTGTTAGTAATGACACTGTGCGGTCAGTAATTAAAGACTGTTTTCACATGAAACTACCCAGCATTCCCTCTGAGAGTGGAGTAGAAACCCGTGAGAAAATCTCACGTCCTCTTTTTTCATTTTCCTTTGTCTAGTCTTAAATCTTTCCCTCACACACTGTATCTTTCTCTTTCTGTTGCCCTTTTCACACAGGGTAGAGCACGACCCATACTCTCCTTCAATTACCTTTTCATGGGTTACTGTCTCCATGGCAACTTCCCCAAAAACACCACCAACATCCATCTTTCACAAGCAGAAAGAGGGTGGAAAAGATAAGAAAATTTAGCAAATTATATTTTTATATACTTTAGGTGTTTTTTCATTTCTCAGAGGTTGTAAATCATATATATATATATATATATATATATATATATATATATATATATATATATATATATATATATATATATATATAGGGCTTGACTAACTTTTTTGATTACCAGCTGCTGTGGCTAGTTGATTTCCAACATTACTAGCCACTCGGCATTTTCTCTAGCCACAATTTTGTTGTTGGGAAAATATATTTTATATGCATAAATTTGACTTTGACATGGTAAAATAGCTTGATTTAGATTTTGTGTTATGTCCACATTGCTTAATGTGCATGAGCAAATGGGTTATGGTTTCATAGTGTCACATTGCAATTCATTTTAATTTCACATGACTTTTCAGGGTTAAACATTTTCAAAATTTTACCTCTGACCACACCAAAAATAAATAAATAATTATTTCTTAGCCACAAATTTTAAATAATATGTCAAAACAAGCTAAATATAGCTGTATACATGCTCTTTTTATTCAACAAAACTTTTCTTATAAAACAATTACATTTTAAAAATAATTATTTTCATGTAGTTAAAACTATGCACAGTAATCTGTCCAGGCTGTATATTGTATGTTGTGTGGTAATATTTTGATAATGTGTACATGGAACTTCGCCTGTGTTACGGCACCTTGCTGCAAATTAGTTTTCCTAAACGGGTAATAAAGTTGAGTCTGAGGCTAAAGGTCTCTCAGATCACCAATTAACTACACATAAATGAGGAGTTAATCTCCGGCAACCATTGCTGCTTACAAAAAGACATTTAAAAAAAAAATCAGCCGGAGCTTTTGGAAGCAGCAGGACTGTGCAGAAAACCAATCGCAGCAGTTCGTGCCAGGAAACGGGAGCATGCACATCAACTTCAACTGTGCACGCGAGTGATCACCCTCTCATTCTGTATTCACCTGCTTTTTTTTGCTCGTGCCAACGCTATTTTTGTCAGTCATGCTGCTTCTCGATTCTAAGATGACATTTGCACACATACTGGACCATCTCTATTGTCGAACCCTACTTTTAAGAAAACTACAATTTAAAAATGATCTTCAACCAGCCAAAGTGGCTAGTGAGAGTGTCTGTCCAACCCGCCACAACTGAAATCTACCCGCATTTGTCGAGTTGGCCCTGTAAAGCCCTGTATTTATGTGTGTACATATATATATATATATATATATATATATATATATATATATATATATATATATATATATATATATATATATATATATATATATATATATATATATAATTAACGAATAATGTATAATTATAATGACTGTAAAAATATTGTATTTCATTTTATTTTATTTTATAGGATACACAGAGTGCATTTCAAGTTCTATTAACTTTGCCTTAGACAAAGCCTGTCATTTTATTCCATGTGTAGAATGTCATTTCTACAAGAGCGATTTCCAAACCAATCAAGCACAAAAAACACATATTTTGAGATATGGCAGAAACGCTATTTGTTGACTCAGGGGACAAAAATGACAGGATTGTCCAGTGATGCATGAATATAAATGCATAAAAGTACGTTTGTTTTCTACAAGGTACCACATTCGAGGAAACAGTAAAGTCTTCTTGCTACCTTACAAACACCAGAGCTCTTTGCCACACATGCTTAGTTTTGGGTCATTTTGGGTCTATTTAGCCAGCAGTTAAACTGACGAGAGAGTGAAGCTTCTTAGCACATTCAAGCCATGTGTAACCAATGGTGCCAGTTATTTAATTACTGTCTGGACAGCTCGTCACCAGCCCTTGCACGCTGCACCACACGGTGATGGTTTTTTGTTTCATCAATTAGTCAACACAATTATTGAACCCATTACAAGCTTGTGCTTTTCCCATTTTGAAAAGAACATTTCCAGCTCATATTTCACACCCACATCATATCTAATCTATTTGTTTACGTATTTAACATTGCAAAACATCTGTCTGGCTATCCCTGCCTGCTGTGAAAACATAACTCAAGGTTAATTATAAGTAAAAACATCAAAGAGGGTATCTATCTATCTATCTATCTATCTATCTATCTATCTATCTATCTATCTATCTATCTATCTATCTATCTATCTATCTATCTATCTATCTATCTATCTATCTATCTATCTATCTATCTGTCTGTCTGTCTGTCTGTCTGTCTTTCTATCCATCCATCCATCCATCCATCCATCCATCCATCCATCCATCCATCCATCCATCCATCCATCCATCCATCCATCCATCCAACCAACATAGGCTCATTCTGAAAACGTAGCCCTATATGCATTTCTGGAGATGGCAAATTATGTATTCAGAGTAACTTATGGCAGCATTTCGCCTTTAAAACAAATGCTACGGGGCAGTATGACGTCATTCCTTTTCACGCTTACCACACTCTCAGAAATAAAGGTACAGGAGCTGTCACCGGGGCACCACTGTAGACTCTTTGGGTACAAATATGTATCTTTTGAAAAGGTACTGCCCCAGTGACAGCTCCTGTACCTTTATTTCTGAGAGTGCAGGTGACGGATTATCACTGTGTGGATGGCTTTTCCACTGTTAGCAGTTTGTCCAGTGGCTCGTCATGTACATCGGAGGATTTTGAGACGCAGAACAGAGTTGACTGTGACAATAGGGTTACGATTCCAGAAAACAGGTAAGACAAAAATAAAAGCCGAAAAATAAAATAAACAAGTGAATTACAATGTGAGAATGTGGTAAAATCTGCAAACGTGGTAAAAATCTTTTCTTTTTCTGGATTGCTATTCAAAACACTGTCGGTTAGGTTTAGGGAAGGGGGTGGGTGCTGGTCAATCTGTGCTTTTGAAAACACTATCAGTTGGGTTTAGGGAGGGGGTTGGCAGGGTTATTGGTTGGTCGTTCCTTCAGTCAGTCAACAGCGGCCTCTGGCAGGCGCGAATGGCACTGTCGAGAGAAATTTGATACCTCAAAAAGCATACACAGCGGCCTCTGGCAGACTAGCAAAAACAAAAACTGCATTAAAACCTAGCTCCTGGGATGTATTTGGTGTTCTCTAGAAAAGTATACAGGGGTACATAATCAGTATGAGCTTTTTTTTGTTGACATTACTATGGTTGTTTTTATTTATTTGTTTCTCATCAGCACATTTGAGTTGTATGCTACATCTAATTTTGATTAATAATATTTATTGTTTTAATATAGTGTATGTAAACATGATGGTGTTTAGTAGTTTTGTGGACGAGACTGAGCACTTTCTCATTCCCACTTGTTTATGGTTCATGGCTGTGTAAGAAACGAGTGATGTTTAGATGTTAGGACTTTAAAACATTGGTGTATAACACTAAAAATAAATGAAATACAGTAGTTTTCCATAAAACTTAGAATTGTTTTCTACCTTAATCACAGCTGCCAGTTTTTACCATCAATTTTACAGATTCTTTTTACAGTGATCTATAATCTTGTGTTTACATATGTAATCTTTAAATTTATGGTATAGAGCATTTCACATTACTTGATGGACAAAGTTTAAACGTTCATAAGTTTGAGTGAAATAAGGCTTAGATTTTTTGAATTGTCCTTATTACTGCAGTATCTATCCAGTTATTACTGTAGAATATTTAAACTGGCGCTGATACAAAATAATGCAAAGATACAGGTGTGTATTTGCTGGTTTGTGTGGTGTAATGTATGTTTAAATTGAAGCGTTCTGACAGGACCTCCATGTATCTCTCCTCCCCTGCACACAATCTGATGTGAACAGGGATGATCCAGCTGTGTGACTCTAGCATTTCCTCACATCTGATTGGTTGCGATGTTATCCCTGGGCTTACAGAGCCACCAAAGGGATAATTTATTGTCTGTTCAGCAGGCAAATTTTGCAAGGCTAGCGATTTAATTTGCTGAATAAATATCATTATTAAATGTTTCCCTCTTTCTCTCTTTCCTTTTTATGTCTGCGCTATAAAATATTTCTGTGATTCATATTCCAGTTGTGATAGTGTGTGAAAAACCATTTAATTATCATTAAAAATCTATGCACTGTGAATAAATGGACTAAGAGACTGAATAAAATTAAATATAATGTTATTTTAGGAAGCTCCTAATGTAGGACCATGCAAAATAAATGAACACCTAATATTTCACACAAAAAAGAAAGAAAGAAAAATCTGAAAAGGCAAGGTGAGCCATAAAACTCCTAGCAATCTACATTAGTGTTAATTTTTAGTCTGTTTACAATACGTTAATAGAAATATTTATGTATATTGTGCACACACACAAATTATCTTATGCCAACATATTGCAACTGACTAAACACCACTAAGTTAAATAATAGTGACATGTATAATGGTAATGAATTGTGTAAAAAAGGCAATATATTACAATTCCATTCCAAAACTAAGATTAGTAAAGATGCAATACAACTGCTACATACTAAAGAGCTATTCACTTTTGTAGTCAAAGAGCCAAGAACATAAATGTGCCAGAACATCTGTCTTTGTTTTGGTCCCTTTATTCAACCAAATGCCACTTTTGCCAATATTTCAGTACCCCAGGTCGCCTTGGTGGAAAATTCATTTAAATGTCATTTATTCACTCAGGAAGGCTCTCAAAGTACGTGTCTTTGACCAAAATGTGACCTCGGTGGACAGTAGCAGACTCCGAAATGAGATGCAGTTCTACATGAGGTGGTTATTAATGAGCAAATAACATACATATTACAAATGTAAACATTAGATGAGCAGGTTACATTATAACCCTGTGTCCTAACAACACGCTATATGATGGGGTTTGCAGTGATAAGCATTTTGAATGTACCAGACGCAAAATTAGAGGCAACATGACAGAAATTTAAATACTGCCATTCAGAATATATGAACTAAATGGTAAGGTTTACATTCTAATTAATACATATTAAGCCTCTTTAACATTACTAAATGTAAATGCTGAATCACTGATATGTGTTGGTTTACTTTGAGTCACAGTTCTATAGTTCAATTTCAAATGGTTTAAGCCATTTCTAAAATTTCTAAAATATGTTAGAACAAAGGCTGCACAGTGGCAATCTGGCAACCTGTTCTTGTGTGTATTTTAAATCAGGAGTGCAATACCTAGTTTAACCACTGGGTGTCAAACTGACATACTGGACCTTTAATGGCCCGTTTCCACTTAGTGGTACGGCACGGTACGGTACGGTTTGGTACGCTTTTATGGCACTGTCAAAAGTTGTACCAAACCGAACCGTACCATACTATACCACTTTTTTGGCACCCTTTCAAAAGGGTACCAAACACAAGAAAGGGTACTAAAAGGCGGAGCTAGACGGGCAGCTGAACGCTATTGGTTTCCAGAGATACGTAATTCACTAACGCAACAAGCCAGAATGAAAACAAAAAACCCGCCATGTTTAAAATACACACACAGCCGAGAGATTACAGTGGAATTATATTATATAAATATAATAACGAGCCATGGTCGACCTGGGCTCGAACAAACCTTGTGGTCGATTTGATGAACAGCCACAAAGCCATGGAGTAGAGCAGAATCTACCCTGTGCCTCGTAGTTTTTTACAAGCCAGTTTGAAGTGCGAGCGGTTTCGCTTTCTTCCTTGTGCTCGCCGCACGTCTATATCTGAAATAACAATCTTCTTGAGCTGATCATAATAACGTACGCTTGATTACTGTTGTGCTTTTGAAACCCGATCCAGTCAGACACTGACAAACGCGAGAGTGAAGCGCAAAAAAGCAAAGGAGAAGCCGGAAAAAAAGGAGCACATTATTTTTCAGCAAATGTGAACAAACTGCCATGTTTAACTATTATCTTTATCATGTTTATTATTACCTTATGGACTAATTTGAACTCAGAATGAGGGAATTACTCTCAAACAAGAGGCTACACGTGCTGCTGAAAATTACAGACATAGAAGAGGTTTTCACTGACTGTAGGCTATACTTTGTGTTGTTTTTGAACCTAAATAAGGACGAAATGTCTGTTGTGTGTAGTTCTTCTGTAGTTGGTAACATTTCGGAGACTGTAAGGGGCTGTATGTGTTTATATATATGTTTATTTATTTATTTATTTAATATAATTACAGACGTTGGAAACGTAAGCCTGATAAAGGTGATTCGTACCGACATGAACCGTACCGTACTGTACCAGTCAGTGGAAACGACCCATAAGATTTCCGTTCTAGTGGTCATTTCTGTGTTTATGAATGAGCATAAAAACCAAGTAAAGAACGTAGATATGAGAGAACAATTTAACAGTTTGAATCAAAGCACTGCATGGCACCTTTAAATTATTTGCTCATGGTGAGCTGAACTGAATGAAAAATTAATGCAAAAGATGTTTGTTATACCAAGATCATGTTCAGTGTGGGTTTGATAAAATGAAGCTATAATTTGCTATGACAAACTGAATAAAGAAAGCTATGTTGTATGTAATGACTCTCATTGCATAATTCAAAGCATTGTATAAGCATAAATTTTATGTGTAAAATTAAGCATTTATAAGCATTATTTTATGTGTTGATTTTGATAAAAATTCACCATTCAAAATGAACTTCCGCTAAGAATATATATATATATATATATATATATATATATATATATATATATATATATATATATATATATATATAATTATTAGGCGCCCTTCAAATTTTTTTTTCTTTTTAAATATTTCAAATATTTAACAGAGCAAGGACATTTTCACATTAAGTCTGATAATATTTATTCTTCTGGAGAAAGTCTTATTTATTTTATTTCGGCTAGAATAAAAGCAGTTTTACATTTTTTAAAAACCATTTTAAGGTCAAAATTATTAGCCCCTTTAAACTATTTAAACTATATTTTATTCGATAGTCTACAGAACAAACCATCGTTATATAATAACTTGCCTAATTATCCAAACCTGCCTAGTTAACTTAATTAACCAAGTTAAGCCTCTAAATGTCACTTTAAGCTGTATAGAAGTGTCTTGAAAAATATCTTGTCAAATATTATTTACTGTCATCATAACAAAGATAAAATAAATCAGTTATTAAAACTATTATGTTAAGAAATGTGTTAAAAAAAATCTGCTCTCCGTTAAACAGAAATTGGGGAAAAAACTAATTCTAACCTCAACTGTATATATATATATATATATATATATATATATATATATATATATATATATATATATATATATATATATATATATATATATATATATATATGAAACTGTATACATATGTAGATGATGAAATATCGACAAACAACTAAAGAGAAATACAGTGTATTTATAGCCAAGTAAAGACCAGTTCTCAAGCAAGCAATTTACTGGAAGCATGATTATCACAGTTAGACACGAGCATACTTTTATTTGACTTTGGTGTTACTTGTTAGAAGGAGACTGATTACGAGTGTTTGATCATGCATTGAAGGATACCGCCGTCATTTACAACTAACATTTGTAGGACAAAAACATCAAAGACCCTCATTACTTGCAATGAAATAAAAGGCTCAATGAATACATTCCCAGGAGATGGTCTTCTTGCTTTTCCAAGTCATCATAGCTCACAAATAAACGTATATCTTTTGCAATGTTACGGCTTCCAAGACAAAATTGTTAGTTGCATGCAATTTATTTAAGAATGCAAGACTAAAGGAATGTGACACCCTGCATCTTAAGACATTCATTAAATGCCATTGCCCTTAATTCCATTTTCAATTGGAAATAAGAATAGCAATCATGGGGCAATGGAAGACAAAGTGGATGTTGTTTTGCTACAGGCAATAGTAATCACAACATGATTGCCTTCCTCACACAAACTGGCCATATGGCAATGACTAGGACAGCGAAAAATGAAGGTTTTCATTATCCAACAGAAGGGGAAAAGCAGTGATGTAGCATATTTCGAAGAAGTTTTAGGAAGACAAGTGAGCACATCTGTATGTGGCTTTTTTAAAGGAACCGTGTTTTGTCTGAATAGTCATTCTGATTGGCTGGAATGTGTAGAACTGTATAACAAACAAGTAATTTGACACAGAAACAATCAGGAGTACAGAAATGTGACAGTGCTACCATGCAACTTGTATTAATAAAATAGCTTCGGTACTAAATCACTACATTATACACTGCTCAAAAATAAAAAAATAAAAACCTAAACAACACAATGTAACTCCAAGCGTTTCCTTTATATTTTTAAGGCATTATATTTCTAACCACAGAGAGGGTAAACTAAAAATAAATAAATAAATAAATAAAAAGTTAATTAGCCCAATATTGTTGTAATTTTAAACATTTGAAATGTATCCATCAATGAATCTGTAGGAAATGCCTCCTCAGATACTGCTTGGGCAAGCAATTTTGTGTGTAACAAATATGTTAACCCAGCAGCTGGGGCATGAACTTATAGATCTTTCATTCTCAAGGGAAGCATTGGCTTCAACATGCAATGAGGGGAAGTTCTTTAACAATGAATCTATTTTTAAAGAGATATTATCTTGCTAAAACAGGAAGTGCTTTGCAAGAAAAAAAAGACAACAGTTCTATCCACTGAGCCACCATGTGCTCATCCATCCACTCTTTCATTCATCCTTCCACTAATCAATCCATCCATTCATCCATCCATTCATTCATTTATTTATTTACATTTTTTGAAGTCAATTCAATTTCTTTATTCATTCATTCATTCATTCATTTTCTTTTTGGCCTAGTCCCTCTATTAATCTGGGGTCGCCACAGCGGAATGAACGGCCAACTTATCCAGCATATGTTTTATGCAGCGGATGCCCTTCCAGCTGCAACCCAACACCAGGAAACGGCCATACACTCTTATATTCAAAATTCAATTTCTAATAAAACTAAATTATTTTAAAGATACATTTTGTAAGAACAAAATGAAAAAAAAAATAATGTGCATCCACTATAAGGGTGTCCAGCATGCTCATAAAGGTCATTGTGTTACAAATGTTCGGTAACTAATCCTGACGGTTCTGTACATTTATTTCTGAAAGTCCATGTGAAGAAACAATCAAACTGATGTTATTATCTTCTACTTGAACTATATTTACTTAAAAGATATATATATATATATATATATATATCGTCGTGCGATTTTCTGCAAATAACAGCACTAGAACAGCCTCTTCGCCCTTCACCCTTGTGTATTACTCCACCCACATACAGCGACAAGCAGAGGACACTCTACAGTTTGACAAATATTGCTGCTGTTGGATAACATAATGTACTTTTGAGGCTTTTTTTAGTCAGCATGTAGTTGTTTAGATTTCAACTATGTAGTTCTGCCACAAGATGGCAACAGAGACTGCTCAGCAAGTGCTTAAGGGCGAAAAACAGTATTTTCTTAGCGTAAATTTCAAACTACAGCTGATCAAATCGTTATAAATCAAGTAAGTGACATTTTGAGTCGATGACAGTTTGCTCTGGTGTTTTGGGGGTTGATTATTGTGAAATCCTGATTGCAACAGAGAAATAATTGGAATCTCTGTATACAGATGGAATATCATGCCGTTCAGCCATATAATCTAAAAATGTGAGCAAAAATTACCTGTTTTGTCATCACTTTAGACATTACGCTAGAGAATCATTCAAATACTAGCTCAAAAGTGACGTTTGTGAACTGGCAACGGTTTCTGTTGTTCTGACCAGCTGCAGATGTGAATGAGTGGCGTAAGAAAGTAGTTTCTCTTACAAAAGGGTTTTTGAGAGTCTTTGTGTTTAATTTTCTTTTTTATACACATTATTATGTCATCGAACTGTAGTATAAACGCAATTTCACACTTGTAGCAGTGCAATATTAAGACACTTCGCTTGCAGCCTTGAGCCAATGCAGTGCCGATATACAGCGATATCGCACTGCTATGAGTGGGATATTGCTTATCTGTAACATGAAGCCATAGCAGTAATGGACTAAGATGCTTCTGCTACAAGTACTCTGCGAGCAAGCTGTAGTCATAAATCAGAAGCTATCATGCATATGTTGGATGTATGAAAGGAGAATACTCATAATTCATATAAATTAATTGACTGATTTGCAAGATCATGTTCAATTAGTAGTGTTGATGAGGGATTCTGTGCATGTGTTGGCTTTGATACAGTCAGGAAAATCTGCCAAACACTATTACACTTTCAACTGAGGGTTCTCTTATTTTTTTTTGAGGGTGCTTAACACACTCTAGCACCGCTTCAGAACCGGAAGTGTCATGAAGGGACTTCAGCAGTCAGTAGGATGAAGCAGGAGCTATGCTGCCAACAAGTCCACTGGGAAAACTCCCACTTGCGAGTTTAAAAATTGAAATTATGATGTGATGTGTGTTCAAGTACTTTTGGTCAAGTGTTGCTCATGTTTATTTTGGTTCTAGCACAGAATGATGGCAAATATAGTTTTGTTAAAGGGACAGTTCCCTTAAAATAGTTTGTTCTTAATAACCAGTTGTTCAAAAACTATTTGAATTTCTTCTGTTGAACACAAAAGAAGATGTTTTGAAAAATGCTGGTTGTTGGTACCCATTGACTTACATAGTTTATAAATTTTTTTCTTCTATGAAATTTGATGGCTGCACGGAAATTTGATGGCTGCGCAGAGGGTAGCATGATCGCCTCACAGCAAGAAGATTGCTGGTTCGAGCCTCGGCTGGGTCAGTTGGCATTTCTGTGTGGAGTTTGCATGTTACCCCCATGTTTGCGTGGGTTTCCTCTGGATACTCCAGTTTCCCACACAGTCCAAAGACATGCAGTGTAGGTGAATTGGGTACGCTAAATTGTGTGTAGTGTATGTGTGTGAATGAGAGTGTATGGATGTTTCCCAGTGATGGGTTGCAGCTCGAAGGGCATCCGCTGCATAAAAAAAATGCTGGACAAGTTGGTGGTTCATTCCACTGTGGCGAACCCGGAACCCATTAAGGGGACTAAGGGGAAAAGAAAATTAATAAATGAATGACATTTGATGGGTTTCATCAACCAGCATTCTTTGAAATATCTTCATTTGTTTTCAACAGAAGAAAGAAACTCATAAAGGTGTAAAACCACATAAGGGAGAGTAAATGATGACCAAATTTTTTGTAGTATTTTTAAACAGTTTATTCGTTTAATTAACAGCACACATAATGTTAAATAAAACAACAAGCAAAACTGTAATTATTGTGTCATTTAAGTGCACTTTTTATTAAGCAATAATACTGAAAGGTCTTTAAGAGAGTACTGAAACCAACCATATCAGCAAAGTTACATTATTCGTTTAATCTGCTTGAGAGAAAAAAAAAACACACCAAGCTGTTTTATAAGTGCTTCAAATGACTATTTAAATTTATATATTTATACTAAAGGAAACATCTTTATTAAACTGAGCCAAGCATTGGCAAATGAATCGGCCAGGTTATATCCTTAACAAATTTGCTTAATCTCTCTTGTTTTCCGTTGCTATGGCACCACTTCTAAGCTATGATCTGGCAGTCCTTGAGAAAGAGATCCTGCCTCTCAGCTTGTTTGGGTTTTGACAAAAAGGGGGAATTTTCATGCCACAACGATGATGACTCTATTCATAAGTTTTCACTGCAGGGCATTTCCAGTGTGTTAAATGTTGAGTAGTAGTGAAGTGGCACTTCAGACTGACGTGCCACTCCAGGGCAAATCTTTCCACACTATCAGTTTAAGCACCTTCGGAAAAGGGCCGCTAGATGAATAAGCCTGCCATCTGTCAGCCAGACAACCAACACTTGCTAATTGCACTACTGTTCACCAGTATGTTTACTGCAATTACGCAATCATTGGATCTTCGCAGCAAACAAACGACACAGGGGATTTCAAATCACTGAATCGTTCTAAACTGTTGATTTTGGTAATCTTTCTACAAGGCTTGGATTGACTTGCAGTATAGGTTATATTTATAAAAAATAAAATTTAAAAAATACTTCAAATAATATATCGAGTTTGCATTTTAAAATATGCTGATCAGATATTTTGAAAGCCACTTACATCTTTGTACTAAGGTCACCAAGACATGTTACTGCCACCAAAAAAAATTAATAAATAAATAAAATACAATATTGTGCATTTATGAAGTAAAAAATAGCACTTAATTCTCTGAGCTTCTCCGAGCTCCTAATATACACTTCTTGTGTGTATTGCCTCTACTAACCTCTGAATACGTCCTCCATTGTAAGTTGCTTTGGACAAAGCATCTGCTAAATGACTAAATGTAAATTTTCCTCAATTAACATTCCAATTAGAACTAAGGGATACATTTTCAAGCTAGGGCTTACAGTTAGGGTTATGTTCAGTTGAAGTCAGAATTATTAGCCCCCCTTTGAATTTCTTTTTCTTTTTTTAAATAATTTCCAGATGATGTTTAACAGAGCAAGAAATTTTTCTCAGTATGTCTGATAATGTTTTTTTTCTTCTGGAGAAAGTCTTATTTATTTTATTTAGGCTAGAATAAAAGCAATTTTTTATTTAAAAAAAAAATCCATTTTATGGTCAAAATTATTAGCCTTTTTAAGCTATATATTTTTCAAGAGTCTACAGAACAAACCATCGTTATACAATAACTTGCCTAATTACCCTAACCTGCCTAGTTAACCTAATTAACCTAATTAAGCCTATAAACCAGTTATTAGAAATGAGTTATTAAAACTATTATGTTTAGAAATGTGTTGAAGAAAATCTGCTCTCCGTTAAACAGAATTTTGGGGAAAAAATAAACAGGGGAGCTCATAATTCTGACTTCAACGGTACTTCTACATAACATTGCACTAAATATAAGCACAATCACAGTTATATCACCAGAACAATGATGAAACTGCATGAATCTTCAAGAGTAGTTTAAAATTTTATGACCATAATATCACATTTCATAATATGTTCCCAAGCTGGTCCTGTATTAAACACACTTGCCTGTAACTTTCAAGTAATCCTGGACACACAGGGTATATTTTTCTGGTGTTTTTGATTAGGGATGGTGCTGGACTCCAGATCTGGTGTTGCCCATTCCTGGTCCAGACTTTCCTACTAACAAGCTGATGTTGAATCAGGTATGTTTTATTATAGAGACACCGAATGTGCAGAAATGTAGTACTCCAGAACTTGGATTGAAAACCACTATCAAGTAACAATAAAAAAGCTATAGAAGAACACTAATAAGGCTGCTATATAAGCTCTACTAATCTCATTTTAATGCAAAGTTAATCATATGGACAGACAAACAGATACTGTAGATAGATAGATAGATAGATAGATTAGATAGATAGATAGATAGATAGATAGATAGATAGATAGATAGATAGATAGATAGATAGATAGATAGATAGATAGATAGATAGATAGATAGATAGATAGATAGATAGATAGATAGATAGATAGGCAGGCAGACAGACAGACAGACAGACAGACAGACAGACAGACAGACAGACAGATAGATAGATCAACCTTACTTCGAAGGACTTTACAATAAATGACTCCTTGAGCTCTCCCGCATTGCATCTTCAGGCAGGGAAGTTTATTCAGTGCCTATTAGTATAAATTACCTTGCATTCTAGTCTGAGCAGCGACCTTGCAGCCAAAGCAAATGCGCTCTCACCTCTGCACTTAATTTATCTCAGCAAGGGTTTCAATGACCACAGCACCTTAATCATTTATTAATATTATTTTTTTGCAGTTCAAAATAGGTGCCTGCAATGTTTAACTTTCTGTCTGTTAATTGTTGAATGCTTAAGTGGTAATTTTAATGGAATGGTTCTAAAATAAAATGCTAAATTCAAAATTGTCTAACTTCTTTATTTTATTTAAAACATTTCAAAACAGAGCTAAATTTAAATTATTATTCACTGATAATCTTTCTATCAATTGCAGTCCAAAAGTTATTTACTTGTATAAATTGGGTTTGATATAATTATTATTTTTTTCTTTTGAGTGTCAGTTTAAAATGCACAAGAACCATTCCTTAAAAACATTCAAGTGATTTTTATTTATTTATTTATTTGAAAAGAGCAGCAACTTATTATTTGTTCAATGAGATATGCCATTATGTCAGATCATGCTCAATAAAATTGACGAGCAAGGTCATAACACACTGTTTGTATATTAGTTTGAGGGCATAAACAAGCAAAATTCAAACAGCGCACATATAAATTACATTTCTTTTCATGTCAAAATCTTGTATTTGTTTAGCTGTGTGTGTGTGTAATAATATGTAAAAACTATATATTTATTTTTGCTAGCATGTGTATATTGCTGTATGCTTGTATTGTGTAAACATGTACACATTTAGTGTATGTTTTTATTCTTACAGTATTAGTATTGCAAAATGTTTGCTTCACTTTCCCTGTTTTCCCCCTCTCAGAACAATCTTTATATTTACAAAAGGAGAACAGTGTGGTTGGAAATATGCTCCAGTCCCCACAGCTAAGCAGAGAAACCAGCTGACCTTCTGTCTCATCTATAAACAAAGCGCTCTTGTCTTCCCTTAAGGCACATGCAGAAGCCAGGATAGATGTCTCTTGAAAAGGACATCCTATATCTACTGTGTCAGTGTGGAAAGGTGAAGCAGTATCTAGCTGACTTGTCTGCGTGGCTCCCATTTCTCACCTTTCAGCATTCGTGTTGACACGTTACCCTCCAACTGAATACGGAATTGCTTTACTGCATTACTGATCTACTTGTTATTGGTTTTTGGCCATCATAAGTAATGAGATAAGATACATAAAACAATAAAAGTAGGTAGTAAATAGCATTATTTATATGGTATGGATTTATGGTAATCTGTCATAGGAAATAACTGTAAGTTTGTCTATAAAGTAATATGAAAGCATTTTTATGGTTTCACCAGGTTTCATATAGTGCATCAGTATAAAATTAAATGCAACACATCATAATATAAAGAATTTGAAATATTGTTTATATGAAATGAAATATATTTATGAAAAAGTACAGTTTTTATATTAAGAAATGACTTCAGATCATCTTTATGTACCTGATTTAAACTAAATCATATAACATTTTTTATGTTAAAATTTTTAATGTACACTTTTAGATTCCATGTCATAAGTTACATTTCAGCACAATACTTTAAAATGTATACAGTGCATTATAACACATGCACCCAGTGTATTAATTTTTAACAAGTTTACTCTTCTCTTTAGAGATGTCAACGAATACATATTGTCATATAATGAAACTGCGGTTACAATTATTTATGACACACAGGCCTAATGTATTACGCTGTTGCATTATGAATACGTCATAAATGAGCGGATAAACCTCATATCAACTGAGAAAACATTCACTTTTTGACTACATATTTACTCCTCAGATACCATATTGAAAGAAAAAACATAACTACTTATTATAATGCATGAGTTATATCGTCTGGTAAATATTAAACTTGATTTGTTAGTCGTCCTATATTCAAATCGAAATATTGACACGATTGCGCACTGTGAAAACAATAAAGACAAAAAACAAACTGCGTTATTTCTCCGTCAAATCATTAGGCTAAATAATTGAGTCATTCTCTTGCTTGTACAGTTTAGGGGAATCGGTAAATAAAACATGCGGCGTATTATTAATTAACAAACATTTACCGTCTCTTAGGAAGCGAGAGTGGATGAGAACGATGAGAAAACAGCAGACCGCCGCTCCCGCTAGAGCCCACGCAACTCTCAGCATCAGCATCCTGACTGCCTTCAGCATCCACGCCACATCTCCATTCTAATGCCATGCAACAACCAACACCTCTGCTGGGTTTTCTTTTGAAGATTCAGAAAGAAAGGAATCCGTTCTCTTTCAAAAAAGAGAAACTTTAGGAAAAGAACATATTTGATATTTTAAAGCTTCCATCGGAAAAAAAGGAGCTGAAATTTCCAGTTTGTCTGTAGCTGTTGCTTGGATCTAAGTGAAGTGATGCGCGACCATCCTGTCCGTCTGTTTTACGCACTGGGAGAACTGCGCCGAACTGTTTTCCGTACCGTAGCTAGCCTGTCGACGGGGCTTGCTGTATAGCCTACATTAGGAGAAAGTCAGCTTCGAAATAGCCGTAATTCCCGCATTATTTCGAACGGTCGTATAAAATGTCCCAAACGCGACGCGTGTGGTCTTGGTGAAACGCCGTGTCTGTATCTCCGCCTCCGTCTGTGCAGTTACCAGGGTTTGATTCTTCTCTTAACGAGCGCACTTTCTCTCCGCTCTGACGCATACATCGCCTCCTCACACTCCCGAAGAGACGCGCTTCAGAAGCGCTCGCCGGTGGATGCGTCACAGCGCATATTCCTTTAGTCTGACGTCAGAGTTTAAGTCTAAAGTTCATCATGTCTTTCGTGTGTTTGTTCTTTAAAAAAGCTTGTCCACCGCGTAATAAAAATACACCAAGTTTCGTGGATTTAATTTTTTTTATAAGACACATATAGTAGGTTATACAGGTTGTGAGGAGAATGTGTCTAACTGTGCGACAGGCTACAGATGATATAATTTTCAGCATACTTTTTTATCACGTAGACTACTAACTGGATTGTGTAGCTTATATACACAGAATTGGCTTATTGTGTATTGCAGTTGGTCTTTAAAGAATGTCCTGCTTTATCTGAATAATTGTCAGTTTGCATGTTCCTATTTATCTTTTTTTTTTTCATATTTAGCTGCGTTTCATATTGTGTGATTTTTTTTTAAAGAAAGTAGGTGCAGTACGTTAGATGAATTCAAGACTGATGAAAACAGTAAATGTTTGTCTGTCTCTGTCGGTATCTGTGTACCCTGAGACTGGCCACCTCTCAAGGGTCTTTCTCTGTATACTCTTTAATTCTTCATGAGACAAGAAGATATACAGAGAACAAAAATAAATAAATAACAAAACTAATAATAATAATTCAAAAATATATATGTATTAGTTTTAAATTCTGAATTAGTTCAGAATGAAATCATCCACAAGGTTACTGCAAAAGCTGTTTAAAAAAAACTGAGAATATAAAACATGCACAAAATACTTACAATGTTATGTATAAAAAATACAATTTAGTAGCAAATAAATACATTCAGAAATTAACAAGATCTTTGGACAACAAAAGTCCATTGATTCCTGTCTAAACAGATCTGTTTGCTTGCTTTGACAATGTGTATAACACTTAATGGTAATTCATTTTAATTACAGCAGTTGGCAATGAATGAATGAATAAAGTGTCTTACTAAAGAACACAACAAAGACAAAAATAAGTAATGCAATGAATAAAGAATATACGCAGCCCTAAATAAATGAATTTGTATGTTCTTAAAATTAATTTGACCAAAACATTTAAATAAACGTGACTCAAGTTTTTAATGTGAGAGAAAGAGCCATTGCTCAGTAACACATGAACAGAATGTTGCTGCATCCCAATTTGCATACTATCTGCCTAAATAGTATTTGAAAATAGAATTAGTATGTCCCAAATTGTAGTATGTTGAAAAGAGTATCAAAAGGTTTCCGGATGGTTTGAGTGTAGAACCATCAATTCTCTAATCACTGATATTACCCACAGTACAGTGCACGTTTGGACGTGGATTTGATTAGAACTACAAAATAAAAAAATGTAAAAAGTGCAAAAGTTGAAAAGTGAAATAAAAGGTGAAAAGTGTAAATGAACTACAAATATGGTCTACGCGCGAGACCAACTGTCAAGTAGAGAGGCTTTGGTAAAGATGTTTAAATCACTGTTAATTAATATCTAGCCAAGTGAAAAGTATTTGCGTTTTCTGTGTTATATTTAGTGGTGGAAAGAGTACTGAAAAATCATACCTAAGTAAAAGTACCATTACTTGCCTAAAAATGTAGTGCAAGTAGAGTAAAAGTATTTGTTGTAAATATTACTGAAAGTATGAGTAAAAAGTAGGCCTTTTAAAAGTACTTAAGAATAGTGAGTGGTGAGTATTATGCTGTAAAAAGCTGAAGCATTAAATGTAATTTGTGGATGTGTGTAAACGTAACATTCTGTAGTGCATTCAGTTATTGCCCAGCAGGCACACATTGTCATAAGACATTAATATTAGGTTCCATTTAGTTCAATGTCAGGTAACCAAAATTCAATGTCTATCCAGCGTCTATTTTAATGTCGAATAACAACATCAAATGTCATTGATATTTTGTTGATTTTAGGTTGTGTTGGAAACTGACCAAAATCCAACATCAAGCCAACATCTTAATCCAACATCATATTGACGTCACATACTGACATTTATTTGTCAGGTATGGTAAGCAAAATTCAATGTCTGTTAGACGTCATAGTGGTAACGTCCACACAATGTCAAGCTGTAACATCATTAGACGTTAGATATTTGTTTGATTTTAGGTTGAATGTTGGACATTGACATCTGCCTGACGTTGAGTTCTCACGTCAACATGATTTTCATTTCAAAACAAAATGCAATGTCCCCACGACATGGGGATACAACTTCAATCTGACGTCATGTTGAAATCTTGCACCTGTTGGGTGTTTAAGGCCATTTCGGTGTTCATAGAGTAAACATCCGTCATTTTTTCATCAGTGACATGCATGTAAACAGTCTCTGGGTCAATGTGTGTAAAGATTTTGGACATCTTCTTGGACACTTTTAATGCTTTCAAACAGTTTGGTGCAATTATAAATTGCCTATGTCTTAAGCTAGTTCAACATGATGTGATTTACCTTTTTACTTCTATGTGGGATTCGATTGGACAGGAATCACAGAACAGATTTTTCTAATCCGCATAGACAAGAAAAAATAAGTTGTGATTGCAGGTTGAAGGAAAGTAGTGGAGTAAAAGTACCGATTCAGCACTAAAAAGGTACTCAAGGGAAAGTAAAAGTATACATTTTTAAAATGACATAGTAAATTACAGTTCCTGAGAAAAAATACTGAATTACAGTAATTTGAGTATTTGTAATTTGTTACTTTACACCACTGTTTACATTTCATCTGCAACAATACTAAACTTATATAAAGACGTGTTTGGACATTAACGTTTAAATGCATAATTACACAAAGACCTGAGGAGATTTCTCTGCATGAAAGACTTGTGAATGGGAGATTAACATGCTGCTGTTTCTCCAGTAAGGTAGGAAAATAAATATGAAATGATGATGTGTTGAGATGATTGACAGGGCTCATCGCTAAGAAAAATAATGATCTGTTAACGAGGAAGTGGTATGTCGTATGTAGTAGTAAAATACACATTTTTACTAAAGTACATACTTTTAGGGTGTAATATAAGTATGCAAACTGGGACGCAGCATGTCACTCTTAAAATCAGCATTTGAAATTAGAATTAGTGTGTCCCAAATTGCAGTATTTTGAAATGGATACTCCAAAAGTACACTGCTAGTCTCCTATTTCTGTTGGAAATTTAAAGAGCACATCCAGCACAACGTAATGCTTATAAAATATTGCCCATAATACCGCAACCTGTAACAGTATATACTAAAATGTGCGTACTCTTCCGCTACACACTCAAAAGTACAGTAAAATCCTTTTCTTCATGCGCACACGTAAAAAAGTGCATACTTTTAGTGCATAGTACAAGCAGGTGAACTGCACCATATAACTTTATGATGGTCTTAAGAGGGCAATTTGCAACGTTAATGGGAAACCTAGCCTATAGGAAATGTGTAGAATTTACAGCGAAAAGGAAGAAAATCTTAGCAGTTGCTGCTGAAAGGTTGCTTTATGGATCAATTTCGCAACAACGATGTATCAAAATCACAGTGTTGTCAATGCCGCTGTCTGCGCAGCTAATTTAGAGCCAATTAACAGCATTTGCCAGTGTTTACAATGGGGGCGTCCATTTTTAATTTCTCCGCAGCGCCTATAACACACTCTCGCATTGTGATCCATCAATCAGCTGGATGGCAATTAAAGGAGAGCTGTCCAGGAGTGACTGCATGAGGCAAGCAGAGCAGGTGCATCACCTTAAGGATGATGATGACATACACATTGCCAATGAACAGTCCTTGGTTGCGGTATTCAAAGAGCACCTGTCAGTTATATTGACACGCTCCTGCTGTTTCAGCACAAGTGTGCCTTTGGGACCAACTTGAGAATGGTCAAAGGCTCTGAGATGACCAAAACGATGAGAGCTGAATTTAAGAGCTTGTTTATTCACCAAGCTGGCACTTTTAGAAACTCTTTCTGGCATGGTCAACTGTGTGCTAGTCACACATTTGGCTCTTGAGACCTGCCCGCAGAAATGCACGCTTTATCGATTTTTCACCCATCAAAATTGATTCACATTCGTTAGTGTGTAAACTACTGCAGCATACATTTGAAAGCATTCAGAATCTGTGAGTAAATATAATTTACTTCTGCAGTATGTTATAAACAACTGCTTAAATGTGTTTGCAGCCTTGAAGCGACAATGTTAGCAGATAAATTGGATATGGTTTGAGTTATAGATTCACTTTCTGTATTTAGTTTATGCATATTTGGTGTTTATTACTGGCTTTTGCCATTTATTTTATATTTTCAATATAAGCATGGATGCTCAACCTAATGTAATTGCTTTACTTTATTAACTAATTGATAATATTAGGACTAAATACTTAGAACCATGTTATATTTCAGTTTTTCTTTTTTAATAAATCTGCAAAAATGTCAACAAATCTGTATTTTTCTGTCAATACGGGGTGCAGTGTGTACATTATTGAGGAAAAAATTACTTAAAGGATTTTAGCAAATGGTTGCAATATAAAAAAGAGTGAAAATTTTAAGGGGGTCTGAATACTTTCTGTACCCACTGTACTGTAGAGATGGCAAAAGTACATGCATCCTGTACTCAAGTCGAAGTACAGATACTCGTGTTTACAATGACACTGGTAAAAGTTGAAGTACTGACTACATTTTTGTACTCAGGTAACAGTAAAGAAGTACGGCCTGAAATAAGTACCTGTCAGTACCTGTCAGTGTTGCCATATTGGGCTGTTTCCCTAACTCCACTGAGCATGATTCTGAGCGTGATTCTGGCGACCGTCACCCCAGCCCCCCCACCCCAGGGCGTGAGTTGCAGATGACTGGGCGGGTCATTTTGCATTTCGGCAATTTTTGGATAGCTTTTGGGCTGGAATCAGTCAGCTACATCTGGAAACACTGCTACCTGTTTTAGCTTCATGGTGGTAACTACGCCGCACATCATGTATACATCTATACAAAATAACTTACATTAGTAACTGTTTTGTAAATATTTTGTTGCCAATTTTCAGCTGCAAAGTAGCAACATTGCTCTACAATATTGTACAACAACACTGCTCAAAAAGTTGTCCTGTGTGTCATCATCTTGACACAAAGCTTAACTTTATGGCTGTTAAGAACAACAGCTGCCATACTCATTCATATACTCTAAAATGTAATTTTTCTACCTAGATACTGTATTTATAACTAATGCATTTTAACACTTCATTTTGTCTAAAAAGTATTTTACAATAAAATTAAAATAAAAACAGAATGTATATGACTACAAATTATATATTTTTTGCATTATGCAAAAAAGCTGTTTAATTTTCTTCAAACAGCAACACTCTTGCAGCTCATATGATTCCACTGTTTGTTTTTTGTTTGTTTGTTTTCAGAGTATTGTGTATATTTTATTAACAGATAAAGTTATTAAAATGTGGTAATATATTTTTGCATCATCTTTTTTTAACACTATAAATTCCTGGTCCTTTTCATTATGTTTTTGTTCGAAAAAGCATCCAGTATAAACACTTTTGTTGTTCTAAAATATTTATCTAACAATCTTTCTAACAAATTTAAATGAAGACTACAGTGCATATAATATACATTTTAAAAACTATAAAACAGAATAAATTCTGTACTAGAAAATATTAACTTATTGTAGACAAAGAAAATAAAACAAAGAAAATAATCCTCATTGCATGAAGTATTTCATTGCTTTAGTACTGAATGACAAATGCTGACAAAAACGCACATGATTGTTTTTTTATTGTTGTTTTTTTTTTTTTGAGGTATTTTATAGAAAGATCAAAAAAGTACAGTACATGATTGCAAGTGGACAAACTACTTTAGCCTCATTTAATGCCAGATTGGAACAGGAATGTGTCTCTTGTTTTACCCGTGATGCAATCGACCAAAAACGCATAATGTTTACATCGTAGATTCCTCCATTTTGTCCACCTTAGCCATTCCCATGGTAAGCTGAAATAAACAAGCCTACTCACAGTGCAAGATCAGAGGTTGAAAAGCTGCGCATTGCAGCCCGCATGCGCACGATGACAAAAAATATATATATATCGGTTGAGTCGGCACCAATAGCCTAGTGGTTAGGTGTGCTGACATATAGCACCATGGTGCTCACGGCGACCCAAGTTCCCCCCTCTCTCTGCTTCCAATACTTTATATATATATACAGGTTGAATCAAGGTCAACGCTGTGGTGTTATTCCGCTGTGGTGACCCCAGATTAATAAAGGGACTAAGCCGACAAGTGAATGAATGAATGAATGAATGAATGGTTGAATCAAAAGACTTTAAAATTGCACAATGACAAGAAAGATCATATATTGTGGTCCAAAACACATTACAACGAAAGTAACAAGCCTGATTTAAAAATGTAAGAAGTAGAAAGAACAGATATTTGTGTAAAAATGTAAGGAGTAAAAGTAAAAAGTTGGCAAAAATTTTTATAGTGGAGTAAAGTACTGATGCTAGAAAAATCCACTTAAGTACGGAAACGAAGTATTTGTACTTCGCTCCCATCTCTGACTGTGAACATTATTGAGCTTGTCTGGGGTAAGAAGAAGGAGGAGGGATGGAAGATGAAACCAAAGAATCTTGATGAACTCTGGGAGTCCTGCAGGAATGATTTCTTTGCCATTCCAGATGACTTAATTAATAAGTTATTTGAGTCATTGCAAAGATATATGGATGCTGCCGTCCATGGATTTCATACACAATATTAATTGTAAATATTATTAATCATAATAACATATATATATATATATATATATATATATATATATATATATATATATATATATATATATATATATATATATATATATACGTCCGAGGCTCAGACACACTCTCCCAATTCAAAACTAGATTAAAGACCTATCTGTTCAGTAAAGCATACACTTAGTGCACCACTTAGGGGGCTTCCACACAGGTTCTGCATCTTGTTTATATACACTATGAACAGCAGCTACGCTAATTATTTTCTTTATTCTCCATTTCCACCTGGGGATACTCTTCCCGAGGCCCTCAGACTATGCAGAGTCACTGATTCGATCCAAGACCAACGACGAGATGATCCCAAGGTTTCCATATCCTGGACCAGGCCGTATCCTGAGCAGCTACTGTGGTGGTCATGGAAGAGTGGAGAACATGAGACTGATTCCTGTGACGCTCCAGAGACAGACGAGTCTTCGCTGAGGCCAGCTTCCAGCCTCCTCCACTGAGACTGCAGCTCTGCGCAAGACGTTTGGCCAGCGGAGAAATTAAAATGGTCGTGCCCAACTGAGCCTGGTTTCTTTCAAGGTTTTTTTTCTTCACTTCCGCCATTTAGTGAAGATTTTTTTCCCTCTCCGCTGTCGCCACTGGCTTGCATGGTTCAGGATCTGTAGAGCTGCGCATCGTTGGATTTGCTCTTCAGTGTTTGGACTCTCAGTAGTGATTATTAATCCACACTGAACTGAGCTAAACTGAACTGAACTTAAACACTACAAACTGAATTACACTGTTCCAATTTACTATGACCTTTTATGTGAAGCTGCTTTGACACAATCTACATTGTATAAGCGCTATACAAATAAAGGTGAATTGAATTGAATTGAATATATATATGTATATGTATATATATATATGTATATGTATGTATATATATATATATATATATATATGTGTGTGTGTGTGTGTGTGTGTGTGTGTTTTTTTGGTTGTTTTTTTTTTTTTTAGTTTGTTTGTTTTTCGCTGGTATCTCAGTACTTTATCAGATTTGTCGTTTGGGACACGTTTCCACACGTATTCACTTAAATTATATAATGGTGACATTAGACACTAGTGACATAAGAGAGAGATTTAAGTCATGAATTAGGTTTGTGATCAGCAGAACAGGAAAAAAAACAGACTAGAAGAGGATTATAAATGAACAAATCAGCACTTTTTTCGATGATTGTAAATATATGTGACACACTACAAGAGAAAGTAATCACTGAGTGAGCTAGCAAGAAAATTAAAAAGTCTATAAAATTACCACAAAAACAGAATAGTCAATGAAACCACCGAGGTTCCCAAACCAAGCTTAACTATGAAAACAAGGCTGGCAACTTCCTGTTTTATGACCTATTAAATTGACACTTTCTTTTTTTTAACAAAACTGAACACCATACTGTATTAGAATTTATTCCTATATGTTTATTTCAAACTTTTAGAAAGACTCAACACTGTTCATGTAACTGGCTGTTGTTTAAATAGGGGAAAATGGGGGAAGCATAATCACTAACAACAACACTAATAAAACATTATAATATACAAATATTGTAGGATAATAAAATAAGTTACACTCTTCATAAATCTCACTGTAAAACATTTAGTTGTTAAACTGTTTAGCCGTTTAAAGGTCCTGCGAGATGAATAACTCCCAGTAGAAGAAGCCTCCCAAGAATCTTTACCGCACACATTTCTGGTGGCATCCATCATTTCCATTTCACTGGCGAGACAAAGATCTCACCTGTTCTCATCCCATTTGTCACCAGTTTCATACTGTCATACATGAGTGAATCAGTGTTTGTGTTCCACGCTTATGCACACTGCCTGATGAATATTCATTAGCCTCTTAAACGCTCAGCCTGTCGACAGCTCATTAACTGCTCAAATAACTTCTGTGTAAAGACCGAATTGCCTGGCTTAAAAATAGACAAAGAAGACTGACATTGTTCAGTCAGCTTTGATGAAAGACAAACTCTTCCAGTCTGCATCAAACACGAAGACGATATACTGTACATGACAGTCCAATTCAGAGAAATGTGAAATAATTATATCACATTTGAATACAATAATGAAGTCGTAATGACACAGCGGCACCTTTTGACAAAACTGTCATTATCAAAACATCCCCAAAATAATTATTTTAAAATGAATAAGATTTATTTTATTTTTGGGTCTTCTCATATTATTTTACATTGCCTTAAGAAATAAGCTAAATAAATTAGGAATCATTCAGTACAGCTTAAAGGGCTCATATTTTACCCCTTTTACAAGATGTACAATAAGTTATTGGCGTCTTCAGAATGTCCCTGTAATGTTTCAGCTCAAAATACCCATCAGATTACTTATTATACAATGCAAAATATGCCCATTTTGGCAAAGTTTTGCTGTTTTTGTAGCTTGCGTCTTTAAATGCAAATGAGCTGGTTCTCCCCGCCCAACGCACACACACACATGCGTTTACATACACTATTAGCCTGAGTGGTACAGTACAGTACAGGTCACCTTTATCAGGCTTGCGTTTCCACTGCCAAAAGGGTACCAATGGTACACAGCATATATTTAGTCCTTATTTGTGTTAAAAACAACATGCAACATATAGCCCATGCAGTCAGTGCAAACCTCTTATATGTATTTTTAATCGTCGCCAGCACGTGTAACCTCTTGTTAGAAAGTAATTCCATCATTCTAACTTCATAATAGTCCAAAAGGTAATCATGATAGTTAGTAGTTAATGATAATAATAGAAAATAGATAATAGTTAATGATAAGTGTTAGGTTGCTGAGAGAATCATTTACTCCTTTGTTTTTTCAGGCTTCTCCTTTGTTTTTTTCCACTTCACTCTTGCATTTGTCCACTACTGCACCATACCATACCACTCAGTAGAAACGGGCCATATGTGGGTGTGGTGATTCAAGCAGTTATGAATTACATAGCAACTTTAGTGTCTTTATTAAAAGCGTGCACTGTTTTAAAAACTTTTAAACTTGTAAAACTTGGTGCTACTTACATAGAGTTGAAACAAATATTTAAATCCTTGTTTCCTTGCAAATCCTGTTCTGTGTACATGTTTAAATGTTACTATGGAGACATGTTAATATGTGCCTGTCAATCAATTCAGTGGATGGGGAATTGTAACATTGTAGCGGGCCTCAAAATCACTGTAATTTGGAACCAATTTTGTTGTCAGGAAATTTTAAAAAAGGGACTTGTTGTGTTTATATCACTCCAATATGACAGTGGACACTATCCATACATACAGTTCTGTCAAAACAGATTCCAAACATTGATTTTGCATCATAAGTGCCAATACAGCTACATGTTTATTTAGTCAAGTTAGCCAAGTTACCAGCTGGTAACAAATTCCCACATTGCCAATAGCTTAATGAATGTAACAATAAATTGAATGTAACCGGATGTAACAAAAATGAAAGGTCTTCCATCTAAAAAATACAGTTTAGTATATTTTTTAAAAGAACTACTCCTTTTTCACAGAAAAGCACTTTAAAATCTGCACAAAAATGGCAAGATCTGCAAGAAGTGAACCTTTGAGCACATTTGCTACATTCCTTTGTGAAGTGCAACAGCGGCTCATCTTTGAAGTGGAGCTTCAGAATACAAGAATTTAATAATCAATAACCTTAATCCTAAAATTACATTTTAAAAATACTTAATTCTGTGTGATTTTATGAACTGTTTTTCTCATGGAGACCAAAGAAAACAGAAACAGTTTTTTTTCAATCCCTGTGAGTGTGTTTTGCTTACTAGTAGTGATTTCTTTTAATAATGAGAAAAGACAAAACCAAAAAATCCAAGTTAAAACTGATGGACTAAAGAAGACTTTGAGTGGAAAAATTCAAGTTAAAACTGGATTACTACAGAAAGTCTTAAACGATAAGGGGATATCAGTTAAGAGAGAAATGAACAAGTAGTCATTTTATTTTAAGAAAAAAGTTACTTCTTAGACTATGTGTTTGAAGCAACTTTACATTGTATCACAAACGACAGAAAGAAAACAAACCAAACAAAGAAAGAAAGGTTGACTTTGTTATATTGCTTGAGCACTTGGTAAATCTACAGTATCTCTCATATGCATATGATTGTGTTATCATGCATTCAAAGGCCAGTACAGGATTCTCAGACCTGAAATTCAGTGCATGTCAACAACCCTGGACAAAAACACTGAGGCAGGCAAATAAGAGGAAATCCATACTCACTCTATACTGTTAACACTGCACAGAAAAAAGGGATAGTGCAATGAGGGTGCATTTACTGAGGACAAAGAGCTACAATAACACCATGCTGGCTAAATCAGGGTGCAGAAAAACAAGAAAATGCATTGATATGCATGATAAAATGCCCTTATCTCCTTTACAGATGGTTCTTTTGTCTCTGCATGAGTACAAAATATTGTTTATCTCAAGAAAGGAATGAAAAACACAAGCCTTTACACAACATAATAAAGGGTAATGTTACTTGATGGGGGTATTCATAAGACTGCCATGATACCTTTATAATCATGACATGACACGTGCAATGAAAATAAGATTGTATGCATGCTTATGACAATAGTCATTAAGTGCCATTTGCTCCATTGTCATTTTAAATGGTATGATGACATTTTAATGTTAATGTTATGACATAAACAGATACACCACAACTTGCTGCATCATAAATCACACTAATCAGACTAATTCAAAAGCATACTAATTAAGTGCAAAACACTGTGCAATCCTGGTATAAGGTCTGAATTCATAGTATAAGAAACAGTATGCGAGAAGTACCCGGATGACCTATTAGTTCCGGCAAAATTTGAAGCACACATCCAACGGATGCTGTTGTCATGAACACCAGCAATCCAGCACTTGCATATTGCTGGAAAACATTCATTATTACCAAACTACAATTCTGTCACTTAACTGCACTACATTTCCCATCAGGCACCTCATACACACACCAGTTCCGGATCACCACTGCTTGCACACAGCTCATGAAGACTGATTAGTTGGACTATATATACACCTCACATTCTTACACACATTGCTGAGTCTTGTTCACCTGTAACATTACCAAGTGTTATTTCTTTTTAGCCTTGTAATGCCTTTTGATCCTTGCCTTGTTTAATGGTTTATGCTGTTTTCCGCCTGCACTGACCTCAGGTAAACCCAAAGATAATTTTAGAAGAGAGGAATGCTAGCATTTACGCAAATCCCATTGACTGGTTTATAACCTGCCAGTATGTGATTTCAAATCTGCCATCCTAATGCTACGTTGGGGAATGACAAGGTGATGCAATGACCTGAATGATTAAAATTTTATTGAGGGTTTGGGGGGAATCCAAAGAAGCCTAAACCAACAAGCCTCTGAAGTTGTATTTACTACTGGATATCAATAATTTGGATACCTGTGTGGGTTTCTGAGTTTTGCAGGCCATAAACTTCAAACATATTGGAAGGTAGATTGACTGATGCTGTGATTGCTATTCTTTATTATTTTTGTTATCATATTTTTTTTTTCTCACAACATATACATCATCTTACCTTGTTGTTAGGGTAATACATTATGTTTTTCCAGGATGCTACATTGTTTTCTTTACAACAACAAAGGACTTCAATGTAATAAACTCAAAATTGGTACGCTGTACATTTCCAACAGCACATGAAGGCAGCATAAGCATAGAGACAATAAAAGAAAAGGGACCACAATACATTACAAAATAAGAGTCCTGAAACAAAATTGGAAAACATGAGAACAGAATACCAACACTCCATCCCATATACAGTACAAGGTTTTTTGAGACAGTCAGCCACTGTATGCTGTAAATATCTTGTGCGTAATCATGATAGAGCTGTAAAAAGTGAAGTCATGACCATATCATGTCACCATGTCATATACAAATAACAGTAAAATTATTATTCAATTACATTTTTGTTGAATTATGTTGCGCAAAGTTCAGCTTTATGTGTATAACTTGAACCTCTACATTCAATTCAATACACTTCTGAAATTGTCACAATCACCAGCTATCTAATTCTGGCAGATCACTGGTAAACACACAGATCACATAAAACTATAAATCCACCATTATATGGACTGCAAGTTCCAGTCATGCACTACACACACACACACACACACACACACCGGTTCCTAATCCTGGCGGATTGCTAACACACACAGCTGTAGCTGCTCAAAGACTGATCATGGACTATTTATACAGCACACAAACAAACAAGACTTTGTGTGAAATGTAGTTAAGCTAGTAGCATCACTACTTGTAGCGACGCTGCTGCCCAACACTGTTAATGTGATGAAATCGATTTGGCCAGAGGAGTCTGTTGGTGCCCTGAATTTCAATAATCGATAACTTTGTGAGTCATAATATATAATTCGAAATGAAAGGGTTTGTTTTTATTTCTTTAAACTTACGATAACGACAAAAACTATTTGCTTTTATAAAATAAAGAAAGGCTAGCTTACATACCTGCAGATGCTTTCTCAGGTTCGACACTGAAGCCTTTGATGTCAAACGTATTTTAACAGCTGGCAAACAAATTTTGCTCTGAACTGTTATATATGTGCCCTTCTCGGATTTCAGGGTGAAATGACTTTTAAATTTTCAGCAATGAAATGCACTTTTATCACTCACCATGGTGGCAGCTTTCAGACTGGTTGTAGTAGCCTAATGCTTTCAGCGGCAAAGAAGAGGTGCGCCGCAAATTCAAACCGGAAAACCAATCGAAAGCATCAGAATAGCACTGCTTTAATAAATGGCCCTAGCAGAAGGAATTGTGCATATACAAAACAGGCAAAGCAACAGATAAATATTATACAACATATCCCAGATTTTGTAAGAATATTTTTAGATGTAACCCCATTTGTAATCTTTAACATTTTTTTATAAGTAACTGTAATTAAGTTACACATTTTTCTCAGTAACTGTAATGAATTACTGTTACATTTATTTAATTAAATTACGTAACACTGTTACATGTAACTAGTTACTCGCCAATACTGGCGACACCATGAAACAACCCATTTGCTCATGCTCATTGAGCAGGGCCGGAGTGGGACTTCTTTTCAGCCCTGGAGGTTTAAGCCTTAGACCGGCCCACCTCAGTTCACAAATAAGGTCATTTCCAGTTCAGTTTCTAATGACATTATCACATCTTTTTCAAGAAAACAGCTGCTTTAGAACTTCAAATGTTTTTCATAAATATGAGAACATTAAAGGGTAGCTAAATCTCCAACACTATTCTTTAAAACATCACAATGTCCTTTCCTGCAATATCTGAATATTTATTCTGTGCAAAATTCTTTATATATATCCAGTCCTTTGTAATGGTAGTCACACAAAAAATAAAAATAAAATATGTACACCTACATAAGGTTCAAACACAGGTCGGTGACGTCGTAACGCAACATGCTGACCACTGAACTACAATGACGCTGTTATGCCAGTGTGTTTGGAAGAAAAAAGGATTGCACTGTTATGTGCAAGACTCTTTTAACCACAGTATTACTTTCTATTGATGGCTTAATCTTTTTGTCCCCTTTTTAGATTTCTGATCAAGTTATGTCAGATTTATTAATGTAGTGAATCATTTGATTTTCATTGAGCTGGTGTAATATTCATTAATATTAATTATTTGAATTCTTATATTCACCAAGGTGCTGCTGTTTGGGGTTGAATCATTAAGATTATCATTGACCTGCAGGCTGCATTTTGCTCACAAAATAATTAATAAAAAGAGTGAGGCAATGGTCAAATAAATACATAAATGAAAAAAGTGCGACTGCTGAGAGTGCAAGCAGCTAGGGACACCGGCCCTCGCGGCCAAAAAACTGACCGGCTTGCCGGGAATTCTCCCGGTCCTCCCGATTATTCAATCTGGGCCTGTCATTGACCAAGCTCATACACAACAAAAACATTAAATTATTGCGGAGGCATGTGGAAATAGAAAAATCAAAATCAAGTAATTTTACAATACCAAAGTCAAATTTTATGCATATAAGATATATTTTTCCAAAAACAAAATTGAGGCTAGTGAAAATGGTGAGTGGCTATTAATGTTGGAAAACTACTAGCCACAGTGGCTGGTGACCAAAAAAGGTAATGTCAAGCCTTGGGCAAGACCATACCTCCTGTTAATCTCTCAACAGTTAAGGTGCAAACATGTGTACTATTGTGGAATTACTGTGGGAATCTACAGAGGTACAAGTATAGATTTTATAATGGACAAAGTTATCTAGAAATGGACAAAAAAGTGCATAAAATCTTCTGGCTACAACAAGACTGAATAGATAAATTAAGGTAAAACTGCCCTTGAACGTTTACAGAGTGTTAGTACGATGATAATGCAACCAAACTAAAAATAAAGGCAGCTTCTTTGTAGCAAAGAAGTGCATGCGCTATTGCTGTTTGTATGCGATGGATAACATGCTGTTGATTTTGTAATTTCGGTATGACATTAGTCAGGCCACAGGCTGTCAGCAGTTCTATCCCCTGAGCCGACTGATTGACAGGCACACTGAATTCATACCCGCATTGCTCAGTTTCAATTACTCAATAAACATGTGGCCCTCAGTTTAAGTTGTCAGGCCCTCAGTGGAGTGCCTCTGATAAGACATCCTCTCGCAGACATGAGGCCCGATGGGCCCTAGTGAACAAAATTCATTCACACAAACACATTCCAAGAGGGAATTTTGCATATGTAGTCTACATCTGAAGTTGTTTGCAGATCCTATTTCGCGGACAAGAAAAATAATGAAACCAAACTGCCACTGATCTTGGCAAAATATCAGATCTTCTTTGTGCTTTGGAGAATTTAAAGCTGCCTATGTGCCTCTGGCAAGAATATACCCAATGCAAGTTTACACTACACATTTGAGAATAGGAACTTTTTCAGAAATTTGCACCACTTTTCACGTGACAGCATTGAAAGACTAAACATGTCATATTTACTCATCCGTGCCTGCGAAGCTTTTTATGCTAATCATTTCTTAGTGGGTCAAGGACATGATTGGTGTTCTTGTTGTCTGGGAAACAATGGACAGTCAAAGTGTGTCCTCTTTCTGCAGCTCGACTACACACTGCATTACCACACAGTGCATTTTATGCTTGGGCAATAGGATGTCAGCATGGTATAAAATAATGATCCCTTTGGTTACATCCTCCCAGGGCGAAAGAGATGAGTCATGAGCTTAAAACCAACTGTGAATCAGTTCAAGGCAAACAATGTATGGCAGTTTCCACAAAACTTTGAACATGCTGCAGGCACAAATTCTATGTTTTGCTGTGACTGTTATTAGATTCAGTATGTTAAATGTAGTGTTTTGCCTCCTACCGGCTAGATATTTTTGTTCTGCTAAATGTGTAGTGTGTTTATTTGGTAAAAGCACTTAAATATAGTCACGTAGACTAGACATCTACAGCATGAGAGTCATGAATTTCCCAAATGAGCTTGATTGTTCACTGTTAAACTATTTTAATCCACAACGAGGATGCGATGAAGCGCTTAATGTGGAGCAGAGTACATTCAAATAGTTTAATGCACAGCTAGCTGTGGATTATCCTTCTTATATTGTCATCATTTGTCAGGGTTATCAAGTTAAAGCTGTTAATGATGGTAACAACATTTGGTGTGACAAGGCAAAAATGATTGTTATCAAATTGTCAATTACAGCTGATAAGATCTAACATTCAGTCAATTTCAAATAATACACAGAGATAAGAAGTGTTGTAAAATAACATTCACGTTAATCAATTTTAGCTTTTATTTGGATTAATTACTTAGACAGAGGGAAAAGTAATGTTGTAGACCAATATTTTGTCAGTAACTATACAATATGTTTCCGTTGACGTATTTTTTGCACATTTTGGAAAATATGAAAGTGCTAGTGAACTATTATGGCGACCATTGAAAAAATATTTGAAAACTATTATGGCGAGAACTATTATGGTGCTCATTGAAAAAAAAGGTTTGTGGCTGCATCTAAACCAAATATTTCAACATTCTGAAATATAACCCTATATACAGTTGAAGTCAAAATTACAAGCCTTCAAGTTTTCAAGCGAGGAAAGTTTCACAGTATGTCTGATAATATTTTTTCTTATAGAGAAAGTCGGAGTTGTCGGAGCGGAGTTGACTGTGACGATAGGGTTTGAGGTGAACACGTGAATAGCAAGGTGAGAATGTGGTAAAATCTGAAAACGTGGTCAAAATCAGGCTTCCGCGAGAGCTTTCCTTTTTCTAAATTTCTTTTCAAAACACTGTTAGTTAGGTTTAGGGAAGTGGGTGGGCGCTGGTTAATTGGTGCTTTTTAAGAAACTATCGGTTGGGTTTAGGTAAGGGGGCAGGTGGGGGGGATCAGTCGATCAGTCAGTCAGTTGACAGTGGCCTTTGGTGAATTTACGTGAGAAGAGCAAATGCAAATGGCACTCACAAGAGAAATCTGAGATCTCAAAAAGCATACACAACAGTCTCTGGTGGACTCATGAAAAAAAAAAATGCAAAAAAAAAAAAAAAACTAAATGTAGCTCCTGGGACATATTTGCCATTCTCCAGAAATGTGTATAGGGGTACGTAATCAGAATAAGCATGGGTTGAAAAAATTGACTGGATAACCAAACTCACCAATGTCTATATTCACCATATCAAATGTTTTTGTCATTCTGAATTACCTGTGCCAAAGTCTGTCAAAAAATACATTGCTTAAAATGTCTCTCAGAATAATCACCTTTTTTTCTACCTTTATACAATGTCAAAGCAGCTTTACAGCAATAAACACTCAGTGATAGAAATCAGACACAAATGGAACATTTTACAGAAACTATTTTAAAACTTGACAGTGTGTGTTATGCGTGTCATATGCTTTGACATGTAGGTAATGTATCATCTAGGAAAAACAGCACAATGATTTCCCTGGTTGCAGCAACTTCTATTTTTATTGCTATTACTATTAGCATTCTCCCTGCCAGATCTCTGTAAGATATTTTTCACTTGTGTGATCTTAGAATTATGTATAGTCCGCTTGTAGCCAGAAGTAGTATGGCTGCATTTTGTCTTTAAAACATATTCTACGGGGCGGTATAACGCTATTCCTTTTCGCACTAGTAGCTGACCGCTTACCTCCATATGGACGACTTTTCTGCTGTTACCGGCGAAGAATGGTTCCATAAATCAGGTAGGACAAAACAAAAGCCAAAAACATTAAATAAACAAGTAAATACAGGGTGAAAATGTGGAAAAATCTGAAAACGTGGTATAAATCAGGGTTTTTTTTCTTTTTCTGGATTGCTTTTCAAAACACTGTCGGTTGGGTTGAGGGAAGTGGGTGGATTGGGTATTCAGTTGGAGAGTCAGTAAGTCTGGCTTCAACGGTGGATTTACGCGAGAAGAGTAGCCGCAAATGGCACTTGCGAGAGAAATTTGAGATCTCAAAAAGTATACACAGCGGCCTCTGGCGCATTCACAAAAACAAAAACTGCAAAAAGACGTAGCTCCTGGGACGTATTTGGCACTCTCCAGAAATGTATATAGGGCTACGTTTTCAGAATGAGTCTGGGTTGTCCATTTGTCTTAAGGGTCATGACATGGTCATGACCACTCAAATTAAGCAGAAATATTTCAGCTATCAATTGCAAAATTTGCAGAAACAACCATATCAATCATCAAAAATGTCTACATAATGTCTTCCCATGTCAGTGTGCAATATTTCATCAACGTTTATTCACTCAATTATACCACTCAATTTGACTAAAGTAAAGGGTATATTTTCTAATGATTAATGTATTTGCATTGGTGTAAAATGTTTTTAACGCAGTGACTCAGTAGGTTGTGCTGTCACCTCACAGCAAGAAGGTCACTGGTTCGAGCCCCGGCTGGGTCAGTTGGCATTTTTTTGTCGAGTTTGTTTTCCCTGTGTTCACGTGGGTTTCCTCCGAGTGCTCCAGTTTCCCCCACAGTCCAAACACATGCACCATAGGTGAATTGGGTGAGCTGAATTGGCCGTAGTGTATGTTGTGAATGAGAGTGTATGGGTGTTTGCAGTGACGGGTTGCAGCTGGAAGGACTTCCGCTGTGTAAAAACATATGCTAGATAAGTTAGCAGTTCATTCCGCTGTGTTGAAAAGGGACTAAGCTGAAAAGAAAATTAATGAATGAATGAATTTATATGGTTACAAATCATTCTTGACTTGTAAGTCAACATGAGGGTTAAAACAACAGTGCTGTTGGAGAACAAAGGGTGGTAGAGTTTGAAAGGAAATCAATGAAAGGTAACTCCTCCAATATTGTGTCTACTGTGGCATTGGTGAGTTAAGTTGATGAAACAGTTCAACAGGCCCGGCGAATGACTTTGATGAAACATCCGTGACAGTTCGAAGGATGAGCTTGAAGGATTCGATAAGTCCTGCCTCTCTCCTCCTGGTTGGACTCAAAAGAGCGTGTAATCAATCATCCCAATCTAATTTTGGAGCCACACACAGGGGGTTAGCCGAGACCCATCCTTTAAAGAAGGGGACAGAGTTGATGGGACACATCAAGGCTGTGTCCTGGCCAGACAGACCAGATGTGTTTACTCAGCTCTGCCCACCCCCTTTTCTGGCTGTGATCATACTGCATGCTGGGAAATCCTGCTTGGGCCATTATCAACACAAGGCCAGGTGCATCCTGGGAGATTCAAGCCAAGCCTTTATCACAGCCAGGGAGGTGGCAACCAAAGCTGGTGGATCAGAGGTGCCCCAGTGAAGGGACCTGGGCAGAGGTATCTGTAGGGATGCTGCAGTCTGTCACATGAAAGGTTTTTGGAGCCAGAGGTGCTGGGCTAGAAATATCAAATCTTGTCAAGAGAAAAAAAAAACCTAATGGTCTGAGTCCATTTCAGTATGGCTCGTGGCCAAAGTGTAGATATGTGCTGAACATGTAGCTTGTCTATACTGGTCAGTGGTAAACGAAAGTCATTAGCAGTATTGATCGCACGAACTTGCTACTACTAGAACAGAACAAAAAATAAATAAAGAAAAGGTTCAGGGGGCTGTTTCATAAAAGTCATTTAGAAAAGTGGGGATTAAAGTCGAAAACCTGACTTCAGTGAGCTGTACTAAACATCCACGCTTAAATTGTTTCTATGACAGCAAGCTGAAGATCAATTGATCTAACTAATCTGAGTTCAGTTTAAATAATCTAGATAATTACTCGTTCATGTTACTGACGTAAAACCCTGAAGGTTGAGCACAGATGCATCCATTATGTGCTACCATGACAACTACGATGAAAGAAAGAGCTCTAAAAATATATTCACAGCGAGTGAACCGCGTTGGATTTTTGAGTTCAAATATATAGTAATTTAAACATAATAATCAAAAACTACAGTACGGCGTACAACAAAGCAAGAGAGAAGACTGACAGGAAATTGTAGATTTTAAAATATAGGCCATTATTTAGGCCTATTAACATTAAATTAAATATTTGTCACAATATATTGAAATTGTGAGAGAGGGAATACGCGCTTACTGTCAGTTGTTGCTTGCAAGGAAAAGTTTTAATGTCAGCACATTTAGTTTGAAATAATGACTACAAAGAGACGCACAATCGGCAGGATTTTTAATTTGCGCTTTCCCTTTGACACTTGTGTTTAAACTTTCGTAAATTTGATTTATGTAACCGAATCCGCCATTAAAAAACCTGACTTGGCAAAATAAGCCTGGATTTTTCTTTAAGCTTGGTTTACGGAATAGCCTCCAGGATACCTAATCTATTAACATTGTGCACATGATTATACATGTTTACATTTGAAGCGTTCACATACAAAAACCTCTAAGTGCCATTTGAAATTTTCTTCCAAAATGAGCATTTTTTTTTGCAGCATTTTTCCATGTAGGTTCAGCAATTTCACTTTAATGGCAAAAAATAGGATCTTTTCATTCCCTTTAGAGTGAAATTGCTGAACAGAAATAAAATCAGCAAAGAAAATAATGCTCATTTTATGAAAGTTTCAAATGACACAAAAGGTTTTTGCATCCCATCCAACTAATATGTTACCATTAATTCGGTACCACATTTTCAGTACCACGTTTAGATTGTAGCAATCAATGAATGAACAACAACAGTTTCTATAAAAACCTCAACGATGTGAAGTGCAGCCTGAAGTTGTATAAATTGCACAGAAAAGGACTTTATCGCCTCAAGGATCAAATGTGCACATTGTCTCCCTCTGACTCAAGCAAACCTGTCTCGTCAATCAATATGCAAAGCACACGACTCTGTTCTCAAGGCAAGCCATAAAATAGAGGCACAAGTGACACTGCCAGAGTAGGAAACCATCTCAGTGGAGACAGAAGTCTGCCGCTGGGTCTGTAAATGAAAGGGAAGATAATAATTGGGCCTTGGCGGCCATTTTCCTTTCTACTGCACTCAGTATTCCAGTCTTTCGACAGCAGGTGATTTCTGTGATGGCAATTATCATGACCGCTTAAGCTACTGAACTAAGCACATTAGAAGACCCGGGCTTGTTTGCTACATTGAAATGCGGACCATTTGTGGTGGTTGATAAATCATTATAAAGAGATTGAAACGGCGAGGAGTGGATTGCATGTGGAGCCAAACAGAGACAGCTGCCCAACTGGCACTGCCACTTTCTTAATAGAATCCCTTTGTTAATACCATTGACTAAAGGCGTCTGCGGTAAAATTAGGCCATGCTGAGCAGTGAATTTTGCTTTGGGTTCTCGCACTCTTAAAATTGAAGCAACAGCTATAATCAGTGTCTTTGTTTTAGTGATTTCACTTTTTACCCAGAGGGAGATAATGCTTAAAATTTGGGGGAAATTAAGCCTTTGGTATTACCTAATAGTCCACCGTGCTTGGGCAAGATTATTAATATGCATGCACAATGAATATCAAATTATTTTTCTTTTGTTCACAGTTTATTCCTAGTTCATTATAGGTTTAGTAGTTTAGAATAGAAACATAACATTTGAACAGAGGCTAAAATGTCAACATAGTTCATTCATTCATTTATTAATTTTCTTATCTTTTTAGACCCTTTATTAGTCTGGGGTCGCCGCAGCGGAATGACCCACCAACTTATCCAGCAATATGTTTTACGCAGCGGATGCCCTTTCACACACATACACTACGGACAATTTAGCTAACCCCATTTAACCTATAGCACGTCTTTGGTCTTGTGGTGGAAACTAGATCATCTGGAGGAAACCCACGCAAACATGCAAACTCCACACAGAAATGCCAACTGACCCAGCCAAGGCTCAAACCAGCTACCCACTGCGCCACCACACTGCCCATGATGTGATGTTTTATAAACAAATTCCAGGAGGAACATGCGCAAATGTTTTGACAAGGCTAAATCTCTGCTCACACTGAGATTTCAGCCATGATTTGGTCATCTGAGACAAATTTGGGAATTCCTTAAATCCTAGGCTAAAATATGTGATCTTTGTTGGTTGGTTTGACATGTTCACTGACAGCTGCTTAATGGTCATTGCGACCAGATTTTTCCATCGATTCATGACGTCAAACTCTTGCTGAGCTTTCTTCCATTTTTAGTGCATCTTCATTGTCATTCAGTCTAACAATATGACAACTGTGATTGGAGCCATGTTCGTGCAGTCTGACATGCTACACTCATTTAGAATTATTAACAATCGTCAGGCTTAACTCACTGTTGACAACCATTGTATTATCCAATCACCGTAAGACCAAACCCTATAAATAACCAAGCACATCCTAATTCTGTTTTCTCCTAAATTTTCAGCATCCCTCCACCCCCCCAACTCCACACCTTTAAGCTGTGGTTACACTGCACTTTTCTTCCCATAGACCTCCCATTCATACATATGCGAATGCATCAGATTGGAAACGCAAGCTCGTACAACAAGTTTTTTGCTGTTTGCTGTGTTCGCACTGACCTGTGAAATCGCATCACATGATTGCATGAGACCAGACGAAGATCAAAACATGACCTCTCTGGAGAGGAATTTAAAACATGGACCAATCGCTCGCTTTTTTTAACATCTGATCATCTGTGTAACCCTGTGTAAGCCGAATGGCACAGCAGAGAGCAGGTTTCACCCACTTATTTTATGCGCTTTTTGTATATGCACATAAAAAACAGTTGATGGAAACACTATTCATTATTGCTGTCTTGAATCTCCATATGTCAAACGATAACTTTGGGACTCTATGATGACTGTCAGCTCACGAAAATCAACAGTAGCCCGAACTTGTTTTTCGGTTCAAATAATGTACCAGGCTTTTCATTGGTCCGTTAAGATGAGATTTTGTTATTGGCTACCGAAGTCAGTGGTTGAAATATTAATTTATTTACAGTACTCTGTAACGAATTGTGATTTTAAAAGTAATGAAGTAAATTACACAGCTTAATTTGTACTCAAGTACAAGTTAAATTACAGACTTAAAATTATGCTGATGAAAGTACAAATACCCCAAAAATGTACTAAATTAAAGTACCGTGAGTAGATGTAATTCGTTACTTCCACCACTGGTAGGTGGAGCATTATGAGGCCAGGCTAGGACCTTTTTCTCTATATCTCTCCTGGCAAAGGGAAAACATGAGTTCTGGAGTTCTGCCCCTACGACCCAGCCCCGGAAAAGTGGATGAAAATGAATGAATGAATGAATGAATGAATTACTTTTTAATATTTTCTGCCACCTACCAATTTTAGTATTATATTTATTTGTGCTCAGTTGTATTTAGTGTACTAGCACGAAAAACACCCAAATGATTGTCTAAATATCATTTGAAAAAATTTATATCAACCAGACACCCTTAAAATCAGACTGTAACTTAGGGAAGTTAATTTTTTTTCACTTTTCTTGTAATCATGTTATGGTTGATAATAATGTATTTGTGAGCAAACTATTGTTTAATAAATTTGGCCCATGCAAGAGACCATTTTCTCCAATACGCCCTCAACCTAGTTTGAACACTGTGCTGTGCACATCTATATATGTACTTGCATATGATTCTATGTTAACGCTATTTGTAAATTACATACAGAAATGTACCCAACATTAGTCATATAGCTCCATGTACCACAATATAAATGCCATGGAAAGTGTTTTATAATGTGACACATTTCCTATTTTTTAAACTATCTTGCCACCCAGCCCTGATCCACCATGACCCATTTCTATGAATAATGACTTTCTGAGCATTCCCAAACACTCGGACTACCCCAGCCCCCATCTTTTTCTGGTCTTCCATTAAGCATACTTATATCATAGTTGTCTCTGCACGTTAGTCTGGGAGATTTTACATTTTCTTTGAATCAGAATTGTTCCCTTTTATTAAGAGACCAATAAATGGTGCAACATTATGCATTCTTGAATAAAATCATGATTTATATGCATTAAAATACTTAAATTAGTTATTAAATAAATGCTATGCTACACTCTAAAATACTGGGTCGCTGCAACCCAATGTTGGATCAAATATGGACAAACCCAATGTTGGATATTTATTTTTTTATTAAATTTAAATGATTTTTTAACCCAATGGTTGGGTTTGTTCATATTTGACCCAATGTTGGGTTACAACAACCTGGCATTTTTTAGTGTAGCATAGTGCATCACACAGCTTGAATTTACAGGCTTTGTCCTGCTTAAATTGGGTTTGAGGCTGCAAGTGAATATCAGGCAGGCAGGTAATCCCAGAATGCAAATTGCCTGAAGAAGAAAAAAAACTATCTATTGCATCCTTAAATAAATGAATGAAAGTTTTCAAAAGGGTCAGGTCTTCTGCGCTCCCTAGTTTACTGTGAGTTTAATGGGATTAGAAAAGCATGCAAACTCACCATCTTTATTCGTTTGAGATTACATAAGGAGTGAGGGAGGGTCTGCAGTCTTTGTATTTGCTCAAGCACTGCCAGATTTCTTTTACATGCCAACAGAACCATTTTGTTACATTATTCAGAGGCTACAAGACTCCACTTTGGCATGCTTCAAAATTTAACTCAATTATGCCAGGCTAAGAGAGAGTGAGACACAATAGACTATAGCTGTATCGTGTTCCTCTATGACTGCAGGCTGAAATGAAGTGACTAGCAGACATTCTCACTGTACAACTGAACAACAGACTTAATCTATACAGGCTTTTACCTCCTCTTTTTTCCACAGGCATGAATTCATTCAAGGAATGAACTAATGCAGGCTGCTGCACTTTTAATCTGTCATCACAAAACACAATTCTACTTTAGCATTCACCAGAAGAGATGCTGATTGAGTTTGGTAGAACATGTAGGAAAACATAAAATAAAATATTTTTTAGATAAGGGTGATGCAGTGGCACAGTAGGTCGCTGGTTCGAGCCTCAGCTGGGTCAGTTAGCGTTTCTGTGTGGAGTTTGCATGTTCTCCCTGTGTTTGCGTGGGTTTCCTCCGGGTGCTTCAGTTTCCCTCACAGTCTAAAGACATGCGGTACAGGTGAATTGGGAGGGTTAAATTGTCCGTAGTGTATGAGTGTGAGTGTGTATGGATGTTTTCCAGAGATGGGTTGTGGCTGGAAGAGCATCCGCTGCGTAAAACATGTGCTGGATAAGTTGGCTGTTTATTCCACTGTGGTGACCCCGGACAGCATTAACCCCGGATTAATAAAGGGACTAAAGCCAAAAGAAAATGAATGAATGAATAAATGATTTTTTAGATAAATAGTATAAATGTTTTATAAATATAATAAACTTCACACAGGTTAGTGGGCTTTACAAACCATGTGTAGGAACACTCTTCTCCAACCCAGGCTCATTTGAAAATGTACTGCTATATACATTTCTAGAGAGCGCCAAATACATCCCAGGTAAATTTTTTTGCAGTTTTTGTTTTCGCGAAATCACCAGAGGCCGGCGTGTATGCTTTTTGAGATTCAAATTTCTCTCACGAGTGCCATTCACGCCTGCTGTTCTTGTGTAAATCCACCAGAGGCCGCTGTCGACCCACTTCCCTAAAGCCAACCGACAGTTTTAAAAAGCAAAATGTAGAAAAGCCCGTGATTTTTACCACGCTTTCAGATTTTGCCACATTCTCATAATATTTTTTTTTCTTCGGAAGAAATTCTTAGTTGTTTTATTTCGGCTAGAATAAATGCAGTTTTAACTTTTTTTTATCAACCATTTTAAGGTCAAAATTATTAGCCCTTTTAAGCTATATTTTTTTGATAGTCTACAAAACAAACTGTCATTATACAATAACTTGCCTAATTACCCTAACCTGCCTAGTTAACCTAATTAACATAGTCCAGCCTTTAAATGTCACTTTAAACTGTATAGAAGTGTCTTGAAAAATATCTAGTAAAATATAATTTACTGTCATAATGGCAAAGATAAAATAAATCAGTTATTAGAGATGAGTTATTAAAACTATTAAGTTTAGAAATGTGTTGAAAAAAATCTGCTCTCTGTTAAACAGAAATTGGGGGGACATAAACAGGGGAATTGTTATAACATAAATATATATATAAAGTGTCACTTTAACGTGTTAACGTATGCAATTAATAACGACTTAACATAATAAAATTTGACCCAAATTTCTTGCCGTCATCATAGCTATATCATGGTGTGATGGATAATAAGATAATAAAAGATGGATCAAGATGTGACGTGTGTTGAACGGTAAGAATCATGATAACAAGCTTACAGTTGGAAGTCTATATTAAACCATTTTTGCATAAACTTTTTGTAGTGATGAACTGCGCTTTTATTCAAGAAAAATCTTTGGGACAAACATATTTTGCAGATGTGCCAAGATATCATTAACAAACCATGCGCATGAAAGTTCTGAATGAGTGTAGCAGTGCAAGCCTGTCAGAAACTGCAAAGCAAACTCATTCCATCTCGAAATAAATACAGACAATCTGCAGACCCAACAACATTGTCTAGGACCAATCCAGACTGTACCATTAACAGCAACTATTGTTATGAGGACACGCTGAGAATATGAAAATACAACTGTACGGCCATGAAAAAGCTTAAAAGATGAGAAGGCAGTTCCATTTCACTTACTGTACCACTGGACATTAGAAATTGACCAAATCTACCTCAATGTAACAACTGACGTCAACAATTATTTGCTTTAGGCAAGCTAAAATGAATAAATCATAAGAATTAGGGCTGCATAATATTGGAAAAATCTGACATTGCAATGTTTTGTTTTGATGCAATATATATTGCAATATGAATATAATTTCAGCTGATGACTTGAATAACTCTATTTGAAAAGATTTAATTAATTTACAATTTATACAACAGATCAAAAATAAAAGTTATAAAAGTTAGATGATCAGTGCTTTATGGTATTCTTGGGAGTCTAACAGCAAGTACAGAAATTGGAAAATTAAACGTAAAATAGCATGGTCTTTGTTGTATAAATAATTGCATACAATAATATACAAATAATATTTAATAATATCTTTGTCTTTTGATATTTAATAAATAATATAGTCCTGCAATGTGACTGTTGTGGATCCACACATTGCTATATTGATGCTCAAACGATATGTTGTTCAGCCCTAATAAGAATAGTGAGATATTAAAACTAGTAGATTTGTTGGTAACACTTTATTTTGATGGTCCATTTGAGTATTAGTAGACTGCCTGCTTAACATCTGTTGATTCTGCTCCTTTAACAGACATTTAACTGACTATCAGAAACTTTGCAAGTGCATGTCAACTTACCTTAACCCTAACCCTGACAGTCTTATAATCTAATGAGAATTAGTTGGCATGTAGATGCAATGTAACTAAAATTCAACAAACAGGCCATCAAAATAAAGTGTGACCTCTGTTTCCTTAAGCTATATGCATTCCAACACTGCATATGTAACGTTGAATTCTGTATTTCCAATTTATATACACATACATACAAGATAAACTCTGTTTAGCCAAAATAAAATAAACTAGCCTTTTAACTGTCAAGCCACTAACTAACTTTGTTCCTTTTTGAATGAAACGCAACGGGTATTTTCCCAAGGTGACGCAATTACTATTCCCATTTGTGGTTTTAGACAGACTGACAGATCTGCAAAACTTAGTCTTACACCGACTGAAATATAATTGCCTTGCTTGGCGTGCGCGTGTGAGCAGTAGAGCAGAAAATGGAAGCTACATTTTGGCCCACCACACCCCCTGTCCTCCACCCCCCCTTCACAAAACAGAAGGGTGTATGTAGAACAGGCAAAGTGGAAAAGCTTCCTCTCAGCTCTTTGCTTTTAAAAATAACAGCCTTTTTTGGTTAAAAGGGCTGAGCAGAGAGCCAGTGATGTATAACCAAGACCTTGCATTTAATTAAGCTGGCCTCTTCCACTTTTCTGCAAGCATGCATAATCATTTCATACACCATGATATCATCTGCCTAATGCGCTATTTTACCATACAGTTAAACCTGGGCGATAAATCTCACACGGCTTTCTTTTAATAGATGCAGGCTGAATAATGCGTGCATTAGATTACTGGCCCAGCGTTGTGTGTGAGAGGAAATGCTTTACAATGATTAGGGCCACCTCTCCCAGCGGACACCATCTTCATGCCCCCGCTGAGCTTCTGGCCAACTGTTTATTTCATTGCTTCTGCATCAGATAATGCGTTCCATTCACAGCACACATCAAATGCCCCTCTCCACTGCACAAGTTAGGTGTTGATCCAGCCATCTATTTTAAGTGTGATTTATATAATTTTATTTTGTGTGTCATTGTAAGACAATTGAAACTGCCTTCTTTGATTTCTTCAACTGCCCAACACAGTTGCCCTTTTTAGCATTTGTACCGCTGCAATTAGGTCTTTGTTTGCAAATGTGATAGGCATGCTTCATCCTATTCTATTTCTGACTTTCTTTCCACACTCATTATTTTTCTGTATTCTGTCGACATGACTTAACGTATCATGCTGAGCCATGATTGCAACCCTCCACCTCCCTGCTCACAAGATTTTCAGAACTGTGCCGATGGATTTGTTAATTACCACTTCCACATCTGTCTTCATGTGTGGGATGGATGAAATAACAGCCATTTTCAGATCTCCGTCTAGCTTTTACAATGATTGTGACACAGCAATGCAAACTTGTCACCTTTCTGTGAAAATTGACATTTTCAATCCAAAAGAGATAATTAAGCTGCAATCCAGTCCAATTTTGTGTGCCCTTCACTTGCTAACTTCCCTGTGTCTCGTTCACTCGGATGTACGTCATTGGATGCGTCATACAAGTGTCCACTACTGGCAGAATATCTGGATGGGTTTAAACAGAATTCCCTATAGCCTTGAGCACTTCAGAACTACACTGATATATAGGTGCTGGAGTGTACATATGAAGCCGACTCACTCCCTTGGTCAAAGGGTGCTGTATGTCCATGTAAGCTTTGCTCATTCACTTGATGAAGTGGAACAAACTTTAAAATGGCAGCAGGGATTCCCTTAAGGGGACAAGGGAAGGAAAGTTTGCAAGTACATGAATGTCTAAAAATGGACTGGAACGCAGCCTTAGTGTGATGTGTAAATCTTAGGCAAGGGCATTTGCTGTCTACGAGGAACCAATCCAAAAACTGGCCACTACAAGAGCTTTTGCGCTAGGTAGTTACAGGAACTCTCCAACATAGGCTCATTTTGAAAATGTAGCCCTATATACATTTCTGGAGATTGCAAATTATGTAGCCAGAAGTATGTATGGCTTCATTTCGTCTTTAAAACAAACGCTGCGGGGCAGTATGACATGTTCCTGTTTCAAGCTTACCAGCTGACTGCTAACCTCCATATGGATGGCTTTCCTGCTGTTACCCGTTTGTCCATTTAGCTTGACATGTACGTAGGTGGACTTGAGATGCAGAGAGTTGACCATGATGACTGGGTTTGAGTCCGGCGAAGAACAGTTCCAGAAAGTGGGCAAACGGCCAAAAAATTTAATAAACAAGTAAATAAAAGGATGAGAATGTGGTAAAATCTGAAAACATTACAGTAGATGCATGGTTTACTGTATGTGCATAAAAGTTATTTTAGTAAATCGAAAACTATAACTGAAACTAAAAAATCAGTCACTGAAAAAACAACTGAAATAATGATTTGCAAAAATAGTAATTGTTTCAGAAAACAGTATCTGTATGTGGCACAGCCGAACACATTTTCTTATGTTTTCTTATTTCTTATTTTCCTGGCTCGTTTGAAAGAGGTGTGCCAGAGCACGGCTCACTTGGGCTCAGGCGCCGTACGCTTGTAGTGTGCATGCCAAGTGCGCATGAGTCCAAAACAGAAGACGAGACGTGACTTTTAAGGGACTGTTTCATATGTGTTTATTAATCATTCTTACTGTTCAATGAACGCAAACTGTGTGAGTACGCCCCGATTTTACCCTAGAGCCTCATCTTCGTTTTGGAAGAATCACCCCTTCCACCCTATCTCCTCCTTTTCCTCACTGATTTAAGGGGAGCTCTCAAGACCTACCTGATCTCGGACCCCCTTTATAACCTTACTGACCAGGTAGGAGCTGGGGTTCTCCGAGCTCAGGGTTCTCTCCCGGGACAGCATGCAAAACTTGCTATTAACACTAAGCATATCTAAGTGTGAACTCTTGAAATATGTTTAACTTCATACATGATCTTTAAAGAAGCTTATCTTAATTATACATATTATTTTACTTTCATTCCTTTAATTTGCAATTTTATGGATTTGGGTTCAGTGTCTGTTCAAACTAGTATTATTTTATTATTATAATTTTATTACTAAGAGGTTTGGAAAAGAGTAAGCTATACAAACATTACACTTTAAACTGGTAGACTGCGTATTGACTAAACTAGAACTCCTAAAACTAAAATTGAAACTAAATATATAAAAACTGCATACAATTGTGTTCACAAAATAAAAACTAAACTACAAAAACAAAACCATTAATGAAACAAACTAAAGCTACGCTGAAATTTACGGCAAATTTTTAAAATAGTGTCAAAATAAAAACTTATTTAAAAATGCTAATCTATAATAACCTTGATTTTTATTCTTCGCATCTTACCTATTTTACCCATCTCTAAATTGCAATTACTGTATCTTCAAAGTTACAGAGCCACACACTGGTCTGGCATGTACATTACTGTTTTGTCTGATTTAGTGGTTCCGTGGGTTACTATATAATTATAGAGATGATGACTGCAGTTATTTTTTTTTACAACATGGAAAAAATTGATTGGGAAATCTCTGGCTTAATGTGGATATAGTTTAATTACACCCAAGATAATTTTCCAGGTTACATTTTCACCATCATGTAAGATGATAATTGAGGACACTATGATCAGAGCTGGGTTATTATTGTTTGTTGTTTCACATTAACATAAAAGTGCTGTGATTATAACTGCAAAATGTAGGACTGATTTGCCTATGACAACTTGTGCAACTTGTATACTGCAGAGGCTATGAAGAGAACACAACACATATATTATATTCAGATTTTTAGAAAGCAACCCTGCCCTCTTGTCAGTGTATATTAATATCAGCTAGTCCTAACATCTACATTACCAGGATGATGAAGAGGAAACCAGGGTGGACAATTCAGCAAGACAATGATTCAAACCACAGCCTGGTTTAAAAAAAAGAAAGAAAATAAAGCTGCTAGAATGGCCAATCACTTTACGTCAATCCAATAGAAAATAAGAACTAAAGATCAGAGTTTAAGTAGAAAAGAAACCAACAGAACTGTCAAGATTTGAAGTATGGAAGGGGGGTGGTTGGGGGATCACCCCAGGATAATTGTTGTGCAAAAAGATAAAGCATTACTATGACATGTCGGGGTTGTGCTTCTACAGAAATCCTTCAGAGAAAGAACAACCAAAAAGGAGAAATGTATGGATTTGTGCCAAATGGTAGCATACTTGACCCATGACAATCTATGGTACATATAACCGTAACTGCTTTTGTATGCTTTTTATACAGTTTATTTTCTAATTTTGCAGGTTGCAAGTAATAAAAGTATAATTGTGCCTGTGCAATTAAAGTTTAAAATTAAATGCAAAGTCAAAGTTTAAATAGCAGAAGTGAACAAATAGATTTCCCCTACCGGCAAATGTTAATCTAAGCAACAAAAAAAGACACTAAATATAAAAGCAGACAATTACAAGCTGTAACGCAATCACTAATGACTAAATCGCTGAGGAATATCCAAAAGATAGATGTAAAAGTTGCCTCATTGGAGCTCTGACAGGGACATGAGGGTTTTGAATGACTAAAAATGAATGCAGGTGCAGTGTATGGATCACTAGTGCTCACAATTTACAGTTTGTGATCATATCTCTGTTTTGTTCTATTGATATGCACTGTAGAATTTTTTTTTTTTACAGAAAATACTCTACATTTTTTACAGTAATTTTTCAAATTTTTCAAAACTCTGTAAAAATTACAAACAATATCTGTAAGTTAACAACTTGACTGTTATTTTATGTATTATATAATTAATGACAAATTACAGCAATTTGACTGTTTTATACAATAAATATTTTGAAGTACATTTAAAATGATGTAAAATTAAAGAAATAAATTGTAATTACTTGTGCACCTCGCTATATTAAGGTTTATGACTATGCTAACAATTTCTTTTTAATTCTTGTAATTTTAAAGTTGTGAGAATTTTAATCAGTTGCATCTTATATGTTGTTTTTTTCAGACCTTTTTTGATCCAAAATAAAACTGTTCAATAACAATGTTGAGCATGTCTTGACATTTTATTAAAGATGTTTAGTCGTAATGATTTTGGGAACATTCTGCTAAATATCACTGTTTTCTCTTGAACTTTTAGTGCAGTGACTTTATTGATGGTGTTCGATCATAATATTCTCTGAAAAATCTGTAAAATAACAGTGATTCTTTGTAAAACTCTTATAGCGTAACTTTATTGAATGTATTTGATCATAATAATATAGGACAAGTCTGTAAAATAAGTGTTTTTCTGTAAATATTTTAATGAAAATGTCTGTAGATTTATTATTTTTGCACTTTATTTTACCGTAAGAATCGGGTACCGTAAGAAATTTTACCGTAATTTTATGGTTTTGCCGAATTTTTTTTTTTTACAGTGTGTGATTCAATTATTCATAGCTTGAAATAGACGAAAATATGCCCATTCGGTGCTGTGTTTCTATGGAGATCACAGTGTAGCTGCCATTATGACACATTGTTTTTTTGTTTTTTTTTTGGTCAACCAGGCTCCACATAGGTCATGTCACTGAAAGCTATCAATTCTCCATACAAAAGGCAGTATTACATGCATTTTAATTGTTCAGTACTTTCTTCTTGTGTTATTCCATTGATATTATGTATAAAAAAAAAATTCCCCTTCACTTTCGTCAATTGGTGACATTTGTTCTGCGCCGCTGGCGCCACTGGCTTGCATGGTTTGGGACTTGTGGAGCTGTGCATCGATGGATTTGCTCTTCAGTGTTTGGACTTCAGCAGTGAAAATTAAACCCACTGAACTAAAGTGAACTTAAACTCTGAAAACTGGACTGACATAGTTTCAATTTACTATAACCTTCTATGTTAAGTGGCTTTCACAATTTACATTGTAAAAGAGCTATATAAATAAAGATACATTTAATTGAATAGACTTGAAAACTAATTTTGCAAAAAAAATAAATAAAAGATTTTTTTCTTATATGTATGTTTGGGTTTTTATCAAAATATGGTACAATTTCTTGTCAACTGCTCCTTTAGAAATACATATAAAGGAAAAAGAAAAATAGGGAAGTCCAGGATGGTGTAGGAGGAGAAATAAAACAGGTGAGGAATGGCAAGAGGCACAGAGTGTTCCACAAGTTCTCAAAATTATCATAGCAGTTACCAGTTACCAATTAAAAATAAATAAATTCCCAAACAGTGCTACAATGTTTTGTTAATAAGCACTGGATTATGTAAACCAGTCACATGTTGAGCGTTGCCTCCATTCCTACGCAACAGCTCTATGAAATCCAACCAGTGTCTGACTACTGACACTGACAAATGAAGTCATTAAATTCATGCAATCTTTGAGCACGGTTAGCCTTTGAATGCTCACAGAATACTCTGAAGCGGGCTAGTTAAGATATTAGATTGCTTCTGAACTGACAAATCATGGTCACATTATATGCAAATGTAAATTAAGATAACATATCAATGTGTATTCAGGTTTCAAGCTTTTGTAACCTCTTCTATAAAGCAAGTCCACATATTGGTGTACAGTAGCAAGAAGATTTGTTTGATATTGCATATAGCAACTATAAAAGCAAATGAGATAGATCAGTATGAGGTGGTTTATTGCAAAGAAAATTCAGTTTGTCCTACAAACAGTACATTTTGTTGAAAGTAGATATGAAATCTCTGTAAACGAATTTGGCGGATGATTATTAAAGTACAGACAACACTTTTCATAGTTGTATTAAATTGTGTTAGTTTAAAAGTTGCATCACTATTGGTGAGGCAGAATTAAAAAACAGAACATATTAAAGAACACATAAGTGTTTTATGCCAGAGTGAAATAGTATGTGTTAACAAGATCACAGTTGTTATAATTTAATGAATATCTCAGCCCCCAAGTGCTCCTCGTATACTTCACATGCAAGTCAGTGATACAATAGAATCTTTTTTATGCTGCAGTGCTCCGAGGAGGGAGGAAAGAGACAGTTGTAGTCTCTGGAAATGAGGCTTAACAAAGTCATGTTTCGTGAGCATGAATGGATGATGGAATTACTCAGCTTCAGTTGAGCAAATATCTCTGGGGTTCATTTCCACTGTTGCTACTGTAGTAGTTGCCACATAATATAGAATCGTCCCATATTTAAGGAAGCAGAATCTCATTCAGTAACAAGTTTAGCTTGTCCGTATTTTGCATTTCTTATCAAGATTAATTTAGTGTTTGATTACATTTGGATTTGTTAAGATTGGAGGATTTTTGGAACTAAAATTACAAATTGAATGTTGACGTGCTGGTTGCTGTAATGTTAAACAGATGCTATGCTTGATAGAGGGATCAAGAAAGTCTGTAAAGATTATTTGGTATAATAAAATGGTGGATTTTAGCTGCTAGCATTCTGTTACATTTGTACAACACTTGTACAGCTATCTTCATAAGGACTTCCCAGACTTAATTATTTTTGTACTGTAAACACTGTGTATTTTATCCCACAACCCCAGCCCTAACCTTAAAAACAATCAGCATTTTTACATTTACAAAATACTTCATTTTGTCTGATTTATCAACCATTTTCCTGATGGGGACTAAATAAAAAAGTGTTCACAAGATCAAAATGTTATGGCATAGTACTTGTGGGAACAATTAGTCCCCACAAAGTAAGGAATATAAGGTACACACACACAATAACAAAATTACTTGGTGGCTCTCCCGAATATCATGCCAAACAGATGCCAAACATCCATGTTGGTGTAAATAGGCCTTTGATCAGTCAACATTTTATCTTGTACAGCTTGGCAAATATTAACAATATTATCGCATCTTTCTATGCTATAAAATTAACGGATATTTGGTACATCATGATAGAGTTAAAGGGGACCTATTAGGCAAAAATCACTTTTATAAGGGGTTTAAATACAGTTGTGTGGCAACAGTCTGTAAATATAACCAGCTTCTAATATTAAAAATCTATTAATTTCATTTTTTTAGAATCACACTTTATAAAAACAGTCTAAAGAAACATTTTGATTGACATTCTGCCTTTTGTACGTGTCATCAAAAGGGGAAAGCCACGCCCTTTAGTGACAATCTCTCCCTCATTAGCATAGGATGTTAGTCTTGATTTTGAATCTGTCATTATGCTGACACAGCACATTTATATCTCTAAATTTAAATAAAATAAATTTCAAATTCCACATACACTCTAGGAACATCGGAGAGTTATTTTACGCTGTAAAAAAAAAGGGGCATAATCCCTTGAAGAGGTTATCAATACAGAAAGCTAATTTGATAGGTTTATTCTAAAAACGTTTCTGAAGATCACAAATTTCTGTAGATTGTGAATATGGTCTGTAGTCAGAGGTACGTATTGCTGCATTTCGTCTTTAAAATGAATGCTATGGGGCAGTATGATGCTGTTTCTCTCACCAGCAAACCGCTTTCTTCGCATGGAGGTTTTTCTGGTGTTGCCAGTTTGTCAAGAAGCTGGTCGTGTATGTCTGCAGACTTGTGACATGGAGCGGAGTTGACCGCAATGATAGGGTTTGAGTCATGCAAAGAACGGTTCCAGAAAGCAGGTAAGGTAAAAGCAATAGCCAAAAAATGTTTAAAAAGTAAATAACAGGGTGTGGTAAAATCTGAAAATGTGGTAAAAATCAGGCTGCCATGAGGGCTTTTCTTTTTCTGAATTACTTTTGAAAACACTGTCAGTTGGGTTTAGGGAAGTGGGTGATCAGGTCAATGGGTGCTTTTGAAAAAAACTATCGGTTGGGTTTAGGGAAGTGGGTGATCAGGTCAATGGGTGCTTTTGAAAACACTATCGGTTGGGTTTAGGAAAGGAGGAGGGTAGGTCAGTTGATCGGTCAGTCAGCCGACAGCAGCCTCTGGTGGATTTATGTGAAAAGAGCAGGTGCAAATGGCACTCGTGAGAAAAATTTGAGATTTCAAAAAGCATACACAGCAGCCTCAGGCAGATTTGCAAAAACAAAAACTACCAAAAAATGTACCTCGTGGGACGTATTTGGTAGTGATGGGTCGTTCTTGAATGTTTCGTTCATTTTGAACGAATCTTCAATATGACTCGGGAAATACGAGTCCTCTCAGGGAGTGATTCGTTCATCTGCGCGTGCGTTCGTTCATTTCAAGTCTTTTGAGTCGTTCATTGTGGAAAGGCAGAAGCCAATCATTTGCGTTCAGAGCCGGAAAGAGAATTGATCCGTTCATCTCTCGAGTCCTCTATCAGGTTTGAGTTTATAGTTTCTCACGGGCTAATCCTATGCGTTTAGAGGCGGAAAGAGAATCGATCGGTTCATCTCTCGAGTCCTCTATCAGGTTTGAGTCATTCGTTCCTCACGGGCCAATCATATGCGTTTAGAGCCGGAAAGAGAATTGATCCGTTCACCTCTCGAGTCCTCGGTCTGAGTTGTTCATCACGTGAAAGACGGAAGCCAATCGTATGGATTTAGAGCCAGAAAGAGATTTGATCCGTTCACCTCTCGAGTCCTCGGGCTTCTATCACGTGATGAACGATCAACTCAAGAACCAGAAGACTCGAAAGGTGAACTAATCATCATGGCTCCCATCGGCTCAGACTGTGTACATTGGTTAAGATTATATGTGACTGTTAGTGTAACGTGAACGAACCACTGACATTTAAAGACATGAAGAGGTGAGCTGAGCAAAGAGACAAAAATACCTTCATAGACAAAAGAGCAGGTAAACATTGAATTATTATTTTCTCCTTCTTATAGTATTCTATTTATGACTTATTTGTCGTGTGATTAACCCTTTGGTCTCATTGTAGATGTGTTTGGAAGCAATTCGTAACATTTTAAAAATTTTGGCAAATTAAACCAAATGAACGAATTGACTCAAAAAAAAATTTGTTCATCTCGATGAACGATACTCAAAGATCCGAGTCAGTAAAATGATCCAAACTTGGCACTTTCCAGAAATTTATATAGGAATATTTTTCAGAATTAACCTACATTGGTAAACAATGTAAAAAAAGATATTTGTTGTGTAGTGCAAACTATTAACAAGTGCTTTTTTTTAATACTTATAATATTCATTTCCTTTTAAATGCTGTGTGTTTTTAAGTAGCACTGCAGTCTGTTCATCTTGAGATTTTTATGTGTAAGTCTGTAGCACTGTTTAGTTTAACTGAATGCCACTTTAATGAAGGACACTTTTTTTTTTTACAATAGATACAACAGATAGCAATAAAGTCAGATGGCAGTGAGCCAAATGTTGGCAACTCTGGCTGGTGCTTTAATGAGCTCTTCTGAATTGTACAGTCTTTCTTCCTACTTCACTTCACCATTAATATCTACCATGTCAGATGCCTATGGTCTACTCAGCAAGACTCAATTTGAAAGAGGCATAGAGGACGTTAAAGATCCCGCCCACCCCACCTCCTTTTTTTAGAGGAATTAGTATAAGTGTATTTTATAAAACTTAGCATTTATAATTATCTTGGTGATTGGTAATTTATAAATAAAATGACAGCTATTGGCCAATCAGAAGGTTGCACTGGAACAAGCTGACACTATTAGTGTTAGTATTTTATTTATGAATTAATATGAGATTACATTATTAAATGCAGTAAAATTTTTATTGTTTTATGAAGTGTCATGTTGATTATATACATACTAAAACATTGTTTTATACAAAATTCATACTTTTTGCACTTAATCATACACCTGGCACAAGTTTGGTGCGATTTGTTGCTATTTTCATAGCATCGCAACTCTAATTTTCACATTTTGCACCACATTGTTTAAATAGCAAATCTATTTGCGCCACTTCGTGAGCCTTTTTCAATTTATTCATGACAGTTTGCTTTTGTATTCTATGTTATTATTATTATTACTATTATTATTATTATTAGTAGTAGTATTATTTTTTATATGCATATTTATATATGTTTTAATAAAAACAAGTTTAGATTTGTCCACCTGTCGGGTATTTGAGATGTCTGCATCACCGTATGGGGCGTAAGAACACGACGTGTGTTTGGATATAACTCTTCGTTTGGATAGACTTCGTTATTTCTGTTTATTCATTTGTTTGCTGGAAATTAGAACTGAATTTTGTGCTTAAGAAACTAAATTAAATATATAGGCTAATGAATGTCTTCAGTGGAGTGAGTGTCCATCCTTTCCTTACTCCACAAAGGTAAAGGAGTGAAGTAAAGTGTAAAAGTAAACTAAAAAGAAACTAAAGAGGTTGAATGGAGGAGCCTCGCTCTTTATCCTTGTGCTGCAGATGCTCTGTTTAACTGTTTTCTCACTAGTGAAGTGTTCAGTTTTTCCTCTTACAAATTCCGTCATGTAAATAGCAAATGCGCCACGATGCGACTCAACTGACTATTAAAAGGAATGGGAGATGAGATTGGTTAAATGCATGTTATGCTCAAAACACACCCATAACTCATTAAGAGAATAAGCACAACCCTGTTAGACCATGAGCATTTCCAGCCTGATCTCACGAGAAAATGAAAGGATTTTATGTTTTGTCAGTTTAGTGGCTAATTCATACAAATTCTAGTTCAGTCGTACAAAAATATATGATTTTAAAAAGGAGGTGTGGCACCTAACCCCACCCCTAAACAAAACCGTCATTAGGGAATGAGCAAATCATAATAAATTGTACAGATTAGATCATACGAATTCATACGAATTAGCCACTAAATCAAAAAGTTATGAATTGCTGTGATATTGTGTTGGCATTTCATATTTTTCTGTCCTTAACATAGGTCCAAAACATAGGTTGATTCAGAAATGTCCCTTAATGCATTTGCGCTTTAGACTTTGCACTTAGATCGTTAAAATAGAGCCCTTTTTGTCTGCTTTATTTGTAGAATTGCTCACTGCTGTAGTAGCCTTGTTTTAAGTTGATGAATCACATTGTTAACATGAAACGATACAAAAATTTTGACTTGATCTAAATAATAACAAAACTTTCTATTAGATGTGCTTTACAGAATCTGAATTACCTCCATGGTTTAGATTTCTACTTTCCTCCTATGTCATATACTATAAACTTCAACGCTACAAATTATTGAACAAAGGACTACAGAAAAAAAGGGGACTTGTTTGACTTCAAAGTACTTTATTTAGCAATAAGAAACTGGCAATGATCAAAACTAAGATGTGATATGCGTCATTCATTCATTGATTTATTTATTTTTATTTTTTAATTTAAAATTTTAATTTTAATTTTAATTTAATAAAAAAAAAATTATTATTCTGATCATCATTGCTGTTTACACACGTTCCTGTTATTTCCATTACTGTTCTATTGCTTTTGTGTTCTCTGATTACCGTATGTTGTATGTTTGTGTTTATAATAATAATAATAATATTAATAATAATATTAATAATAATATTAATAATAATAATAATAATAATAATAATAATAATAATAATAATAATAATGATTGAATGAATAAATAAACATAAATAAATGAATGAAAAAAGGGTCTACTTCTTTATTAAGCTATAAAATAGTATATATAACAAAATTGCTTGTGTGTGCAAGTGTGTGCTAGATGGACTGTTGAACAGATGCAGTTGCTTCTCAGATAGCATACTGTAAGGTTATTGTTTGTTGTGAATTTAATGTGATATAGCATTTAAAAAAGTGACCCAAAAGCAACAAACCCTAGCAACCTAGCGACTCTAATGAAGATATGCTTCAAATGTATAATCCTGTTATTTGGAGTTGGTACCCAGGTGTTGCTAATTAGTAATCACTGAATTAATTTAGCAGGGATCAATAAACACAATTTTCCCACCGAGATATGCCTTGCACTAATGTACATTGTAGAAATGCATGCCCAAATGCTTGCAATCAATTTATCAGATAATAAAGAGAAATAAAAAAAAAGAAAAGGATATGAATATTTTAAAAGGAAAGACGCATAGAAAGTTTAATTTGCGATAGTATGGATTTTTTTCTGAAGATAAAGCTGCTTAAAATGTATTTATTGTCAACAGGCAATAATTACCTAAACCCAATCCTTTATTAGCTTTAAGAATATTTAATAAATGGTTTTAAGATGTGTACTAATAATATAAATATATAAAATACATTACAAAATGCCACAACAGGTGTGATACTGTACTGTTAGGTGACAAATTGTCATCTGCCATTCTTTTTATATCTTCTAGCCCTGTTACAGTAGAAGCAAATTCTTGCAGCTTCTTTATTTATTTCCTTTTTATTTCTTTCTTTATTTCTTTAGCTGAATGTCAGGAATGTTGAGGTGCTAGCTCTGATTTTACCACATCCCATTCATATACAGTTGCATTTATTTGATCTGTCAAGCTAGTAAAGCTTTAGAATCATGTTTCTGAAATGTCTTGTCAGGCTCAACCATGCATCACAGTCTGGCACACTTTTAAGGTTTTTGGCAAAAGACATCCAGTATCTGCATGATTGAATGCAGTCGACTTCCACACAATTACCTCTTCTCTAGCATGCATTTGTTGAGCAACCCACTCATTTCATCTGACAATTAACTGCCTCTATGAGTGCAAAATCTCCAGGTGTCTCCAAATCTTTCATGATTGCAATGAAGAACTTACTATATATAATATATACAATTTTAATTGTTTTTCAAATATTTCTCTGTTCAGTGCTGTTCAATGGAGAAAATGCTTTTTTCCCAACACATTTTAATAACTAATTACTCTTTACAAGCTAATTTGGTCTTTGCCTTGATGGCAGTACATACTGTTTAGTTATTTTGCAAGAAACTATTCAGCCTAAAGTGCAATTTAAAAGCTTAACTAGGCAAATTAGGTTGTCTCAGCAAGTTAGAAATTGGATAACAGCGGTTTGTTCTGTAGCCAACTGAAAAAAATACTTTAAAAATCTTAAGGGGGCTAATAATCTTGACCTTAATTAAAGAATGTCCAGCCATCTGTAAGTGACCTCAAGATAAAGCACACCAGCCAGTCCACTTCTGAATGGCTGAAGAAAAACGAAATGAAGACTTTGGAGTGGCCTAGTCAAAGTCCTGACCAGAACCCAATTGAGGTGCAGCATAACCTTAAAAAGGCAGCTCATGCTAGAAACCCTCCATTGTGGGTTTCAGCTCATGCTAGAAACCCTAGATCAATACTGCAAAAATAAGTTGGCCAAAATTCCTCCACAGTGCTGTAACACACTCGAAAATGCTTGATTGCAGTTTTTGCAGCTAAGTGTGGCTGAATCAGTTATTGATTTTAGAGAGCAAACACTTTTTCATACAGGGCTATGTAGTTTTGGATTTAGTTATCCCTTAATAATAAAAACCTTCATTTAAGAACTGTGCAGTGTGTTTACTTGTGTTATCTTTGACTATATTTAAATGCTTTTGATGGTTTTGAGAGATAGAAGTTAACTTGCTCTGGTAAACATCACTTGGAAAATGTTTGAAAAAGAATAAACATTTCACAGCAATAATAATTTCGCTTTCAACTTGGAGAATTTGTAATATTTCAAGAACAACCAGTCCTCTACCTTATATGAACGCAATTTGTCACTTTCCTGAAATGTGACACATAAGATTGTTTAATATAATAGTGTCCCTAGACATTGAGCTCTTTCAACAATGCTGAAATTTGTGAATTGTGTAGCTTGGCTGGTAATTGCACTGGTAAAATATGTGGCTTTGACGCACTATAATTCATGTTGTAAAGCCACTGCCAAGTGCCTAAATGTAAATATCAGTTTTTGTGAATTCTGTACAGAATAGAGGGATCTACACTTCATTTATGTTGTCCCAACACAAATCGATTAAGTTAACTTGACAAATTTAAGTAGATTCATTCATTCATTCATTTTCTTTTCGGCTTAGTCGCTTTATTAATTCGGGGATTACTGTGGCGAAATGAACCGCCAACTTATCGAGCACGTTTTACGCAGCGGATGCCCTTTCAGCTGCAACCCATCTATGGGTAACATCCATACACACTCATACACTACTGACAATTTAGCCTACCCAATTCATCTGTACAGCATGTCTTTGGATTGTGGGGGAAACCGGAGGAAACCCACGCGAACATGCAAACTCCACACAGAAACACCAACCGTCCCAGCCGAGGCTCGAACCAGCGACCTTCTTGCTGTGAAGCGACAGCACTACCTACTGCGCCACTGCATCGCCTATGTACATTTAACATAAAACAATTATGTTGTGCCAAAAAATCTCAAGAGTTGTTATTTCAGCTCATTCTAAATAAGTAGAATTAACAAGGAGCAACAATAGTGACTGTCTATAAAGTCTACACATTGTTTGAAGGAACCTACTTTTTGATTGTTTATAATTTCATTATAACATACTACACATTATTTTTTTGGCCACTACAGAGGCATTTATTTTCATAACGTAACTACAGGTCATAATAAGCTGCATGCATAAACAACCTACCTATTTAATCTTATTTTACTCATGAAAAAGGTCAACAGGTTACCTCTAAAGCGTTTAAACAACGAACGTACAATTGGTTTAAGCTCAGCACAGCTGAATAAATAATAGTTGCATAGGAAAATATCACTGTCAACATGTGCAAAAAACAAACAAACATAATTACACAAAAACCCAACTATTATTTTTTGTAAAAATAAAAATGAAGTAGAGGTTCACCACATTTTTCTCAATCTATTTCACTCTGTACACTTCTCTCTCCTTTTTTTCCTCTCTCCTTTTTTATCTTTCATCCACTTCTCAAGTGTTTCCACCCCAGACACTTCCTGTCACAGCCCGTGAGCGGACACACGTTGATGGAGCCCTCCAGGAATTCAAAACGCCAGGGTGGCATTTTCTTTCAAGCAATTGGTTTCCTCAATAACAAAGACGTGGACACATTTTAACAACCTGCAGCGAGCATGCCTAGTAGTCTTGCCCGTCTTTCTACACCCTTAAGCAGTGTGATGTGTGTTTGAGGTTACAACTGATCATTAAAATTCACACCCTCATCGTTACATCAACCAAGAATGAAGCCAGATTGTTAGCAGTATGCCCACCCCCTTAAAGGGAGACCCTTGAGTGAAATGTCAAAGTTATGTTTTATGCATGCCACTGTGCTTATTAAAACTAAGACCAGATTTATACTAATTTATAGTGTAACACACATTTAAACCAATCAAATTTATGAGAGGCTGGAAGAGACATCTGCCATGCAGGTGCACATTATTAAACACACACACACAGATATTTTTTTCCCTGCTTTGTTTTTTTATTGATGACGATCTTTTGATTTTTCATGATTTAATGTTGAGCCAATAAATGAATAATTACATAAAATAATTAATTAATTCTCCTGAACACCAGACAGTAATTAGTCAGATGCTAAACTGCTCTTATCTTAAACATATGCTCAGTTTGCCAGCAAGTTCAAACTGCTTTACTGAGTCATCTAGGGAGGTTCAAGACATGACTCGAAAAATACAGCCACTTATAAGTTGCAGAGCACAATTTTCCGTTGACTAGCTGATTTGGTTTGTTTGTGCAATCTATTTTAGTTTTTTGTGCAATATATTGATATGACCTTCATCATTTTTCACACACAAAAAAAATACATTTGCCAGTATTTTAGCCTACCCATCACACAACCTCTGTGATTGTATACGCTGTATGCATCAAAATGCAGCTCAAACACACACACACACACAGAACGAAAGACAGAGTGCAGATGAACATGTGAAGTTAGGCTGTCACCCAAGACATAATTTACACTTTTTATAAAGATGTGCTAACTGTATATTAATATACCAAAAAAAAGACTTGCAGCTGAAAACTACATAGCTGCATTCCTTAACACTCTGATAACATTCATTTGTCATTATATTGTACTCATATTGAATAAACGACAGCTTAAAATTGTCTTGATATAACACTAATACAATTTATTGCAATTACAGCAAACATTAATTCATTGGAAGTTACATTTATGTGTGTGTATATATATATATATATATATATATATATATATATATATATATATATATACACACACACTCACCGGTCACTTTATTAGGTACACCTTACTAGTACTGGGTCAGACTCCCTTTTGCATTTAGAACTGCCTTAATCATTAATGGAATAGATTCAACAAAGTACTAGAAATATTCCTCAGAGATTTGTCAGCTGCACATCCATGATGCAAATCTCCCGTTCCACCACATCCCAAAGGTGCTCTATTGGACTGAAATCTGGTTACTGTGGAGGCCATTTCAAGTACAGTGAACTAATTGTCATGTTCAAGAAACCAGTCTGAGATGATTCACGATTTATGACATGGCGTGTTATCCTGCTGGAAGTAGCCATCAGTACCACTGTGGTCATAAAGACATGGACATGGTCAGCAACAATACACAGGTAGGCTGTGGCATGACACAATTCTCAATTGGTAATTATAGGTCCAAAGCGTGCCAAGAAAATATCCCCCACATCATTACACCACCACCACCAGCCTGAACCACTGATACAAGGCAGGATGGATCCAAGTTTTCATGTTGTTGATGCCAAATACTGACCCTACCATCTGAATGTCATAGCAGAAATCAAGACTCATCAGACCAGGCAACGTTTTTCCAATCTTCTATTGTCCAATTTTCGTGAGCCTGTGTGAATCGTAACCTAAGTTTCCTGTTCTTAGCTGACAGGAGTGGTCCCCGGTGTGGTTTTCTGCTACTGTAGCCCATCTGCCTCAAGGCTTGATGTGTTGTGCATTATGAGATGCTCTTCTGCATACCTCGGTTGTATCAAGTGGTTATTTGAGTTACTGTTGACTTTTTATCACCTCCAACCAGTCTGGCCATTCTCCTCCGACCTCTGGCATCAACAAGACATTTGCTCCCACAGAACTGGATATTTTCTCTTTTTCGGACAATTCTGTGTAAACCCTTAAGATTGTTGTGCATGAAAATGCCAGTAGATCAGCAGTTTCAAAAATATTCAGACCAGCCCGTCTGGCACCAACAACCATGCCATGCGATTCCTGTTAATGTAAAGCACTTTGAATTGCCACTGTGTATGAAATGTGCTATATAAATAAACTTGCCTTGCCTTGCCTTGCCTTTATTAATCATGCATACATATATCCTTACATAACTACAAACATACATAAAATTACACATATAAGAAATTTATAAAATTAATAAATTAATAATAAAAATCGAACTCAACTAACTGTTACACAATATCCATTTCCATAGCAAATATAAAACAAATCTTTTCATTTCATAATTGATTTCATGAGGAAACTAAACTATTTTATGTTTTTTTCAGTTTAGTGACTAATTCATACAAATTCCTATAATTTTATTAGTAGTATTTTAGAAAATATTATTTCTAAAAGGAGGCATGGCAACAAACCCCACAATCATCATAGTGGGATGAGGAAATAGCATTAAAATGTACAAATGAGATTGTACAAATTTATACAAACTAGCCACTAAATCAAAAAGCTACATACTAACAGTTTGTATGAACATGTCTATTCAGATTTAAACATTTTTTTAAATCCCATTTTCAAAAGACTCACAGTGTGTTACACGTATTTCAACTTTGCTAAAGATATTTCTTTTTCTGCACCAAAAATGACAACTGTGGTCATAAAACCTTCTAAGAGCCCCTCAAAGCCGATCAAATATTCATCCATAAAGATATGCCTCCATTTTCATAAGAGCTTCTTGATGTGCAAGGCCAGACCGAAAAACTTGACACATTCCAAAAACCCACTTCTTTACCCTTTGATGCGGACATTGGTTAAATTGCTCGTGCAGCTGAAAGGGCCTTTGGCTAGCTTGACAATAGTCAAGGATATTATAATGACTCCATGCTTATTGTACCATAAATAAATACACAATTTTGTGCTTTGGTTAGAATTGATACTTTCAGCAGCATTCAAGCTGCCAGTTGGGACTCTTTAATTACCAAAAAAACAACTTCTGTTTTTGCCCTTAAATGGTTTTGATAGCAGACTAAGAAGAGTGTGTGCGTATTTGTGAATTTCTGAGCAATGTGTCAGACTACATAGGCTGATTTCGAGGGGGATGTGTGAATGTGCCGCAATGCATTGAGGGATGTTTCAGTGGCTAATGATATGCAGGTCGCGCCTATAGCAGGTATGATTCATCAGGGCATGTAATTGACCCTGTGGGAGGTGTGATGGAGAAGACCACAGTGTGCTCATCTCTTTATTTTTATAGCTCTTCTTTCCCCCTTATTTTTGTTAAATTTTTATTTTTACATTTTTGGTTGGTTTTACTTGTTTCCCCATTTTAGTTTGCTTCCTATTAGCTCACACTTTCTCTCTCACACACATACACATAGACACACTTTCATAGATACAAAGCAACATATGCTCACTGCACCATCTGACTTTTATGGTCAGGCTGTCTGAGCATTTGCAGAAACAAACAGCCATAATTCCACATTTCAACTAAAAAAATTATTACTACATATAAATCATTTAACACAGGCTCATTCTGAAAACGTAGGCCTACAGACGTTTCTGGAGACGGCAAATTACGTAGCCAGAGGTACGAATGGCTGCATTAATTTTTTTTAAATGAACGCTACCGGGCGGTGTGACGTTGTTCCTTTTCGCACTTCCCAGCTGACTGCTTGCCTCCGTGTAGACGGCATTCCGGCTGCAACCAGTTTGTCCCCTTAGCGCGTCATGTACGTCGGCGGACTTGAAATGCATAGAGGAGTTGACCACGACGACGGTGTTCGAGTCCGGTGAAGAGTGGTTCCCAAAAGCAGGTAAGATAAAAACTGAATCCAAAAAAAAATAAATAAATAAATAGCAGGGTGAGAATGTCATCAAATCTGAAAACGTGGTAAAAAAAAATCAGACGAGGGCTTTTCTTTTTTTGGATTGCTTTTGAAACGTGTTGGTTGGTTTTAGGGAAGTGGGTGGGTGGCGGGTCAATCGATAAAATTGGTTGGGTTTTAGGGAAGGGGGAGGGTGGGTCAGTCGATCGTTCGCTCAGTTAGTCAAAAAGTGTCAAAAAGTCAGTCGACAGTGGCCTCAAGTGGATTTAAGCGAGAACAGCAGGCGCTAATGGCACTCGCGAGGGAAATTTGAGATCTCAAAAAGCATACACAGCGGCCACTCGTGGATTCGTGAAAACAAAAATTGCAGAAAAACGTGCCACCGGGATGTATTCCGTGGCCTCCAGAAACGTCTGTAGAGGTACGTTTTCAGAATGAGCCTGGGTTGAAATCATTGTATGTGAATAACGTAAAATATATGTGAAAACAATTACAACAACAATACATATTACAACCTTACACATTAACTTTATTATTTTACATGTATATTATTTTGTATAATAATAATAATAATAATAATAATAATACAATTTATAATAAAAAAAAATTACAATTTATAATAAAAAACCTCGGTCACACTTTATTTTGATGGTCCGTTTGTTGAATTTAAGTTACACTCCCTCTACATGCCAACTAATTCTTATTAAATTATAAGTAGACTGTTAGGTTGGGGTTAGGGTTAGTGTAAGTTGACATGTACTTGCAAAGTTTTAAAAGTTTAAAACTTTTTAGGTGAATTATTGGTGATTAGGCCAGATTGGCTAGTGAATTTAGTGAATTTAAGACTTTTTGAGACCTAAAATTGTGTTTTTTAATTTTTTTTTTTTAAGTAAAAAATGTAAGACTGTAGAAAAAGCCAGATCCAATCAGTTAAATTCTATGAGATTGTTTTACTTAATATTCTGGGGGAAAATTGACGCAGCTTCACACTAGACACAATAGGTGAATTAAGAAGAAGCATTTAAAACACATTGTATGTGTTTCATTTATGTTTACCTAGCAAATATCAATCACAAAAAGCGTATGAGTTCAATTATGTTAAAAGTACGTTATCCAAATGGCCAGAAATTGTATATGCAATCAGAATACATAAATCTTATTTGTTAAACCTAAATAATTGTTTAAGTGTACACTAAAAAAATGCAGGATTCCACACAATTCATTTATGTTGTCCCAACACAAATTGATTAAGTTAACTTAACACTTTTAACAAATTTGGGTTGGATTGAACATTAAAAAAATTAAGTTGTCCCAATGAAATCTCAAGAATTGTGTTGTTTCAGTTCATTTTAAATAAGTAGTTTGAAAGAGCAAAAAAAATATATATATTTTTGAGTGTATGATAGTTTAAAGTAGTTTAATTAAGTCAATGTTTAGGTTAATGCTTACTTAAAAGTGCACACATTATACAATCAAGGTTTTTTTTCAAGACTATATCTTTTTTACGTGGAAAGTGGTCTATGCACATTTCCACAACCCGTTTTGTGCATATACCATGTTTATAAATGTGAATTTTTAAGTACGTGTCATTGCTTATAAATGTAATAGCACATTTCAACACCTCAACATGTTGCACCAATTTGTTACATTGATCTTCAGAGTACAAATACACATTAAACTTGAGTACTTAGACTAATTGTGACATGAATTAGTAACAGTGATAACTGAATTGGTGAGTACCATTGAATAATAACTAAAAGAAATTACATTATACACGGTAAAACATTCTTGTGGACTTTTTGGACTTTTTCTAGTCATGTCAAGTTATATCAATCAAACTGACTGAAAATATTAAGTTACACTTTGTATAACTTTAACAATTTAGATAAAATCTGATTAACATTTTTAAGAAAGTCTCAACATATAAATATATATATACATTTGTTATCTTGACATTTTGTCATTGATTTTTTACAGTGTAATAACATAATACCTACACAATTAATCTAAAGATAACATTTAATTAATAATTATCTAAAATATCACAATTGTTCTGTTGACTGTTGCAACTGTGGCTCCACCAAAGAATATATGTATGTCGAGCAGCATCCAGAGGAGGGAGCCAGCAGACAGAACAAAGCTCTGCCCATATCATTCATTAAACAGTCATTACAAACAGTCCTTGTCATCATATCATATCATATCATATCATAACACTTGATATTCATTTGTACAACTGTGGTGCAGCATGAGCGCCATTCCGGTATCTCCTTCCTCTTGTCGCATTCCAAAACAAGCACAATCTCCTGTACAGCGATGACATTTGTAGAGGATACTTTTTATGATATTTTGCCATGCGATGCTAACATAAAGCGGCAGAGACTGCATGACTCACTCGTGGGAATGCAGACCTAATTTCTATTGCGTTTGTGCATGCATCACACGAGGCTAGCTATAAATAAACAAATCAAGCATCAGAAACTTGGTTTGTGTCTCTGCGTTTATGTTTTCAATCTCCTCTGTGAGTAATACTAGCCGGAGCTGCGAGGTGCCAGTCTGGGGTCTTGACAGCAGCTCAGACATAGATGTCGTGCGGTGGGCAGCCCATCTAGATGAAGATTAATATCACAGACAACAAGAAGGTTGGGGCAGAGCTGCAGAAGCCGATTTGCTAAGAGCCACACAGAGAAACAGAAATGGGGAAAAAAAGAATAGACCGCTAACCACAGCAAACATCCAGAACACTGATTGTAACCAAGCAGAGAATAAATCACACCGTAGCAGGAGATCAACTGAGTGAATGCACAAGCATCTGCGCGCATATTTACGTTTATATTTCCTCAAAGCGGATCTGCAGGTACAGTGGCACAGGTTAAACAGACTCTCAGATACACTGCCACCCAACCAGGCCTGGGATAAAATCACAAGACATACAATTCCTGTCTGTATTTGTGCATTTCATTAGTTTGAACCATGCTTGTGTCATCTATGGCAATCATGTGGGCTTCAATAATATTACTGAGGTAAACTAACGGGGGGGATATTCTTAGGAGAGTTATTCAAAGTTTCATTCAGACAGAAAATAGACTATTAGTCATCCACATACCAGCTAAAGTAATGAATCACTGACCTTTTGATTCTGTTTTGATTCAGCTGTACATATCTATTTGTAACTAAAAGTAGTTTCAGATTGCATATGGTGTTATACTAATGTCAAATTGATCTGTTGCATCCTGTTTCTACAAACAGGTATATTATATTATATACAGGTATTATATTATATTATATTATATTATATTATATTATATTATATTATATTATACTGAGTTATAGGGTTTTAGGTTAAGGAAATTTTCTGGTAAATATCAATAAGGCTTTAAATGTTTATTTATTTATTTTTTTAATTAATATAAGAGTCATATATATGCATTCATTAGTGTGGCTTTGTATATGCATGTTCTGAGTAGTGCAGCTAATACTATCTTATCTTTGCAATTTGGTAAAGGGGTATCATACTTTTTTCTTTGTCACTGGGAAAAAAGTCTTAGCTATCATATATATATATATATATATATATATATATATATATAGCACATGATTTGACATTTCCGTGTCCATGTGATCTTTTGTGAAGGATCCATGACTTTCTTTTCATTTGTGATTGACACGACAGACACTATACATTATCCTTAAGGTCACATCAATGAAGAGTTACACATCCTTACACAAGTAGAATACGCATCGCACACACCGCAAACTCACCGCAGTACACGATCAGAAGCGCCGTCAACAGCAGCACAGCCCAGAAAGTTGTCGACATCCTCGGCCAGTTAATCGCATCCTTACGCTTAATCGATCTGACCGCCGGAGCCATGGAAACGCGTGTCGTGAAATCGGCGATAAATTCAGCGTTACAAACCCTCCCGTCCTCTGAGAAAACGTCTCTCGCCACGAGTGATTCTTAAAAAGGACATTTTGAAAACGGACCGCTCATTTCCAAAGCCCTTTAGCAGTCTTTAAGTCCGGTAAATGGGAAATAAAGTCTCTAGTTGAAGCGCGGTCGATTCAGTGTTCTGTATCCTGGGAAACAGATAATCCAAAAACAGGCGCGTGAATTCAGATTTTGTCAGACATGTTCAATATTTTCGCCCCGTCAGACCTCCATATAGAAAAGCAAAAATTAAAGATTAAATAATTTATGTCGCAACGGCAAAAAAATCAAAATACAACTAGAAAAGGAACTGCTCAGCTGCTCTGTGAGAACGTGTTTGCTTTCTCTCAGACTCCCAGAACAGAGATCCCATCGCAAAACCGTCTTGATTTTTGCAAATATTCGCTAAGAGGGATTTGAAGTCCCGACCAAGAGAGGATGAGAAACATAAAGAGAGCCGTGAGCAGATGAAATGGAAAGATCTAGAGAGATCTGAAGCTGCGCAGACCGATGCATGAACTGAAACTTCATGCCGCCTCAACTTTAACTTACACTGCATGCGAGTGACGACGCGGAATAAAATACCACCACTCTCCCGACATAATTGCTGTAAGGAACCTGTTTAAGCTTGCAGTTGCACACATCTTCCTTGACTGCAAATGGAACGCTCTATATTTGACGCGTCTCGTCGGGTTGGAATGTAGATCTACCTCATTATTTATATTTCTTATATCTCATATTCAGTCGTCTAATATGCATTTATTCGTGACATGCAGCTCTCTCTCTCTCTCTCTCTCTCTCTCTCTCTCTCTCTCTCTCTCTCTCTCTCTCTCTCTCTCTGTGTGTGTCAAGTGTGTGTGTTCAATCAATCTGTTACGACATCTTCTAAAAAGTCTAAAGCAACATAGGGATTTGAGGCAGAAGCTCAGTGCATAGAATTCAAAGCTTCAGTGGAGCATTTCAGCACCACACTATGTGGACAGCTCCGGCACACACTATAGTCATTAGGTGGCTGTATTAGCAGCAATGCCTTAATAATTAGTTATAGAAATATGGAGCTATTACAGCCTGCCCTGACATTTAAAACTTGTTTTAATTCATTTGACCCCCCTGGTTTAATTCATAGCCCAAATACATTCGCTGTAGGTGGATTGGTAAACTAAATTGGCAGTAGTAAGTGAATGTATGTGAGAATGAGAGAGAATGTATAGGTGTTTCCAAGTGTTAGGTTGTGGCTGGAAGGGCATGCGCCGCATAAAACAAAATTACCAGAGTAATTGACAGTTCATTCCACTGTGTCTGCCCTTGATAAATCCGCAACTAAGCCGAAGGATAATAATTGAGTGATTAGAAACCTATGAAAGTCCTCATGCTTATCTTATTATTAATGTTTAATCATATAATGTATCAGGTTGATTCTGACATACAAATGGCATATTTAACATAAATAAAATAATTTGCGGGTGGGGCGCCACAGTGGCGGAGTAAGTAGCACGATCGCCTCACAGCAAAAAGGTCACTGGTTCGAGCCTAGGTTGGCTCAATTGACTTTTCTGTGTGGAGTTTGCATGTTCTCCCCTTGTTCGTGTGGGATTCCTCTGGTTGCTCCGGTTTCCTCCACAGTCCAAAGACATGCGGTATACAGTATGTCACAGAAGTGAGTACACCCCCTCACATTTTGGAAATATTTAATCATACATTTTCACATAAAAGAACTGAAGAAATGACACTTTGCTGTAACTTAAAGTAGAGAGTTCTTTGTTGATCTTGCAGTGACCAGAATTAGAGAATGAGGATGATAACTGCTATCTACAGTACCTACTAACGAGTCCCACTCTGCACAATAAGTTTGACCAGAGGAGAAATTGAAACTGAGCCTGGTTTCACTCAAAGTTTTTTTCTTTCACTTTTGTCATTTGGTGAAGTTTGTTCCTCGCCACTGGCTTGCATGCTTCAGGACTTGTGGAGCTGTGCATCGATGGATTTGCTCTTCAGTGTTTGGACTTCAGCAGTGAAAATTAAACCAAACTGAACTGAACTCACTTTTGTGACATACTGTACACTCTAAGAAAAAAACGGTACAATGTTGTACAAAGAAGGTACAAACCCTTGTCACTAGGGCAGTACCTTTTTATGGAACAGAATTCTACCTTAAGACAAAAAAAAAAAACTGATTTGTACCATTGCAGTATGTACCTTTATGGACATGATTTGTGGGGAAACTAAAATGTACCTTTGGTTTTTAAAACCTGCAGATACTATAGTGTATCTTCATCAAAGGTACAAATCTGATCCATGAAGGTACCACTACAGTGACAAGACACTTTTTGCCTTGACAGTGTCAAATGTGTTCCTTCAAAAAACTATTAAAAGGCATTTTGCTATATCCAAAATGTGTCAATTTATTTTCATTAAATATAAAACATTAAATACATTTTTAAACAATGTTTCTTAAAAAAAGTTTCTATTTGTGTAAATGCAGCTTTTCCATTTACAATGAAGAATAAAAACACTTTAACATAAATCAAAAAATCAATTTTTGCTAAACATTTCACAACACTTTTCTCAAAATGTTTACAGAAATAAATTCTCACATGTACAGCATAAAATATTTTTCCTAGAATTTTCACACAATACCTTTGTAATCACTTAAAAGTTAATTTAATTTACATACTTTTAAAATAGAATTAGAATTATGCAAAAGTATTGTAGCAAGATATGCACAATGTTTGATTAGTTTTACAATAGTAAAATGTCTGCATGAACACTTTGCATATGCAGGACTTTTGCCAGCTCATGTGTGTAGTGGAACGCAAACGCCAAAAGATGTGGATATCAATAATGAAAATGTATTTATTAAAAAATACTTCTCAAATATTTTTAAAGAATATTATAGAACTTAATAATGAATGTTTTTGAGTTTCTTTAAACATGCTTTTGAATGATAATTCATGTCTTATGGAAATTATTCATAAAATCACTTTGCAGTAATATTTATTTCATAGATATTGTAATAAGGAAGTTGTCCAATGCTTATGTACCTTTTTTATGAGAACAATTGTGTACCTTCATTTCAATTGTACTATAAAAGTACAAAACAGTATTATAAGAGGTCTTTTCTGTGCCATATAAGGTACAACTTTTACAAAGGTACAAAACCTTTTTTTTTTTTTTTTTAATTAATTTATTTATTTTTTTTGTTCCACCGTATATCTTTTTTTATGAGAGTGTAGGACAATTAAATAAACTAAAATTGTCTGTAGTGTGCATGTGAATGAGTGTGTTTGGGTGTTTCACAGTACTGGGTTGCAGCTGGAAGGGCATCCACTTTGTAAAACATATGCTGAATAAGTTGGAGGTTCATTCTGCTGTGGCGACCCCTGATGAATAAAGGGAGGGAAAATGGATGAATGAATGAAAAAAATTAGCAACATGATAATTAGCAACTAATGATAATTAGTATTTTTACTAACATGAACAAACAATTAGTAATACGTTTATTACATTTTGCTTGTTAATGTTTAAGTTAAATAATGTTAATTTATTTTAGTTCATTAACTCACAGTGCATTTACTAATGCTAACAAGCACAACTTTATATTTTAACAATGCATTAGTAAATATCAAACTATATTTAAAAAATGCTTCATAAGATTATTCATCCTTAGTTAATGCTAGTAAACACATTAACTAACATTACCTTATGGACCATTATTTAGTTTCATATGACAATATACATTTTTGTTTTCAGAGCTGGAGGTACTCCATGTTCAGAGTTGGAACCACTGTATTTGATGGTATTTCATTATTATTTTATTATACAGATAATGTTCTTTCCCAGTACTGGGCTGCAGCGGAAGGGCATCAGCTGCATAAAACATATGGTCACCTTGGAAATATAAGGTTCTATCTGCATTCTGAATGATTTTGAGATATTGAGCTTCAAAGTTTTGGCATTCTAAAACAAACAAAATGTGTGTAACAGTTCTCTTTCATACATTGACATGACAGACACTCTAAATGTACTCTAAATGTAAGTTATCAAAATTCTCTTACATTTGCAAATTGGGGTAAAAAAAACTGGGCAAATGCAGAAAGAACCTTCTAATTCTAAAAGGTTATTTTTTGCTTGGAATTATAAGGTTCTGTCTGGCAGATCATTATTTAAAGCGTTACTTTTCAAGAAACACAATCACAAAAAATTGGTGTTTTAACAATACAGATGAAGTCAGAATTATTAGCCCCCCCCCCCCCCTGAATTATTATCCCACTGTTTATTTTTTTTCTCAATTTCTGTTTAACGGAGAGAAGACTTTTTAAACACATTTCTAAACATAATAGTTTTAATAACTCATTTCTAATAACTGATTTATTTTATCTTTGCCATGATGACAGTAAACAATATTTTATCAGATATTTTTCAAGACACTTAAAGTGCTTAAAGTGACATTTAAAGCCTTAACTGGGTTAATTAGGTTAACTAGGCAGGTTAGGGTAATTAGGCAAGTTATTGTATAACAATGGTTTGTTCTGTAGACAGTCAAAAAAAAAATAGCTTAAAGGGGCTAATAATTTTGACCTTAAAATGGTTCATAAAAAATTAAAACTGCTTTTATTCTAGCCTAAATAAAACATGTATAAATAAAACATGTATGTTGATTCTTGAGAAACTTAAAACTTTGCTTTCTATAACATTTATTTAATGTTTTTGAATGAATTTTTTTTCTTGTTCAAATTAAGCATACTGTAAAAGGCTGTGCTAAATATTTTATCCAGTGCAGCTGTTAATTTGATGTATTTAATATAGTAATATTTACTGAATTTTATGCTTTAAAAGAACTATTGGATTTTATTTATTGAATTATATGCCTCATGAACTAAATGCAGTATATGCTCTTCAAGCTTAATATCATATTTAAAGACTTTAAAAGAAAACAGAAAATGAGCGAATGAGTTTAATAAATACTGAAACATGTTTCACTTTCTATATATGCACAAATACAAATATTTCACTTCATTTATTATATTACATTTTTTAAATAACGGAGCAATCCATCAAAATGACAAAGAAAGCTGATCCTGATTGGTCCTTATAGAGCCAAGCTAGAGTTCGACTTTGTAAATAAAACCTTTTTTGTTTTTAAAATAAAAATTCTTAAAATCTTAAAAAAAAAAACATTACATAATGTAAATAAGTTAATGAAGTTAATAAAGTAAACAAGTTAACAAGAATATGTGGATAACTCAATTTTTACAAAAATGTCAGATAGAACCTTATAATTCTAAGGTGACAATATGTTGAAATAGTTGGCGGTTCATTCTGCTGTGGCGACCTCTAAAAAAGAGACTTAGCCAAAGGAAAATGATTGAATGAAGATAATGTTTTGTAATTATTTAGAAAAACCTAAATAATAATTTTGCGAAAACCTAAATGCTGTATATTCTATAAATACATCTATATATTATATTCCTGTTGCCTCTATTGACCCAGGAATGACACACTTCAGCTTTAAAAGAATATATTAATATATAGACATGTATAGAAACCACATCAATATGTTTTCCAATATATTGCAATATCATTCTTCTTTAAATTGAATCACATATTTGTGTTTTTGTAGATATTAACAGAAAATCACAAAGTTTTACGTAGGGTGGCTTTGTGTAATGCAGCCATGCATATACAGTACATATTTACCTTTAATTTAAACCTTTGCCTTGCTTTTTGTGTTCAACTTATAAATAGTTATAAGGGTAGCCACTGAAACTCTCTCAAAGTGATGTTCTACACAAGAATAATTTCCTAGTGGAGGCATGAACTGAATTTAAAAATCATATTTTTATAGATCCATAGCTTATTTCCCATTAGGCATGAGTATGATTTGCTTTGAGGTGTTTCACCCTTCCCCTGTCTGTTGAAAATGTGAGTTTCCACTGCACAATGTCCCTCTCAGGAGTCTGCAATGCTCCGGCTCTCAGTGCACTACTTAGCAGGAACGCCTCTTTATGTAGTCACTTGTGATCGACTGAGCGTTGACCTTTCACATCACTCTTCTTTTGATCTTTCCACACTCTACTTCCCCTGTATCAGAAAAGAGATTTGGCTTTGAACTTCAGCATGGAGTCTCTGCTTCTTTGTCTTTTCTCTTTTATTTACTATAATTTTCCAATGCGCAAAGACATAAAGCCATGCTGTGAGAAAAAGCTCAGACTGGAGGAAGACCTTTTGCACTAGAGGTATTTTAGTATAGTAAGCAGCCAAGTGAACTCTATTTTTTTATTTATTTTCTTTAATTTATTTTAAGTGGTATCATACGCTGCAAAAAAAGATTTTCTTATTCAGATTTTTTGTCTTGTTTCTAGTCCGAATATTTAAACATTATTAAATCAAAAGCATTTTCCAGACAAGCAGTTTTCTGAAATTGTTTTTTTTTTCTTTAATTAAGCCAATGGGGTAAGGAAATGAATCGTATTTCAAAGCAAAAAAAAAAAAAAAAGATTATTTCTTTTACCCCATTGGCAGAGTATTTTGCATGTTATAGGGAAAAAAACCCTCACATAATTATGCCTTTTATCCAAAGTTGAATCTCATGCACCTAAAATAAAGATTTGAAACATGGAAACATACTGTATTTTATTAAAGTATTTTATTAAATCACATTATGTTGTCGTGACTGGTCATATACCTTTATAAAATATACATATTATTTTATTATTTACTTTCAAATACATGTTTTTTTTTTAATTTCTGGATGAAAAAAAAATATTGGGCTTTCCCTTACTTACTCTTAAGCAGTTTTGAATTTTTAATCACCTAAATTGATTACCTATAGCTTTGGGCCAAAAAAAACCCCACATAAGTTTAAACTAAAATATTAATTTAAATTGGGTAGGAGCTCATTTAAAAGTAACTGTTCATTTTCAATATGTGTTTTGTATTTAGTCTTTGTCACAATTACCAACAATCTAGCAGTTGCAGATCGCTGGAGAACTATAAATTTGTCACGGAACTGGACTTCAAATCCCTTCATGCACTTCACACACACACCAGTTTCAGTTCTCTTCCTGATTGCACACACAAAGCCAGTGATAAATCATAGACTGATTACATGGACTATATACTCACCTCTCACACAAACACACACTCATTGCAGAGCTTTGTATGTTTACCTGTAACATTGTGAAGCATTTTCTTTGTCTAGTCTTACTTTTTTTTGTTTATCCTGTTAGTCGCCTGCACTATTAGATTACGCTCATGATTCTGTTTGTTCCTGTTTCACCTTTTCCTGCCTGACTAAGCTGTTAATAAACTGCATTTGGACCCTCACCTTCGTTTTCATCTGTTGTCCATTTATTGTCTTCGTTGTCATGACTAGTGTTACACTCTTATGTTGTGTTAAGCATATGTCTATGTTTCAGGATTTATAATTGAATTAATTTCTAACAATGGTAAAAATTTAACAACTACAAATTTAAAATAATCGAACAGTGTTGTTTCAGCTAACTTTAAACAAGTAGTTTAAACAAGCAGCAATATACAGTTGAAGTCAGAATTATTATCCCCCCTAAATTATTCGCCCCCGTTTATTTTTCCCCCAATTTCTGTTTAACGGAGAGAAGATTTTTTTCAACACATTTCTAAACATAATAGTTTTAATAACTCATTTCTAATAACTGATTTATTTTATCTTTGCCATGATAAAAGTAAATAATATTTGACTAGATATTTTTCAAGACACTTCTATACTGCTTAAAGTGACAATTAAAGGCTTAACTGGGTTAATTAGGTTAACTAGGCAGGATAGGGTAATTAGGCAAGTAAATGTATAATGATGGTTTGGTCTGTAGACTATCGAAAAAATATACAGCTTAAAGGGGCTAATAGTTTGACTTTAAAATGGTGTTTAAAAACTTAAAAAAATATAAATATAATTTTTTTTTAGTGAACAAATAAAAATGTAGTTCCCACAGTTCTGCTTTACTAATAAAATAGGTTGTAAAGCGAGTTTCACCTTGGTGTGAATCTAAAGAGACATATATATATATATAGCATTGCTGTATAGACGTGCGTGTAGAAATGCTGCACATGCTTTCACGAAGTGTTAAATAGAGGTCAATCCCTCTACATGAAGAGGTAATCCTAACCCAACACTTCTGACCTGGAAGAATGACCCTCCAATTACCCTGGTCTCATCATGTCCTAGTCTAATCAATAGTCAAACCACGTTTACTTTGTTCTCATTCACTGAATAAGAAAACATGCACACTGGCCTTTTTTTTACCATTTATAAAAAATAAAAAAAATTATTTTCCCTTTCTGGTCATTTCCTTTCAAAAACAACACTGAAAATAGTGAAAATACGGTGTCTTTCAATCAAGGACATATTTATATTAGATTATTGAAAAGCCTTAAAGTAAAAAATAACAAATAAATAATAATAATAAAAAAATGAACTGCCAATGAAAAATTAAAAGGATTAGTTTTTCTTAAGTAGTAGTTTTACTTTAAACCAGCAGTTTTCATGTCATGTGACCACATGAAATAAAGGTACTGCTTATGTGTTATTAATTTTTCATTCCAATGTGAGTTTGATGCTCTTTTGCAACTTTTATTGCCATACTAAAAGCACCAGCATATTACCTCATATCTTAAAAATAAATAAACATATACAGGCCTGTAGACAGCCTGGTGAAAGGGGTGGTTCTTTTTTCCTAAGAACTGGACCTTTTTGCAGTTATTTGCCTCATTTTCTATTTAATTATGAGTTTTAAATACTGAATTTTAGTGACATTTTAAGCACTACTTTTTGCTGGATTAGCTTGTTGGATGGTCATCATAACCCACACTTTTTGATGTGTCAAAAACATTTCCTAAAGATTTAGACTAAAAGAAACATAAGAACAGTACTTTTTAAAAAAATACAAATGTATTACATCATGTATCATTAGAAAAAATAGGCATCTGATAAATTTTAAAATTAAAATTAGCCTCCGAACCACCAATACATCCCCCCCCCCCCGTCTGATATAGCAATAGCTTATAGCCTAACATTGCATGTGTGTATTATAGTTTAGTCCAAAGTACAACTTTATTTAGATTTTAATGTAAAAAAAATAATAATAATCATATTTAAGTTGAACAAAGTAATTCAATTCATTTATAGTCTATAAAACAATTTCTTACCTTTGCGTGATTATATATATCTATTTCAACCAGTTCAAAACTAAAATTTGAGGAAAATTCATGAATTTAGTTACAAATTACCATATTTTAATTTTTATATTGGTCCAAACAAAAATATATGTTGATGTAAGGCTAACAATATATTGTTTTTCAAAAAAATCCATTGTTTTTTCAAAAAATATATACTTTGTACCAAAAAAAAAAAAAGATAATAATAACAATTTTCGGTATTTATATTAAATTATAGATTTTTATTATTTTTGTTTTTGCTTCTACTACAGTAAACATGTTTAGTTTATACTAAGTAAATTTTAAAGTTTGAACCAAACTTAAAGTATACTTTGGAAAAGCTAAAAGGTACTGCTGTACTAAATTACCTTTTTTTTTTTTTAAGTTCAAAGTTTTATTTTTTCCTCAGTGAATGTGACTTCTTCCAAGGGCCATTGTTTAAGTCTTGGAAATATGGAATATCTCAAGTGGATTATTTCAAGAACTAATGGAAACACATTATAAACATAAGAACATGTTCTCTCAGACTGGAAATGATTCTTGATTACATAAGAGAAATGTGGAAGTGTGCTGTCTTGCAGTGCCACTGAATCTGACTATATGACTTAGGGTACATACAACAGTTAGTAGTGCATTAGCACCTCTTCATCTGTTATAAGTTTTACGCCAAAAAGAGTGGCACAAAATGTATATAATTGGAAAATTCTTACACTTGACTAACAAGCAAGTTGGACTGCTGATCATTAGTTTTATGGGTTCACTATTATACAATAACATCCATTTATTATCGAATCTTGCCTGCGGCCTTTTCATGACTCGGAAATGCAATGATTATTGACTTGTTTACTTGCGTGGAAATTCAGACAGTAATTTCAGAAACAGCTCCATTTGGGAAAGCATGAATTATTGCAATAAATAAATAAATAAAAAATCCTGCCAAAACCATAACAAAAAGAGACTTATCGTTATCAACAAACAAGGATTTGAGTTTTAGGGTTAGGGTTGTGCTAGCGATGTGTGCAGATGTGCAGCCGAGCATCACTTTTTTTGATACCACTTAAAAATCAACATGATGTCGTGTTTCATTTCACAAGCCGCAAATGTCTCCAGTAGCATTTGTTTCTGCCGTTTGCATTGATTGAACAGCAGCCAGTAAATGAACAGGCTTTTCCGAAATCATGACAGAAATCATTTCTATGAAAAGCGTTGTTAATATTGCATTATTCACTCCACATGAAAAGCGGATTATTGTTGCATAATGAAGTCTGTGTCAACAATGACGTGACTGAGTGGCTTCCCTAGAAGAATGTTTTTCTTTTTAGAATTAAGAAGGAAAGGGGGTAAGAAAAAAACTTTTAATGGGATCCAGACAATAACAATTATCTGCAGGCAAATTCGCTTTCTTCTGAATATGGTCCCATTAATTGCATTTACGTACTTTCAAATGAAGTATGTCGAATGCTTTTAGTCAACGATTCCCAAACCAATTTGCATGGTAATGAATATATTTCATTGGGATCTGAAATGTGTCCCTGGGTTGTGTTTCTGCTATGGCTGGGAAATTACGAGCAGGACGTTCATCGGTTTGCAGTGATTACAACCTCCTTCATGTGTAAGTGGAGATGTGTGTGTAAAACGTTAATTGTATTGCCCTACAAGCAGACACAAAGCATAACACCGCAGATGCTAAAGCTGTAATGAACCGGCCTCATCTCATTGTTATACTGTACGAAAGCGTTTGTGCATAATAATTACACACTGTATAAAACAGTACATTAGATATAAATTCTTAAAGGGATAGCTTAGTTCACCCAAAAATGAAAATGAAAATCATCATTTACTCACCATGTTCCAAACCAGTTGGAGTTCATTCATACATACACACACACACACACACACACACACATATATATATATATATATATATATATATATATATATATATATATATATATATATATATATATATATATATATATACACACACATATAAACAAAAGTTCTATCTGGTTCTTGAATCTGATTGGCTGATAGCCATGCAATATTTCTGCAAATACCATTATTGGTACAACCTCTTCACTCTTTACCCTGGTGTATTACTCCGCCCACATAAGTGACAAGCACAGGACTCTATACAGTTTGACCAAAAATCCCTGCTGTTGGACAACATAATGTACTTTTGAGGCTTTTTTAGTCGAGAATGTAGTTGTTTAGATTAGATTATTTTCAAAGAGCCTAGTTTAAAGTATTTATACTTCCAGAGCATCGAATTCAGTGCTATCCCCTAGACGATGGCAACAGAAACGGCCATTAATAAGTCCTTAGGGGTGTGAAAAACTGCATTTTCTCAGCATAAATTTTAAACTACAGCTGAACAAGTCATTATAAATCGGGTAAGTGACATTCTGAGTCGATTTTGTAATGCTGTGTTTATACTAAAGAAACTGCTAGTGTTTGATTTGTAATTGTGATTCTGGGGAATCTCAGTAGACTGATGGCATTTCATGCCGTTCAGCCTTATAATCTTAAAATGTGAGCAAAATTACTTTTGTCATCAAATATTCAGAGCAAGACTAGCGTTATCTTTGTGAAAAACTGAAATAACAGTCTCAGAATAAGGTAGCCTACAGAGACTATGCTGTTTATTTGTGCATCCTAAAATTCCACATTTATAATGCTTCTTAGTTGTTCACATTGTATTCAGCAAGTATGGTGTAAAAAATAACCTCTAATGGCAGACGGCTTTTTCTCACTCAGGGCTGTCTATGCTAATAAGGGAGAGATTATCACTAATGGGTAGTGCTTTCCCCTTTTGATGACATGTCCAAAGGGAAAATGTGAATTGAAATGTTTCTGCACTGTTTTTAGATTAGATTAGATTAGATTCAACTTTATTGTCATTACACATGTACAAGTACAAGGCAACGAAATGCAGTTTCGGTCTAACCAGCAGTGCAATAGCAGCAAGTGCAGGATACAGATATAAGTTATAAAGTGCAGTTATAGAAAAACGATGTTAATATTTACAGATGGATGTACTATGAACATTATATACAGGTTGTATTAGCTATGAACAGATTTACAATAAATGAATATATGTACAGGATGCTATTAATAATCAGGAGTGGCAGATAGATAAACAATTACAAATGTTCATGTGCAGTGGGTATGTACAGTTCAGATAAGTGAATCAGTGCAATGTAGTGCAATGAATATGTGCAAATTTTAAATGTGCAAATGTTAAATAGTGCAGTGATTGTGAGGAGTACAAGTTAGAGGAGTGTGGGGGGTGTATTGGGGGGGGGCAAAAGAGTCAGTGAGGGGCAGAGTTCAAAAGGGAGACAGCTCTGGGGAAAAAGCTGTTCCTCAGTCTGCTGGTTTTTGTCCGGAGGAGCTTGAAGCGCCTGCCGGAAGGCAGGAGAGAAAACAGTCTGTGAGCAGGGTGAGAGGTGTCCTTAAGAATACTGCGTGCTCTGCGCAGACAGCGTTTCTTCTGGATGTCCTCAATGGCTGGCAGTGTAGTCCCTGTGATGCGTTGGGCAGTTTTCACCACCCGCTGCAGTGCCTTACGCTCAGCAACAGAGCAGCTTCCATACCAGACTGTGACCAGACAGTTGGTCAGGATGCTTTCTATTGTGCAGCGGTAGAAGTTCACCAAGACGGCTGATGAAAGCTGGTTCTTCTTAAGTTGCCTCAAGAAGAATAGGCGCTGGTGAGCCTTCTTGACCAGGCTGGAGGTGTTGGTGGTCCAGGAAAGGTCCTTTGAGATGTGGGTCCCCAGGAACTTGAAGGATGAGACAGGCTCAACAGCCATCCCATTAATGTGGATGGGATCATGTGAGCCTGTTTGTCCCTTCCTGAAGTCCACAATGAGCTCCTTGGTCTTGTTGGTGTTAAGGAGCAGATATTGTCGGTTGCACCCAAGTGGCCAGATGCTGTATCTCCTCCCTGTAGGCAGTCTCATCATTATTGCTGATTAGACCAATCACTGTGATGTCATCTGCAAATTTGATGATGGTGTTGAATCTGTTTACAGGCCTACAGTCGATGGTAAAAAGGGAGTAGAGGAAGGGGCTCAGCACGCAGCCCTGTGGTACACCAGTGTTGAGTGTGACAGTGGTTGAGCAGATGTGGCCTGATCTAACATTCTGAGGTCTGTTAGTCAGAAAGTGCATAACCCAGTTGCAGAGAGACGCGTTGATATCCAGGTCTCTAAGTTTGATCATTAGCTTAGAGGGTATGACAGGGTTGAATGCTGAGCTGAAGTCAACAAAAAGCATTCATGCATAAGTGTTTTTATTGTCCAGGTGAGTAAGTACAGAGTGCAGTGCTATGGAGACGGCATCTTCTGTGCTCCTGTTGCCACGGTAGGCAAACTGATGTGGGTCCAGTGTGGATGGCAGAGAGTCTTTCAGATGTGCCAGGACCAACCGCTCGAAGCACTTCATGATGATGGGTGTGAGTGCTACAGGGCGGTAGTCATTCAGGCATGTTGGGCTGGAGTGTTTGGGCATCGGCACAATAGAGGTGGTTTTAAAGCATGTTGGCACAGTTGCTAGGTTAAGCGACAGGTTGAAAATGTCTGTGAATACCCCAGCGAGCTGTTCTGCACATGCTTTGAGGACGGGCCCAGGGATACCATCTGGTCCAGCAGCCTTACGCACATTGATCTGACTCAGTGCGGTGTAGACTTCTGGGGAGGTGAGTGTAATAGGTGAGTGGTCGGTTGAGGAAGTGTTCCTGGTGTAGGGTTCTGTATTGTCTCTTTCAAAGCGGGCATAAAAGTCATTTAGCTCGTTCAGGAAGGAGACATTTGTGGCTGTGGGTGTGGACTGGCTGGGTTTGTAGTTGCTGATGGCCTATGAAAATAAATACAATTAATTCATTTCACCATTATAGTCTGGCTAAATTCACACACGGTTGGCACACAACTGTGTTTAAACCTCTTATGAAAGTGATAATTGCATAACAGTTCTCCCTTAATCGTTTCAAACTGTATTAAGCAAAAATAAACACTACCTTTTTTTGAACTCCCCTAAAAAGTGCAGATTAAACAGTCTGCCAAATCATTTCTTCTCATTCAGAAGTGGTAGAACAGACTGTGATACATTTCATCAGCTGGCTGTCACCTTCGAAATTAGCCGGTCAGAATGGCCATGTTCATGGACTCCCACAAAAGTCTAATGTCCATGAAAGTGCAAATCAACTAGATGACTTTAATGTTCCTTGTAATCTTCGACTATGGAGTTGCCAACTGATGACTGACAGCTGAGAAAACGACTTCTTCCTAACTATTATTATGGCCGTTTCTTGAAATGATAATGTATTATAAGTACTTTAATGTATTATAAGTACAGTATAGGAATACTATAACTATATTATTACATGACATATCATAACATAAGATTAGTGTTATAATGTTGCTTGATAACCTGGTCTATACACTGTAAAACTATTGCTGCCGTATTATTATTTTTAATGTTAAATCAAATTAACTATTCTAGTCATCTCAACTTAAATCAATCAAACAAAAAATATTGTTAAACTTTATGTAACAAAAAATTGTTGAAACCTCATTAACTATAAAATAGTACATAAGCACACAAGAATATTTCATTTTTTTTTATTTTTGGCTTAGTCATTATATTAATCTGGGGTCGCAACAGCGGAATGAACCACCAACTTACGCAGCGGATGCCCTTCCAGCTGCAACCCTTCTCTGGCAAACATGCATACACGTTCATTCACACACATACACTACAGACAATTTAGCCTACCCAATTCACCTGTACCACATGTCGTCGGACTGTGGGGGAAACCGGAGCACCCGAGGAAACCCACGTGAACACGGGGAGAATATGCAAACTCCACACAGAAACGCCAACTGACCCAGCCGAGGCTCGAACCAGCAACCTTCTTGCTGTGAAGCGACAGCACTACCTACTGTGCTACAGTGTTGCCACACAAGAATATGAATATATCATATAATAATACATCCTGTATATGTAAAATGTGCCAACAAACTGTGTAGAAACTCCATTTACAAAATAAAAGCATGTCTATGTCTGTTTTACTAGATAATATCTAACTTTAAAACAAAATAAATCTGCATATTGCTCTTTTATGCTGTTTAATGCCTTGCTTGACAAATCGTTTTTGAGTGTATTCAAAGAAGGAATGATTGAAAGTAGTTTTCTGATGTAATTAACAATATCTGACAAGTGCTGTCAGTTTAAAAGAATACTTTACAGAAATAACATGTCATCATTTACATAACCTCATGAATAATTGTATTTACAAATCAATATTATTTTATTTTAAAATGTCCTGTTCTTTCTTGTTGACTCTCTTGCAGAACACTAAATGAGACATTTAAAAAATGTCAAGACATATGTCCAAAATCAAAAACAACTGTAATAATTAATTAACTAATAATTAATAATCCATAATTAGTTAACAATTTAATAATTTTATTACACCAACATTTTATCAAGCAGTTACATCCATCAACTATTTATATACTGTAAATTAACTTAGTAAAGGAGTTGATGCAAATGATGCAATTATTTACACAATTACACAATTATTACCGCTTCATCTATAAAAAGGGGCATTAGACTCTTTGCAAAACGCTTTTTATTCATTACAAATGTCCCTCCAATGTCTAAAATGAATGTTGAATGCAATTTTTTTTTTACTAAATTAGACAAAATCCAGATTACCAGTAAATGAGTTGAAGATTTAAACTTTAAATGAGACTGGAAATGAGATAGAAAAGGTTGCATCTTAAAATATTTAGTTATCTGGCTTGATGATAAACTGAATTACTCATATGATATTCTTTAAAAAATCGAGACCAACATTAGGCTTTTATTTTTTATTGTTTCTCTTTTGAAGATTAAAAATGTTTAGTTCAAAGTTTTCTTCTGTCAGAATAGGATTATGGAGATGCATCCACCTTTTTAAATTATGTTTTTTTTTTGTCATAGTGCCTTATGATTTGTCACTAGTTTAAGTGAACACACACATATGACTGTCATTTTTAGATAAAAAAGGACAGAATGTGTGGGCGAGATGAGAAATACTAGGGTTTTTTATCAGAAAAAATACTATATAAAAAAATAACTCTATTTATAAATGAGTAGTAAAAAAAATAATTTTCTTAAGGTTGTCTCCACATTCCCTGCAATTTTTTTAGCAGTCTAAGCGTTTATAATATTCATTCATTCAACCTCTTGCTTTTGCACTCCTTTATTTTGGACACTGCGAGAACAGCTGCTCTCCCTTGGTGCACAACAAAACTGAAAATTCTGTGCGACTACCACAAGGGGTGTATTCCGACAGTTGTGTCCAAATGTCGTGTGCAGTGGAAAGGCAGCTTTAGTGCCCTCCACCAGTGCCAATATACAGCCATATCACACTGTTACGAGTGTGATATTGCGTTTATACAACAATTTTGACGGCATAATCGTGTGTATAAAAAAGAAAATCAGATACAGAGAGTCTCAAAAAATCATTTTGTATGAAGAACTACTTTCTTCAGCCACTCATTCACATCTGCAGCTGACGTCAGAAAAGCAGAAGCCATTGTCAGTTCACAAATGTCACTTTAAAGCTAGTGCTGGAATGATTTTCTAGTGTAATGTCTAAAGTGATGACAAAACAGGTCATTTTCGCTCACATTTTAAGATTATAAAGCTGAACGGCATGAAATGCCATCAATCTACTGAGATTTCCCAGTATTTCTCTGTTGCAATCGAGCATTATTAACCCCACAAAAGCCAGAGCAAAGCAAACACTACCAGTTCCCCTTCGGATGGGGAACTCCAATGCTATGTGGAAACTTCCACTATGGGGATTTCGTCAGAATCCAATCATCTGAAAGAGTATAAAAACGGGCCAATGAAATGCCAATGAGTTGGCAGCGTCAGCGTGCACAGCTGGCGTCAATGACAATCAGTCATGCTATAAAGACGCAGCCAGTGCCATGCTCGACATCCTTTCGCTTTCAGAGCCTTTCACGAAGCTTCTGAGAGAGTCTTTGAGGGTATCTCCAACCTGTGTCTACAGAGAGAGATCGAGAAGCAGCTTCTCCCGGTCCAGAGCGCGTATACGCAGTGGCAGATGGTCGAGCTGGGTATTTCTCCCTTGCCTGGCGTCCTTTGGGTCCGGTCCTCCAAGAGCGGTTTGTATATAGGAAAAAAGCTTTCCTAAAAGAGCAACACGGTTGTGCAGCGCGTCTTTTTCAAGACGTCACTCCGACCGTGCGTTTCTGGATGCGGTGGTTTCCTATCCCCGGATGATGGGCACGAGCACAGCGTTTCATGTCTGGGGGTCCAGCATGTTAATGCGGTGCTCGCGGGCACTGCATGCCATCACTGATGTCATGTCTGTTGCGCAGTTAAGATCGCGGCTCGCTCTTGCAAAAGAGCCACCCACCCCAGTTGTCCCCCGCACTGCGGTTGGCACTCGGGCAGATCTGAGGGTTTCAGTGAGAGTAAATCCGCCGCCCCCGGGCCGTGGACCTCTCGCTCCTCCACGCGCTCCATCCAAGCTTCAGGTGAAGAGAAGCGCTCCGTCCTTGGATGGTCGCTCTCTCACCTGATGACACCGGGGGTCAGATGTCCATCGCTGCATCGGAGGATGGACTGTCATTGTCTGATGAGGATGCGAGCCCGCTCGCTCCCTCCCTCCGGGGGGGAGAGCGCGGCGTTAGCATCTAAAAAGCAGACGTGATGGCCGTGCTTTCTCGGGCTGCTTCGGCCGTGGGTCTGGTGATAGTTTATCCCCCAGCCCCGCGGCCGGACCGACTAGATGGGTGTATGTGGAGGATATAAGGAGGCAAGACCTTCAAAGCCTCCCGTCCCCTTCTTCCCGGAAGTGCACAGTAAACTCACGCTGTCCTGAGGGCACTTTTTTCTGCCCGATCTGCGTGCGCTTCCATCCTCACCATCCTTGGAGGTTGGGCTGTCAAGGTCTGACGAGGATTCGAACCCGCTCGCTCCCTCCGGGACTTTGAGCGCGGCGTCGAATCCAGAAGCAGACTTTGCGGCTGTGCTTCCCCAGGCTGCTTCGGCCGTGGCTCTGGAGATGGTTTATCCCCCAGCTCCGCGGCCGGACCGATTAGAGGGGTGTGATGTGGAGGATGAAGGCGAGACCTTCTAAGCCTCCCCATCCCCTTCTTCCTGGATGGGCACAGTAGGCTCACGCAGTGTGCTGCGTGCGCCTTCCCCCTCACCATGCACGCTATGGCCACCTACCAGCGCTACCAAGCGCAGGCGCTGGCCCGGCTGCGCGAGGATGGTTCTGACCCAGGACTGAGCATGCGCTCCGCACCGCAACCGACTATGCTCTAACAAAAAAAAAAAAAAAAAAGTCGGCTGTGTGTGCCCTGGGAAGGACGATGATCACATCCGTGATCCAGGAATGCCACCTCAGGCTAAACCTGGTGATGTGCGTGACGTTGACAAAGTTCGCTTTCTTAACTCACCCATATCCCAGGCTGGCCTGTTCGGCGACACTGGCGGTGAATTCGCCCAGGAATTCACGCCGGTGATAGAGCAGTCGGAGGCGATGGGCGAGGTCTCTATCGGCGGGATTGTATGACCGCTCCCCCCCGCCGAGCCATCCACATCCACTGCTTTTTCGCCGAGGACGCCCGCCCGCAGCTTTGCTTCGCCGCCCCCGCCTGCGCCTCCGGCCACGCGGCTGCGCCAAGCATCACGCCGGCAACCAGCGTCCCCCGCCCAGGGCGCCGCTAAGTTCGGTAAAACGGACCGCGAAGCGTCCCTGAGGCGGGCCATCTGGGGAGGAGGGAATTTGCTCTTTCCCCGCTGGAGGGCGGGGCACGTTATTTAAAGGCGTAAAAAAAAAAAAAAAAAAAACGCCATCAAAATCCTCAGTGAAAGAGCACTTTTCCCCTCCTCCGGATGTGACAGCCCGAACACTGCCAGTCTGGGACGCTATGCTTTCCAGCTCGCAGGATCGGTGCATTTCGCCAATGGCTCATGGAGCACGAGAGAACGGTCTCCTTTCTCTCCACTCCCAGCCCCTCTCCTGGAGTTTGAGTGCGAGACGAGAACATCTCCTCTCCTGCTCTCCTGTGGGACCCCAGGGCTCCCCGGATGAGCCCACTCACTCCACGCTGCCCCGCCGCTGGCACGTCAGCGATCGTGCGGGTGGGACCATTTGCGGGGGCTCTGCCTGCCTGGTTAGCGCGGGCCAGCCCATCGCAATGGCTCATCCATACGACCAGACTCGGCTATGCGATTCAGTTCGCTAAACGGCCTCCCAGGTTCACGGGCAACCAGGGTCAGTCCTGCGTCCGCCCCTGTCTTGCGAGAGGAGATTGCTGTCCTCCTGGCGAAGGATGCAATCGAGCCGGCCCTCCAGCCGAGATGGAGCGCGGGTTTTACAGCCCGCACTTCATCGTACCCCAAAAAAAAAAAAAAAAAAAAAAGCGGTGGGCTATGGCCAATCCTATATCTGCACATTTTGAACCGCTGCCTTCACAGGCTGCGCTTCGGAATGCTTACGCAGATGCGCATCACGCGATGCGTTCGTCCTCAGGATTGGTTTGCAGCAATAGATCTGAAGGACGCGTATTTTCATATCTCCACACTTCCACGCCACCGGCAGTTTCTGCGGTTTGCGTTTGAAGGTCGAGCGTGGCAATACAAGGTCCTCCCCTTCGGGCTCTCTCTGTCTTCGCGAGTTTTCACCAAGCTCGCGGGGGGTGCCCTCGCGCCCCTTCGGCTCGCCGGCATCCGCACGCTCAATTATTTCGATGACTGGCTGATTTTTAGCCCACTCTCGGGAGCAATTGATTATGCACAGAGACAAGGTGCTCCGGCACCTCCGCCTGTTGGGGTTTCAGGTCAACCGAGAAAAGAGCAAGCTCGCCCCCGTGCAGAGCATCTCCTTTCTCGGGTTGGAGCTGGACTCGATCACTATGGAGGCGCGCCTCTCACGAGAGCGCGCCGAGGTAATGCTGAACTGTCTGAGAGAGTTCGACAGAAAAAAAAGTGGTCCCCCTGAAATTATTTCAGAGGCTCCTGGGGCATATGGCATCCGTAGCCGCGGCCACGCCGCTCGGATTGCTCCATATGAGACCACTACAGCATTGGCTTCACGATCGGGTCCCCAGACGCGCATGGCACGCGGGCCCACACCGAGTGACTGTCACTGCGCTGTGTCACCGCACCCGCACCCCCTGGAAAGGACCCCTCCTTCCTACGGGCCAGTGTGCCCCTAGGTCAGGCGTCCAGGCAGGCTGTCGTTTCGGCAGATGCCTCCAGTATGGGGTGGGGGGGCCGTGTGTAGCGGGCATGCTGCTGCGGACCTGTGGAGGGGAACCCAGCTGCATTGGCATATCAACTGCCTAGAGCTGTTGGCAGTGTTTCTCGCTCTGCGCCGCTTTTTACCGGTGCTGAGGGGGCAACACGTGCTGGTCAGGACGGACAGCACGGCCGCGGTAGCGTATTCCATCCGGATGGGGGGGGTATACGCTCCCGCTGCATGTCTCAGCTCGCTCGCCGTCTGCTCCTCTGGAGTCATACGCGGCTGAAGTCGCTGCTTGCTATTCACACCCCGGATGGGCTCAACCGTGCGGCCAACAGGCTCTCACGGCAGCTCCTTCCCCGGGAGAATGGCGACTCCACCCCGAGTCATGCGTAAGTATGCACTCCCCCCAGTGAGCCTACTCGCGCAGTTTCTGTGCAAGGTCAGGGAGGACGAGGGGCAGGTCTTGCTAGTTGCGCCCCTGGCCCAACCGGACCTGGATATCAGAACTCTCCCTCCTCGCGACGCCCCCCCCTGGCGAGTCCCTTTGAGAGAGGACCTACTCTCTCAGGGACAGGGCACCATCTGGCACCCTCGCTTAGTTCTGTGGAACCTCCACGTGGGGTCCATAAGACGCGACGAGGAAGACTTAGGTAACCTACCGGTGGCGGTGGTTAATACCATCACTCAGGCTAGTGCACCCTCTACGAGGCATGCCTACGCCCTGGAGTGGAGTCTATTCACTGAGTGGTGCGCTTCTCGCCGAGAAGACCCCCGATCTTGCCAGATCAGTGTTGTGCTTTCTTTACTTCAGGACAGGTGGAGCGAAGGCTGTCGCGCTCCACACTGAGGGTTTACGTGGCCACCATCTCCGCTCATTATGATGCGTGGATGGCGGCACCGTGGGGAGGCATAACCTCATCATCCAGTTCCTCAGAGGTGCGAGGCGGATGTTTTCCCCCGCCCCCCTCTCATACCCTCTTGAGATCTCGCGGTAGTGCTACGAGCCTACGTGGGGATCCCTTCGAACCACTCGACTCAGTATCCTTGAGATTTCTGTCCTTGAAGACAGCTCTGCTGGTCGTGTTGGCATCGGTTAAGAGGGTTAGGTACCTGGAGGCATTTTCGGTCAGTGACTCGTGCCTAGAATTCGGGCCGGCCTACTCTCACGTTGTCCTGAGACCCCGGCCCGGCTATGTGCCCAAGGTTCCTACCACGCCGTTTAACAATCAGGTAGTGAGCCTGCAAGCGCTGCCCGCGGAGGAGGCAGACCCAGCCCTTTCATTGTTGTGTCCTGTTCGCGCTTTGCGAATATATGGGGACCACACTCAGAGCCTTAGATCCTCTGACCAGCTCTTTGTCCATTACAGTGGTCGGCAGATGGGAAGTGCCGTATCTAAACAGAGGTTGGCCCACTGGGTAGTGGATGCCATCTCCCTCGCCTTTGGGCCAGGGTGAGCCGTGTCCCCCGGGGGTGAGAGCGCACTCCATTACGGAGCATCGCATCCTCCTGGGCGTTAGCACGCGGCGCCTCTCTGACAGACATTTGTAGAGCTACGGGTTGGGTGACACCCAATACATTTGCAAGGTTACAATCTGCGAGTGGAGCCGGTTTCCTCAAGGGTATTAGGCAACCCTTGGTGATTGAGGAAACGATTCGGTTGAGGTGTCGAAACACGCTTGCTGCGCCACTCTCCCTAACCCGGAGATACGTGCGCTTTTTCAGCTTTGTCAGTTTAGTTCCCCATTTCTTTGGCGAACCCTGCAGAGTTCCTCCGAGGCCCCCAGCACCTGACTCAGCGGAGGAGTCAGGTGTTGGCCCGTTACGTTGTCGGCATGCCCGCTGGTCAGCCCGCGTTCTGGGTATAGGTGCCTGCTATGTGTGATCCCCGCTGGCGATCCCATACGTTCACTCAGCCACGGTATAGTCCCCCCTTCTAGGGCAGGCTCGTGTCTTCCCTCCCCGCTAACCATCCTTATGCAAGGACTCCCCATCTCTGGGCTAGTCCATAGGTTGTCACCAGGTCTCCCCTCTGGGTAACAGGTGAGCTCAGCAGCGTCCTCCCTATCGGGACTGAACGCTTTCCCAACGTACTGTCGTATCAAAACCTATTTTACTGGGTTATTGCGACTCCCCGAAAAACATAACTGTTCTGAACAGGTAAGTGAGGGCCAGGGGACACGTTGGAAGACTGTGTCTCGGGGCGTTGTAGGTGCGCTCGCTCTACTGCGTGGCACACCCTTCGCCAGGGACGCAGTAAGGTTCTTTCGTTGTGGCGTTTTCCATAGATTTCCCCATAGTGGAAGTTTCCACATAGCATTGGAGTTCCCCATCCGAAGGGGAACGCTACGGTTACTAAAGTAACCCTTCGTTCCCCGAGGGGGGGAACGGAAATGCTATGTTCCTTCGCCACAACGATTGTCCCTTAGCTGTTGAGCGTGAAAGTCTCTTCAGCTAGAAAAGGATGTCGAGCATGGCACTGGCTGCGTCTTTATAGCATGACTGATTGTCATTGACGCCAGCTGTGCACGCTGACGCTGCCAACTCATTGGCATTTCATTGGCCCGTTTTTATACTCTTTCAGATGATTGGATTCTGACGAAATCCCCATAGTGGAAGTTTCCACATAGCATTTCCGTTCCCCCCCTCGGGGAACGAAGGGTTACTTTAGTAACCGTAGCGTTTCTATGGTATACATACAGCACTACAAAATACAAAAGAGAGATCGACTCAGAATGTCACTTACCTGATTTATAATGATTTGTTCAGCTGTAGTACTCACTAATCTGACGTATATACACAAATATATTATCGTAAAGAATCCTACAGAAAATGTTAATTTAAAAGAGAGATATGTGAGGGATGTAGTCTAACATTTAAATTCTGAATTTTGGGTTCTAATTGGCTGTAAGCCATAATCATCAACAATAAAACAAATAAACACTCGAAATGCATCAGTCTGAGTGTAATGAATGTACACATAATGTGGGATTTGCTTTTTGAATTTACTGAAATAAATCTGAATCATTTTCGATAATATTCTAATTTATTGAGATTACAGAGAGAAAGAGAGAGAGAGAGTATTCTACTAAATTTTGGGCATTTATATCATGTAATTCAAACCCTGTGCAAAACCATAGAGTTTGTTTTGTTTCAAAAATGACTTCTATAGCACATTCTTACTCTCAGAAAAAAAAATGGTTGCTTTAGAATGCTGAAAATGCACCACTTTAATATTAAAACCACATTTATATAAAGTGTAAGTTTGCCTTTGATAAACTACCGTATAAAATAATAATGGTAAAAAAAAAGTTGCGTATAATGGGCTTAAAAGCGCTCAGAGGCACTCATTAATTTAGAAATGCTTTTACATGCTCTTTAGATAACAACGGTTTTGGGAAATGCACCGTACAGATTAAGCACTACAGTGCTTTCATTCAACTAATGTTCTGCTTGCTTCAGAATAGCCCTGGTAATTTTCAATCCGGTCCGAATGTTCCAGTAAGTTTGTGGAATTCACCCGGAGCATAATGAATCAGTTATCATGTCAAATTAGATAAATGTGCTAGCAGTTTTTTTTTGTTGTTGTTGTTGTTGTTTGTTTTTTACTGCCATCCAAAATGTTTCTGGCTCTACGCTGTCTTGCCTGTTAGTGATCCAGCCATTGAAGCTTGTACAGTCCTGTCAGCACTACAAAGTAAAATCTATCATTCCTGCGCAACTCCAGAACTCTTCTTCGCTTGCTTTTCGCCTTTTTCATCCCTCACTAACACTTTCCCTGCCTATCCCTTCCATCACTGTCAATCAGGGAAAGTGAGTGGAGTGTGCATCTGTTCTAAGGCATATAGAAAGACAGAAACACATTTATTCTGGACAAGACTTTATACCTCTCTCTCCCAGAGCGAAGTTTGGAAATATTTGTCAAATTAAATTTTTACAATCTTCAGAATGCACAGTTTTTTAAAAGAGTTTGTATTCACTTATGAACTAGTTTTCTTTCTTTCTTTTCTTTCTTTCTTTCTTTTTTCGCATGACTTCCTTGACAGATAAGGTCATTCTGTCCTTTAGGCTCAGCAGTTTAGAAGTTGATTAAGTGTTCATTACATATTGGCTTCCTGCTGATTTAATTAATCCTTGAAATAAAGTCATTGGAACCATGTTTTGTGTACACATATGCTAATCCAACCACTCAAATATTAGCATATAAGTAACTTTTGACTTTTTTTTTGGAGGAATTTTTGGAATATTTTGTTGAGTCTTCTAAGAAAAACCAAGACTTACTTCTCTTATCTAAAGAAGTGTCTTTCAACCATGTTCCTGGAGGACCACCAGCACTGCATGTTTTGGATGTCTCCTTTGTCTGTGACACCCATTACAGCTCTTTCAGTCTCTGCTAATGAGCTGATGATCTGAATCAAGTCTGTTTGGTTAAGGAGACATGGAAAATGTGCAGAGCTTGTGGTCCTTCAGGAATGTGGCTGAGAACCTCTAATCTAAAGTATGCATCACTATTACTATTGTTTCAATGTAATGTTACTAAACAAGGCAGTTAGTGAAGCGTTGACTGGAGTAGAACGTTTTCCAAATGTCTACTGACAATACACAAATTAAAGAACACAGGGACAATTCAATTTTCAGTTCATCTTTATTTACATAACTTGTTTACAATGTAGATTGTGTCAAAGCAGCTTAACATAGATCTAGTAAATTTAAACTGCTTCCATCCAGTTTTCACAGTTGAAGTTCACTTCAGTGTAATGTAAATGTCACTGCTGAAAGCCCAAACACTGAAGAGCAACTTTAACGATGTGCAAAATAAAATAAAATAATAATTAAATAATAATAATAATAATAATAAAAGTATAAAATGGTGCAAGCAAAGTAGGCACAAATGGGATTACGCTTTTTTTAATTGATTATTATTATTTGATAATGATTATTAATGATAATGCTTATTATTATGCCAAAGTAGCATCACATCGATGTAGAAAATAGAACAAAAAGCCATAACAATATTTCAGATTATGGAAAATTCCAGCAAATAATGCAGGCAGAAAAGTAATGGTAGAATGCTAGTGTAGTTATGGCTAAATTAAAACATGTTCAGTTCAGTTTAGTATAAATTATGTTCAGTTCAGTTTAATTCAGTTCAATTTAATACCAATGTCACTGGGCTCTTTTCAAGTCTTGCACTGTTGACTCATCGATGGTCACAGCAACATGAGCTCTGGATGATGGCCGAATCGACGATTATGTGAACCTTGGGATAAGGAGAAACAGACAGACTAACATAAGCATAGATGCCATTCAAATTAGTCTGTTTGGGAAGATTTGGATACCAAAGTTATGCATTTGTCTTTTATGTGTTTAATTCAAGATTTAGCCTTCGGTGGAGATTTAACCTTACAGAGCGTGTCTACCTACTGAACTGTTTTCTGATTTATACTTCTGCATCAAGTGCACACGTATGCTCTGGCAAAGCCTTCATGCGGTTGCATAGCCCTTGACTCTCAACATATGTAACTACATGTCACAACAACATGTAGCGCAAGCACTGTGATTGGTCAGCTTGGTAGTGGTGTGGGCGGTACTGAGTGTGGGCGGTACTGAGAGATGAGCCCGATGGAGTGAGTGTTTACAAGTATCAAGTCCCGTGAAGGAGCTCCAAGGGAAACTTTTCTTTTGTGTTCACCTTATGATTGTTTTTACCTTATGTTTTAGCCACTTGTACATTAAGCAGTGGTGTAAAGTAACAAATTACAAATACTCAAACTACTGTAATTGAGTAGTTTTTCTCAGGAATTGTAATTTACTAAGTGTTTTAAAAAAATGTGTTAAAAAATACTTTTACTTTACCTTGAGTACATTTTTAGTGCTGTCTCTGTACTTTTACTCCACTACTTTCCTTCAACCTGCAGTCACTACTTTATTTTTTCCTGTCTATGGGGATTGACTGAGTAGAAAAATCTGTCTTGTGATCCCTGTCCAATCAAATCGCACATAGACAGTAAATCACATTATACTGAACAAACTCAAGACATGGATGCTTTATAAATGCAGAAAACCGCTTGGAGGCATTAAAAGTGTCCAATAAGATGTTCAAAATGCCTGAAATCACCAAATAGTCTTAAACAATAACTAAATGCACTACAGAATGTTACAAATACAAGCACAAATTGCATGTAAACTCATCAGCATTTCACAGCATAATACTCTGCACTCACTACTCTGGAGTACTTTTAAAAAGGCTACTTTTTACTCATACTTTGAGTAATATTACAGTAATATAGTTATAGTTAATAGTAATATTTACAACATATTTATTTAATCAGACTACATTTTTGGACAAGTAATTGTACTTTTACTTAAATGTGAATTTTTAGTAGTCTTTCCACCAAAGACATTAAGGTAGTGTTCAGAAAAAAATCAAAACACCTGAAAAGAGACTCGACACAGAAGAACATAAAAACATACTGCCAGCTAGCGTTTCAGAAGTTTTATTGTATAGCAACACAAACAGCACGCAGAAGTAGAAATGCACGACTATGCGCAAAGCAGGCACTGTGGGTCATGGCGATCACTCGATGCAGAAATATAATCAGCCTTTCGAATGGCTGGGAGTTTAGTTGCCAGATATGAGAAGGACAACACAAGCTCATTGGGGATACATGCCCTGGCATACACCTGGCTGCATTTTGTGCGTAAAATGAACGATATAGTGCATTATGATACAGCCGACAATGCTTCTTTTCACACTACTACTGACCACATTACCACCTTATGGACAACTTTTAGGTGCAATCAGTTTGCTCAATAACTCACCATGTACAGCATTGGACAGCAGACTGGGGTTTGAAAAAAAAAGCAGTGTAAAATTGTAGAAAAAGCATGTTGCCACCATGGTATTTCTCTTCTCATCTATATATCCATTATCTATATATACACCTATATACATATTCACTATATACATATACTATATACACCGCCAAATTTGCCCCAGAGGCTGCTGCGTATTATTTTTGATATCTCTAATTTCTCTTGCGAGTGCCATTCGGGCCTGCTGTTCTCATGTAAACCCACCAGAGGCCACTGTCAACTGACTGTTTGACTGACTGAATGACTGACTGACTGACCCACCCTCCTCCTTCCCTAAACCCAACCAATTGTATTGATTGACCCACCCACTCACCCTCTTCCCTAAACCCAACCAACAATTTTCACAAGCAATCCAGACTTTTTACCACAAGCCCTGATTTTTACCACATTTTTATTTATCATCACGTTCTCTCCCTGTTATTTATTTGTTTATTTTTTATTTTTTTGGATTCTGTTTTTGTCTTACCTGCTTTTTGGAATAGTTCTTCACCGGACTCGAACCCCGTCGTCATGTTTAACTCCTCTCTGTGTCTCAAGTTCGTCAACTTAAATGGCGAGCTAACAGGACAAACAGGTAACAGTGGGAAAGCCATCCATACAATAGGTAAGCGATCAGCTGGTAAGTGTGAAAAGGACATCATACCACCCCATAGAGTTCTTTTTAAAAATGAAATGTGGTCATACATACTCCTAGCTACATAATTCATGATCTCCAGAAATGTATAAACAGTAGGGCTACATTTTAGAATGAACCTATGTTGCTAGAAAGCGGTTTAGTTTAGTGAAGCATTTGCATTTTAAACCATGCAAAAAGGTAAGACACACTCAAATAAAAGATCTGTCCATGGTTTTAGAGCATCCTGACATTATTTTTAATCATTTTAATGGCAAAATGCTCTTAGTAAATTTGACCTCAAGTCATGGTGTTAATTAAAACAGCAAAAAAAAACTTCTGGGAAATACACACAGCCCTCTACAAGACTTTAGTTATACTTAAGTAATAATACATTTTTACATTATCACTAGTGTACTTGTTTCAAAATATTCAGTATTCTACAGCAATGTTTCACATTACATTTGCAAAATAATAGCATAATACTTTAAACCTCATGTTCACTAGATTGAAGCCTTACAAGACCCAATATAGATAATAAAACTGATTATAAATTTAAATCATGAACTTTCTTAGAACACTCAAACTTTTGTATGCAACATGTACGAAACATAGCAAATGTACTAAATGTAACTAAATGTAGATGGCTGTGTGTATTTCCCAGAAGTTTTTTTTAATGCAGTTTTAATTAAAACCAACAATAAAGGTCAAATTAACTAAGAGCTTTCTCCAATGTCAGGATGTTCTAAGCCATGGGCAGATATTTTATTTGTGTGTGTGTGTGTGTGTGTCTAACCTTTTTACATGCAATGAAATGAAAAGTGTTAGCAAAAATTCTTTTCAGAACATAAACGTCAGTAAAGATTTTGTACACTTCAAGTATTTATTTTGGTCTCTGTCTACATTAATTCAGAAAGTAATTTGGCAACACAAAACTGAGCCAGAAATGCTGCCTCTTTGTTCAGAAAAACAGGTCAACATGTTTAGAGATTCTGGCAGAGATGATGTGAACCTGTCCCGTCCCACACTCTCAGCAGATCTCTTGAGTAATTTCCGGTATTCACAGCTTTCCTCTGTCTCCTCGGAGCCTTTTTAGCTGCCAGTCAGGTGCTCAATCTGCGTCTGGTGCCACGAAAAGTCAGGAGAGTAAAGGCAGAAGTGGCTCGGCCGAGCACCCGCCAATGACATCTGCGAAAGACATCTGCTCCCATCCGCCAAAGGCCCGCTAATCCCACCATTTATTTTGTATGTCATCTAGCATGTGATATCCCTGCTGCTGGTGATGAACAAGACAGAAAGACGGCAGGAGAAAGACTGAAAGGTTGGCTGTCAGAAAAATAGAGAAAGGCTGGATTTTGTTTTCTTTATTACTTGCGACTCAATAACTCGTCACATAGGCAGACTTTGGACTTTTGACATGCTGTCTGGTCAAAAGTGAAACTTATCTGGCAACACTGGTGGCCCATTAGCTAATGTATTTACTAACGTCAACTAAGTACAATGGGACCCACAGTCCAAAGACATGTGGTACAGGTGAATTGGGAAGGCTAAATTGTCCGTAGTGAGTGAGTGTGTATGGGTGTTTCCCCCGTATGGGTGTATGGGTGCTGACCCCGGATTAATAAAGGATCTTAGCCGAAAAAAAAAAAAGAATGATGAACTAAGTGCAGTGTGAGCAATCTTGTACATCATTTATTAATCATAGTTCAATGTTCACCAATGCATTATTAAAATCCAAGGTTGTGCTTGTTAACATTAGTTGATGCACTGTGAGTTAACATGAACTAACAACCTAATTTTCATTAACTATAGTTAACAAATTTTAATAAATACAGTATAAATGTATGGTTCGTTGTTTAATCATTTTAATGTGTTATAATTCTACTGCTTTCGGCTATTTTCACTTTAGGTAACGCAGTAAATGCTTTACATTTTTTAAATATTTGGGTTATCTAAACCAGGGGTTCCCAATTCTTTTAGATCGCAACCCTTAAAATAACAATTCCAGTAACTCTCCCACATTATCCTCGGAGGTGGATATAAACATACAAACATTGCACACAGTAGTGCACACACACCAGTGGAAACTATATACACGAGCTTACTGACAACACAAAAAAGTGCAACAGTCTAACAACCATATAACTTTTAATAGTCATTATTCATTTGTTTAATTTAATTTTAACCTCACTTAATGAGAATGGTGGGCAATGTATACAGCACAAGACTATTCTTGGTTTTTTTTTGGAGACCGCCACTTAAACTTTGAGCACCGTCAAAGTTTAACATTGTTCTGTAAAATCATTCAGCTGCAACTAACATTATTGCTGTGTCAATCTAGCGTAATCTCCCCATGGGTAGCAATCCAATGGAAAAAGAATTAAAAGACTGATGGCTTTTTATTTGCATGTTGTTTTCATGTAACTATTAAGTATCTTTACAGCAGGTTATGGATAAAATATGGTAATTCTAATAGTTTAATAACATATATAATATTTTTTGGAAATCACCAAGCGACCCCTCTCCCCCCTTATTGTTTTGCGACCCCTACTTTGGTAACCACTGATCTAAACGTAGAGTGTCACTGTCTTGATGAGTTTACCCAAATTAAAACACCAGCTAATTAGCATATTGAATCTCACTGAAATTTGTAGGCCAGAAATATTCTGAAAGCAAGATTGGAATAATTGCTGCTGAATGTTCCGTTTTGCCATCGCAGGACTAAATACATTGAAACAAATCAATTTATAAAATTTAGTCACAGGGAATGTCATGCATCTAGTCTTTTATTTTTTTAGGGCAGCCATTTTCTGTTTATAATAAAACTTAAGCAATATTTATCTGCTCAACCTTTTACTGTTTTAATTCATAGTTTGTTTTAAGTCTACACTACCTGACAAAAGTCTTGTTGTCAATCCCAGTTGTAAGAGCAACAAATAATAACTTGACTTCTAGTTGATCATTTGGAAAGTAGCAGAAGGTAGATATTTCTATCATCATCTGTTGACCTGCTTCCCAGTCATCACAAATACAGCAGAAGACCTATTGGATCCCACATGGACACAAGATTCTCCGAGAAATCAGCCAAGTTTGGTGAAGGAAAAGTCATGGTTTGGGGTTACATTCAGTATGGGGAGGTGAAAGAGATCTGCAAAGTGGATGGCAACATAAACTGCATAAGGTATCAAGATGTTTGTGCTGCCCATTACATCACAAACCATAGAAGAGGGCAAACTCTTCAGCAAGATAGTGCTTCTTCTCATATTTCAGTCTCCACATCAAAGTTCCTGAAAGCAAAGTAGGTCAAAATGCTCCAGGATTGGCCAGCCTAGTCACCAGACATGAACATTATTGAGCATGTCTGGGGTAAGATGAAGGAGGATGCATTGAAGATGAATCCAAAGAATCTTGATGAACTCTGGGAGTCCTGCAAGAACGCTTTCTTTGCCATTCCAGATGACTTTATTAATAAGTTATTTGAGTCATTGCAGAGATGTATGGATGCAGTCCTCCAAGCTCATGGGAGTCATACACAATTTTCATTACTTTTCCACTGCACCATGACATTATATTCTATACTGTACATTATTTCTCCTTTGTCATCATTGGGCAAGAATATTATTTATTCTTTGTTTGCATTAATCCAGGTTTCTTTGCTGCCTATTTTTATGTTTATATTTACAGATAAATGCTATAGAAAATCTGATATTTCCTTCTAGTTAGAAAATAGTGTTACAGGGTTGCATTTCAGTACAGAAACCTCCTTAGAAAGCAGCTGTCTGTGCAGGCAGTGGACAGCTTACTAGGTTTCAGAACAGAGCTATGATGGCCTGTCTCACTCTCTCAGAAGGAAGGGTGCGCCATGCCTGGTGACTCTGTTTGATGGATGAGGCCATTATTGTCCTCTCTGCAGTGAGCTGTAATGCCACATCTTAAGTGCACGGTCTGCCCGGACATTTCTATCTTACAGTGAACGCTCGCATCTGTATACATACAGCAAATGGCAGTTACATGCTTCTGATCTCTCTTTAGACCGCCGTATTATGCCACGATGATTCAGGGGGTTAGAGGAAGGTCGGGCCTATAAAGACTTGATCCCGTTTGACAAATGCACACTTCTGTAAATCCTAAGAAATGCTGCCAAGAACCTAAAGGCTATCTATATCCATAATGTTTTTCAATTTATGCAGTTGCCCACAATGTCTCTAGGGCTTTGTCCACATTCTCTTGGCCAAATGTGTTGTATTTAATGGTGCAAAGACAAGGGCATCAGGGGTATTTATGTTTTTTGCTTGTTCATGCATTCATTTGGAGGTAATCATATTCCCAACATATTATTCTGTTTTTCTACTATTCGAGTGGTACAGATTCATTCTAGCAAGGTGAAGGTCATGTGTTTGGATCTCAAGCAGACATCAAACTGATAAAATGTATGCTTTGAGCACACTGTAAATCGCTGAAAGCGTCTTTAAAGAAAATGCATGCAAATATAATCAGATATATGTTTTCCGCATCAACAATGAATTTCATTTATGAGCAGAAGAATATTTTCTCAATAAATCACATTGTTAAAGCAAGCATTTTTTTGTTACTAATTTTGAGAACAAAAGTAAAATAGATATTGGAATCAGTCATGAATATGACACAAATAAACAAGCAATCAAAACTAATTAAAACAGTAAAACAAAAACAGTTGTCATTTTTGGAGACATTTTCTATGTCTCCTAAGTCTCCTTCTAAAATCTCCTTGTCGAATATTTGGAAAAATGAGAGAAAAAAAAAAGATTGAAAATAGAACCCGTAGTTGGAAGCGTGAGATTGCATTCTGCCTAATAAATGAAATTAGAGTAACTTTAATAAACGAGGATGAGGCAATAAGGAAACCCGCTGAGAAATTAGCCTTTCATCTAGTGAGCAGAATGAAGATCCTTGGCTGAATGTAGCCCACAGCCACAATTTAACTGGAGAAACGGCTGGAAATTCAGTATGACTGTAAAGTGCCTCCATCTGAAAATGTGAAGCTAGTTCTCTTTAGACTTCTCATACAACTGCACCGTGTCAGATATGATTCCACACAATATCCCTCTTACACTCACAGCTTACACAGCGTTAATAGAGCTCTAGTTCAGTACTGACAGTCTAAGCTTTATGTAATGTAAGTCAGTGTGATATTCCCCAGAAGAGCGTTAAATCCCAGACACATTCATTATGTCTAATAGTGTCTGAGTTAGCATTCTGCTTGGTGTTTCAAACAACTGCATCACACCAATGGCATCAATAAATGATTGGATCTAAGAGTACATTCACAAACTCTGCTAAGAATGGACAATATTTTTATTTGCATGTTTGACTAATTTTGTGTGTTAATGGCACTTTGTAGAGAAATAATACATGTCCATCAAGCTGCCAGAGCTGGCAGATCCTCCGTGGCAGCCAGATCCTCCGTCACTGCAGATCCTCCAGAGGAGCCAGATCCCTCTTGCATTCCCTGAATGGTGGACACCAGATCCCTTCCAAATTCCCCAAATGGCCAGGGGCACCAGATCTCTCTGAATCCCCTAAATGGCCAGGGGCCCAGATCCTCTCGAATGCCCCAAATGGCTAGGGGCGCCAGATCCTCCTGAATTCCCCGAATGGCAAGAGGCACCAGATCCTTCCAAATCCCACAGATGGCTTGAGCGACCACCTGAGTCCCACAAATGGCCAGAGCTGCTACTTGAGTCTTGGGGTTGGGTTGTCTGAACTGCCAGCACTTCTGGAACCAAAGCTTCCTGGGGTTGTCTAACCCATCAGTGCCTGCTGAACCAGAGCCCCTAGACTTTCTACAGCTCCACGCTCCAGGCCCTCCACAGCACCACACTCCGACCCTTCGCAGCTCCACGCTCAAGGCCCTCAGCAGCCCCACGCTCCAGGCCCTCCACAGCTCCTCACTCCAGGTCCTTCGCAGCTCCACACTCCAGGCCCACTCGCACTGCTCAGACCTGGCCTGCCATCCCTCTCCCTGTTCCATCTCTTCTCCACCCCCCTCCTGAACTGTAATTGGACTCCACTCCTAGAGGGGGGCTCTGTCATGTTCACCAGCGATCCAGGCTTGCAGATCGCTGGTAAACATCCACCATCACCCGGACTACAATTCGGTCCCTTTATAAACTACATATCTCATCATGCATCTCACACACACCTGTTCCAGAATCACCGATGATTACACACACACAGCTGAGAGTTAATCAAAGACTGATAACATTATGAAGCATTTCCTGTGTCTTGTCTTTCTGTGTTCCTTGACCTTTGCCTTGTTTCCTTGTCTTCATTGTTCGGCACCTGTACAGACCTTATTGCCTGTGACCTCGACTACGCTTCTGGATTTTCCTGTATGTACCAGTTTGCTCCTGCGATGACCACTGTCTGTCTGGCATTTTTAAATAAAGCTGCACATGGATACTCTCTCTGTTGTAACCAGACATCCTGGTTACACCTATCATGAGTAAAACATTGTGCTAAAATTGTGCTCTTTCTTTTATTACTTGCCACCGTCACTTCTGGCTTGCGTGGCTGGGGTTGGTTGAGCTGCTCTTCAGTGAATGGTCTATCAGCAGTGACAAGTCATACTGAACTAAAGCAGCTTTAATATAACGAACTACACCAGCATTCTACCTGTCTGACATTCACAATATATCCCACAAATAATTTTATCAGAACAAGCATTGTGGTCATAACATATTGGTTAGTTGTTCATATTGTTGACAGAGTTTGTACCTTGGTGAAAACTAATTTAGGAAACCTGATCTATAAATACATTTTCTTATTATTGAACTGATAAATAAGTCAAATAAACAAACATACATATCCTATACAGTAGATCTGTAATCCTATACTTCTAATGAAAATATACTTTAATCAGGCTACTAAACATATGGAACTACCTCACAAGTCCACAAGGAAATCACTGGAGTGTGTAGACTATCTGACAAATCCTTTACTTCACAAGCTTTTATTTCTCGATCTCCAGCAGTTGAAGAGATGTCACCAGGGATGTAGAGCTCCTTTGAGACTTCCAGTCTTCAGAAGACCAACTTCCTTCAACTCACTGACACATTGTCAAGTGCTTGATACCCTGTACAGCATTTATTTCTTGTCCTCTCTATGGACTCCATGATCAGAAATATCAATATCCAGGTAATGTGTTGACCAACAACGTAATTGCATTCCTGTCTCAAGAATATTAAAGCTCAGAAATTGAAATCACACAAGTATGAGGGTAAATAACAAAAATGAAGACAATTCACTAAATCTTCACAATTTCCAGTTTATGCTTTAAAATGATGAGAGAATTTAAAAAAATAATAATTTCACAATGTTTGTTAATCTCTAGCCTTATCTTACTAGGAAACTTAAATTTTCAGAATCAGAATCAGAAAGAGCTTTATTGCCAGGTATGTTTACACATACGAGGAATTTGTTTTCGTGACAGAGCATCCACAGTGCAACAGCATTACAGAGACAGGACAAAAAACAGATAATAAATATATATTTTTAAAAAATAGAAGTAAGTAGTGAGTGCAAATATACAGATTGACAAGTTTATGTACATGTTTATTACTATATACAACGTTATATGTGCAGCTGTTATGTGCAAATTGGCATGTAAAGTGTGTTGTTAAATAAGTGTATATGTGTATAAAAGTGTATAGCAGTAGTGATGTTGGTTCCACAATTATTATCATCAAGTGTTCATGAGATGGATTGCCTGAGGGTAGAAACTATTTCTGTGTCGGGGTGTTCTGGTGCGCAGTGCTCTGTAGCGTCGACCAGAAGGCAAAAGTTCAAAGAGGCAGTGTGCTGGGTGTGAGGGGTCCAGAGTGATTTTGGCAGCCCTTCTGCTCGCTCTGGATAAGTACAGTTCTTGGGGAGTAGGAAGGGTTGTACCAGTGATTCGCTCAGCAGTCCGAACTATTCGACGTAGTCTTTGGAGATCGCATTTAGTAGCTGAGCTAAACCAGACAGTTATTGATGTGCAGATGACTGATTCAATGATGGAGGTGTAGAACTGTTTCAGCAGCTCCTTTGGGAGGTTAAACTTCCTCAGCTGACGAAGAAAGTACATCCTCTGTTGAGCTTTTTTGACAATGTAAGTGTCCCACTTCAGGTCCTGAGAGATGGTGGTGCCCAGGAACTTGAATGACTCCACTGCTGCCACAATGCTGTCCATGATGCCCAGTGGGGGGGGGGGGGGGAGCAGGGGGGTTTCTCCTGAAGTCCACTATCATCTCCACTGTTTTGAGCGTGTTGAGCTCCAGGTTGTTGTGACTGCACCAGACAGCCAACTCCTTAACCTCCTGTCTGTAAGCAGACTCATCACCGTCCTGAATGAGGCCGATAAGTGTGGTGTCGTCTGCAAACTTCAAGAGCTTCACAGAGGAGTCTTTTGATGTGCAGTCATTCGTGTACAGGGAGAAGAGCAGTGGGGAGAGGACACACCCCTGGGGGGCACCAGTGCTGATTGTGCGGATGCTAGATGAGAATTTTCCCAGCTTCACCAGCTGCTGCGTGTCCGTTAGGAAGCTGTTGATCCACTGACAGACAGAGGTGGGCACAGAGAGCTGAGTTAATTTGGGCAGGAGAAGTTTTGGGATGATGGTGTTAAACGCCGAGCTGAAGTCAACAAACAAGATCCTCACATGGGTCCCTGGTCTGTCTAGGTGTTGCAGAGCATAATGCAGTCCCATATTTACTGCATCAACCACAGACCTGTTTGCTCTGTAGGCAAACTGAAGAGAGTCCAGTGAGGGTTCAGTGATGTCCTTCAGGTGGGCCAGCACCAGTTTTTCAAAAGACTTCATGACCACAGATGTTAGTGCCACCGGTCTGTAGTCATTTAGTCCTGTAAGTTTGGGTTTCTTTTGGATGGGGATGATGGTGGAGCGTTTGAGGCAGGAGGGCACTTCACACAGCTCCAGTGATCCGTTGAAGATCAGGGTGAAGATGGGGGCCAGTTGGTCAGCACAGGATTTTAAACAGGCTGGTGTTATAAAATCTGGGCCTGGTGCTTTTTTCCTCTTCTGTTTCCGGAAGACCTGGCACACCTCCTCTTCACTGAACTGTAGGGCAGGTATGAGGGAGGCGGGGGGTGGTGGAGGTGTTAATGGTGGCGTGAAGAGCAGCTCAGAGTGGGTGTGGGGGGTTTTCTCAAACCGGCAGTAAAACTCATTCAGGTCGTTTGCAAGTCGTTCATTGTCTACAGTGCTGGGGGATGGTGTCTTGTAGTTTGTGATGTTTTTCAGACTTTTCCACACAGATGCTGAGTCGCTGGAAGAGAACTGACTCCTTAGTTTCTCAGAATAGTTCCTTTTTGCGACTCTGATCTCCTTTTCCAGTGTGTATTTGGCCTGTTTATACAAGGCCCTATCCCCATTCCTGTAAGCAACCTCCTTGGCCTGACGTAGCTGTCTGAGTTTTACAGTGAACCATGGTTTGTCATTGTTGTATGTGAGTTGAGTCCTGGTAGGAATGCACACGTCTTCACAGAAACTGATATAAGATGTTACAGTTTCTGTGAGCTCATCCAGATCGTTTGCAGCAGCTTCAAAAACACTCCAGTCAGTGAGGTCGAAACAGGCTTGTAGATCGCTCTGTTTCGTTAGTCCATCTTTTCACAGATCTTAATACAGGTTTGGCTGTTTTCAGTTTCTGCCTGTAGGTTGGAATGAGATGAATCAAACAATGGTCAGAGTGTCCCAAAGCTGCTCGTTGGACGGAGCGGTATGCATCCTTTATTGTAGTATAACAGTGATCCAGTATATTGCTGTCTCTTGAGGGACATGTAACATGCTGTCTATATTTTGGCAGTTCACGGGACAATTTTGCTTTGTTAAAATCCCAGAGAATGATTAAAACAGAGTCCGGGTGTTGTTGCTCGATCACCGTGATCTGATCAGCTAGTTTCAGTATCGCCAGGCTCGCGTGCGCGAGCGGAGGAATGTAAACACTGACGAAGATGAACGAGCAGAACTCGCGTGGGGAGTAAAAAGGCTTACAGTTAATAAACAGTGCTTCGAGATCTGGACAGCACATCTTCTTTAAAACTGTTACATCTGTACACCACCTTTCATTGATGTAAAAGCACGTCCCGCCACCGCACGATTTCCGCGTTGATTCTTCGTCGCGATCCGCTCTGAACAGCTGATAGCCTGGTAGGTGAAGCGCGTTGTCTGGTATGGTGTCTTCAGCCAGGTTTCCGTGAAACACAGAGCAGCTGAATGCAGAAAATACCTGTTTGTCTGAGAGAGCAGAATGAGTTCGTCTATTTTTTTGGGTAGAGAGCGGAGATTTGCCAGATGCTAGGCAATGCGGTCCGAAATCCGCGCTGTCTGAGTTTCACAAGCGCGCCTGCACGCTTTCCTCGTCTGCGCGCTTGAAAGCGTTTGAGCAGCACCGCGGCTCCTCCGACTACAATGTCCAACAGAACATCAGATAAATCCAGGTATGGAAAAATATTCGGTGGTGTATGTGCCCGAATGTCCAACAATTCGTCTCTGGTGAAACTAATTGTAGGAATATGACTCGAGACAGGACAAACTAACAAAAACACAAACACTACTGCAGAGCACGACACGGAGGCTGCCATCGTCATCGGCACCATCTTGGTTTGTTAAATTTTGTCAGTTTAGTGACTAATTAGAACAAATTCGAAGGATTTTAAAAATGAGTCGTGGCACCCAACCCCGCACCTACACCATTACACCTACGTCATTAAGGGGTGAGCAAATTGTACTACATTGTACGAATGAAATTGTACAAATTCATACAAATTAGCCACTAAATTAAAAAGTTATGAATTGCTGTGAGATCATATTGGAATCTGTGTTGGAAATCCACCACCATTTATGAACTACCGGAATTTTATAATTATGTCAAAAAATCAAGCAAAGGGCAAAGAAGAGATTGCATTTTTTTAATTGCTTCAGATATTATTCAGATTATGGCTAGCCAGGACACTGTTCAAATTTTTGCCTCACCATCTATATTGTTTTGATTTAATTAACAATATATTTGTATTACTGTATATTAATGCCCAATCCCATTTTACCCCTTAGCCCTTTCCCTTACCTCTACCCCTCATTTTGCATGTTCATGTGAAGGGGTAGGGGTGTTCTAATTATCTTTAGCTTGAAGGCGTAGGGCTATGGGAGAGGGCTAGATAGCCCTTCAAACTGAGATTTTCCAGGACCACACTCAAAACCAAAGGGTACAAAAATTTCCCAGAAAACACCATCCACAGCTGCAGCATGGCTGCACACGGAATCAGGAGATACAAAAATTTGTATTTTTTGTCATTATTACAAATTTTTACAACATACAAGCATATGTTTTTAAACCTTCATAACCATATTCATGTAAAAAAAATAAATAAATAAAATAAAAATCGCAAAATTTCGCTATCTATAATACCTAATAATAACTCCTTTATAGCAGTCCCACAACATTCTGTCATTCGTTGACACACGAATACCCTGTCAGAAAAGTCTAGTGGCTGGGAATGACCTTTTGACAGTGTCTGCTTTAATGTTAATTTTGTTTTTGTGTATTTATTTAGATAAATATGGTCACTGTGTAAATGCACAGTACAGTTATCATCTTGTTTCGCTATGATAACATGACATCGTCTCCTTCAGTGATATCCTGAATAAATACCAAAAAATAATGCAACTGGAATAATTAACACCAGTCGTGATTGTCGATATCATATGAAGCAAAAAATCATGATGACAAATGATGACGTGTGGAGGTGTTGTAGTGGTGTGCCATTTCTTAGGGGTAAATTTTTAAACTCTTTCCCTTCACACTCTGTTTCAAGGGCCAAGGGGAATGGGTAGGGGTACAAAAATATAATTGGAATTGGGCCTAAACATAGCATAGAGACACCATGTTTCTCCTAAGGTGTGAGAACATTCACATTCAGCCTATTTGTTGACTGTAGGTTCATTGTATCGATTGCTAAAATTTGAAGATTTTTCTCATGTTATCATTGAAAAAAAATTATGTTTTGTTTATTTTGATCACTTAGGTTTGTTCTATGTACATGCATCATGATACTTTATATGGTTAAAATGCAAACACTTTCTCTCTTTGTTTCTCTGAGTGTACCCTTTGCTTTGCATAACTTACACAGACAAATTGTTGAGGTCAAAAAAGCTAACATATGTGTATATTTCCACAGCACAACAACTAAGTAACGACACAAATACTGCCACAATTTTTTTAAAAGTTCCTGCAAAATCAGTCATTTGAGGCAGCAGATGACTTACAAAATACAGCATGGGCTGGTTGAGCACTGAGCAGACAAATAATAATAATAATAATAATAAAATAAAAAATGCATTGAATTGCTTGTTGACAAGTGGGAAATAAATAACATGGCAGTGAAAAATAGCCTAAACAACAATATGCACATGACACATACCATGTGAAACAACATGCTGAAATCATGGTATAGAAAAAATACATTTTGATAAATAGGAAGAAACATTTTTACAATGGCAAACAAAAATACCTGATATTTCAAGACTTGTGGAAAAAAGTACATATACAATTCTGTATGTCTGGAATAGACCTTAAGACATTTTATGACTATTGGGAACCATGCACTATGATTTAAATGGCTTCTGTTTTCAAGCATTATTCAAAATAGTTTTGTATGTGTTAAAAAATAATAATAACTTTATTTGAATCTCTTATATCCATTGTTTATACTATTACAGTTACTAGAGCTAAACCTTTCTCGCTGTCCATTTTGGTGGAAAATATCTTAAATGTTTACCATTTTTCATGTTTACCTGTTTTTTTTTACTTCCTGATGCCTTGATACAGTCTTCACCCAAGACGACAGTATTTAGCTCATTCATTTTAACAAACGAAAGCCAAAAATGTACTACACACACACACCGTCACAGACGAGGAGACGTGAATTCATATCCCTGTGGATTCCTATCGCAATTGGTTTACAGCATTGGTTCCGGCCCACTGCTGTCTGTATCCATTAAGATAATAAAATGCCCTGCAGTGGGCGCTTGGGGAGGAGGTGAACTGTCAAGATAGGGTAAGGCCATAATATGTTTGCAATATTTGCACAACTGGAGCTGGAATACACTGAATGTGTGGCATGAAGGAGAGAGAAATTGACTGTACTATATTCAATTATTCTTTGGCTGGTGCTTTCCCTGTGAATGCCTGGTGAAGCGTTCATGCACACACTGCCTCAATGGGAGAGAACTGGTAGCAGTTAGGTCACCAGATGGCACACACTTAGTTCCACATGTAAAACAGAGCTGTTTTAAGAATCCAAGAAATGTCTAAGTGTTTGGCAGGGTCTCCTGAAAAAACTGTGGCCAATGCCAAATTAATAGAAAGGCCCATGTTGAGAGATTTCTTCAGAGACTAATAGAGAGAAACAATGGCTGAATGTCTGATGGTAGATGACTAAATTACTGAAAATTTACTCAAATTAACCCATCACATAGTTTCTTTCCGTGAAAGAGTTTAGCCATTTATTTGCATGTAGATTATTACATTCATACTACAGTTGACAGTTTACATTTGACCGCGCTGCAGATGGTAATAAAAGCATTTAATTTAATGACACAGTTTAAGGGTGTTCTTTTTAATAGTGTCAACTTTGGTGAAGACTGTATCAAGGCAACATTAAAATGTATTGGATTTACTGTAGATGCATTTCTTTAACTGCATTTTTCATAAATATAAATGTTTATTTTTAAGCTAGACTTTAATGGGAAAAAAAAAACTAATTGGTCACACTTTATTTTGATGATCCGTTTGTTACATTGCATCTACATGCCAACTAATTCCCATAACATTATAAGTAGACTGTTAGGTTGGGGTTAGGGTTAGTGTAAGTTGACATGTACTTGCAAAGTTTCTTATAGTCAGTTAAATGTCTGTTGAAGAAGCAGTATCAACAGATATTAAGCAGACAATCTACTAATGCTCAAATGGACCATCAAAATAAAGTGTTACCAAGTATTTTGTCAGATTAATTTTTTATGTTATGTTATGCTATGTTTTGGTTATAAAATATGGAAGGATGGTTGTATGGATTGCTGGATGGATAAATACCCCGCATATTTATTCTTTATTTATTTATTTATTTGTTTATTTGGCAGGGGCAGTGTACATTAATTAGAATTGCTGCAAATACACCAGAATTAGCCAGAAGGCTACTTTTCATCCGTTGTCCCTGGACAAATGTTAAAATTGTCACCTAAAAAACAATACAAAAATTATACAATCAATCAAGCATAGCTAAGAAGCACTAAAATAGACCTATTTGAGTAGATCTTAATAAAAAAAAATGAACATCATGCAATAGAGATAAGAATAGTTAAAACATGATGATACAAAAAGAACTTTAAAAATCTGTATTTAATCAAAGAAACACGATGGAACCTTGGGTATTTAATCATTGTGAAATGTGAATCAAACTTCAGAGCTTCCTTAAATCGTCGACAGAAAGAGTGTAGCTCTCCTTTTCTTCTTTGCGGAGTTCTCATTTTTTTTTAAGTTGTGGGATTCTTTTTAATCACCATGTATTTAAACAACAAATCATTAAGATAGCAGGCACAAGTGGTAACATAATAGGTAGGTACAAGCTAAAACTAATATGTCTGATGTTCTGAAAAGGATTTTTAAATGTTTTTGAACATATTGTAAGGTTATTTCTCTGATACTCCCAGAGTTTCACTCCTGTGCAGCTGTAACTGAAAAGGCACCCTGACCAAAGGCACTTTTCCCGAGTGGGACAATACAGTCTCCTCGGGCTGCCCCTCGTGTTGCTCTCTGTGTGGTGTTCCTTATGTTTACAAACTGACTGACAGGAAGGGATGACAGACCGTGAATGATTTTATAAGTCAGACAAATGTTTGAATACTTAAATACATTTTCCCAGCGTAACAGTTTATTTTTTGTAAAATGGTACAATGGTGATGTCTTAAAGGATTTGTATCCAGTATTTCCAGTTATAAGTGTGACCTTATGAGTAAGAAATTAGACATATTAAATGATTTTGACCAGCATTGTGCCTAGCAAGACTAGCATTGAAATTAGACCAGCACTAATACCAGCAAGACCAACATTGAAACCAGCAAGACCAGCATTAAAACCACCCTGGTAGATAGACTGATTACAGATTTAAATTAACTTTTCTCAGACACTGAACAAAAAAAAAAACAAAAAAACATACATAGCGGCCTCTGGCAGATTCGTGAAAGCAAAAACTGCAAAAAAATAAAATAAAAAATGTAGCTCCTGGGATGTATTTGCCGCTGTATATGTATATTTGAGGTCCATAATCAGAATGAGCCTGGGTTGATTTGTTCACATTCATACAACAGCTGTTAGAGGAATTATTTGAGAATGAAGTAACCATTGTGTATAATGAATTATTCCCAGTGAGTGCTAAGGGTAAGCTGATTATGCTGGTTTTACTCACCTTGTGTCTATTATCCCTCTATGACGACAGAGCGAAAGAGACATGTACTGAGGAAAAGATCCAATTACAACCCATGCTGAAAGTCCTAGCTCTGCAGGCGGAGTAGAAAGGCCACGAGAAGACTCCAGAAAGCACACCAATGGGCTTGCGAGGTCAGGGGGCAGTGAAAGTCAAAGGCAAGTCTGAAACGGTGCTCCTTTAGAGGATGAAAAGAGCCACAGTGGCTGGCTGTACATTTTTAATCTTGTTAGCACCTGTATGAGGTGACCTTTATTGTGACAGATGCTTTTAAGCTCAAGTCTTTTTGTGCTTTTCACTGTGCTAAGAGCAGAGCAACTTGAAAAGATCCGGGGCACAAGGTGCGGATGCTAAATTTAACACCCAAAGATTGTTTCTCCTTCAAGGTGGAGGGATTTTGACAGATGAATAGTTTTTTTCTTCTTTCTTTTTTTTAATATGAGAGATCTGCCGAACTTTTACAACAATGTAAAACTGACACAATGCTTATACAACACATACAATTATCTTACACCATGGTGCTGTTTAGAAAGTCTGTTAAGAAGTGAGCTGCCACTTTTTCTTCACTTGAATGGAACTTTATATGTGACTGTACTGTCAAGTTATATCTCATGTGCAGCACACAGGAAACTTGGTTTACAAAGAGAGGCTGACATACAGAAAAACTATTAAATAACACCTCACACATCAAAAAAAAAAAAAAAGCTGCTAGTTCAAACTACTTATTTAAAATGAGTTGAAACAACACAATTCTTATGTATAATTGTGTGTGTTTATATTCTTAAACTGTGTGAAATCAAAGTTTACAATGTTTAATTTGTTATTATTTAGGTAAAAATGAATCTGTCCTTTTGAATTTATTGAAAAAAATTTGTTTTCAATATCTTTGATCAAATTTGATCATGTTGCCTCTATGTTTGGAGTGGTGGATATTCTTGGTTGACAATAGTTTGACAGCTTCTGCCACAATATTCTTATCCTCTTGTTGGAGAAAAAGTAAATAAAAGGGTAAACCCAGTCCAGGAGACTCAAACAAGCAGATTTCTTTATTGAGACGTGTTGGTTAATCTGCAGTCAAACAGCATCATCAAGAAGTCTGCAAGACCCAACAGGAATGTCTTACAGGTCTGCAGTCTGCAAGTTTTATCACAAGTCTGTAGAGTCTTTCTAAAATAAGTCTAATTATTTGTTTTAGGAGGAGGGGAGTGGCTGGGTGGAGACATAGAAAACGGGCATGATTAGTTTTAGTTGAAGATCTTGTTTTAGGGTCTTGAATAGATTCTGAGGTTTCACCTGCCCTGACCAGCTTGAAAGTATCACCCAAAGACAAAGGAGGAGTCGTTGAGACCCTGCCCGTAGCACTTGCATCACTTTGGCTCAGCCAGTGCTCAGGAAGCAAGAGGTTTTGGTAACACCTTGCAAAAACAGTACATGAAGTATGATGTATTCATATTTAAACTAAACATTACTTTATTATAAACTAATGATGAGTTAATGCATGTGATAATCATGAGCTAACTTTAACTACAACATGAGTCACAAGAGTTGATGTGTAAATAACGGCTACCTTAATTACTTGTTAGTACATGATTGTTTGTTAATTAATGTAGTAATTACCACATTAGGTTATGCTTAATTTAACCATCAAGAACTCATGATTTGTTAATAGATAGTTATATTGTGACTTTATTTGGAGGGGCAAACCATCATTAATCCATTCAACTACTCATGAACTTCTCATACACATAACATAACAATATAAAAGTGTTCTGTCAATACCAACATCAACAGTTTAAACACAGGAGTTCATAAGTAGTTAAGGATAAGGTGATGTGCCCCTCCAAGTAAAGTCATCACATAAGTATATATTAACAGCTCCTGAGTTCATGTTGGTTACATTTAGCTTAAACGTAAATGTTAATTAATAAAACATGTACTGACAAGTAATTAAGGTAGTCGCTATTCACACATGAACTCATGTGATTCATGCTGTGGTTAAAGTTAGTTCATGATTAGCGCATCCATTAACTCATCATTAATTTATAATAAAGTAATGTTTAGTTTACATATTAATACATCATTATTCATGTACTGTTATTGTAAAGTGGTACCGAGGTTTTTAATGTTTCTCACATTTTAGCTAGAGTTTAGAATAAAGCGAGCTAATTAAAAAAAAATCAAAGAATATAACTTTTCAGTTTTTATATATATATATATATATATATATATATATATATATATATATATATATATATATATATATGAAACTAGATTATATAAATTTGTATTTACACACCCTCTTACCGTTAGTTTGCTATGATAGAATAATGCACAAAAAGAAAGCCCCACCCCAACTCAATATTCCATTCCTGCTGGAAGTCCATCAACATACTGAAATAAAAGTCTCAGTAAATCAAAAAAATACTTAACTTTATCATTTTAATTTTCCAATAAATTCTGCAAAAACAAGCAATAAATGTATCTAAAATAACAGCATTATGCTATAATAATCTTTGAAGAAAACAATAATATTATGGCCTTTTACATGACTTTAAACATTATGCTACTGTGCCAAAGTACAGAGCCGGCCCAAGGCATAAGCGAACTAAGCGGCTGCTTAGGGCCCCGTGGCCACCAGGGGGCCCCCAAGAGTGCACGAAATGAATGAGTGACTTTCATTTTATGTTTGTTTGTTGGGTTATGTATAAGGGGTGGGACAAAACATATGCCCATTTATCATGTTATTTCCGGCCGCGATACATATTCTGGCGCCACGTATCGATACTTATCTAAATTTACAAAAGATATGAATTAATTAATTAGTCTTTCACACTGACTGCAACAGATTACCGCTTTAAATACAGTACACTCAGCCACCACCAGGCGCTTCCCATAACAGCAGATCATCAGGGACACACTGGCGTCATGTAAACCGCTGACAGGTGAGCCATTGCAATGTTGGAAATCTCAGGCATACGGACATTCTTCTGTCCAAGCTGGACCAAGGTATTTGTGTTTCAGACATCCAGCTCCCCCGAATTTTCCGCTAGTTTCTTCCTCACAGATGCGCTTTCACTTCGCTATATCGCTCGCGCGTGCCCGCGGGCAGTGCTGTGACTTAAATGTGCTCAAACATTTTAATTTCCGCCAAAATATGTATTAGTTAAAGATATCAATAGGGGGTGAACATATAATTTAAAAGGCCTTGCGTTTATTTAACCCTTACAGATTTTGGCAATGTCTTGTAGATGGTATTTTGGCTAAAAATATTAGGGTAATTAAAAAATCTTTTTAAATAGTTGACTAAATAACTGATGTTCTCCACTGCTGAAAACTTCATACGCGATGAGAGGAGTCTGTTCTCACCACTCAGAGCATTCTGATCAGTTAAAGAAAAAATATTAATGCATAAAAAATATTACAAATATTTATTGCATTGGGCTTATTGTTTATTCAAAATAAACCAGAGCTAAGCATAAAAACTTTCCATGTTTTCATAAAATAAGTTCATCAAGTTGTTTAAAGTTTACAGAAAACTAGAAAGCAATAATTGACTATTTTGACAGTGTTTTCTTAAATGCATATTCCACAAAATTGAGATTCTGCTGCTATGATAGAGATGATTGTGATTTTCAATCACAAACTGCTCTTTGCACATCAGCATTGTTAAGTTGTTTGACAGCTGTGCGCTTGTTTTACATTGTTGCAATTTTAGAAACATGCTGTCATTAAAAGAAATGAATCAACCTTTTGATGCATTTTTTCCTTTTTGCATTTTTTTATGAATTTTTTCACATTTTTGATGCATTTTTTTCATGATATATTTGTGATTGGTTTTCTGTTGATTTATCGCAGAATCACTGATATCGTGACTGAAGCAACAGTGCACGGCACAGCAGCAAAACGCTTCATAAACTTGGTGATAAAAAATAAGCTTCTGATTTATACATTTGTTTCAAATTTGTTATTACACAGCCATTAACTATGGATGGTAAATACACTGCAAAAATTATTTTCTTTCTTCTTTTTTTGTCTAGTCCAAGTATCTAAAAAAAAAATTAACCAATAAACATTTTCTAGACAGATTTTTAGTCAAAATTATGTGCGTTTTTTTTTTTTTTCATAAAAAAAGCTCAATAATCTGCCAATTAGGGTAAATAAAAGAATATTGTTTTTGGTTTTAAATAAGATTATTTTACTTATCTCATTGGCAGATTAATTTGTTCACTTTACAGAAAAAAAATTCACTTAATTTATAATTATTTATGAAAACTGAATTTTTTTTCTAGATATTTAGTAATATGCTATATGCGAATATGTCTACAAAATGCTTCCTGATTTAATTTGAATTTGATGTAAATAGTTTTAAGCTATTTGAACTACAAAATGCATTTATGTTAACATTTATACATTTAAAAAATAATAATTTATTGTCACTATTTTTGACTGTTTGGCAGCGTTTTGTGACTGAATAATAATAATAATAATAATAATAATAATAAGTATGCTATTGGCTACTTCCAACTGTTTTTGTTTCTGTCAACATTAATTACAGCTTAGATTAATGTTTTGTGTCTAATTGTTTAGTTTTGTGGCAAGTAGTCATATAAAAAGTGGGATCAATAGGCAGTTGATCAATAGGTAGTTGTTTCTGCAGTATAATATTTGGAATTGTCTTTAAACATATTTTATGATTTAAGTAACACAACTACAGCAAATAAAATCGATAATGCATGTTTAAATTTACAGTGTGCGAATAATCAAGGATCAACGATAATTTGTCACATTGTTTGCACCAAGGGGGCCCCAACTAAAATCCTGCTTAGGGCCCCCTGAAGGCTTGGGCCGGCCCTGCCAAAGTACATTTTTAATACACAGTTATAATCAAGCTGCAGCTACTTTATGCATCTTGCAGAAATCTTATCTATTACTCTGTGTATTTAAACATGACTTGTAATTAAATGTGGGATTGAATATTTGAAGAAATTAAAGATTAATTTCTCTAAACTTTTTTTCCTACTCATAATATTGTTTAAAGTACCAAAAATGTGAATACAAATCACTTTGAATCTCCAATTCAGTAGATTCATTTACCTGCAATATGCACTGTAAAAAATAAAATGTTACTGCCTTAAATTGTTTAGTTGAATCAAATAAAATTTTTGAGTCATGTCAACACATTATTCAAACTGACTAAAAAATAAGTTAAACCTGATATAATAATAATAAATAAAAAATAGCTGAAACCTGGTTAACTTATTAAAATAAGTTACATAAAGTCCAAGAGAACAAAAATTCCAAACATTTGACATGACTTTTTTTTTCATATATTTTTTTTTACAGTGAATACAGTATATTACATTGCAATTCAAAAGCATAAATAAACTGAAAACACCCTTGAATAACGTGCTTTTAACAGATATTTCAAAGGTTGGGTCTGTTTTAGAGACCATGCATCAAAGTTACAGATCCACATCTTCATATCTGCATCATGTTTGACAGATAACACTTACTTAGATTAACTTTACCCGATGACTGGTTACCGCAGTGGCACTACCTCTCACACACAAACTCCCAAGCGTGCTGTGGAGAGTCATTTTACTGGGATCTCAGGGGAATTCTCGGCCACTTCCCTGAACACTGATGTATCCCCAGAGTGGAGCTATACTATATCACTGCAGACTTGTATTGAATTTGTGACTGCTTACAAATGTATCCCCTCACAGTAGATTAAACACTGAACATTAATAATGTGAACTCATGGCCAATAACACGTAACCCTTGTCTGACAGCTTCTAGAAATGTTGATTTTGTTTTGAGCCAGTGTTACTTGTAACATCACAGATAAACATGAAAAGGTTGAATTGAAGATGTCCAGCATTGTTAATGATGCCATAGAAAACTGCCTGGTTCCCTAGCCAGCATATCAAAATAAAGGATTTGTTGAACATACAGTATAAGGTTTTCAAAAGATTGTTATTTTCTGAACATCTGAACACAAGTAAAGGTTATGCCTAGCTGGGAGCATGTATTTTATATCACTGAAAGCTTTCAGAGAATACAGAATATTATTAATTTGGTATAATTTATTATTTATGATTTTTTGTTTTTTCCCCAAAAAGTGAATAACCCAAAAAATCAAGATTCTGAAAAACATGAAGAGATTTCTTTTTCTTTCAAACATCATATTTTTTTTTGTTTTCCCTCCGCCAAATGAATTATAGTTTGAATACGAATTTCTCTCTGATTGTTTCTTAGTATTGAAGTTAATCATATCTTCAACATAGCCTTATGCTGAAAACGTAGCCCTATATACATTTCTGAAGATCGCAAATTATGTAGCCAGAAGTACGTATGGCTGCATTTTGTCTTTAAAATTAATGCTAAGGGGCGGTGTGATGCCGTTCCTTTTTTCGTTTACCAGCTGACCCTTTACCTCCATGTGGACGGCTTTCCCGCTGTTAGCAGTTTGTCCAGTAGCTCGTTATGTACGTCGGCGGACTTGAGATGCAGAGAGGAGTTGACCACGACGACGGGGTTCGAGTTCTGTTTCAGAAAATGAGTAAGACAAAAACAAACCAAAAAAATAAACAAGTAAATAACAGGGTGAGAATGTGGTAAAATCTGAAAACATGGTAGAAATCAAGTGAGGGCTTTTATTTTTCTGGATTGCTTTTTAAAACTGTTGGTTTTCTTTAGGGAACTGGGTGGGCAGGTCAATCGGTGCCTTTGAAAACACTATCGGTTTGGGTTAGGTAAGGATCTGTCAGTCAGTCAGTCAACAGTGGCCTCTGTCTGATTTAAGTGAAAACAGCAGGTGCGAATGGCACTCGCGAGAGAAATTTGATCTCAAAAAGTGTACACAGCGGCCTCTGGTGGATTTGCAAAAGCAAAAATGGCAAAAAATTTAGCTCCTGGGACATATTTGGCACTTTGCACAAATGTATTTAGCAATACGTTTTCAGAATGAGCCTGGGTTGGTTATCTTATTGGCTGTTACTAAACTCTTTAAACTGCTTTCTTTTTTTATTTGTTTCTGGGGTATAAAACTTTCCAATTACATGGTCCTAAAATGTTTATTGTCAACACTTCATAAAAAACTGTATTTATTACTTAAATGAAGACAACATTTTCCATGTATTTTAAATTGTATCATCTGGCTTCACTCACATTATAACATTATAACTTATTTTAAAAAATCTGTTAATTAACAGTATCCTCCTTTTGTGATTTATCAATGTTTTCCGTTTAAATACGGTTGGAAATTGCATTATAGGATGTCGATCTCTTGATCGTAGATCGACTTTTGATGTTAAAAATTAAACTTACAGTTTAACAAAGTGACTTTTGTAGTGATCAGCGATAAAGCCAGGAACTTGTGGAAATTAACTTGTGGAAATTAATTTCCAAAATAAACAAATGCTGCATAGTTTACACTAAACTCTGACCCTTTTCTTAAGCTCATCATAAAGTGGCAATTGAGACAGTGATCATCTGCCTTTTGTTTATCTGAAAGACAAAGGTGTTAAGAGCCCAGAACTTGCAAAACAGCTTCTTGATCTAATCAACATTCTACATCATCTCAGACACAGAGAGACACATGGATCGAGAGATTTACATTTCACAAACACAAATGGAATATTTCACTTCATATACCTTTAGATTCAAATCATCATGTGTATATTTAATATGCACTGCTTGAAATACTCTATGAAACTTTGCTTATTAAGGTTTATATATGATTGCTTGGGTAAAGATCAACATTACATAGTGATGTTTAGACTCTATATATTGCAAAAATGCCTTGGGTAAATTAGACGTGGTTTGGAAAGTGAATTATGCATAGGAAAATATTTAAGACTTAAATATTATAACAGTTAACCGGTGGACTATGTCTATGCAAATGGAGGCCACATTATGGATGACACCTCACAGTGACCAACTCACAGGATTATCCAATCACAATGCTGGATTTGAAAGGTGACATCCTTTTAATCCCGCCTTCCAGAGAAAATATTAAAAACATTCTCTCAAACAAAAAGAAGTGTGGTTCTGTTCAGAGGAGCGGTTCAGTTCAGTGTGGTTCAGAAGAGAGCAAGTGTGGTTCGGTGCAGAGCAAGAGTGGTGCAAATGCGTGGTAGTAACTAAGAGTGGTATCGAGAGTGGTATCAGAACTTTTTCTGCGTGTTCCAGCAAGGATTTGGTAATTGGATTCATAGTGCTTTTTCCAAGGCGTCTGAAACCATAGCTTCAAGCCCAACACCTCCAAAAATCTGCGTGTCCCAGATTTCCAGAAACTCTACCTTCAAGGAAAAGACGTCGGCGAGTCCCCGACATCGAACCACCACCTCAAGAAATCTCCAATTTCTACGTGTTCCAGAATCTACAAATTTCTTCTTCTCAAAGCTCAAGAGAGCCAAGTCTGCTCGTTCCATGCTTCAAGAACTGCAAGAAGATCCAATTTCTTCCAACCACTGCATCAACGGTAGAAACGTAAATATTCCACTTTCAAACCCTCTAAATGAGACCTTGGCATAGTGTGTTTCAATATAAAGTATTCTAATTAATTAGATGTTTATAACTGATATTCATTAATAACAAAAACTTCCTCAAATCTTTGTTATTGTAGAATAATGTTTACCTTACTTTGACTTAATCACCTTCATAACTCGCCTATGCACTTCATTTATTGTACATTTAGTAATTGTAGTTACCTTTGTTTACTATTTTGTTAATAAATACACATTTATTACAATTGTGTCTTCCTTGTGTTGATAATACAGAAAAAGGCTCTACAAGTAAAACGATCTCATTATCATTCAGATTTGGCCAGCTAATAAACTCCTCATTTGTATAATTTAATTAACAATATTTTATCGTTAATTATTTTGACAGTGAAAAGCTGTCTGGTGCCCCGTTTAAAAGGAGTTATTTATCTGTTATTTCTACATTAATTGGTGCCCCCACGTGAGGCTCAAATATCAATATTTATATCAATACCAAGATATTGATTTTGATATTTGATAAATCCAATTATCACTACACTTTTATTAACATTTTAGTCATTTGAAATGATATAATGTATAAGGAATAATATAGAGAGAAATTAGTCTGTAAAATAATTTACTGCCAGTTTATAACAAGGTTTTTGTAGTGTAATATACGATCACAACCCAGACAATATATCACTTTAAACTATTAAAAATGTAATTAAAAGTCACTTTTTTAAGTTAAAAGTTGTTGGAATAAAGATCGAGGTCCTATTTTGAAATTCAAAACCATAAACAAACAGGGGAATCATAAAATATAAATTATGAAACATAAAATATAAAAAAACTACTAATTTGCAGATCTTTTCACGACGTTTATTCCTTGGTTTAACATTAAAAAAATCTAATTGTTGAATTATGGGACATTCATTTTCTTTCTTTTTTCTGTCTTTCTTTTTTATTATTAAAGCTAAATGTTTCTGAAAAATGTCATGGTGCGAAGTGCTTATGCATTTAAAACCTACACTAAGTGTATTTAAAATGCATTAGAGAGGAGTTTTAATAGTTTCTGGATGCAGCCTTTATGATGCAAGCTGAGATTGCATCTTTCACCAATGCAATGTCAGACACAATGCACTCAATGGAGCCAGTGACGTCACTGTGAGGGGTAGGGTTAGGTGAACCCATTAAAAAGCATTTGATGCAGCTCACATTGGGATTTTGGTCTTCTGTCAATCACAACACAAGGGCATACAGTGGTAACTAGCCTTACCCATTAATTAATTTGTCTTGCTTGTGTTCCTCCAATACAGTCTGTGAGATCTAACATTCTCTTTACCTTGAACGCTCACTAGAAAAAAAAATGCCTGTGGAAACATCTGTCCAAAATTATTATTTGTTGCTTCTTGCAAGTTTTGTGTGACTTTCAAAGTGAAATGTTTAATATTGTTTTACTGAAAAATGGTAAACAAATAAAAAAAAACAAACAAAAAATTATGTGAGGATATGAATGTGTAAACAAGACTCACACAGACTGGACTAATGAACCAACAGCAGGTTCTCAAACAAAGCCAGACAAGAGATTTAAGGGCTATGAATACACAAGACTTGTGTACAAAACCACTCACTTGTTCACTCATTCAGTAATCCCTATATAGTGTATGGCAGTTGAGTGTACTGTGTCAGCAAATAGGGAATGTGAATAGAATGTGAAAGAATTCAGACTGTGACTTTAATGTCACTGATGATTTTTCACATTACAACAAAAACTGAAAATTTGAGAACAAAATTCATTCATTCATTCATTTTCATTTTGTCTTAGTCCCTTTATTAATCTGGGGTCGCCACAGCGGAATGAACTGCCAACTTATCCAGCACATGTTTTTTTTTACGCAGCGGACGCCCTTCCAGCTGCAACCCATCTCTGGGAAACATCTATACACAGTCATTCACACTCATACACTACGGACAATTTAGCCTACCCAATTCACCTGTACAACATGTCTTTGGACTGTGGGGGAAGCCGGAGCACCCGGAGGAAACCCACACAAACGCAGGGAGAACATGCAAACACACAGAAACGGCATCTGACTCAGCCAAGGCTCAAACCAGCAACCTTCTTGTTGTGAGGTGACAGCACTACCTACTGCGCCACTGTGTCGCCCTGAGAACAAAATAAACAAAGCTATTATATTTGATTGGGAAATATGTAAATATAACAGTATATTAAAATAATAAACAAAATGAATTAATTTTAACAAAATAAGTGATATCCTACAGAAAGAACGTACACAATTGTTATTTGTTTTAATTAATGTCTTAAATTATTAATTCATTTCACATCCACTTCTTTTGGGAAATATCGCTTCAATTAAATACACTGGATGAACACTCAAAATAGACTAGATTCTAGGTAAAAACTAGCAAACAAATGTAGAAAATGAAGCTGTCTGGAAACCCCTAGTGCACCAATATAGTGAACAGTCAGTGGTTTTGGACACAACTAAAGACTAATGACAAACAAGATACAGCTGAGAGTAATCAAGACAAAGAACCAATGGGAAGACAGAACAGAGAATCACCCGACAGGATAAACTAATGAAGACGCACGATAGGGGCCACATAACCAAGGGTCTGTACCATAATATGGCTGAACAAACGCAGGATTAAAGTATTAGTTTTGGGATGACAAAACCAAACCAATCAATCAGGCTTTCTATGGTACCATGACAATGATGTGTGTATGTATATATATATATATATATATATATATATATATATATATATATATATATATATATATATATATATATATGTATATATATATCTATATATATCTATATATATATATATATATATATATATATATATATATATATATATATATATATAGATATATATAGATATATATATACATATATATATATATATATATATATATATATATATATATATATATATATATATATATATATATATATATATATATATACACATTTAAAATAAAGTTATTATTATTATTATTATTATTATTAAGGTGGTTTACATTTACATTTAGTCATTTAGCAGACGCTTTTATCCAAAGCGACTTACAAATGAGGACAAGGAAGCAATTTACACAACTATAAGAGCAGCAGTGAACAAGTGCTGTAGACAAGTTTCAGGTGTGTAAAGTCTAAGAAGCAAAGCATTAGTAAAAATATTATTATTTTTTTTTTTTTTTTTTTTTTGTGAGAGAGAGAGAGAGAGAGCACAGTTAGTGGTATAGCCAGAGAGGCAGTTAAGATTAGGAGGGAAAGTGGAGACTAAAGACTAGTGGTAATCTAGGACTGTTTTGCTGTTTCATGAGCTGGTACCAAATGCAACCAATATATCCTAAAGGAGAATGTCTGGCCATTGATTAGTGACCTCAAACTGAAGTAAATTTGGTTCTGCATTAGAATAATGATACACAAGCGAGTTCACTTCTGAATAGCTGTAGAAAAACAAAATGAACTCTTTGGAGTGGCCTAGTCAAAGTCCTGATCTGAATCCAATTGAGATTCTGTAGCATGACCTTGAAATGGGGTTCATGTTCGACAACCATCCAATGTGGCTGAATTACAACAATTCTGCAAAGATGATTGAGCCAAAATTCCCTCACAGCACTGTAACAGACTAAACGCAACTTTTTAAAAAACGATTGATTGCAGTTGTTGCTGCTAAGAGTGACCTAGCCAGTTTTAAGGTACATATTTTCATATTATTTTCCTTAAAATGTATCAAAGTAGCAAGTGTAGATACTATCTTAAATGACTTTATGTTGTAATATAATACTGTTTTGCAATAATTTTAATATCTTAATAAATAGTAATAGAGAAATTCTAAAACAATAAATGGACCACCGTGTTTTATACAACAAAGTTCCAATTCACTCGTATGGTCCTCTGGGTGTGAATCCAGTGATAATGGGAATACATGTAAAAAAATAATGATAATTCTTCATCATTTATTTAAAACACTTCTATCTAACAAAGTAGCACGAAGACTGCAAATCTGCAACAACAGAACTACATCACCTTTATTTAACGAGAGACAGTGAAACAACAAGCTTTGATTTAAGCTGAACATGGCGGTTTTAGAGAGTTTGTTTTTGGATGTGTATGATTGATGATTGCAGTTTACAAGAGATGTTGATTAATAAGCTGATTAGAATGGACTGACGCCAAAAGCTCCTCTCTGAGGGTAATGAATCTCATGTTGAGCTCAAAAATGGTATAAACATTTGCTGCTGTTATGCATTTTCATGCTTCCATAGAAGCACGTTCTGCCTCTAGATTCATAATAATTATTGAAAGTATTAAAAGCAGGAATAATTGCCACTTTAATGAATGTTGGTGTTTCTATGAAGAGGTTTAGTGCTTATACAGTGGTGTCCAAAATTAGTTTAGCTTGCCTTGATACACCTCTTTGTAGTTTGTTTGTACTATGCCCAATAATAACTATGAAAGCTAGCTTGTGTGTGCTTAAATATGGTGGGCACTAAACTATTCAGAACAGTGGCCCTCAAGGAGCAGGACTGCACATCCGTGAGTTAGCCCTTTGCTGGTGCAGTATGGTGTTGTAGCTACACATTTAAATAACAAGGACTAGACTTTTGAATCTATTTTTCTAAGTTATGACTTTGAGCATTAGAGTGCAGACACATAATAGCAATCTCTGACTAAGCATTTGTTAGAATTGTGGGTGTGGAGAAAGTTTGGTCAGTTTGAAATCAATAATGAATGTAGTAAAACAAACATTTTTCAAAGCATAACTGGACTTGCATGTCTGAATTTCTCATTGATCACCAGATGAATATATCAGTGCCTACTGTATATATTTTTTGTGTTGTCACTAAAAAGTTGAAAATATTCTACATATTTTTTCTCTCTATTTTACCACAACTTTGTTTACTTCTCTGCATTGGGGCTGTTTTGCTGCTTCATGAGCCGGAGGTTTTGCAGTGATAAATGATACAAATTGGAGCCAATATATCATGAAGGACAATGACTGGCCATCAGTTAGTGACCTCAAACTAAAGCAAATTTGGGTTCTGCAGTAGAAAAGTGATCTAAAGCATATCAGCAAGTCCACTTCTGAATTGCTTAAGAAAAACCAAATAAAGTCTTTGGAGTGGCCTAGCCAAAGTCCTGAGCTGAATCCAAATGAGATTCTGTAGCATGACCATGGCAATGAGCATGACCTTGAAACTAAGCATTTGTTAGAATTGTGGGTGTGGAGAAAGTTTGGTCAGTTTGAAGTCAATAATGAATGTAGTAAAACTCTTTATTTTGATGGTCCGTTTGTTGAATTTAAGTTACATTGCATCTACATGCCAACTAATTCTCATTAGATTATAAGTAGACTGTTAGGATGGGGTTAGGGTTAGTGTAAGTTGACATGTACTTGCAAAGTTTCTTATAGTCAGTTAAATGTCTGTTGAAGGAGCAGTATCAACAGATATTAAGCAGACTAATAATACTCAAATGAACCATCAAAATAAAGTGTTAACAAACTAACATTTTTCAAAGCATAACTGGACATGTCTGAAATTCTCATTGATCACCAGATGAATTTATCAGTGCCTACTGCATATATATTATTTGTGTTGTTGTCACTAAAAAGTTGAAAATATTATACATATTTTTATTTTACCTCAACATTGTTTACTTCTTTGCAATGAATAGTTTTCTGTTTGCAGTATTTTGACAAAGAAAAAAATGTATGCAACTTTCAATTTGCTAGTGTATATTGTTATTCTTTAGGTGAAAATGTATCTGTGCAATTTAATCCACAGAACAAAAATCTTCAATTGAAGTCTGACCATTTGCTTCCACCTTTGGTGTGGTGGTCTTTCCCTGTTGATGTCAGTTTGATAATTTGAGCCACAATATTCTTATCCCCTCTTACCGTTTGTTTGCTATGAGGGAATGATGCTCAAAAAGCCCAAACCAATGTTCAGTTTCAGTTGGAATCAAAGTTTAAGAAAGATTTGCATAATGTGGACATTTAATTTTGTCATTCCTGAGGTAAAATTCAATTTATTTATTTACAGAAGTTTATTTATGACCATTTTCATTTAGTTTAGTAAAATATCAGCTCCTACCAACAAATTTACTCTGAAAAAATGTAGGGTTATACACAATTCATTTTTGTTGTCCCAACACAAATCAAAGCCAGGCTCATTCTGAAAACGTAGCCCAATATACATTTCTGGAGAGTGCCAAATATGTCCCAGGAGCTACTTTTTAGTAGTTTTTGTTTTCACGAATCCACCAGGAGCTGGTGTGAATGCTTTTTGAGATCTCAAATTTATCTCATTAGTGCCTGCTCTTCTTGCGTAAATCCACCAGAGGGCGCTGTCGACTGACTGATTGACTTACTGACAGACTGACTGACTGACTGACTGACCAACCAACCGATCCACTCACACCCTTTCCTAAACCCAACTGATAGTGTTTTGAAAAGCACCGATTGACCAGCGCGCAGACACTTCCCCAAACCCAGAATGAATTTTCAGAATGAGCCTGTTTATAATTGTCGTTTCAGCTCATTTTAAATAAGCAGTGTGAACAGGCAGCAAAAAAAAAAAAAAAAAAAGATTGTAAGGTAGGGCATTTTTTAGTAATAGCACTAGTTTAGAATGCCTCTGAATGTTGATGTAGAATGCAACAAGCTTGGAGAAAAATTACTTGAAAACGGAAAATCTTGTCAATTTTCAGAACAAACACAACATAATTATAATCTAACTAATTGCAGAGTAGTTTTAAACTAATGCAGACTATTAAGCACATTGTTATCACCTTGGTCTGGTACAAGGTTTTCAATGGTTTTGGATTCAGTGAACGAAAGTACAGATTTCTCATCTGTTTTTTTTCATTAAAACTTTATATTTAATTCATTGTGTTATTTGTTGTTACTTTGCAATTATTTATAACATTTACAAGCAGTTTTTAAAAGTACGGAAGACACAGACTACATACAGTATCAGCCAGCTCCACATAGTTACATGACTGAACCTCATGTTATTTGTGGTCAGCATGTCGGTGATTTTGCTGAATACAGTCTAGCACCTAGAGCAGGTGTTCACCTAGAGTAGGTGCAGTGCAATTCTTTTATATAGTACATCTATCTTGGCAAGTCAGTTTTTGGCTATTTCTTCTCTGTTTCAGAAAACAATAGCATCCAGGCTCTGCTATGAAGAGCTGAGCTCAATTAATTTGTTGCTGAATTGGTAGTGTAGGATATTGCTTTCAGGTCTACCCTATGGCAACAGCTGAGGGACTTGACAGAAAACATGGGGGTGTTCAACAAGATATAATACACGTATAGGCATCCCTTTCTTTTATAACACAAATAGACAAACTGCACACAGGCAGACTGAATATTTTTGTAATCAACATCTGCAGTTGTTCTGCATCCAGAGAATTTCAGATAGGCTTCGAGTAACTAACGCAGCGATGTTTGTTTATTTTTTATTTGTTTAGTTTTTGTATGTTTGTTTGAACGTTATAATCCAAATCTGTATTCATTATTTTGTTAATTAAATTAAGACATTAAATACATTATTAAGTTTTCAATAAAAACTTAAGTAAAAAAGGTAAATTAAACAAAATACACTTTGCACTTTAAGATGCAGGTCAAGCATTTAATAATTTGAACCAAAATTCAGAGTAATGTTTTCTTTTACTCATAGAGATCATTATTAGGATACTGCTCCATCATAAGTATCACAGTTTAATAGCTCCCAATTCAGGGACACAATCACTGACTATAAAACACCTTATTATAATAATATATACAGAAATAGAAGATCACAAGAAAAGAGGTAAGTTTACGAGATACTGACCAGTTTGGTGAGTGTAGTCCTTCGAGTGTAAAGAGGTCAGACGTGCACACACACACATATATATATATATATATATATATATGCAATATATTCAAGACTGAACATGACTAGTGTCCAGACCCCAAAACAAGAATTCCAAAACCCCCAAAACAAGAATAAAAAAGACCAAAGTGGTAGATGCCTTACAACAGATTTGTACATATTGGTACCTTAAATTTATATTTAAGCACCTTTGATGCGATCCAAGACCTGTGATAAAATGATGCCAAGGTATCCATATTCCTGGACCAGGCCATATCCTGAGCTGATGCTGTGGCAGTCATGGAGGAGCAGAGAGCTTGAGATTGATTCCTGAAAGACCCCAGTGACAGATGAGTCTTTGTGTTGATCCCGTGGGCCAGCCTGATCACCCGCCATTGACCTACTCACACTTGCAGTTCTCCATGATTGATGTCCAACGTTCTCCAGCCTCCGGAGCCTAGACTGCAGCTCTGCACAAGAAGTTTGGCCAGAGGAGAGATGGTCTGCCCAACTTAGCCTGTTTTCTATCTAGTTTTTATGTTTTTCCTTCACTGTCATCAATTGGTAAAGTTTGTTCCTCGTCATTGTTACCGCTGGCTTGCTTGGTTGGGACTTGTGGAGCTGTGCATCGATGGATTTGCTCTTCAGTGTTTGGACTTTCAGCAGTGAACATTAAACCACACTGAACTGAACTAAACTGAACTTCAAGTCTGAAAACTAGACTGACACAGTTTCAGTTTACTTGAACTTCTATGTTAAGCTGCTTAGACACAATCCACATTGTAAAAGCGCTATAGAAATAAAAATAAATTGAATTGAATTGAAGCACCTAAAGAATCTCTGTTGGTTCATTAAAAGCACAAATTACCTAAAACAGGGTGAACTTGTAGGTTTCAAACAAGACTGAAGAACTCAATTAGTTTGATCGGGTGTGATCAGAGTTGGAACTAAACTGCAAAGCTCCCTCCATGAACTGAGTTTGCGCATGGGACCCAAAAGGTCCATATTGTAGAGTTATAACACTTGAACTCAGACTTGAGCCTAGACAAAAGTGCAATTATGTGCACTTGAACTTTTGCATTTTAGACGCACAAATTTTGCTGAGTACAGTTGAGGCCATGTAATATGTAACATGAAAATTTAAATAAACAATATTTGCTGCCTTCTCTTTTTTTTCTGACAGGCTGCAGTATAGGCTTATAGGTGAAAATAAATCCCAGAATTTAGCACCACACATCTGCACTGCACAAAGTCAGCACACCATGTCAATGAAGTCAGCAATATAGTCGGCAATATTTTGTTTTGCTTATGGAAATCCCAATGAATTTATGTGTAAGACAGCCAGTAGAAAGAAGCACTCTGCAGACTGTAAATTTAACAAAACAACGATTATCAAAGTGTCTGGCACAACTTTGACCATCATGTTTAAAAAAGCATAAAAAATGCCTGTTAGGAATAAATGGACTGCTCATTTTTTTTATTATTATTTACATGGATTTCTAAATAATATTTATTCGAGCTGTACTTACTGGAAAATAATGAGCTGAGCTCTGAGGCTCAATGGCACACTCATTACGACATGTCGCCACCTACTGGCACTTTTCATATTCATGGTATAATTTTTAACAATCACTGTGCTACAACTTTAATTAAACAATAGGTAATTTTGAATGGCTTATAAATTAGACACAGTAGTGCTTTTAAACAAAGTGGACTGTTTTACTTTATTAAGTAACCACACACTCACAAAAATATCTATGGCCACACAATCAGCTTTTGCTTGGTCCATGTGCCACAGTAGTTTACTGTACATGATTGGACCAAGTCTGGCTTCCAGACAAGGGCCAAACATGGACCATATCTGGGCCAAGTCTCAGCCAAGTTAAAATCCCATAACTGAGCCTGAACTAAGCCAGATATGTGTCACCAGGGCTTGACATTTACACCCGCCAACCTGCCAAATGATGTCACCTGTGGCGGGTTAGACAGCCACCGCCACTAGCCACTTTGGCTGGTTGAAAATAATTTTTGAATTGTAGTTTTCTTAAAAGCAGGGTTCGACAATAAAGATGTCCCAATATGCACGCAAATGCGGTCTTAGAATCGAGAAGGAGCAAGACTGACAAAACTAATTGTGTTTGCGCGAGCATAGGAAAGCAGGTGAATACCAAATGAGAGGATCATCACTCGAGTGCACAGGTGATGTGATTTGCGCGACTGTTTAAAATGTGTGCGCGCTCCCGTTTCCTTGCGTGAAACAACTGTGCCTAGAAACACAACTGCTGATTGGTTTTTTTTTAAATAAACTAGACAAAAAGTTATGCTCTTGCACCCAGAGTTTGGCTGCTTTCAAAAGCTCCAGATTTGTCTTTTGGTAAGCAGCACCGATTGCTTTCAATTGCTTTCGCTTTAACCATTCTTTGAACGGGCCTAGCATTAACCTTGTGTGTGATCATCCTTTCATTATCACAGACGGAATGTTTTTCACCTGCTTTCTTTTGCTTACAGGCATTTTTGGTAATATGGTTTATCATTTTTTACAATAACATTGCTTTAATAGGAGATTAACTGCCCATTTATATGGACACATTCACTACTTTTTGTAATTTCAGCCCTAGCCCTCATTGACTTTATAATATGAGGGAAAAACAGTTATAGTACTGACCACATATTTAGAAAAAAATTGCAATCATCACAACATGTGGTTAAGTAAATTAGCAACACTTTACAACCTTCACTTAATATAATTAGCAATTATGACAGTGACTTCCGCATTTAAATTCACAAAATTTAATGAGTTAAAATTGCAGTAGTGTTTGAAAAGTTGAACCCATCATATAATTTGTGATGCTGTTTGGCTTTTCTTGATCTCTGAAGAACAACTTGCCGTTCATTACAACGGTACAATTAACATCCATTCAGCAAATGTGTAAAAGGCTTTTGGTGAATCATAATGAAGAAGCATGGATGCTCTATAACTCAGTAATTCAGTCAGTTCATAGCTTAGAAAGGAATGTCACAGTGACTGAATAACACAGAATCACATAAATTATGAAATAACTACAGTGAATGCATCTTATGACCGTTTTACCCAGTTTCTGACAGACTAACTTGAAAGTATTCAAAGCAGGAGGGATACGAGGCTGCCATACAATTCCTTTTATTCATCCACTTTGTCTTTAACTCTGTATTTTTATTCAAGGGGAAGGAGCTGTTCTTGCTGCGTGAAATATATTCAAACATAAAATATTCCTATTGGTTATATACTGATACAGTATCAATGTATGAACATCTTATATAAGAAAATACAAGACTTTTTTTTTTGCATGTACTACTTTATAGACGTCTGAGACATTTGATCTTGAAATATTGGCTCAAACAGTACCAAAAAAAAAAAAAAAAACTGAAGTACTCCTGTTTATTTACTGATGTTGTTAAATTAAGGTATTGGAACTTCCACCCATCTCTCCATCCATACATACATCCATACTTTTATTTAGAGATTTTAAAAGATTTTAAAATTATTCATATACCACTTTAAGCAATTTAGTTTAGCTCACAATTCATAGTAATAACTACTGGCTTATTACCTTTCTATTAATATGATATTAACTGTTCAATAGTAGTTATAAAGTGTTCTGTTCTATGTTCTGAGTCCCTAATCATACCCAAAACATAAACCCAACTTCTACTTATTAATAAACAGCGAATTAGTAGTTTATCTAAGCTAGTAGTGTTAGTTGATGGTTTGTTAATTCCACGAATTGTGACCTTAACTAAAGTGTTACATAATATTGTATCGCATTGCATTTTATATATATATATATATATATATATATATATATATATATATATATATATATATATATATATATATATATATATATATATATGTGTGTGTGTGTGTGTGTGTGTGTGTGTGTGTGTGTTTGTGTATCACTAACATTGTTAGCAGACTGATTGTGAGAATGCGAAAGTTGCTTTAAGTGAATTTTTTCACAGTCCACAGACCTAAAAGTGCCCATACTTGAAAAAAAAACACCCACCTATGAATACTAATGAGATCGTGTTGACTTCTAAGATGTGTGGGCTCATTTGTCATTAGGTCACTTTCAGAGACTGGCGTCAGGTCATATATGTAGCGTTCTTCAGAAACTTTAGAACGTTTAAATTTTTTTGGGCCGGGTGGGCGAGGGTATAATGTGACATTGGACAAAAGGGAATAGTCTTCATCTTCTTCTCACTATGAAAGAGCGCTGAATTGGCAGGGGGAGTGAGAAATGAAAGAGAAGTCGAGAAAGAGCTGTCTCCCTCAACACGCCATTGCTGCCGTGAGGATCAGAGGAGACAGAGTGACACGGGAAGGAATCCGCCACAGACGGGACGATTCCCTGCGGTCTTGTCAACAGCAGGATTAGACCTTCACTATGCCTGCCGTCTCATGAAGCTTCTGAGGGGAAAAAAGAGGTAAATCGCATGAGGGATGCTTTTTCAGTTTTGTTTGATTCTAAATAGGGCCCTTGACTCAACTGTGGCCCCGTACAGAAGCCACATAAACATATTTATCTTGTCATCTGTAAGTGGCTGTCATCCACATATAATTTTTTGTCTTTCTTTCTTTGCCTTCAGAATACATGCTTTCAGCTTCTTACAATTTTGGGCCTACAGTACTTTGTCAATATTTATTGTATCAGAGCAGAAATAAAATTTTTTATCACATGATTTAATATTTGTCAGGATAAGCTACTTGGAAATCTTGCCACAAGGAAAAAACAGAGCATGACCTAAGACTCACAGACAACTTAAAACAATATATAGGCAACGTCAACTGTCTTTGTTGGGTGCTGACATGCTGTATTTTCGAATATGTATTTAATGATAAGTATTTAAAATAGGCACTGTCCTTACAAAGTCTAAACAACTACATTCTCGCCTAAAAAACCCTCAAAAGTACATTATGTTGTCCAACAGCAGCAATATTTGTCAAACTGTATTGTCTTCTGCTTGTCGCTGTATGTGGGCAGAGTAGTACACAAGGGTGAAGGGTGAAAAGGCTATATAAGTGCTGTTTTTTTGCAGAATATCACACGGCTAACAGCCAATCAAGAAGACAAGAGTCAAGAACCACAAGAATCACAATGAACTGTTGTATAAATATATACATACATATATGTATCACACCCTCAGCTCGTTTCGCTGCTCCAATCACTGCTCTCCCTCACTAACCTCTCACCAATCCCGCCATCCATCACCTGCACCTGTTCCCTTAATCAATGGTCACTATAAGTACCTACCTCATTCTCCAATTCATCGGCCGGTATCAAAGTCTGATGGTTCGCTTCTTCTTCGCTCCTTCTTCTGCTCCTCTTCTTTCATAGATATCTCCTTTGTGCCTTCGGATCCCGAAGCAACTGAATAAGGGAAGTGATTAATTATTATAATGTTTACCAGAAGATCTACCATTTACATGATGAACTATGTGTGTGATTACTCACCTTCTGATGTTCCCAAGAACGAACTGTGTGTGAGATCGCTAACATCAGATGTTTACCTTGTGAGCTGTTAATGAGATCGCTACAGCCATAACACCACTCTCCTGCTTCCTCACTTTGATTCAGTGACTTTGTTTTGAATAAAAGATAACAATCCTTGTCTTACTTGTCTACCAGCATGACAATATGCTTCAGCCATTTATTCACATCTACAGCTGACAGTCTATTGCAATATTATAGTAATGACAAAACAGAGCATATTGCTTTCAGATTATAAAGCTAAATGACATTGTTTCTTTATGTAGAGATATTTCATACTCTAAGAATGCATCCTTTCTTCACCCTGCTGATACTTTCTGTGGCAAAATTAGTTTTTCATTTAGCAAAAAGAATAACAATAAGAATATACGGCTACTATTCCAAAACGAACTGGTTAGCAAACCATATGTTATTTTCTATTGGTCTAAGTTTACACAAAATATTGATTGAAGGAAAGTTTGGGTATTCTCTAATAAATATCTAATTAAAATCAAAGAAATTTCATTTAAGATACTTCACAAATTTTACCCTGTTAAGCATGTTTTAACTAGATTTGTTGAAGACATGGATATCAATTGTTCATTCTGTTCATCATACCAAATAACAGTACCTCATATTTTCTGGCATTGTCCGTATAAAAACGGTTGTGCTGGAAGTTATGTAAATATATAAATTATAAAGTGCTGTCAATTTTTCTTTTACTGTATGAATAAGTTATTTTTGCTTTTTTAACCTATGATAAGAAGTTGGAAAATGAAGCTTATGTTATCAATCTTCTGATTATACTTACCAAGTTTCATATCCATCGATGTAAATTTAACCATCAGAAACCTCTGTTTTTAGTGGTACTTAAAAAACTAAATATTTATATAAATACAATTAAGGAGAGTACAAACAAAAACGCTGTTAAAACTGTATATTTGTTTGACACTTTTAAGTTATTGGGAGTTAGCAAGGCCTAGCATTATTTATTTTTAAAAAAAATATTTTATTTTGTTTTACCTATTGAGTTTTTTTATCTCTATATAATTTTTTTTAGATATACTTTCCATTTTTTGTATAGCTCTGGCATTGTTTTGTATGTATCGATCTTGCATTATTAATAAAAATAAAATAAAGTTCTCCTATATATACAGTTAAAGTCAGAATTATTAGTCCCCATTTTATTTTTTTATTTTTTAAATATTTCCCAAATAATATTTAACAGAGCAAGAAAATTTTCATAATATTTTCATAAAATTTTCTGATAATATTTTTTCTTCTGGAGAAAGTCTTATTTGTTTTATTTCGGCTAGAATAAAAGCAGTTTTAAATTTTTTTAAAAAACATTTTAAGGTCAAAATTATTAGCCCCCTTAGGTTTTTTTTTTTTTTTTGATAGTCTACAGAACAAACAATCTTTATACAATTACTTGCCTAATTTCCCTAACCTGCCTAGTTAACTTAATTAACCTAGCCTTTAAATGTCACTTTAAGCTGTATAGAAGTGTCTTGAAAAATATATAGTAACATATTATTTACTGTCATCAAGGCAAAGATAAAATAAATCTTTATTAGAAATGAGTTATTAAAACTATTATGTTTATAAATGTGTTAAAAAAAATCTTCTCTCCGTTAAACAGAAATTGGGGAAAAAAATAAACAAGGGGAGGGGGGTAATAATTCATTGGGGCTAATAATTCTGACTTCAACTGTATATATATATATGCTGAATCTCTGTATTCAGTAACATTAACCTAATAAAAGCCAAAACAATATAAAAAGCAAACACTAGATTGCTATATTATAAATACACCAATAAAAAAGAGAGAAAAGAGAGAAAAGAGAAAAAGACCGACTTAAAGAGCAATTTACTTGCTGTGTAATAATTTATTTGCTGTAGTTTGAAATATTACTAAGGAAAATGTTTGCTGCCTTAAAGTATGCATGAACCTGAAATGGTTGATGTACTTCCAACTGAAATGTAATATTGAGCAGGGGTGTGGCTTTCTTTTTGCAGATCATTACCTCGTTGAAAACCTAAGGTAAGAACAGGACATTGTGAATGGTTAAATGAATGAATGGTTAAAGGACTTCCAGTCCAAATGCAGAAGCAAATGGTGAGGCTGCGATCGAAGATTACCAAAACAAGCTTTTTTTCGGTAAACTGCCTTGCACTAATTTATTGTTCACCTAAAGAATAACAAGGTGCACTAGTAAAATAGACATTGTACATTTTAACTTCACACAAATTTAAGACTGATGGACTGATTATGATTGTTGACATCTCATGTTGGAACAATGTAACGTCAATGAGAGGTTGAATAGTTGCCATTGTGTTGGAAGTCTCTAAAATCTCTAAAATCATTCATTCATTCATTCATTCATTCATTTTCCTTTGGCTTAGTTCCTTAGGTCGCTACAGCAGAATGAGTCACTAACTATTCCGGCATATGGTTTACACAGCGGATGCCCTTTCATCCGCAACCCAGTACTGGGAAACTCTCATACACTAACTCATTCACATACACACTCATACACTACAGCCAATTTTGTTTATCTAAATTCACTTCTACTGCATGTCTTTGGACTATAGGGGAAACCAGATCACACAAACACTGGGAGAACATGCAAACTCCACACTGAAATGTCAACTGGCCCAGACAGGACTCGAACCAGCAACGTTCTTGCTGTGAGGCAACAGTGCTAACCTTATAAATAAACTGCAATCTAAACAACTATATTCTCATCTAAAAGTTTCAAAAGTACACAGTGTGCTCCAACAGCCACAGTATTTTTCAAACTATAGTGATTTGTGTCCTCTTTATATACCATTTTCCCCCTCTCTCTCTTTGTGGTGCTGTCAAGAAGAGCCGGATCCAACAAAGCACGATCATCATAAATTTTTTACCCCAAATGTGGGTAATTTCAGTATTCTTGCATAATGGGTCTAGTTGTTGCAACAGACTAAAAGCCAAGACAGACTGGAGTAATGTTAAAAGGAAGTATCATGTAACCAGCGACGACAGGTTTGACGTCAACGATACCAGACAGCATTGTTTTTCAAGTGTGTCACAACCAATTGAAAAGAGTAAAGTTTGAATATTTAAAACTTGAAATGAGACTTGAAGGCTGTGGTGGAGCGGAATAACATTTACAGTGAAATAACCCACACAAAAAATAAAACAGTGTCATGCCATTGTCCAAATCTGAATATGAAAGTAAGTAGATAAGTAAGATAATGTATTTTTTATTTATTATATTCTTTATCCTGCTGTCTTGCATGAAATTGCAGTTTATAATGACATTGAAACCACGTATATGTTCAGTCTCCAAACAGAATTTCAAGGATTATAAATGTCTGCATTTTGTATGAATTTTATATTTCTGTTTAACACCACTTTCTCATCAGGTTGAGATTTATTTTACTTTTTCCCAACAATTTTCTATTGAATAGACCATGAACAATGGAGATTCAGAAGCGCTGCTTGCATTTTTATGGTGTTTTTGTGCTTTTTTTGTGGAAATGAACAACAAAATTAACATTCAACGTTCTTTTCTGATTCTCAAATCTTTTCTTCTTCTTCTTCTTCTTAATGATAATAATAATAATTTGTTGTATATGTACATTAAGTACACACACACACACACACACACACACACACACACACACACACATTTTCAGCATTTTTTTACATTCATTATTCATATTTTTCATTGTGAAGCAGGCTCGTATACTGTATCCCCAGCTTTTTTTTTCCCCCACAGGGGCTCACATTTGATGTCGCAATAGCATACGGCTCTGATCAAACTAGTTAGAAAACATCTGCACACTCTCACCCATAAGGCACAACATGCTAATTGCAATTTCAGGCCTTATGTTCATTTTCCTAATACCACTAATCAATATTTTTTTTCTTAAAACAGCAGATGTTGCTGGTAGTCTTTAAGCTTTTTTTTCTGTTTGGGTCAATGCATTGAGAGTAATATAACAAAATTAACTGATTGAATGAATGAATGAACAAAGAAATGAACAAATCAACAAGTGGTTTACCTTTTATTCATTTTTTTCATTATCATTTCTGAATTTTGCTGTTAAACACATACATTTGAAGGAACATACATCCAAATCTTTATCTATCTATCTATCTATCTATCTATCTATCTATCTATCTATCTATCTATCTATCTATCTATCTATCTATCTATCTATCTATCTATCTATCTATCTATCTATCTATCTATCCAAAACACAGTTTAACTCTTAAATAGTTTCAGAAAAAGAAAATCAAGAATCACCCAGCCAATCACCTGACTTGAATCCAATAGAAAATAGAAAATAAAAATCAGTTTTACAAGAATACAAACCTCAAATATTCCAATTAAAATTGGATAGTGCATACTGGTTAATGGATTTGTAATGTATATATTTTGTGACTGAACTATAAAGATGTATAGGGCTAAAAAGACATACAGAGTCAAATGTATGCTTCTAAATGTGTCTACTCTACAGGTTTCCTAGGATTTCTTAAATGTCACTGTGTGTTATTGTGTCAACACAAACTGAAGCCCAGCAGATATGTCTAGTCAAATTGGAAAAGCCCACAACTCAGATGAGAGATTTTGGTTGCGGGGCTGCTTATCACTGGAGTTGTGCAAGGCCACTGACTGCATCATGACACACAGCCTAATCCCATACTTTCAGACTTTGTCATTTCAATTGCCCTTCTCTGATAACAGCAGCCATGCGTGGGCATCACTCATGCCAGTATTACTGGAGAAGTATCATATGTGTGTGTTCATGAAATATAGAGCATTAAGTAAGCTTAATGGATAGCATTATTTTGATTCATCCACAAGTTTTAATTCATAAACCTGCAATGGAGCATGTGTACAAATTAAAACATTTAAAAACATCCATTACAGTGTCTACTGTAGCATAATGCAATACCAATTGTGCCTCAGACATTTTGAAAAGTGATGCAAAATCATTTCGATGACCCTGTGGTGACTCAATACATTGGAATAATATAATTTGTTTCAGTTCTGTTGATCATTCATTGTTTATGTTAAAAGGTTATGTTCTGTTTGTTTATTTCTCTTGTCTTTTGTAAATTGAATTGTTTTATACCACATTTGGATCCACATTTTAACGTTCTTTACCAATCGTGACAGTAGCACTTGTCTCACTAATTAATTTTCCTAAGAAGTTTACTCTTAACCTTAATTGGTTATCTGAATCTTTAAATATGAAGTATGGTGTCATGATTGTGTGCTTGAGGACATTTTGCATGTCTTTTCTACAAATATTCTATTTATACAGTATATTTTTTACCTTTTTTATTTTTCTTTATTTATTCCATTCATTGTTTGGTTACTTATTATGTTCACCTGTTCCTTGTTTAGTTCTTTGTAATGCAGTGCATATACAGTACTGTATGTCGAGTGTTTTATTCAGTGTCTTGGTGGTTATTATCCTTTTAGGAGTGTGTTAGGGTTGTATCACTTCAACTACTCATTCAACTATTTAGCACCATTTATTTAACAGATGATTTTGTTTGGAAATAAAAATCGAGTTGACGTCAGACCAACATCCAACCTAAAATCCAACCTAAAATCAACCAACTATCAATGTTACACATTGATGTTGTGTGGACGTTACCACTATACCACTATCTATCAGACGTTGGATTTTAGTATTTTACAACACAACCTAAAATCAACTAATTATCAACGTAATTTGACATCATTATTGGACGTCAAAATATTGTTGTCCTTAGATGCTGGCTAGACATTGAATTTTGGTCACCTGATGTCATGACCTATTACATATTAACGTCTTATGATGTATGCCTGCTGGATGTGTTTTGTTTTAATTTCTAACAAAGAAACTATGAGATGAGAGCCTAACAAGTAAGTTCTTCTAGCTCTGGCAAGCTATTAGGTTGTTTGCCAACATGCACTGATCGTTTTTCACTTTATATTGATTTTTGGCAACTTGGCTGATCTGAGAAAGGATCTCTTCTGTATGCTCTAGTTTGTCTCTTTTGTAATGGGTTATTCCGGAACATCGCTATACATGGATAGCATATTTGGTAGCAAGAAAAATTAATGTCTTCAAGATGCCGTTTTTGCAACTGTATTTTTGACTAAACTAAATGTTAACACTAAACAAAAATCATCAATGCTTTTTCTACAAACTAGAATTAGAGATCATCAGCATTTTAATGTTTTTTTTATGTTTCATTGAAGATTATAATTTCACAATAATATATTTAAATAAAAATAGACAAATTTAACAAGTGTTGGATTTAGTAAAATCCAAAGTGGATGGCCTATTCAGACAGTGCTGTCCATGTTGAAATCTCAGATTTTTTTCTTTGCAGTATCTTGCTAGTTCTGAGCACAATTCGCAACCTGTTTCCCCCACTCAAAGGAAACCATTTGCCTCATTAACCTGTGTGAATAATAAATAAAAATTATGAATAATGAATCATTTGCATCTTCAGAAATGAAGAAATAAATTTTGTAACATGCAGTGTTTTGAATGTTTTAAATAGGACAGCTAGCTAGCAGTATAAGGCTCAAAATATACTGTATGAACAATATTAGATGGAAATGTTTAAAATACAAGCTTCCTTAATGCAATTGACAATGTCTGAGTGCTGTTTATAATGCATATATACTTTGTATTCTCAACATTGTCACAGGGGCACCACAGCTGCATTAACCTTGGACCACATATTACTAGAGGCTGTTTATAGTCAGCCAATCAGATTAGAGCTTGCCAGATCAAGAAACGATGTCTTTTGTGTGCAACTATATGCCTTACAAGCTCAGTAGATGTACAGTGGGCTGTCTGATCCTGAGACACACAAGAATGTGTGTTAATGTACATCGAGGCCTAATATTCACTCCTTTTTTTTCTGATAGTGAGCCAGTAACCTCGGACAGCTCATAGCTTTCATCAGTAGTTCAAACATGTTCATCTTTCTCTCACAGATCAAAACCGGCAGGACCAGTCCCATTGGATCAATGTCACACCTGTGCGCCTCTCTCTCTCTCTCTCCATCTGCTCCAGCAAGGCCAGCCGCTGTCAGAAGGGACGATCGGTTGGCCCTATTCCTCGCCTCCCATTCCCCCTCACCCTGTCACATCCTGTTTCCCTCATGGTTGATCAAAAGAACCCCAACGTCAGCGTACACAGCCCCCAATCTGTGCCGTGATATCCACCTGCAGCCAAATGGTGGCCCAATGTCATCCCTTCACAAGCACCAACAGTTTGTGCCGATTGCTCACTATCTCCAGTACACTACACACCTGGAAACGCTATCCCAGCCAGATGCTTGCTTTTATGAAATGCTGTATGTACGAAATATACAAATATATATTTTTCCATTTGAAATACAAAGTTATGTCATCAAAATCCATGCACAAACAGGGTGATAGGTCAATCCTATTGCATCAACTATTTGGCGCAGGTGATTGAGTTTGTTCCTCAACATTGTAAATGCATCAGTGTTGTTTTAACCAAGGAATGTGCACCATGTTTTCAGAGACCCTCCTTCACTCCAGTTTCGCCTGTGTTTAGATCTGCTATGAGTGTTACACACACACACACACACACGCACACACACACACACACACACACACACACACACACACATATATATATATATTTTATGTATATATATGTTTTATGTAGTGGATGCCCTTCCAGCCACAACCCAACACTGGTAAAGTGTATATATTGTTAACAATATTAAATTTCTCTGAGAGTTGTTTAGGACAGAATTGACATTAACACTTTCTATGAAGTTTGTATTTATATTGCATCATTTGGATATTCTTAATGCCTTAAAATGAATGCAAAGTGCATCATGATTTGTTGTAACATCTGATAAACATTTAAAACTACAATTTCAATGCATTTTATCCTATGGTCTGTTTAAATTATTGATTCTGATTGGCTGGAAAGTGTGCAGAAAGTATTGTTTAATGCACAGGTAGTGCCAGCAAAGACTATAGAACACATAGAACACACCACGCATATAAATTTGAATGAGAAAACATGCAAGGGTCAATATGGCCGCTTTAGAGAAGGAAGCCCCACCTTCTATTAAAGGAGCCAATATGCAAACATAATATATTTTCATGTAAACAAGGCAATTACACTTTAAAACATATGTTCTCTTGTTTTGTAATCTGTGTGAAACAAATACGAAGTACAGTATGTCCTGTGTGGCTGAATTATTTTAAATGAATTCCTCTATTAAATCCATTCAAAGACAAGCACATTAGCTTCTGCAATCTAAAAAAGTGTTTTATTTGATTTGAATGCTGAGAAACAAAATGTATTAACAGTTGTTAAATTTAATTGGTAAATCGAAATATTAAACTTAATCATAACATTAGCAAAAAATGTTGGAGAATTGTATGTTTCCCCATTGAAAAAGATGCAAAAACAGATGCCTATGAGGCATTTCAAATAGTGAAATGACTTGCCTTATGGCTGATTTATACTTCTGTGTCAAGTGCACATGTATGGTCCGGCGCAGCCTTTGCATGGTCGCATTGTCCTCGCCGTGGCTGATGTTGACGTTGACGCGCACCTATCAAAAATATAACTACACGTCACAACAGCGCATAGTGCAAGCTCTGTGACTAGTGCTGAGAGCTGCAAGCTCGATGGAACGATTGTTTAAAATTGAACGATCTCCAGATGGAAAATTTTGTTTTGTGTTTACCTAATGATTAAAGTTGCTGTACGTCCGGCGGTTCCCGACTCTGAATGACTGAGTTTTAGCTACTTGTACATTAAGGTAGCGTTCAGAAAAAAACAAAACACCTGCAAAGAAACTCGACACAGAGAAACATAAAAATGTTACATAAAAAAGCTAGTGTTTCGGAAATGTTATTGCAGAGCAACACAAACGGCGTGTAGAAGTATAAATTACTTTATAAATTATAAATTTTATACATTTTTATTAAATTAATAAATTTTTATTTTAGAAATTATTATTTATAAAAAACTTTATAAATACAGAAAAATTAAATTTTTGGCTGAAATGTGTGGCTTAAGTTAACTGTAGGCGACACGGTAGCGCAGTAGGTTATGATAGGTAGGTAGTGCGAAAGTGGTAGGTAGTGCTAAAGTAGGTAGTGCTAAAGCTAGTGAGTGGTAGGTAGTGCTAAAGTTGGCGGTTCATTCCGCTGTGGTAACCCCAGATTAATAAAGGGACTAAACCGAAAAGAAAATAAATGGATGAATAAAGTTAACTGTATATTACATGCATTTTTGCCCCGCCAATAAATAGTACCTAGGGTTGCACGGTGGCTCAGTGATTAGCACTGTCCCCTTGCAGCAAGAAGATCACTGGTTCGAGTCACGGCTGGGCCAGTTGGTATTTCTTAGGGAATTTGCAGATTCGCATGGGTTTCGTCCGGGTGCTCTGGTTTCTTCCATAGCCCGCAGACATGCTGTATAGGTGAGTTGGCTAAACAAAATCAGCATTAAGTGCATGGGTTTGTGTGAATGCAAGAGTGTATAGGTGTTTCCCAGTATTGGGTTGTGAATGTAAGAGCATCCGCAGTGTAAAACATATGCCAGAATAGTAGGAAATTCATTCCACTGTGGCAACTCCTGATAAATAAGGGACTAAGCCAAAGGAATGAATGAATAGTACCCAAAAAGTCAAGTAAATTCAGAACAACTCAACAAAGTTAAGTGAATTAAATTTTCATGTTAATTCTTGTTTATTGTTAGTTTGTTTCAGTATCATTTTAATGCTGACTTGGGATATTTAGTTACAAAAAGGAAACAAGCATAAAAAAACAGACTAGGTTTCTATTAATTGGCTTGTTTAGCCTGGCTGCAGTACTTGTGGCAGCAATGTGCTTTCTTACTGTTGCCAGAATGGGTTGTATGCATAGCAGAAGATGTTTGTGCAGGTTTTTGGCCTTGAGCGCACACAAAAAAGCCAACTGCCCTTGGTAGTGTGGATCAGGGCTCAGAATGGCTCCTATCTCCCCTGCACATGTCCAGTTTGGCTGCACTCCTTCCCAGTAATAGTTTATATCCCAGTCTGGCACAAGACACAGAATTATTTCTGTGTTCATTCTTTTAAAGCCCGCAAAACACTGACTAGTGTTTCCCTTTTCAACCCATATTGGCAGTTGCTGATGAGAAACACTTGTTCATCACTGTCTGGAGCGTAAAAGTAAAAGCATTCATAAAGACTAAGTCCTCATTTACTCACCTTCACATTTTTGTACAGATCATTTACTTTGATGGCTTTGCATAAGAAACAGACTTAAATAGAAGTGATTTTTTAAATAACACAATTTTTTTTTTTTTTTTGGAGAAGCATCCTTATTCCTCTTAATTGATTTCAATCAATATCTGATTGTGTTTCCCATGGGCCAGCCTGATCACCTGCCGTTCTCCATGATGGACGTCCAGTGTTCTCTAGCCTCCGGCGCCTAGATTGCAGCTTTGCAGTTTGGCCAGAGGAGAAATGGTCGTGCCCAACTGATCCTGTTTTCTCTCGAGGTTTTTTCCCCTTCACTTTGATCTGAACTAAACTGAACATAAACTCTGAAAATTGAACTGACACTGTTAAATTTACTAGAACTTCTATGTTAAGCTGCTTTGACGCAATCTACATTGTAAAAGCGCTATAGAAATAAACATGAATTGAATTGTTTGCTAAATAAGCATTTCACTAATTTTGAATTTAATAGTTCATGTTTATTTTCATCTTTGCTGCTTAAAATACTGGTTGTGTAGATCAGAACAGGCATTAGTCTTTCCTGTGGGATTCCGATTTGATTATGCTCTATATCTCAGTTCTCCATCAGAGCATTAGGGATTATTATTGATAGAACTGTCAGAGTATTTTTTTTTTCTTCCATGGTATCTCTTGAATTGGTAAGCTTCCATTTTTTAAGTTCAATGCAATGCATAAACTTCACTTGTTTAATTCTTCTTATAACTAATTGAGCTGTATATGTACTTTCAAGTAAGAATATATTGGCCCCCATTCCATCTGAGAAGAGATGGAGAGAGGGTTGGGTTTTATTTATTTATTTTTTTAAATTTTTTTATTGCTGAGCCACAAAACGATATATTCAAAAAGGTGGCAACACCAAAGCTCCAAAAATGCCAATTTATTCAATTAAAAAGGCTGATACAAGGCGTGTAACATTTCGAGCACACGGCTCTTTATCAGACAGTGTTCATTACAAAAAGTTGCTCCTTTTTGTACACTTCCGGATCACATGATCTCCCATATACACATTTATAATTTAGATATTCAAAACGAATATACAGAGACAAACCCTAAAAAATGCAAAAGCTGCAATTAAATGTTTCAAATGAATCAGATTTTCAAAGCAAATCAATGCAAAGGCAGGTGCAGCTTGACTAGTGTATTCACCATTGAATTCTATTGTGTCATTACTGGGATTGTTTACGTATGTTTTTACTGTAATAAGTTCATTATTACATTTTAATATGATTTTAACCTATGTTTTCTCAATATTTATAAACAAATATATTTAAAAAATAGAAATCACGTCAACTTTAATGTAATAGGGCTTGCTATTTACATATTTTCTTTTTCATTCGTTTATAACCTGTTTTAACACATTTTAATCTGTTTTTAACTATTTGAATTATTTGTTTTTATGTTCGTATACTTGCCTCTTTTATTCCTGTTTATGTAAAGCACTTTGAATTGCCACTGTGTATGAAATGTGCTATATAAATAAACTTGCCTTGCCTTGTCTTACATCTTCAGCTCACAGCCCTAAATCAATTTCGTTTTTTGCCCTTTTTGTTTATGTTTTCAGAGCTTAATATATATATATATATATATATATATATATATATATATATATATATATATATATATATATATATATATATATATATATATATATATATTTTTTTTTTTTTTTTTTTTTTGGAGAAGCATCTTCTCCAAAAAAAAAAAAAAAAAAAAAAAAAAAAAAAAAAATATATATATATATATATATATATATATATATATATATATATATATATATATATATATATATATATATATATATATATATATATATATATTTTTTTTTTATTAATTAATTAATAAATTTTTTTAACATTATTAAATTATGTAAAATAATTTAAAAAATCAAACATGTATAACAATATTTTTTTCAATTATTGTAGAAAACATGAAATAATTACCTACAGACATTTTCTAGAAATCTATGTTTTGAATGATAAATATAAATAGATAAATAATAGATAGATGATGGATAAAATACTGTAGATATAAAACACCATTAAACATTTTGTTTATAAAACAAAATATGAAACTTTAAAATTTTCAAGTGGTATTTACATATGCAATTGCTTAATTGTTTATGGCTTCATATATCATGGTTGTTTCATTCACCGTTTTGTTTTTGATTACATGAGCTTTGTGTTTCCTAGTTTTTTATGTGTTTGTTTAGGCCTTTGTTCTGTGTTCTTGTGTGTAACATGTTGCATATTTCCTTATGCCAACACAAAAAAAAATTCTTGTTGCCTTAAATTTTTAAGCTGAATCAAATTTACCTTAGGAGCCCATTGAACTTTTATTATATTAATCTGACTTAAAATCGCTTCCAAAACTTAATTTTATAAGTTAAAACATGAAGTTACAATGAAATAAAAAACATATGCTGTCATGACTAATTGATCATATAATTTTTTATAGTGAATATATATATATATATATATATATATATATATATATATATATATATATATATATATATATATATATATATATATATATATATATATATATATATAATATATTTTATCATTGCATCTTCAGCAAAGATGGAGTTTGCCTCCATCATTGTGGGCCCGATGGGGAATGATCAGAGCCCTTCAGGGAGACACTCATGGAGGGGTTCTAGAGTGGTCTGGATGATGAGATTTGGTTTGTCATGCCTCGGGGGGATCCCTGCTGGACCCTGGCTGATTACATCAGCTTCACCCTGTGAATAGAGAGATCCTCTGTTGTGGTGGGCAACTTGAAAAGGATTCCATTATCAGCGTAACATGGGGCATCATGCTTCAACCATCCATCATCCATCAACTCCACCGGGCTTCCTCATCCCTCCGGCTCTGCCTCGGTCAGTCGTCACTCTGCCTTTTCCACACCATAAACACCTTCATAGTTCCTTCCTCCATCTGATCCTCCACAGTTTCTCCTGCTGGCATCTCATTTTGGATTCTACTTTTCTCTGAAATTCTATCCACCTCCAGAATCTCCACCTTCCCTCTGTTCTGTTTCTGCACTGCAAAAAAATGCTTTTCTTATTTATTTTTTTATTTGTTTCTAGTCCAAATATCTCAACATTCTTGATTCAAGAAGTGTTTTCTAGACAAGCTTAACATATTGTCTTGGTTTAAGAAATAATGTGTCGAAATTATATGAGTTTTTTCCTTAAAAAAATCAAAATAATCTGCCAATGGGGTTAAAAAAATTATGTCAAAAGGAAAACGATTATTTTGCTTGTCTTAAAAAACTCACATAATTTTGGCATAATATTTCTTAAAACAAGACAATATCCTTTGCTTGTCTAGAAAATAAGACATAATACTGTTTACATTCTTGGATTAGAAACAAGAATACAAAAAAGTTATTATTATAATTTTTTTTCCAGTGTGTGTCTTGCTCATTCTGTAAAGATTGTGCTTGTTTTAGTTTAGTTTTCATGAATTGTTTAATTTGTATTTCTTGTTACTTGTTTGTCTTTGTTCATTATTTCCAACTGTCTTTGGTAATTATAACAATACATTAACGTAATGAACCCTTGTTCCCCTTCGAGAGGGGAACTTCAATGCTATATGGAAAATTTCACTATGGGGATTTTGTTCAGAAAGCCAATCATCTGAAAGAGTATGTAAACGGGCCAACGAAATGCCAATGAGTTGGCAGCGTCAGCTTGATGCTTGAGTTGGCAGCTGATGCTTGTTGCAATCAATTTGGCAAAATAAGCAAAGCGAGAGCAAGGCTGAGGCATCATTTTTCGCTTCAGAGTCTTTCACGGAGCCTGTGTAAAGATCCCTTCAAACGACTCGACTCAGTGTCTTTAAGATTTCTGTCCCTAAAGACAGCTCTCCTGGTAACGTTGGCGTCGATTAGAGGGTCGGGGACCTGGAGGCACTTTGGTCAGTAACTTGTGCCTGGAATTCGGACCGGCCTACTCTCATGTTGTTCTGAGACCCTGCCCTGGATGTGCCCAAGGTTCCTACCACACCGTTTAAGGACCAGGTAGTGAGCCTGGAGGGAGAAGGGTCCCCCGGAGGGAGAAGGGTCTGGCTGCAGATTTGCACTTGCACCTTCAGGCTTGCATGCTCAGGCTTGCATGCTCAGGCACCCACGCTTACTATGCAATTGACGTCACTCAAAATCAAACACAAAATAAACAAACACGAAATCAACACAAAAAAGCCAAACGTTATTTTCTAGTTCGTTTGCATTGACAGTGACGACGTTGTCAAATAATTCTAAGTATTCAAGTTGTACACCATGACAGATCCCCCACCCCCCGAAAAGCGGTTTGTGTATTCATCATATGATTATAATGCTTTAATGTAAATTTACCAAAGCAGACTACTATTAACATTTATACTAGAAAAGCTTATTTTTTATTTATATGAACTATCAGGTCTAAATATACACAAAAATTATTCTTCCACAGTTATGAATAACAAAAACACCAGGCAAATTTGAATTTTAGTTTTTATTTTAAACATTTCAAGGAGTTATTACAGGAGTATTACAACTAACAGATACACATTATGGACTTACAGCAACGATTCCTGAATGACTTGGGAAAATATTCTTTATTCAGCAGATCCCAGGACGATTGAAAACAAGAATGCAGATGTCAATGCAAGTGACGTGGCAGGAGAGTGCAGGGCTCGTTTGCATGAATTCTTTAACCAAAAAATCCCGAAATTTAATACATAAAGTTATATATACGTGTTGATAAGTAAGCACTTCATATTTCATGGTTGTTTCATTCACCCTGTTTTGTTTTTGATTACATGAGCTTTGTGCTTCCTAGTTTTTATGTGTTTGTTCAGGCCTTTATTCTCTATTCTTGTGTGTCACATGTATATTTCCTTATGCCAACACTAAAAAAAATCCTGGTTGCCTTAAATTTTTAAACTGAATCAAATTAACCTTGTGAGTGAATTGAATTTTTTTATGTTAATCTGACTTAAAACCGCTTCCATAACTTAGAAAACTAAGTTAGAACATGGTTAACTTAGGTTAATAATATATAAATAAATATATAAATAAATTAAAATAATTAGGTAAGTATTTAGAAGGGTATCCGTTGCGTAAAACAAATGCTGGATAAATTGGCAGTTCATTGCGCTATGGTGACCCCAGATTAATAAAGAGATTAAGCCGAAAAGAAAATGAATGAATGAATGAATGAAGTATTTAAGTTGAAATAATTAAAAATGTTGACCTTTTTTGACCTACTTTAACAATTGCATCTACAATCATTGTTAAAGATACTGATAATATTTATAGTGAACATCAAAATTAGGGCTGCACAATATATTGTTTCGGCATCAATGTCGCAAGTGCGCATGTCCGCAATAGTCACATCACAGTATATGCAATGTTAGGTTGGGATTATAGTCGATCAACAATTGAGTATACATGGGATTTGTTGAATCAGTGCAACCTATTATCATAACAGAGTGATTTTAAAGGCTTTTGAAGGATGTGTAAAGCATTCAGGCACAATAATGTAAAACCATTGTAACTGTAATAAAGTAAAATTTACAGATTTATTATTAAAATTAAGACTATACAGTGTTATTTTACATTACTAAATTTATGTATTTAATACTGTTGACTGTCTGGAAAACCATGAAGAACTGATTATTTACTTTTTCTTTGGTCTATTGTACTTTTTCTTGCAATTTTAGTTTTATACATGATTTACACCCTCACAAAATCAAACCAACCAATAAAATGAATGTTTTTCACAAATAGAGCTACACTGTAAAACCATAAAATTTAAGGGTATAACTCAAACCATTTGAGTAAACCGATTGCAACAATTCGTTTAGTTCAAACACTAATCCTAATGAGTACTTTGAACTTACTCCATTTAAGTTGAAGTAATGAGGTATATAATTAACTCTTTACCTTCAACACTGAGTAGTTCAAAACTTTTTTAAATGAGTAGAATTAACTTTCAGTAAATTCTGAATTAACTACACTCATTTCATGTAATAAAGTTGACTGTTGGGTTTTAGTGTTTTTAAGCCATTTGGTGAAATAGTTTTCAAATCGCCATGTAAAATCGCAGCAAAACAAAATGTTGCAATGTCATTTTTTTTCACTATCGTGCAATGTCATTCATACATACATGTAAACAAAGCTATACTTCTGAGTGCATGTCTTCACATTTATTCATTTAACAAACAAATAGCATGACACGATAGCTTTGTTGTTAAGCATATGTAAAGTAATTACAGGGAAACAAAAACATTTTATTTAGAATTACATAAACAATAAAATGAGCTGTGTTTATGTAAAATGAGCTGTCTGTATGTATGAGAGAGATCCGTTCATAGAACTTAGATTTAATAGATTAAAGAAATGTTTATTGTATTTATCTTAAATGCTACACTATGTATGTGCTTTACATTTGTTTATGTCTGCATTTTCTTCAAGTAAGACCATTACTTTCAAGTATTAAAGAAATGATAAAGAAATGAACTTCATTCATTCTTCAAACTGGATGTCTGAAAAATGCATCATTATGTATCTTATTACACCCATTCTGTGTTAATGATATAACCACAGGACAGCTTCATTAGAATACAAATATGATTGATATTAAAGAAGCCAAACAATAACTTCCACAGTGCAAAAACAGTGATGCAGAAAATATCTCTGGAAGAAATAAAGGACAGTATGGAATTATTCAAATGGGAAGTAGGCAAACAACAAAGTAACACTGCTGACATATACACTAGCAATATTCAAGGGAAAAGATGCTTATAAAAGTGAGAGTGTTTTTTTTTTTTGTGAGAGAGGGAGATGTGTTTTACAACGCAGAGCCTCATTAATCTTATTTAAGTGAATGAAATGATATTTTCATGGTGGTGATTATGTCATAGTATCTGGTTTAACTGATTAATGTGATCATGACGGAGCAATTCTTTAGTTGTCAACTGAAATCCCTCTTAACGTTGTTGATGAATGTCTTCATTGTCAAATTAAACACTTGTTTTTTATTCTTTGTTAATCAAGGACCCAAATAGATTGTAAATTAAAATCACTTCTAAAGGACACACACATTTTTAAATATGTATACTGACACAACCATACCCAGCAAACAATTTTGTGTGTCTAACAGACGTCTGATAGACATCTGAACTTAGACAGCCTGGCTAAAACAAGGCTAAACTTGGGCTGTCAATGAAAATCTAATAGAAATCTAAGAGTAGCCCAAAACTAGGCTAGTCGTCAAATAGACAAATTAGACAGACTTTATATGTGTAGTCATTTCTGTTTATTTGATGACTAGTCTAGTTTTGGCCTAGTTGTCAGTGACAGCCCAAATTTAGCCTTGTTTTAGCCAAGATGACTATGTTTAGATACCTATTAGAAATCTATTAGACATATTTTAAAAACAAAAAAATGCTTGCTGGGTATGAAGTTATACATCCATATCACCAAACCTGTTTCTAAACTTACCTGTATCCCCCAGTAGCACCATAAAGTTTTGTGCAATACAATATTAACACAATGGGCTCTATTTAAACAGTCCAAGTGCACTTGAATTAACTTTTGCTATTTCAAGGACAGCATATGGCGCATAGTCTAAAAATGCTGTCCTTATTCTCTCAATCAGTTACAAGTGTATTTTGGGTGAAAAAAGCATTAAACCAAACAGACTCTCATCTCTCATTCCCTTTAAGAGTGAGTTGCGGTTGCATAGCTGATTTGCTATTTACATGGCTAAGTTTGTAGGCAGAAAAAGTGGACTATTCACTAGCAAGGTTAAAGCTAGCATCTATGAAACGAGACTTGTTCCAAGCACCCTGAGGCGATGGTGTTTATATGTATGGAGACAATAATAATATTTTATATTGTAATCGATTCATTCAATCATTTTCCTTTGCCTTAGTCTCTTTATTCACCAGGGGTCAACTTATCCGGCATATGTTTTACACAGTGGATGCCCTTCCAGCTGTAACCCAGATCTGGGAAACATCCAACACACTCATTCACACACAAACATTATGACCAATGTAGTTGAGACACAGCGAGAATATGCAATGAACATGCATGAAACTCCTTACAGAAATGCCAACTGGCTCAGCCGGGACTCGACCCAGCGACCTTCTTGCTGTGAGGCAACAGTGATACCCACTGAGCGACCATGTCTCCCTTACATTGTAATCCTTTAATTTTAAATATTTATGTGATGCTGCACATCCCTGGGTGTGTTTAAGCTCTTTGTACATCCATATATAGGTGTAATGAAGGCCAGCTAGTGAAGTGCTGTGCAGGTAAACCTCAGTCTTCTGATCTCAAAAGGTGCTCTAGCAACCATCTCCCATGCAAAGAATTCGCGCTCGATCCCACCTCAGAGCAAGTGGGTTGTGTAGGACCGGCAGGTTTCATTGGTGCCGTGACCCAATTAGGAGTGAGGTTAAAGGGGGTGAGTTTAATGGAGGTCAGCTAGGGAAGTGCTGTGCAGGTAAACCTCAATCTCCTGATCTTTAAAGTTGCTAGAGGCTGCAGTCTATAGCCTCCATATTAGAGCAACCACCTCCCATGCAAATAATCGCTGGTTTAATCCCAGCTCAGGGCGAGTGGGTGATGTAGGACAGGCGAGTTACATTGGTGCCGTGACCCAGTTGGGAGTGAGGTTTAGGGGTGAGTGTAATGAAGGCCAGCTAGTGTTGTGCTGATCTCAAAAGATGCTCTAGCCACAGATGCTAGCCTCCTTGTGTAGGACCGGTGGGTTAGACTAACACACTCTTTAAAAAAAAAAAAACTGCGGCATTGACTTTTGTTCAGATTTTGTTTTGGTCAGTGGCACAGTTTATTTCCATTACCTCAAAATAGCAAAACTTTAGAATAAAGTTGCATCATTTTAATATAAACATGGATCAGTGGTTAGCACTGTTGCCTCACACCAAGAAGGTCGCTTGTTCAAGTCCTGGCTGGGCCAGGAGGCATTTCTGTTTGAAGCTTGCATGTTCTCCCTGTGTTAGTGTGGGTTTCCTCCAGGTGCTCCGGTTTCCCCCACAGTCGAAAGAAATGCAGTATAGGTTAATTTGATTAATTAAATTGGCTGTAGTGTATAAGTGTGTGAATGAGAGAGTGTATGGGTGTTTTCCAGTACTAGGTTGTGGCTGGAAGGGCATGCATTGGGTAAAACATATGCCAGGGTAGTTGTGGTTCATTTCGCTGTGGCTATCCTTGATAAATCAGATAAAAAACAGATTTACATAGCATGCATATTTTTGTATATTTTTTTCCTTGTATTGCTTGTGATGTCCTTTATTTGTGAGATGCTTTGTAAATGCATATTCTAGTGTAAATGATTCAATGTAAACCAAAATGTATTGTTCATTCCCTCTCGTTGTGATATATGTAAATATGCATGAGGCTAGCATTTAAAAATGCCAAATAAATAATTGCTTTGATTTGAAGACATTACAGTATCAACCAAAAGTTTGATCTTACAGTTAAATGCCATGTGGAGTTGACATAAATCTAAAATAATAAAAAATAAGAAACTGAAGTGATAGCACATGAATATTGTAAATGTGCATTTGCTGTGCATGTCAAACTTATTTTCTCAGTTGATGCTTTTTTACCTTATGTATGTCTTTTTCTTAGTGCCTCATATGACTTATATCACTGAAAATCACACAGCTCGGAATCACACGACTCGCAAACTGCTTTGGGAATTACACCTCTGCAGGTGTGAATCACAAGGGAATTGCTGTTAGTTATCATTTAGCAGCACAATGAACAAAATCCATTGTTTAAAAGAGCTGTTTTGACAGTGCTTCTATCAAACTTAATAGTTAAAAAAGTGTTACATAAACAATAAACCAAAGAAAAATAAAGTACTATTTTTCACCTTTATGTATTTTTATTATACCTATAAATAGCTTATATTATTTTTTTTTTCTTCTGGACAGACAAACAGATAGATAGAAAGATTCTTAAGTAAGTTGGGAAAATCATTCCACCATCAAGGAAGTGTTAATAAAAAAGATTATGTAAAGTGATTTAAAGCCTCCATGTGATGGTACTGTGCCACGAGGCAGTGTACACGTACTGACCACAAACGGTGTTGACTTGTAGAGAGGAATGGTGGTCAGAGAGTGCAGAGCCTGTGGCTTTTCTGTATGCATCAATGATTTGAACTTGATAAGAGTTGTAACTGGTAGCCAGTGCAGGGAGATTAAAAAGAGGTGTGATGTTGGAGCTTTTGCGCTCAGTAAATACTATACAAGCAGCAGCATTTTGGATCATTTGTAGTTGTTTAACATTGTAAGATGAAATTCCAGCCGAGCAAGCAGTGCAGTAATCTAGCCTAGAAATCCCAAGTGCTTGGACAAGAAGTTGTGCAGCCTGCTTTGTGAGGAAGAGATCTTTCTAATGTCATAGAAGTGCTTCTAATGTCACATAGTACCTGCATGACCATGCTGTGTTTGTAAAGTAATCCTACGTACAAGTGATCCTTCAAGGACAATTGGTCATCAAAGATCACCCCAAGACTCCTGACTGAACTCAAAGGGGCTATGTTTGATGACCAAAGCTTGATGGTTAAATTATAATGTACATCTGGAGGTGAGACCAAGAGCTCTGTTCATGTCAGATTAAGCTACATATGATGATCTTTCACCCATGCTGAGGTACAGTATCCTCCAGGCAGTGTAAGATCCATGCAGATACCATTGGAAATGAAAAAAAAAGCAGTTTGTCTTTAGTATAACAGTTGTAAGAAGTACTGTGTGATGGAATGAAGGGGTCCTATTGAAATGCTCTAAACTGAGAAGAGGAGGGGTTCTATAACTAATCCCTGAGGAATCCCCCAGATTAGCTCATGTGCTTCGTATACCTCTCTTTCATTCAAGCAACATTCAAAGAACTACTTTTGAGGTAGGACTCAAACCAGTGAAGTGAGGTTCCAGTAATGGCCACTGAGAAACTGACAACCAAGCCACACATTAAACAAGATCTTGCCCAATAAGATGTAATTTCACAATACACTGGGAGAGACTGGCTCTACTCTGAGACTGCAGACTCTCACAAATGTTTTAGCTGTCACCCAGCCCGCAGCTCTACATATGTCTGCTAAAGGAGCAATATACACTAATGCCCAGGAGGAGGCAATACTTCAGTGAGCCAGCCTCTGTCAGCCTCAAGACAACATAAGTGTAAGCCAGCCCTTTTGTTGACTGTAAATGCATGCAAGCCCCCTACCCTCTTAATATAAGATAACGTGACCTGGAGTAAGCATTAAGCAACAAATATTTTATCTCAGCTGAGTCAAGTGATTCAAATGGATTTATAGGATATAGAGTTTAACCTACGACTGCCACATACAGTAGGAACACGTTGATCAAGTCATCCTTCCTTAGTGACCTGTCATTGACTTCTTCATGCTCAACTGCAATGGCATAATCAGTTGGAAGGGTGACTTCTACTTTGACTTACTGTATCCTGAAGAAAGGGGTTCATAATGAAGAAGAGCACAGCAGAGTAGGCTCAATCCGATATGTTTCTACTACAACTTGAGGCAGGCTACTTATGTGTTCAATATCCAATTGCCATTTACAATAATGCACTTTCATTTTACATTCAGTCTTTAATTTAATTTAATAACAGTTTCAGCTGGCATCCGCACTACTGTAATTTTTGACCAGCAATAATTGAGTGTTTTGTTTAAAGTATTTAAACTTTAAGTATAGTTCTATAGAGTCTTTGCATTGATCCAATGGGCCAAGCCAATCACTCGCCTCTGACCAACCTACACCTGCAGTTCTGCATGATGAACGTCCATTAATCTCCAGCCTCTGGCACCTAGATTACAGCTCCGCACAGGAAGTTTGGCCAGAGGAGAAATGGTCGTGCCCAAATGAGCCTGGTTTTCTTGTTTTTTTTTTTTTTTTCATTCACTTTCATCAATTGGTGAAGGTCGTTTCTCGCCACTCTTGCAACTGGCTTGATTGGTTTGGGACAATTGGGGCTGCTTATCGATGGGTTTGCTGTTTAGTGTTTGTACTTCCAGCAGTGAAATTTAACCACACTGAACGGAACTAAGCTGAACTTCAACTCTGAAAACTGGACCGACACACTTTTAATTTACTAGAACTTCTATGTTAAGCTGCTTTGATACAATCTACATTATAAAAGTGCTATAGAAATAAACATGAATTGAATTTATTCTGTTTTAATTGGGAAATGTGTGCCTAAAAAAGCAGACGATTTGAAAACAGAAGCACAGCTAACCCCAATCACTCCCTGACTGGTCTACTGGACTATTGCATATGGTTCCCTGATTCATCATGCCCCTTTTAAATGACAATTACACAAGTAGTAGACTGTAAGTATAGATATCAGCAAAAATCTGCATGTCCAATAAGCGTAGTCATGTATCATGGGTTAGAAGCTGAGGTCACACCAGAGTTTGTGTGTGCGAAATTCTGTTGTCCGGCGCTGCGAAAAGGGGCGGGATTAAACAAGATGATTAGACATTAAAACAAGCGAGCGATTGCTCCATGTTTTAAATTTCTGTCCAGAGAGGTCCTGTTTTGATCCTTGATTGGTCTCACGCAGTCAAGTTATGTGATTTCGCAGGTCAGAGTTCACTAAGCTTGAACTTTGCACAGCAGCAACATGCGAAACTTGGCGCATGACCTTGCGTTTCCGGTCTGACGCATTTGTGTGCGTATGAATGGAAGTCTATGGGAGGAAAGCCCAGTGTGACCCAGCTTTAGGCTGCAAAGTGTGGATGCAGATTGTTTTTCTGAAACGCAATAAAAATTGCAGTATGGATGAGGAGCATTTTCATTCTAGAACAGTTTTAAAATGAAAAAGCATAAGTGTAAACAACACCGTAAGGAAAAGAGTGTACTGGCGCAAAGGGCATGAGTTCTGGGAACCAGGTCCAGGTGGGCCCAATATGGTGCAAAACCTGCCCCTCATCTCCCAATCTTGTAAAGAGAATTCTCACAGGAACATTAGTCGTCACAAGAGCAAATACAACTAAAAGGTCCAGTGCTAAGTACAAGTGTTTCATGCTGCTATAAATATTAATACTTTAACAGGGTGTGTACTGTACATTAAAAAAAAAATAAACTCAGAAAAATTTCCATGACATCAGTATTTTGATTAATTGTAAAGTTTACAAAAAAAAAAAAAAAAAAAAAAAAAATATATATATATATATATATATATATATATATATATATATATATATATATATATATATATATATATATATATATATATATATATGAACTTTTTTGAGAATGACTCAATTGATAGTTTTTACATGTTGCCACACCATTAGGGGAACACCTCCCCGGTGGGGAAAACATTGCTATCTACCGGTGACTGCCAAGTAATTTCTTTTATTTTGGCTGAAAAAAACATAATTGTTTAGCGATAAGGTAGAGCTTTATGAACCAACATGAGACACTCCTGGACTGTGCTTCTACAGAATTCCTTCAGATAAAGTGTAACTACAAAGTAGAAAAGTATGAATTTGTGATAAAGGGGGCAACAGATGAAAATCAGCCCTTGTGGCTAACTCTGGCTTATTTACAGTGTCACTGTTTATTAATGAGCATTGTCCCTGTTAAAATAAATAAATAAATAAATATTTTTTTAAAAAAAGGTTGCATCATTGAACTATAACAATATATGGAACATATAACATTCAGTGCCTTTGTATGCTTTCTATAGCGTTTCTTTTGCAATTTGCAGGATAAGTACAATCAAAGTATAAATTGAAATGCAAAGTCAAAGTACAAATAGCAGAAGTGGACAAATAGATTTTCCCAACCAGCAAATATAAGTCTAAGCAAAGAAACTACACCAAATATAAAAGTAAACACTTAAAAGCTGTAATGGCATCACTAATGACTAAATCACTGAGGAATATCCAAAATATAGGCGTTAACGTCACTGAATTAGAGCTCTGACAGGGACATGAGGGTTTTAAATGACTGAAAAAGTGTTCACAATTTACAGTTTGTGATCATATCACAAAGTTTTGTTCTGTTGAGATGTGATTCAAATATCTGTAGCCTGAAACAGATCCCAGTGTAGCTGCCATTTTGCCCAATTGTTTTTTTGCCTGCCAGATTTCGGTCAGTTATACAAAGAAAAACTTTTTGAAAATTATGTCAGATGGACATGCATATTAATTTATGCAAGAGAAAAGACTTACACCTTTCCAACTGCTCGTTAACACAAATTTCTAATCAACCAATCACATGACAGCAACTCAATGCATTCAGGCATGTAGACATGGTCAAGAGGATCTGCTGCAGTTCAAATAGAGCACCAAGATTTGGAAGACCGGTAACTTATGTGACTTTGAATGTAGCATGGTTATTGGTGCCAGAAGGGCTGGGCTGAGAATTTCAGAAACTACTTATCTACTGGGATTTTGACGCACAACCATCTGTAGGGTTTACAGAGAACAGTCAGAAAAAGAGAAAATTTCAAGTGAGCAGCAGTTTTGTGGGCACAAATGCCTTGTTGATGTCAGAGGTCCGAGAATAGCCAGACTGGTTCGAGCTGGTAGAAAGGCAACAGTAACTCAAATAATCACTCGTTAGAACCGAGGTATGCAAAGAGCATCTCTGAATGCACAACACATCAAACCTTGAGGTGGATAGGCTACAGCAGCAAAAGGCCACACTGGGTGACACTCCTGTCTGCTAACAACAGGAAATTAAGGCTACAATTCACACAGGGTCACCAAAAGTGGACAATAGAAGACTGTAAAAACCTTTCCTGGTTATATGAGTCTCAATTTCTGCTGCAACATTTGGATGGTAGGGTCAGAATTCGACATCAACAACATGAAAGGATGGATAAATTCTGCCTTTTATCAACAGCTCAGGATGGTGGTGGTGGTGTAAGGGTGTGGGGGACATTTTATTGGCACACTTTGGGCCCATTAGTACCAACTGAGCAACGCCACAGCCTTCCTGAGTATTGTTGCTGATCATGTCCATACCTTTATGACCACAGTGTACTTCCAGCAGGATAAGGTGCCATGTCACAAAGTGCTAATCATCTCAGACTGGTTTCTTGAACATGACAATGAGTTCACTGTACTTAAATGGCATCCACAGTTACCAGAGCTCAATCCAATAAAGCACCTTTGGGATGTGGTGGAACGGGACATTCACATCATGGATGTGCATCTGACAATTCTGCAACAACTGCGTGATGCTATCATGTAAATATGAACCAAAATCTTTGAGGAATATTTCCAGTATCTGGTTGAATCTATTACACAAAGGATTAAGGCAGTTCAGAAGGCAAAAGGTGGTCCGACTTGGTACTAATAAGGTGTACCCAATAAAGTGGCCATTTAGTGTATACTACTGAACAAGAAAAAAAAGAAGAAGACTATAAACCACAGGGAGTCTGATCCACACCATGAATCAACAAGTGACATTGAGTTAGCAGATAAAGGGCCCGGTTGAGGTGGAAGTTACTTTCCATCAAAAAAATGGGACTTTGCTGTGGTTTAGGTTGAGTGTCAGGTGAAAATGTTATCAGGATGAGCCCAGGGGTGAAGACGATAGTCTCTGTCCCATGTTGAAGATATAAAGTCCAGCTCCGGATTGTTTCTGAAGAAATCAATACAGAAATCACACCAGCTTGGAATGAAGGGCAGTGTTAAAAGAGAAAGTCTTCCTGAAGGAGTTGAGGAGACCTCAGGTGCCTGCCGCTCACAGCAACTAGATCTGACAAAATCAAATGGTGTCAGCTTGAGTCCTCAAGGGATGTTAAAGGAAATTCAAAACAGCATAACGTGCAGCAATGTAATGAAACATTTCTTATGCTCATGAGATGCCAGTGTATACACAGAAATAAATTGGGCAGTTTGGATAATGTTTTTGAACAGTATTATATATTTATTATAATTGTATATAATATAATTCAAACTACTGACTTAATTTTGGTGACGTGTTATGAAGCCATAAGCTGAACACGTTTATGATCTTCATTTGATTTATCCAAGATTTCCTACGAGTTACTGTACACTGAATCTTTAAATCTGAAAGTCTGGATGTATTCTTACCCTCTCATTGATTCAATTTTCCTCTTCCCGTCAGTGAACATCAAACAGAAGCTTTGCTCAGGAGGTCTGCCCACACCCTGCAGCCACTCTTGATCTTTGTCTGAGCGTATGTGTTTGACAACTTACAAATGAACCTGACCTCTTCCTCTTCAGACCCAGTGTCTCTCTCTCACACCCTGCAGTGATGCAGAGCCACGGCGTCTGTCATCATAAAAGCCTCTTCTCGCTCTTTCGCCCCACGGATCACATATCGACCTGCTTCTACACAAGTCAGGGAGCGTGACCTTTGTATTTTCCCTGGAGTGTCACCCTTGACCTCTCCACTGCCCCTTTGTAGGGTGGAAAGACTGACTGCTTTTTGAAACATTTCTTTGTACCCCTTCATAAAACTGAATTTTTAATAAATGTTCATATATCTATTGAAACAGGCAGCGTAAACAAGCCTAAGGTGGTGAGTTACCCCAATCTGACAATTTTAGCCTAAGCATAACAAACTATAAGAGCAACTAGCCTATTGTTGCTCATACTTTTTCTGCCATTCCACACTGCGGATTTAGGGAAACATTCCGAGCACCACATATCTCTAATTCCCAAAGCACTAATACAGTTAGGCTTGAAGTTGAAGTTTTCAAATTTATTGAAACAACAACCAGTTTTTGTTGATCAGGTCTGCTAACTGTCTTGATTTTCTCTTTTTGTATTTGTTTTCTTTTTTCCATGTCGCAATTTTATTTATTTCATTTTATTTATTTCATTTTATTTATTTCGCTATATTAGGGATATGTGATATTGGGGGAAAACATATAAAAAATACTGTTCTGCTATACAGTGTAAATGTGCAGTATACAACAGACAAAACAATACCATTACACATACAAAGAGCACAATAAAATGTCCAAAACTGGAATTATAAGTTGTTGTAAAAGTTCCACAATAAAATGCTCAAAAATACTCTAGTTAAGTCAAAAATGGCTTACTGATATGTATAATATTACACACATAAAAAAATCAACAATTTCTAAGAATAATATACTGCTGTAGAACACTTATTTACATGAGTAATACAAAATTCTTAAGCAAAGTAGAAACTGGAAGTAATATAGCAGTGCTGAGGCCAGTAGTCTTCTGTGAAATTTTATTGTTCACTGTCCAACTTGAATAAAAGTTCACATGTCACTTTAAAGAAAAACAGTGAGGGCAAAAGTAGATCTCCAAGTAATTTTAGCATGACAGGCGGCATTCAGTTTTCTCCATCAGCGCTATGAGACTTTAAAAGTATTCTCCACAATAAATGTTTGTTCTGCTTCAATTTGAAAATCTGACATTAAATCGTTCTCGCAGACTATTTTGGTTGCTATTGACATTGAAAGGAATTTACAGATGAGCAAAAAACAACTGAATTTCCTCATGTTTGTCACATTCCAGGCTGATTGGAAATATGTGCCCAGGGCTACATTTTTGAGAATCGAGAAATATGTACCCTTCGCTCACAGTGTACATTTTTGAATATCTCAAATTCTTTTCTGGGTCACGTTTTTCCCTGTGCCATTTCTTGTAAATCCACCAGAGAATGCTGTGTACATTTCTGGCCATCTCAACATCTTTCTAACATGTGTCTGTGAAGAGCCAGTCAGCTTGTCGTCATGTATAATATATCAGCTTGATATCAAATGAACGACCCACCCACCCTCTTCCTTAAACCCAAACGACAGTGTTGTTAAAAACAAACTAGAGGAGAAAAGCTCTAACCTAACCCTAACCTTGTGGCACGTGTTTTTAGAATCTTATAAATTTTTCCCTGGGCACATTTTCTAAATGAACCTGTGTTGAGGACCACAGTTTTTCCTGTCACCCTTTGGAAGCTCTCTATAACGAAGGTCTTTGTAACTGCTTGTCCAAACAAGAAACTATAACTTCTATCAAACAGTTACAACAATTATTAAGATTTACAACTATTACAAGTACTACAAATACTTGTAATAATTGTAAAAGTTTCCCAATTAAAAGCTTCCTAATGCTCAGAATTTCATTCCATTTATTAGGTCATGTCCTCTGTCTGATCACTTATCAATTATAGTTGTGGGCTATCCCCACTGGAGTTTCTTTTCCCTATTTCCTGAATGCTACTGAGCATCTTTTCTCTTTTTTTCCTCTTTGGAGTAGTTTTTGTTGGTACTTTTGAAGATTATTTTTTTTATCCCCTTCCCACTATGCTTCAGGTGATTTACAAATAAATTGAGTGTGAGGCCTGCAGTTGTGTCTGTTCTGCTCTCTTGACTGATCCTTGACAGAACAATCTGACCAAGATGGACACTGCAGGTCCAGACTCTGTCATATCTGAGTTGGCTCAACAGGGAGTCCTGCTTGGTCAGCATAAGACCCGGCTTTCCAACACCACTAGAGAAGTGGAGTTTCTGGCTAATCAGTTGGCTGACCTCATGACTCCAGCAAGAAATAATGCAGGGTGACCGTGACAGGGTGACAGGGTGACCTCATCAACCTGGCACTTCGTATTGAGGTTCATCTTCGCCGTCGACACCACCGTAAGCTGGCCCATTCCTCTGTCAGGATGGATGACCCCTGTTCACTCTCTGCCACTCTGAAAGACCCTGAACCTATGCAAGTGGGGTGCATGTGTCTTACACCCCTGGAGACGCAACAACGACTGACTTGGGGTCTATGTCTTTATTGTGGCAAGCCTGGACATTTTGCTGTCACCCACCTGACAAAAGGCTCACCAGTGAAGTGGGGGATTCTGGTAAGAGCTATCCCACTCTTCTATTCCCCCTCTTCATGCACTCTCCTACCTGTGCTGGTCCAGTATGGGAACTCCCCCAACTTTTGTCCCCCCTAATTGGTTCTGGGACTGAGGACAATTTTATGGACAGCTCTGTGGCTGCTCAGTGGAAAATTCCAGCCATTCCTCTCCCTGAACCCATCCCTGCCCAGTCCCTAGATGACACCTTGATTACCACAGTCTCCCATGCTTCTCCTGTTGTAAGACATATTGTCTCTGACAATTATCATGAGGTTACCATGCTGTACCTTCTAGGCTCTCCTAGTGCTCCCATAGTTTTGGGACATTCCTGGTTGGTGCAACATGGCCCTCATATGGATTGGTCTGGGAAATCTATTTTGTCTTGGAGTCAAACTGGTCTTAAGGCTTGTCCTGTTTCTACTCTGTTTTCTGGTTTGAATTCTCCTGTGTTGCAGGTGGTTGATCTGTCTGGGGTCCCAATATCTTGATATTATTTTCCTCTCTACAGGTACACACTCATCATGTTTGCCAGGTGCTACTCCAATAACTACTGGAGAACCAACTATTTGTTATGATGGAGAAGTGCGTCTTCCATGCCAAGGCAGTGTCGTTCTTGGGGTTTGTGATTACGGTGGGTGAGATCCAAGCTAACCCCTCTAAGGTAAGGACTGTTGCCAAGTGGCCAACTCCTGACTCTCTTAAGGCATTGCAGTGGTTCCTGGGGTTTGAAAACTTTTATCAGCACTTTATCCATACTTTTGGTCAGATTGCTGCACCCTTAACTGCATTCACCTTTTCCAAGTTACCATTCAGGTGGGGGGATGACTTTTTTCAACTTTCCACTCTCGTACAGGCCAGGGTCTGCGAACGTTTAGGCCAAATTTCTCTCCTGCCTGTTCGAGACCCTGGAGAGGAAGGTTTCAAATGACACCATCCAGTCTGGTGGTGGTGGCCTCCCTTTCTTGGCATATTGAGAGATGCATTTAGGAGAACTTGTGAGAGTACCAAGCACCTAGAGGGATTCCAGCGGGCAAGTTATTCATTCCCACTGCTCTGTGCTCTCAGGTTATCCAGTGAGGACACTTATCCAGAATGTTCTGTCACTCAGGTGTTCGGAGATCAACGGCTGCCATCTGTCACCCAGTTTTTTCATGTCTCTAGGATTTAACCCATGTTTTTCTCCCCTCTTATTCCTTCTGTTCTCATCCCGCCCCATCTACTGGATGGCTACCCAGTCTATACTGTTAGGAGATTACTGGATATCAGATTCAGTGGTCAGGGTTTTCACTACCTAGTAGACTGAGAGGGCTATGGCCTGGAGGAGAGACTCATCAAATTGTCCCCACTGCAATTTCTTTTCCTCATTTACAGAGTGTTACTGACCTTATTTTCTCTATTTTCCTCTTCAGAGTAGTTTTTTTTTGTCTGAATTTGCATTTGGTTACATAACCCTACTTTCAGAGCACTGGAGTATTTATACAATTCAAATAGTTTCAGAGTCAACAACACTCAATATCAATAACCGATGAGACATGATGAAAATAGCTTTCTATGTATGTGGTTGGAAGGACGTCCAGTGTTCTCCAGCCTCTGGCACCTAGACTGTAGCTTCACACAGAAAGTTTGGCCAGAGGAGAAATGGTCGGACCCAACGGAGCCTGGTTTCTGGTAAGATTTTTTTTTTACTTTCGTCAATTGGTGAAGTTTTGATCCTCGCCACTGTCGCCACTGGACTGCTTGGTTTGGGACTTGTGGAGCTGTGTATAGACAGATTTGCTCTTCAGTGTTTGAACTTTTAGAAGCGAAATGTGACCACACTAAACTAAACTGAACTTCAACTCGGAAAACTGGACTGACACAGTTTCAATTAACTAGAACCAATATGTAAAGCTGCTCTCACACAATCTACATTGTAAACGCACTAGATAAATAAAGATGAATTGAATTGAATTGAAAGAAGAATATAGGTAACAACAGGTTTCCAGTGTAGTCCAAAATAAGGACAGATATAAACAGCATAGCCAATGATAACTCTAACTTTAAATACTATCCAGGAACTAACCGAACACAAAAGAAAACTTTAAGACAAAAGATGGCAGGGGAAAATCAAAGACAAAGGCCAATTTAAACTGATATAAAGGTACCGTTATATTTAAAGCCAACATTATTAGTCCTCCTGTGAAATTAGTAGCCTTTTTTGCTGTACCCTTTTTTTGCTGTTGATCTGTAGCAAAAAAAAAGATAAACATCTATTAAATCTTTATAGTATCTAGGATAGTATGACCAGGGCCGGCGTATTCATAGAGGCGACCTAGGTGAATTGTTAATAAATGGTTAATAAATGAATTGGTGGTGATGAATGGTGATGAATTGTTAATAACTGGTTAACAAGCATACTACAAAAAAAAAAAAACATTTCTTTTTTTTGTTGTTGTTGTGGGTCAGTTCTTTTGTCGAGGATGCAACAGACTAGCGACTCCTGGCATACTTTATTGGTACTCTACATTTTTGCACAGCATTGCGTTCCAAAGACCTAATGGGCTGTTTAAAATGCTGAAAGTATGCTTGACAGCCACATCTGGACATATGCCCAGTAATTATTCTCTTTTCCATTATTTAATAAAAAATTGCTGCCATGATCAATATAAAAAAAATGTACACAAACATTTTTTTTCAATTAAATGTATTGCTTGGTTTCTGTGGGCAGTAATAGTGCAGCGTTAATTGTGGCTTGGAAATCGTGCTATACAGTTCTGTGAATAAAAGGCAATCTATAATAAGGCTAATTTACATACAAAGGAGACCTGTTTGTAATAAAGAATGACAATGACTTAATTTAAGGCTCAGAATGCAGTGCTACTTCAGCACTGAAACTGTCTAGTAAATTGGAGTGTAGTGTGCCAGTTAGATTAAGTCTATTTACATTGAAACAAAATAATAGTTTAGTTAAACTGCACTAAATAATAAAGTACTAAATAAAAATAATGACGTTTATGTTAATTATTCAGTTCTATTTGGTACAAAAAAACTACTCTATGTACACTGTACATCCTCAGTCTATGGTTATTAAAGAATGCAAATAACAATATGAGCAATTCCATGCAAATGTCAAGTTCTCACCAAAATATCAAAACCGTTTCTACGTTTTTATTTTTGTTTGTTTGTTTTGTTTTTTTACTACTCAGTAGGTACTGCATTTGAATTTAAACGTACTACTCGGCCGTTAGAAAAGTACGTTCTATACAGTATGAATATGAGTAGTATGAATGGAATTCGCATGTGCTACATCTGCCATTTTGTCATGGTCACGTCACATACCTGCGTCAGTTGTGTCGCTTCACTCCCATTCATGAATTCTCTCGTGGGGCATCATGGGATAGCACAGCGTGCATAGGATGCGCACTTCAGAATCTCGCCAGAAGTAGTAAGTCATCCGGGTACTTCTCGCATACTGATTGTCGAGTTCTATGAATTCAGACATACTACTTGGTTCACATACTGATTTTAGCGTACTTTATAGTATGGAAGGATGCGGTTTCAGACGCAGCCTGGGTTTGGGGCTGATCTAATGACTGAGGATGACATGCAGGTGCTGGGCTAATCAGAATACAGGTGACAGTAATCAGGGTGATTGTGATGACTGTGGTTGGGGAAGAACCTGGCCAGGCTGTAACAATAGTTCACTACACAAAAATCTAGCTGAAATGATCAAAATAACCCCCTTCAAAAGTTTACAAACCGTTTATTTTCAATACTGTGTGATTTCCTGATGATCTACGAGTGCTTTTTTCTCCTTTGTGATGATTGTTTATGAGTCTCTTGTTTGTTCTGAACAGTTAAACTGACTGCTGTCAAATCCTCAGTCTCGTGCAGGTGCTTCAGTTTTTCAGCATTTTCTGCAGGTTTGAACCCTTTCTAGCAATGTTGTATTTTGTATGATTGCGAGATTCATCTTTTTGAAACTGAGGGACTCAAACACAAGTGTTAAAAAAGGTTTAAACTGTCACTGATGCTTCAGAAGGAAACACAAGGCATGTGAGCAGGGGGGTAAACAACCATCACAAAGCAGAAAAAGCACTCATTATTAGAAAACCACACACAGAATTAAAAACCAAGGGTATGTAAACTTTTGCAGGGGGTTATTTAAATAATTTCAACTAGATTTCTGTGTAGTGAACAATGTTAACATTTTATGTAAAATATCTTACTTGGGAGATTAAAAAATGTGATCTCTCTTATTTTTTTTAATTCCATTTTTATTTAGAAAATCATGGAACAGACAAAAGTCAATAAAGACCAACGAATGATAATGGTAGTAGTAATAATAATATTAATAATAATAATAATAATAATAATAATAATAATAATAGCTGCAACAGTTTCAGGAGGTGCAAAGCCAAAACAGCAAACAAAGGATCTCCAACTACAACCTATAACTACAAAAAGTTACCCTCTAAATAAAATACTTTAAAAAAGTCACATTTTATTTTGATGGTCTGTTTGTTGAATTTAAGCTACATTGCATCTAGATGCCAACCAATTCTCATTAGATTAGACATAGACTGTTAGGTTGGGATTAGTATAAGTAGACTTATACTAACAAAGTTTCTTAAAGTTAGTTAAATGTCTGTTGAACTAGCTATATCAACAGCAGACAGTCTACTAATACTCAAATGGACCATTAAAATAAAGAGTTACCAAAATAATAATAATAATAATAATAATAATAATAAAAAACACTTACAAACAACTCCCTTCCTAACCTAAAAACAGGAGAAAAGATTTACCCTTAATTCAGAATAAAATCAAATTAAAAAGAAAGTCAAAACCATAATCTTCACATTTGGCTTCAAATGTAAATGAAGATTCGCATGCAAATAAAAACACAGACTAACATAACAAACTGTCAAAACATAATCCAATAAATATCAACTGAAATACTGCAGCTAAACACTAACAAAATAGTTCTGGAGGACAAAGGTAATGTTCTGCTTAAATCTCTGGGGGGGAAGTTTCTCAAACAATAGCATATTCTCCTCTGCTTTTAACTTGCGCATGCGTATGAATGGAAGGCTGCATTCGAAACTACTACACAGTAGTACTCAGCAGAAACTACTACTCAGTAGTTACAGCATTTGAATTTAAACGTATTATTTGGCGGTTAGAAATGTACGTTCTATACAGTATAAATGTGAGAAATATGAATGGAAGTCAGAGGTACTACATCCGTCATTTTGTCATGGTCACGTGACCTACCTGCGTCAGTTGCATTGCTTCACTCCCATTCATGAATTCTCTCGCAGGGCAACATGGGATAGCGCAGCGTGCATGGGATGCACACTTCAGAATCTCGCCGGAAGTAGTAAGTCATCTGGGTATTTCTCGCATACTGATTTTCGAATTCTAAGAATTTGGATGTACTACTTGGCTCGCATACTGATTTTAGCGTACTGTATAGTATGGAAGTATGCGGTTTCGGACGCAGCCGAAGTCTATGGGGAGAAAAGCCCAGTGTGACCTGCCTGATCTCACGAGAAAAGTTAAGTATTTCACATTTTGTCAGTTTAGTGGCTAATTCGTACGAATTCATACGAGTTCAGTCAAACGAAATTGTACGATTTTAAAAAGGACGCGTGGCATCTAACCCCAACCCTAAACCCAACCGTCATTGGGGGATGAGCAAATCGTACTAAATTTTACGAATTAGATTGTACGAATTCATACGAATTAGGCACTAAATGAAAAAGTTACGAATTGCCGTGGCATTGTGTTGGTGTGACCACAGCTTTATGCTGCCGGTTTCTTGATTGGCATGCAGACACAGCTGTAAATGGTTATCAGCTACCTGTCAGCTTAAACAGGTAGGAGGAGCCAGAGGTAAAACAGAAGAAAACAATTGCAAGAAAACAAGAACAAAATCAAAACATTGCTGGCTATGTGACTGTCAGGATCTGTCATTGTATGAATTTAGTTTTTACATGTTATGATTTTGTTTCTCCACTAGATGTCCTCATTTCTCCCCATGTGTTTGAGTTCAGTAATTACGTGATTGTTTTTACATGTGTCCTGTTATGTCTTGTGTATTTAAGTTGTCTAGTCTCCCCTGTTTCTTTGCTTGGTTATTGTTGATACTAGCCCTTCGTTATCGTAAGTCTTGTCCTGCTTTCTTAAAGTCTGTTTTTGTCAGAGTGCTATGCGACTTAGCCTTTTTCTTTGTTTTCTGGATACATTTCTCCTGCTCTAGTTTTTCAGAGATATTTTGCCTGTTGGCCTTTTTGTTCCTCCGTTAACTAAGTCTTATTTTATCTCTGCATTTTTTGTTCCAAATCTGGATTTTTGTTTTTTATAAATAAATCTCTCACAGTGCAAGTACCGTCTCGCTTCTGGGTTCATTATCCACATGTGGCTGAGTGTTTAAGCACTCAGACTCTGACACTGGAGACCTGGGTTCAAACCCCATCCCTGACAGAATAACCAAGCCAAAGACCAAACGTGAACCCACAGTCCTCAGGATCTTCTTGCCACAGTAGCCCAGCAGTCTTCTACGGTCCAGCGACATGAGCAAGCCCTAGTGCAGCAAGAAACACTCATGGCCAAACATTCGCAGGTACTTTCTGACATAATGACTTCTATTCGTCAGCTTTTCGACAGGTTACGTTCCAGCCCTACTCCTGCCTCCCCTGTAGCCTCAGTACCCAATGCAGAGACTCAAGTAACCTCTCCACTGACGGAACCTTGACTGCCACCACCTCAATGCTTCTCAGGTGATCCTAGTGTATGCGATGGTTTCCTCACCCAATGTGCTTTAACCTTTGAATTACATCCATCTACCTTCCCCTCAGATCAGGCCAAGATTGCGTATGTAATCACCCTGCTGTCTGGTAAGGCTCTTTCAAGGGCCACTGCAGTTTGGAAAGCTAAGGCTCCATTCTGTTCAAGTTTTGCGGCTTTCGAAGAGGAGTTTAAGCGGGTTTTTGATCACCCCCACAGTGGCCGGCAAGCCTCTAAGAAACTCCTCACCCTTCAACAAGGTAGTGGTAGTGTGGCCGAATATGCCATCCATTTCCGAACTGTTGCAGCAGGGAGTGGCTGGAATAATGAGGCACTCATGGTCTGCTTTCAAAATGGGCTGTCGGAGGCAATTAAAGACGACCTAGCTACCAGAGAACCTGCTCTGGACCTTGAGACTTTGATGGACCAAGCTATTCGCCTCGATAATCGTCTGAGGGAAAGGAAGCTCTCTGGGAAACGCTCAGCTCCGTACAGGCAAGGGGGACTGTAACGGGAGCTACAGTCAGTACCGTACCCTCCAAATCTGGGTTGTTTCTCCCCATCAAGCTCACGTGGGCAGACCAGAAATGCCAACTTCAGGCCTTTGTAGATTCTGGGGCTGCTGGAAATTTCATGTATCTCACCTTAGCCAGAAACTTCAAAATTCCTAATGATCCCCTTCCTGACCCGCTATCTGTCACTGCTCTGGATGGTAGCCTGTCACTCACCTCACCTCCCACCTGGGTCTATCTGTTTGTCAGCACCAAGAGAAGATTTGCTTTCACTTGATACACTCACCAGAGTTTCCCGTTATCCTTGGGCACCCCTGGCTGCTTCAGCATAACCCTCAAATTGATTGGCCTACTAGCACAGTTTTAAATTGGAGTCCCACGTGCCAAACCACCTGCCTGAGTCAGAAACCCCTCAAACCTTTTCTCGAGTCTCAAGAACCCCTAGATCTGTCTCTAGTCCCAGCTCCATACCACCACCTTAAGGCTGTCTTCAGCAAAAGGAGAGCTACCTCCCTGCCCCCCCACCGCCCCTATGACTGCGCCATTGAGTTGCTCCCAGATTCCTGCCCCCCTAGAGGCAGTATTTTTTCACTCTCTCTCCCCGAACGAACTGCCATGGACAACTATATAGATGAATCTCTTGCAGCAGGGATTATCCGGCCATCCACCTCTCCTGCAGGTGCTGGTTTTTTCTTTGTGGGGAAGAAAGATGGTGGACTTCGCCCCTGTATTGATTACAGGGGTCTCAATAAAATCACAGTCCGCAATCGCTATCCCTTGCCTCTCATGTTTACCGCTTTTGAAATCCTTCAAGAAGCCTCCATTTTTACAAAGCTTGACTTGCGCAACGCCTACCACCTCGTGCGCGTTAAACAAGGAGATGAGTGGAAGACTGCTTTTAACACGCCCACTGGGGTCTATGAATATCTGGTCATGCCCTTCGGTCTCACCAATGCCCTTGCTGTTTTTCAAGCTCTTATTAATGACGTCCTCCGAGATATGCTCAACAAGTTTGTGTTTGTCTACTTGGATGACATTCTCATTTTCTCAAGTTCCCTCCAAGAGCATGTACAACATGTCAGTAAGGTTCTCAGATGCCTCCTTGATAAACACTTATACGTAAAACCTGAAAAATGCCAATTTCATGTGTCCCAAGTTAAGTTCCTGGGGTTTGTTGTCAAACCTGGACAAATTCAGATGGATCCACAAAAGGTGCAGGCAGTTAAAGATTGGCCTTCCCCTTCATCTGTAAAGGAGGTACAGCGTTTTCTGGGTTTTGCCAATTTCTACCGGAAATTTATTATGAACTTTAGTACTGTGGCGGCCCCATTATCTGCTCTCACCAAGGGTAACCCAGCAGGTTTTCTATGGGGGCCAGAGGCCGAACTGGCCTTCACCAACCTCAAGAGTCGCTTCACCTCGGCACCTATCCTTCTCCTTCCCAACCCAAAGAGATCCTTCACAGTTGAAGTGGATGCATCAGATTTAGGTGTCGGGGCAGTATTATCCCAGAGAGGAGATGACAACAAGCTACATCCTTGTGCATTCCTCTCCCACCGCCTCACTCCCACTGAGAGGAACTATCACATAGGTGACCGAGAGTTACTAGCCGTCAAATTAGCCCAGGAGGAATGGAGACACTGGCTGGAGGGTGCCAAACACCCTTTTGAAGTGCTCACCGACCACAAGAATCTTGAGTGCATCCAACAGGCAAAGCGACTCAACCCCCACCAGGCACGTTGGTCCCTATTCTTCAACCGCTTCCATTTCACTCTCACTTACAGGCCAGGCTCTAAAAACCTGAAACCAGATGCTCTGTCCAGAGTTAACGTTAAATCTCCTCAGGAAGATGGCATTGCCACGATCATACCTAGGTGTAAGATCATTGCCCCTATCCAGTGGGACATGGAGAGCATGGTAAAGAAGGCCCAAGACCAAGAACCTGATCCTGGAGGAGGACCAAATAATTGTCTGTTTGTCCCTAAAGCTGTAAGAGCTAAGATCCTTCAATGGGGGCATTCCTCACAACTTACCTGTCATCCTGGGTCTTCTCGCACTATCGAGTTCCTCCTGAGATGGTTTTGGTGGCCCACTATCAAAACGGATGTTGCTACTTTTGTTAAAGCTTGTCCTACCTGCAACCAGAGTAAGGTCCCTCACTGTTCACCCCAGGGACACCTACACCCACTCCCCATACCTCACAGACCATGGTCACACATCTCGATGGACTTCATTACTGGACTACCCTTATCTCAGGGGAACACTACCATCTTAGTCATTGTAGACAGATTTTCCAAGGCAGCACGATTCATTCCCTTACCCAAACTACCCTCTGCTAAAGAAACTGCTGAGCTCATCATGAATTATGTATTCCGGGTCTTTGGTGTACCACAAGACATTGTATCAGATCGAGGACCCCAATTCTCTTCTCGATTCTGGCGAGCCTTCTGTCAATCCCTGGGTGCTACTGTGAGTCTATCCTCGGGGTTCCACCCTGAATCTAATGGCCAGACAGAGAGGCTCAATCAGGACCTGGAGACTACGTTAAGGTGCATGGCAGCTAACAACCCTACTTCTTGGTCTCGGTTTATCATGTGGACGGAATACGCTCACAAAACGCTGCGTTCAACTGCAACAGGCATGTCTCCATTCGAGTGCCAGTTTGGATATTCTCCACCACTCTTTCCTGAGCAGGAGGTAGAAGTGGCAGTTCCCTCAGCTCTCCAGTTCATTAAACGTTGCCGTCAGACCTGGAGGAAGGTCCGCCTCAAGCTGCTCAAAGTCTCCCAACAGTACCAACATCAGGCCAACCGCAGATGCAGAGCGGCACCCATTCTGCGTCCTGGGCAAAGAGTCTGGCTCTCCACAAAAAACATTCCCCTTCATTTGGAGTCAAGGAAACTCTCCCAGAAGTACATTGGCCCCTTCAAGATTGCCAGGAAAGTCAACCCTGTCAGGATCTGTCATTTTATGATTTTAGTTTTTACATGTTATGATTTTGTTTCTCCACTAGATGTCCTCATTTCTCCCCATGTGTTTGAGTTCAGTAATTACGTGATTGTTTTCACATGTGTCCTGTTATGTCTTGTGTCTTTAAGTTGTCTAGTCTCCCCTGTTTCTTTGCTTGGTTATTGTTGATACTAGCCCTTCGTTATCGTAAGTCTTGTCCTGCTTTCTTAAAGTCTGTTTTTGTCAGAGTGTTATGCGACTTAGCTTTTTTCTTTGTTTTCTGGATACATTTCTCCTGCTCTAGTTTTTCAGAGATATTTTGCCTGTTGGCCTTTTTGTTCCTCCTTTAACTACCTCCTTTAACTGGTTCATTATCCACCTGTGGCTGAGTGTTTAAGCACTCAGACTCTGAGACTGGAGACCCGGGTTCAAATCCCGTCCCTGACAGTGACATAAGATCATAGTTTACCTAGGCAAGTTAGGTTCATTAGAAAAGTCATTGGACAACAGGCAGAACACAGTGGTGTTCTGTCTCCAATCAAATTTTTTTAAGGGGGATAATCATATTGACCTTGTTATTATCAATTTCATTAATTTTCCTTCGGCTTAAGCTGCGGTCACACTGGACTTTTCTCCCCATCGACTAGCGAATGCATCAGACTGGAAATGCAAGCTTGTGCATCAAGTTTCGCACTTTGCTGCGGTGCAAAGTTCAAGCTTGGTGAACTCTGACCTGCAAAATCGCATCACTTAACTGCATGAGACCAATCGAAGATCAAAACATGGACCAATCGCTCACTTTTTTAAATGGCTAATCATCTTGTTTAATCCAGCCCCTTTTCGCAGCGTGTACTACAAAATTTTCGCAAGCACAAACTCTAGTTTGACCACAGCTTTAGTCCCTTTATTCGTCAGGGGTTGCCACAGCAGAATGAACCGGCAACTTATCCAGCATATGTTTTCACTGCGATTGCCCTTACAGTAAATGACCATGGAATAAGCAGGATAATCAACAGCTGGCTGTGCATAAAGGATTCTAATGCACAATGTGGAGGCTAAGGAGTGTGGTCGCCTCCGCAAAGTGCATTAAAGGCAAGCCATTGATTATCCCACTTATTCCATGGTAATTTGTTTATTCCATGGTCATAAATTTGCTCTTTGCAGTGCAATATTTGTCGGAATTTTCATCAGTTTTGACAGGTTAGATTTTTTAGTCCCTCCATTGAATCAGCAGTGACTGAGAGAGAGAGAGAGAGAGAGAGAGAGAGAGAGAGAGAGAGAGAGATCATGTGCGTACTGTTCATACCTGCTAACGTTATGCGATTTTATCAATCCGATCACAGGTGCACAAATAAGACATTCTCAGTCACACCTGGAGTGTGTTTCCAGTCACATTCCCAGTCACACGTTTTTTTTTTTTTTTTGTCTACTTTCTACCACTTTTCTGATGAGGGAGGTTTTTTTGTGTATATTGGCTTTCTCTTAACGTTACCTTTAATTCTGCAAAAGCTGGTATACCTATTGCAGAATTTCTGCGATTTACATTTACCATATCAATTAAATATACTTTAGGAATATGTTACTTTATGCATTGGCTAATTAAATTAATGATAATTTATTTTATTTCCTATCAACTTTAAACCTTTACACTTTATTCTGTTTAGTTTTAACATGTCGTTTTATATGAATAATTTTATAAATAATATTACATTATTTAAAGTTACAGTTATAAATTAATTATGAAACTTATCTTTGTGATTTGCCAAAAAATATACCTGAGAACTGCCTGGAGCTCAGAGTTGAAATTTTTAATGACACGCTATCAAGTTTTAAGAGTTTATTTCAAGCAAGAATATAGTTATTTTAAAGTCAAATCTGCAGTTTATGTATGATTTTTTTGGCATAATTGATGAGTAGCAACCTTCTTGCTATGAGGTGACAGTGCTAACCACTAATCCACCATGTCACCCACCTTTTTATGCACTAACTATTTTGCATTAATCTATATATGACAACCCAAAACTGGTCTTGCAACCAGTCAAATAATAATGCCTACCAGATAATACTGTTTGAAAATGAGCTACTATACAGCAAATGACTTTAGTGGCAAAAGGGCAGAGCAGAACAGCTGTGAAGAAACCCAAAGGTTTGCCCACAATATTCTCTCCTTTGCCAAAGATTCACCCACTCATCCACAACATCTGTCCATACTATGCCAGGCTCCAAACAACCTCTGGAATGAGGTACTGTGCATCTGCCCTCTCTTGATGCTGCCATAAAGCGACAAGGGAAATATATGACTTCATTCTTGAGCGTTTATGTCACTAAGGGACCTGTCAAAGCTGACAGAAATCCTCCAAAGCGACATTGTTTGATAGGATAATTGCGAAGTGTTTTAAATAGCCAGATAATTAAAGTTTAACAAAAAGCTTCCCTGGAGGTTTGGAAATCTTGTGTTTCTCTGGATTTTCCTTGTGTCAACAACTCATTACGTCTCAGCGTTCATGATTATTCTCTTTATTGTTAAAATAAACAACAAGCAGATGTCAAGGAAATCATTAGTTTTAGTAATGATAAAAGTATTACATTTAAAGTCAAGTAAATAAATCACTGATATGATAATAGACCAGTGTGATGGGGGGAAAACTCATTAAAATGGCACAACTGTCTCTGTGAGCGATTGTGCAGACAGCACTAAATCAATTTGTGAAGACGTTATTTTGTAGACGATGTAAAATAAGTTACATAATGATGCAATTTTTTGTCATTTTCATGCTAACTGTAACTTAATACACACACTGCTTTTTTGAGTGGCTGTCAAAGTTTCACATCTAAAAGCAATATGATAAAAAAGTAAAGAAAAACAATCAAAGTATTGTAGTTTAGTAGCAGAAAATATTAATTGGGCATAAACATTCAGGACCTGATTTTGTAAAGTTAGTTTAATAGATGCTTAAAGGCTGACTAAAGTGTCTGTATATATATATATATATATATATATATATATATATATATATATATATATATATATATATATATATACACATACATACACACACACATGCACACACTTTAGTCAGCCTTAGTAAGCATCTATTAAACTAACTTTACAAAATCAGGTCCTTTTTTCTTTCTTTTTAAAATATTTCTCAAATGTGTTTTACAGAGCAAGGAAATTTTCACAATATATCTGTTAATATTTTGTCTTCTGGAGAAATTCTTATTTGTTTTATTTCGGCTAGTTTTTAATTTTAAGGTTAAAATTATTAACCCCTTTAAGCTATATATTTTTTTGATAATCAACAGAATAAACCATCGTTATACAATAACTTGCCTAATTACCCTAACCTGCCTAGTTAACCTAATTAACCCAGTTAAGGCTTTAAATGTCACTTTAAGCTATATAGAAGTGAATTGAAAGATATCTAGAAGATAAAATAAATCAGTTATTAGAAATGAGTTATTAAAACTATTATGTTTAGAAATGTGTTGAAAAAAATCTCTCCGTTAAACAGAAATTGGGGGAAAAATAACCAGGGAGCTAATAATTCAGGGTATATATACACACACAAACACACACACGCTCACACTTTAGTCAGCCTTTAAGCATCTATTAAACTAACTTTACAAAATCTTTTTTCTTTCTTTTTTAAATATTTCTCATTCCTTCATTCAACTTATCCAGTACATGTTTTACGCAGCGGATGCCCCTCCAGCTGCAACCCATCTCTGGGAAACAACCATACACACTCATTCACTATGTACAATTTAGCCTTCCCAATTCACCTGAACCGCATGTTTTTGGATTGTGGGGGAACCCGGAGCACCCGTAGGAAGCGCACTACCTACTGCGCCACTGCCTCACCCCAATAAATAGATAGATAGATAGTAGATAGATAGATAGATAGATAGATAGATAGATAGATAGATAGATAGATAGATAGATAGATAGATAGATAGATAGATAGATAGATAGATAGATAGATAGATAGATAGATAGATAGATAGATAGATAGATAGATAGATAGATAGATAGATAGATAGATAGATAGATAGTGTAATGTTTTGAACCATACTGTAGAAAAGCAACTAAATTAATCTGTTGGTAACAAATAATAATCCCAAATAATGTGTTAACTGTTAACAAATCTGCTGTGATAATTCTATAGTTGCTATTGTAATTTAATACAATACAGTAAGATACTGAAAAAATACTAAAGCATACTTCTGTATATATTATAGTTTACCAGTTCTCTGTAGTTAATGCTACAGTAATCAGTAACATTCATAAACATAGTATAGAAATACAAAAAATATATAAAAACAGTATATATTGCACTTCACTACAGTACAGTTAAAACACTATAATCTTTTTAATAGTTTGTTTTGACATAATATACAGCTGAAGCAGAATTATTACCCCCCGTTTACTTTTTTCCCAATTTCTGTTTAATAGGGAGAATATTATTTCAACAGATTTCTAAACATAATAGTTTTAATAACTCATTTCTAATAACTGATTTATTTTATCTTTGCCATGATGACAGGTAACACAGTAAAAAATGCAGGGTCCACACAATTAATTCATGATGTCCCAACACAAATTGATTAAGTAGACTTAACACTTTTAACAAATTTATGTGGATTGAACATAAAAAATTAAGTTGTCCCAATGAAATCTCAAGAATTGTGTTGTTTCAGCTCATTTTAAATAAGTAGTTTGAACAAGTAAAAACAATATTTTTTTTGTGTAAATAATATTTTACTAGATATTTTTTAAGACACTTCTATACAGCCTCAAGTGACATTTAAAGGCTTAACTAGGTTAATTAGGTTAACTAGGCAGGTTAGGGTAATTAGTGAATGACCCTAAATATATGCAAGCATGCATATATATATATATATATATATATATATATATATATATATATATATATATATATATATATATATATATATATATATATATATGTGTGTGTTTATTTTGGATGTGATTATTCATGAAAAAAGTATCTAGCACTGCTATAAATCCCTTTAGAATTCAGTTGTGTGCGCTATAATCTATTTATTTATTTATTTATTTTTGCTTATCATATATTGCAATATTTAAAAAAAAATTTAAAATTTGTTACAATAAAACAAAAGAAAAGTTTTTTGTTTTTTTTCTGGCAAAAGGATCATGAATATGCATGATTACCATCTTCACACTTCACACATTTGCACGTAATGTTTATTTCATTCTAGCTTGAACAATATCAATAAATGCTCATATTTGCATGTATATATTTGAGCAGTCTTTTTCACATTTACATACTAAATTACGTTACTTCTCATGCATAGTCACTTTCTGTATGCAGTATTCATATTTATATAGTTTTTGTGTTGTTGCTGTTGTTAGTTTTTTTTTCTTTTCTTTTTTTGGCACTCGTCTCGACAAATTCCTAGTGCTTTAAAGTATTGTTTTGTTTTTGTTAGTTTTTTCCAACCCTTTGCTGTAGCTGGCAATATATTTTTATTTCTGATTTTGGTTCTTTGTTTATGGAGTATTACACATTTGTTAAAGTTATGATCAGTCCTGTGTAAGATTTTTTCTCAGATTGAGATAAAACCGATCATATAAATTACAGTCAATCAAGAATCATGAAGGCAAATATTCTCAGTTCCAGGGTTGATTTATGTAAGAAAAAATATCTGTAGAATGAAAGATATTGTCCTGCCAAATAATTTCAAGTAACTGTTTTGCTATATTCACAGACATTTTCTAAAATAAATCACTAAGTACTGTGTTACATGGCTAAAATCCCTGTGAAACACCGAGACAGAAATGTCCTTATTATTAACATGATTTTTTTGTTGTTGTTAGCTTTTTTTTTTACAGACAGGGAACTATTTTCAGTCTATAGACTGATCAGTGATCTGATGGTTTGATCTCTGTGTATTTTTAGTTTCTCTCCCCATTTGAGCGACAGCACTGTTACCTGTTCTTTTCATCATGTTTTGTATTTCTGTATCTCTCTCTTTCTCTCTTTCATTCTCTCCTGTGGTGCTGCTCTCCCAAAGTCATCCTAATTAGTGTTTAATGCAGGACTCCCGTCGGCAAGGTCACAAGTGCCTCTGTGGCGCACTGTTGTCAGGACGGTGCTAGAAATAATGAAAGGGCCTATCTGTTCCCATCAGCAGAGAGAGAATCACAGCATAGCCGCTGCACCAGCACCCTCACACATTATCAGTCGTCTGCGTTCACTTACACTTGCTGGCAATTCAGTCAAAGATGACGATGACAATAATGATGATAATGATTATTGTTATATCTAGTAGTAGTATGGATGTTTAAATATTAAGGATATTTAACAGGAAAGCAACTGTATTGTATATACTATATGTAGTGTGTCATTCCTCTAACACCTTGTCTTAACAGCACGTGATGCGACAAGCAGTTTGATTGTCTGAACCAAAACAACACAACGTGACAGAAACATTTCAATCCCAGCCACTGCACTTTCAACAAAATGGTAAAGACTTTTAATCTAATTAATACATATTAAACCTCTTAAACATTTTAAATAGGCTACTGAGTGACTGCCCAGCAGACACACAAGGTCAAAAGACATTAAAGGGCGCCTAGGTTAGCCCTTTTTTGAGATTTAATATAAGTGTTTTGCATCTCCAGAATGTTTCTGTAAAGTTTCAGCTCAAAATACCCATCAGATTTTCTATTATACCTTTTGCAAGATTCTATTTTATAATTTTTTTCACTTGGGGGCTGTTTTGACGTACTGCGCCTTTAAGGCTAGTCCTCCCCGCCCACCGTTTCTACGTGCCTTTCTGCGTGCCTTAATCTCCTCCCTCAGCTGCGTCAGACTACAGACAGACTTAAAGGAAGCAGATCTCACGTAGCGTTTGTGAGAAATACTACAGTAAGAACTTTACCAATGAGTATTTGTTGTGCAGTTGCATCGATGAGTCACACACAATGTCATTACAAAGTTTACAAGCACACACACACACACACACACACACACACACACACAGACAGACAGTTTAGCTTTGCACTTTTTTTGCACGCAAATGTGACAGGCTACAGGTTAATCACCACTGCTGTATGAATATCTGTTATGTTAATGTACAAAATAAACCTGATTTAACGTCCGCAAACTGGGATTGAAGCGTCTTCCTTTATAATTGTTCTGACACGCGGCTGTGCTGATGAAGTAAAGCTAAGCTAAATTGCTGTATTTCATTACACACGTACACTGTTTTAAAACATTTTAAACATGTGAAACTCACTCTTGATCACATTTGATGATGATTGATGATCCTAGCAAACTGAACATACCTTTTATTCCCGGTTGGTCTTGTCTGGTCTTGTTGATATGATTATACACGTGACTACTGGAACATGTTAATACGTGCAGCTGTCAATCAGTTCGGTAGGCGGGGGGCGTTGATGTTGATATTTTGTTCATTTTAGGTTATGTTGGAAAGTGGCCAAAATCCAACATCGAGCCAACTTCTTAAACCAATGTCATATTGATGTCAAATACTGACATTTATTTATCAGGTATGGCAACCAAAATCAAACATCTGATAGACATCACATTGATAATGTCCACACAATGTCAAGCTGTAACATAATTAAACGTTGCTATTTTGCTATTTTTGGGTTGTGCTGGAAAGTAACCAAAATCCGTCTGTTGGGCATTGAAATCGGCCTAACGTTGGGTTCTGACATCAACACGAGTTTTATTTCCAAACAGAATGCAACTTCCCACGACGTTTGGGTACGACGTTAATCAGACATCATGTTGATGTCCTGTGCCTGCTGGGTGGTGTTGGTTTGCACTTAATCATAGTTCTGACTTTCATTTTCAAACCGTCTGCTTCTTATTTTTATTTTTAAATCTAAAATAAAATATTGCCATAAAATAACCAATATTAAAAAAAAACATGGTTTAGAAAATGTGATGCATTTAATTGTATAGATCAAATAGAAATAATCATACATAAATGACTGAATAAAGATGACCATCATATAGGAAAGAAAACCAAACAAACAAAAACCATGAAGGATGTTACCTTATTCATTCATTCATTCATTCATTTTCTTGTTGGCTTAGTCCCTTTATTAATCCGGGGTCGCCACAGCAGAATGAACCACCAACTTATCCAGCACATGTTTTACGCAGCGGATGCCCTTCCAGCTGCAACCTATCTCTGGGAAACATCCATACACACTCACTGACACTCATACACTACGGACAATTTAGCCTTCCCAATTCACCTGTACCACATGTCTTTGGACTGTGGGGGAAACCGGAGCACACAGAGGAAACCCACGCAAAAACAATGTACCTTAATTACATATTTTTGAATAAAATAAAATAAAGAATGGTCATCTTCTCAAACACCATTGGCAGAGGGGATGTTTTGATTAAAACCAAATAATTACAAATTCATTATTCGTTGTACACTCATGTTAATCTTCTTTCCTCGTGTAATAAATAAATACATGCATTGTCTGTTTGTACACTTACGTTACCATATAGATGTTTTATTTTTATTATTACTTAATCTATCATTGTTATTACTTAAATAGCCTTTAGTAAATTAACATGATTCAGCTTTTAATAGGAAGGTTTCTAAAAACATACAAAAGTAAAATCCAACTTGGCATTATGTTTTTTTAAAGGCCATTCACATAATAAAATATAGCTTGAAGTTTAAGTATGAAATGTTTGATGAAAAGCAGCATCTTTATTAAAATTCTCTTAGCAATAATTTATCTTAAGCATTTCAGAACATACATAATTTTAATCACATCCCAATCTGCCATATGTTTGTATTTTTCACACAATCTTCGGGAAAATGCCAGAACAAAATACAAAACCAACGTTAATATGTATGCTTACTATACATTTATTTATTTTTTACAATGCTTTTTTCTCAGTTTGAACTACTAGACATTTACTAACCTATCTGAATACAATAATATAATAATTTATACTAAATAGTGTTTTTGAACCACACTACATTTCCCAATGCTGTAGTTTTCAACGGAGTTTCAACGGAGTTTATTAAACTAAAATACACGTACATGTTACTGTAGTAAAAAACAAAGTATATTACAATATGTAATTTTATCATATTTGTTTTATGAGTATCAGTTCACTATAGTGCATATTACAGTATGCTGTATTTTTTCATTATATCATATCATATCATATATCATAGAGAAGATTATTTCAACAGATTTCTAAACATAATAGTTTTAATATCTCATTTCTAATAACTGATTTATTTTATCTTTGCCATGATGACAGCAAACACAGTAAAAAATGCAGGTTCCACACAATTCATTCATGTTGGCTCAACACAAATTGATTAAGTTAACTTAACACTTTTAACAAATTTATGTGGATTGAACATAAAAAATTAAGTTGTCCCAATGAAATCTCAAGAATTGTGTTGTTTCAGCTCATTTTAAATAAGTAGTTTGAACAAGTAAAAACAATATATATATATATATTTTTTTTTGAGTAAATAATATTTTACTAGATATTTTTCAAGACACTTCTATACAGCCTAAAGTGACAATTAAAGGCTTAACTAGGTTAATTAGGCAGGTTAGGGTAATTAGGCAAGTTATTGTATAACGATGGTTTGTTCTGTAGACTATCAACATACATATAGCTTCAAGGCTAATAATTTTAAAATGTTTTTTTTTTTTTTTAAGTAAAAACTGCTTTTATTCTAGCCGAAATAAAACAAATAAGACTTTCTCCAGAAGCAAAGTTATTATGAGACATACTGTGAAAATGTCCTTGCTCTGTTAAACATCATTTGGGAAATATTTAAAAAAGAAAAAAAAAATCAAAGGGGGGCTTATAATTAAATATATACACATACATGACGTATATATATATATATATATATATATATATATATATATATATATATATATATATATATATATATATATATATATATATATATATATATATATATATATATGGTCACTGGTCAGATGACATAAACATCTACATCTACATGCAGCAAACAGAAAATGTGCATCCCCACGTGAAAATAAAACATACTATAGAAATGTATAGTCAATACTATAGTATTTTTGAATCATTAATATAGTACTATGTTAAATCATAAAGTGTATTCTGTATAGCTTATAGTGTTTACAACACATTAATGAAAAAATACAGCATACTGTAATATCCACTATAGTGAACTGATATACTCATAAAACAATATCATATCATATCATATATCAAACATCACATCATATAATTTCAAATATATTTTTCCCCATCTATTTTGGTTAATGGGATTGAACTACTATAGAATCTCAATAATGCACTTTTTCTGTTTGCTGCATGCCGTTTAGTGAGGAGGTATTTTGTTATGTGGTAAAGAAACATATATCATGAACAGATTTCCCATCTCTGTATTACTACAACAACAGAGATTAAGTCAAGTCTCAACCAGTGCATGAAATCAGATGTCGCATGATAAGAAATGTAACTAAAATGTCAAACAGAAAACTAGTCTCTTCTGAATGAAGCTAGTTAATCACCCAGCAGGCTTCTGTTTATCATGCCATGTGGGAGGCTGTCAAAGGAAAAGCCAAAAAAAAAAAAAGCAAAACACAAGGGAAGGAATAATTGAATCAATACTTTGTGACCGAGGGAGTCTAAATGTCAGCGAACTGAGCTTCCTGTGTTCAGCGTATATCTTATTCTGAGACTGGAAGCACTGGTCTGGAGCTCTGCACTCAAAAAAATATTTTTTTTGCAGCTTGTTCAAACTGCTTATTTAAAATGAGCTGTAAAAACACAATTCTCGATGTTTAATGTTCAATTCACTTACATTTGTTGTTAACTTAATTGATTTGTTTGAGACAACATGAGTGAATTGTGTGGAACACAATTTTTTGCTGCGTGTAGATCAATAGTCCACTATGGTACATGTGATTTCACACTGACCATCTCATGCTCCCCTGAGAATGGGTAACAGAGGAATAATCTTGTTGGGTTGGGAATGAGCATGAGCATAGATGGCTGTTTTGACAACACAAAAACAGATCTCAGAATTAAGAGCCAGACAAATTATGTCAATTACTCATTTTTGCTGTCCACGCTGTACTAACCTGGATCGATCGACATAAAAATCATACTATGATCTGATTGAAACTGACTGTGCAGTTTTTGTTGTTATTAAAAACTTAACAATAAAGTCATATTGTGTGCCTTTTGGATTCAGAAAGTTGAGCTTTTGGGACTGTCCAGATATTTCAAGATGAAAATAATTCATGTGGTTTGGGTCTCTGAGGATCTTCTTGTTGGAGTGCAGATTTATGTTGCTACTTAGCATAATATGGCTGGAGGAGATGTAATATTTCCAACAACTCATTTTCAATATTAGTTGTCCCACGTGGCTTGAAATAGATTTCCCCTTCACCTCATTATGTGGAATTTGGTAACATTCATGTTGTATTTTTTAATTGTCAGTTTATTGAAAACTTGCAATTAAGTGGTAGACCTTTTATAATGCAAACATTTATATATATATATATATATATATATATATATATATATATATATATATATATATACAGATAGATTGACGGACAGACAGACAGATAGACAGATAGATAGATGGATAGATAAATAGATAGATAGATAGATAGATAGATAGATAGATAGATAGATAGATAGATAGATAGATAGATAGATAGATAGATAGATAGATAGATAGATAGATAGATAGATAGATAGATAGATAGATAGATAGATAGATAGATAGATAGATAATTGTTATTATTATTATTACACTGTAAAAAAACTCTTGGTGTTTAATTTTCTATTATTAAAATAATAATAAAAAAATTGTAGTTATGCCTTTTTGTCATATCATTTACAGGGTATTATTTGAAATGTATGATGACAGAAGCATTATTTATTAATTTAGTTTTAGTATTCATTCATTCATTCATTCATTAAAATATTAAAATAAAAGTAAAGGTGAAACCGGAAAAGGAAGGTCTTCTCTAACAAATTTAACATGTCAATAATCATGTTTTTTTTTAATTATTAAACAACAGATTTATTTGTTTGAAATGCACTTTTTGTATAACTTTCATTTCATTTCATCAATATTGATAAATGATTATGAATTGTAAGATTAATTATAAATTATCAGTGTTCTTTTTTTATCATTCATTTGTTCATTTTCTTTTCGGCTTAGTCCCTTTATTAATCAGATGTCGCCACAGCGAAATGAACCGCCAACTTATCCAGCATATGTTTTGTGCCCTTCCAGCTGCAACCCATCATTGGGAAACACCCATACACTTTCATTCACACACATAGACTACGAACAATTTAGCTTACCTAATTCACTTATAGCACATGTCTTTGGACTTGTGGGGGAAACCAGAGCACCCGGAGGAAACCCACGCGAACACGGGGAGAACACGCAAACTCCACACAGAAATGCCAACTGACCCAGCTGGAGCTCGAACCAGCGACCTTCTTGCTGTGAGGCAACAGCTCTACCCACTGCGCCACCGCGCCGCCCCTTCTTTTATCATGTTTACAGCATTTATGTTTCACCTCATATGTTTAGTTTAGAGCATAGGTCTCAACCTCAATTCTTGGAGGGCTGCAGCTCTGCACAGTTTTGGTTCAACCCTAATCAAACAAAGCTGATCCAACTAATCAAGGTGTTCAAGACTACTAGAAACTAAGCAGGTGTGAGCTGGAGGTGGTTAGAGCTAAACTGTGCAGAGCTCCGGCCCTCCAGGAACTGAGTTTGAGACCACTGATTTAGAGTCATTGATTCTTTCTTTTCCATGTGCTACAATTTACTTTTTAATTCAGCACACTGTTTTTGAATTCTTAATATTGTGTATAGTATAATACAAAATCTTGCATTTCTTCACAATCTCTTTCTTTCTTTTGTTAGTGTTAGTGTTGCTATTAGATTAAAGGGTTTATTATTAGTTTGTCTATGCCACAAGATTAACTGAAGCCAAAACTAGTCATGTTTTAACAGCAGCACTCTTATGTTAACAATAATGTTAAATAAATAAATTAAAATAAATAAATTAAAATAGTGAGTGAATGTGTCAGAAATTGAGTGAGTAAATAAACATAACATGACATTTAGTAACGTAACAATGTAACATAAATAAAATGTAACACAACACTGTAAAAATGCAGGGTTCCACACAATTTCTTCATGTTATCCCAATACAAATCTTTTAAGTTAATGTAATTGTTTAACAGATTTAAGTGGATTGAACATAAAACAATTAAGTTGTCCCCCAAAAAACAAAAAAATGCGTTGTTTCAACTCATTTCAAAAAAGTAGTTTGAACAAACAACACAAATATTTTGAGTGAACATAACTTAACATAACATAAAAAATTACGTATTCCCATGGATATAGTTTTTAATTTGAACATATAAATAGGTTTATATCTTGTCTTTCTTTGTACAGTATGCTTGGCTAGACTGTGCTGTCAACACATCCATCAAGTCTTGTGTCGTCAAGTGTTTACAAAGTAATAAAATTCATACATAAAAAAAGTGAACAAAAAAGCTACAGTTTTTCAGAATGCAAAACCTTGCAAAGAACTAGAAAACATTTACTTTTAATAGCCTGCCACTGGTGTTGTTACTTTAATCATTCTTTTTGACCTTTAAAACTGATCGTCTATATTTTCACTAAGATATATTTAACAATTGCCTCATATCATTTCTATAATGGTTTATCAGTTTCTCAATATACAGGATATGTTTGTGTCAAATAGTTGGCTTCATTAGCATGCATCATTTCTGCCAATACATTTAAATGTCAGATTGTTTTTACAAGTACCATGTCAATTAAACCACCTTTATTTTTGCAACACTTTACAATAAATTAATAAAACTATATAAATTCAGATGTCAGTACATAATTAATCATGTACTCTATGACTTAAAAAGATGCACAAATTAAGACCTCTTGTTAGTAAATTGAGTTAATTACCTTGGGCTACCTTGGTAAAGTCGTGACATATATATGTCTCAAAAGTCATGAGATCATGTTAGTAAATGACTAGTTAATAATGAGTCAATGACCTCGGGCCCCTTCAAGAAATGTCAAGACATATAGATGCCTCAACAGATCATGAGAGCATGCGGTCTGCTTTTATTCATTTTTCTTAAAGAGTCCATTTAATGAAGCTGTCCATTTTGTGTTAATTAACATGTTAACGAACAAGCATGTGCTAATGTAGTTAAGGTGGCTGCTGTTAACCATTTATAACCACCTGGTTGACCTTTTATCCATAGGTTATCATTATTATTTTAATTGCTTAATACTATTTATCAGAGTTGTGTCAGTATATTATTCAATCCAAGATGTGGGCCAAACCTTTATTTTCAAAAGGGTTTTTAAAGGGTTAACACATGAATTCTCATTATTTTAGGCATAGCTAAAGTTATCGTAACACTTTATTTTAAGGTGACAGTTACACATGTTCCATGTACTTACTGTAGTTATTATAATGATTTATGCATATTTAAAAGTACCCTGAACATATCCCAAATTCTAGCCCCAACCATAAAGCAAGAACATGCAATTAAATAATATTACTCAGTAGTTAAATTCATACTTACACTGTAATTACATCACCTTAAAAAAAATGTGTAACAGATATCAGTCCTTCATTATTAGTAATTGATCCATTAATCAATCCATCATTAGTTCCCGCTAAGCAAACAATTAATTCAGATATTACTACATCATGAAACATAAACCCTTATTGTTAAGTGTTACCTTTATTTCTATACATGTTTTATATACACATTTTGGACAATGTAGACTGTGTTAAAGCCATGTTAAAAGAAAGAACGGGCAAGATCAAAGATATAATCAACATTTTGGAACATATTGATCCAATTCAATATGAATGAATGTGCATTAAAACATAAATAAGGTTTTACACAATTCTTGAAAAGAGAATGTTACTTATATAATGTGTGTATTTACATTATTTAACTTAACAGTAACTAGGGGTGCAGCTAGGACTGGTTGCATTAATCCACTTAGACAAACCTCTTTTGGAGCATTTCTTTTAGAGCATCACATCACTGGAATTTGATACAGTACCACGGTCTGGTAGAAAATATGATTGAATTTATTTAAGTATAACATTGAGAAATGGCTTCTTAATAATCAACATTGTGCACACAATTGTTTGTTTTTTTTTTGTTATTGTTGTGGTTGCTTTTTATTGTACATTTGAGTTTTGTTTATAACTTGAGTTTGTATTTTTATTGGTATACACTACCTGAAAAAAGTCTTGTCGCCTATCCAAGTTTTAGGAACAACAAATAATAACTTGACTTCTAGTTGATCATTTGGTATCAGAAGTGGCTTATATAAAAGAAAAAAATAGATTATGCTTTTTTTACCAAAATAAAATATGATCATGCCTTGATTTTTAATTATTTAATTAGGACAGTAAGGTCTGACTTTGCTTAAACAAAAGTCTAATCACTTATCACTTATCAGAAATAATGTACAGTGTAAAAGAATGGTGCAATGGAAAAATAATTAATATTGTGTATGACTCTCATAAGCTAGGACGATTGCATCCATACATCTCTGCAATGACTTAAATAACTTAATAATAAAGTCATCTGGAATGGCAAAGAAAGCGTTCTTGCAGGACTCCCAGAATTCATCAAGATTCTTTGAATTCATCTTCAATGCCTCCTCCTTCATCATACCCCAAACATATTTAATAATGTTCATTTCTGGTGACTGGGCTGGCCAGTGCTGGAGCACCTTGACCTTCTTTGCTTTCCACTTCTTTTATATGGAGGTTGAAGTATGAGAAGGAGCGCTATCCTGCTGAAGAATTTGCCCTCTCTTGTGGGTTGTAATGTAATGGGCAGCACAAATGTCTTGATACAGATCTCTCTTCACACCCCCATACTGAATGTAACCCCAAATCATGAGGGTTACATTCAGAGGGTTACATTACTTACATTACTGGATTTGCTCTTCAGTGTTTTGGCTTTCAGCAGTGACATATACATTACAATGAACTAAACTCTGAAAACTGGACTGGTTCAGTTCACTAAAACTTAATGTGTGTTAAGCTGCTTTGACACAATCTACGTTCTAAAAGCTCACAGAAAAAAAGATGAAGTGATTTTGAAATGAACTGGGAAAACACAAAGGAATTATGTGGAACCCAGCAGTTTTTACTGACAGACTAAGGAATAGTTTGGCACAGCAACAGTCATTATGACATCTCTGAAATAACAGTTGCAGAGGACATACTGTACTGTATATCCATATTAATTCGAAGACAAAAAGTTAAGGTGGGTTTGAAAGGAACCAGACCACCCACCACATCGCTTCCTCTACCCATTACTGGCATTTGCTTAAGGTTCATTCCTATTCCAGTAGTAATTGCACTGTGCCACTTTACAGGGCGGCTGCAGGTGCAAGGGCCGGATAATGAAGCACTCTGCGGTGTGGGTGGCAGCTGTGCTTGACTCTGGAGAGGAGAGAGCCATATCCCCTAAACACACATACCTCCAATTGACTCAGCACTTTGAGAGACTTGTGTGGTGAGACTTAAGTTACTTCCCCAACTGGCTATACTTGCTTTTCTCCACAGCTCTTCACACACACACACACACACACACACACATATATATATATATATATATATATATATATATATATATATATATATATATATATATATATATATATATATTACAGGTGCACTCTACTTTCAATTAGACCCTCTCCCCTCATTAATAAGAGTGAATGACCTATGCTCCCTCTGGTTCTGTGTGGACTTGGCTTCAAGGGCCAGGTGCTCATCCAGCCATACAGAAAAAAAAGAAAAAACAAAAGATTTCTGTCTCTGTGAATGCTGAAAGTCGACATGAGATGCTCTATAAATATAATGATAAAAATAAACTACAAAGTCTAAAGCCCCGCTCACGGTGTGAATTTTTATAGTCCTTCGAGGTTGTGGTTTGTCAGGCTGTATGAATATGATCCCCCATGTCACAATGTAAGATCTCAGTTGTTGTAATGTCAAACTCTACGACAATCAAGATGTGAGAAAAAATGGACGCACTGAAAATACTCTTCCAGAGTTTTATAGTATGTCATCAGTTAAAATAAGATTAAAGTCAAAATACAGTTGAAGTCAGAATTATTAGCCCCCCTTTGATTTATTTATTTATTATTTTTTTTATATTTCACAAATTTTGTTTAACAGAGCAAGGGAATTTTCACAGTATGTCTGATAATATTTTTTCTTCTGGACAAAGTCTTATTTGTTTAATTCAGCTAGAATAAAAGCAGTTATTATTTTTTTAAACACTATTTTAAGGTCAAAATTATTAGCCCCTTTAAGCTATATATTTTTTCAATAGTCTACAGAACAAACCATCGTTATACAAAAACTTGACTAATTGTTGAATAAATCTGCTATCATTAAACAGAAATTGGTGAAAAAAATAAACAGGTTGGCTAATAATTCAGGGGGACTAATAATTCTGACTTCAACATGTTCAATCGGTGTGTTTTGGATTGTGGAAAATCTGAGCGGTTTGATACGATTTTCAAACAAACTGCAACATATTTGGACTTCATCTCACCAGGGAGCAGATAGGCTTTGTGTAAATGTCTTTTTATGTAATTTTTTTCACAACATTCTAAATACAACAGCTAAAAACAACAAATTGTTGGTGTGTGTTTGTGCGGTGTATACTGGCCTTTTAAACAAGGTACTGTATCTGAAATTTGTATTTCCAAAGCTCTCTCTCTACTACCAAGCTGCTTCTTTCCAGGGATTGGCATAATTCAGAGGCATATTGTGTGTACAAGTAATACTTTTCCCTCTATACCTGAAAAGTTTCTATTTCTTCCTGATTTGATGGGTATATAGTTTAAGTCTGACTGCCGGAAAAGGTCTTATATGATCTGACAGAGACATAATTTCATTGGAGGAAGAATTTGGTTGGAGCGATCAATGATTGGCTGTTGGTGAACATGTCAAACTATATATATAGGGGCATAGATTTAGGGTGGACGAAGAGGACGTGTCCCCACCAATATCCACCAACTACTGAAATGTCCCCACCAATAATTCAATTCACTTAAAAAAACATTGCGCTGTCAATATAAACCTAGACATGGCGAAATGGTTAAATCACGTTCTCTCCTCAAGTCGCACCGCCCCCAAACATAAAATGAATTGCAGTCATATGTAGCTCTGGCTACGTAATTTGAGCTCTCCAGAAATGTATATGGTGTACGTTTTTACAATGAGCCTGTGTTGGTAATTTTACGTTTTGTCAGTTTAGTGGCTAATTAGTATGAATTTAAATAAGTTCAGTTAAAAATGTATGATTTGGGCATTTGTGGCACTAAACTCCACCCCTAAGCACAACCGTCACTGGGGGATGAGCAAATTGTACTAAATTGTAATAATGAGATTGTACAATTACTACATACAGTACTATTCCACATTTGCCCCTACTTTGCCCCATTTACCCTGTTACCATAGATCAGCAAGAAACACTGCATTCAAAAAAGAAACACACATATTTTAAACTACAAACATTATTCAGTCAAGACCAGTGAGTGATTTTCTGTTTTTCTTAGTCTGATTTATTGGAAACCGCTGGTATCAAAATATCTTCTTTTGTGTTTAGCAGAAAGAGAAACTCATAAAAGTTTGGAACCACTTGAGGGTAAGTAAATGCTGAGTAGATTTCTTTTTTATTTTTGAAGTAAACCTTCAAAGATGCACAAACTAAAACCGTTTTTGCTTGGGCATGTTCTACATGATACTGCATAATAAATCCTCTTTGGTGTATTTAAATTTTTAGCCTAATATGTTAGTAGATGTGCCTCATCTGATTATTAGTGTCTTTATGCACTGCATTGAACATTATGGAAATGAGCATCCTTTGTTCCATTTGTCCAATGTAAGTAATTGTACTTGCAAAACCTTCCACTTCTATCAGTGCTTTTATGGTATTGCATTGTTTTGCTAATTCCAGCTCTTTAAGATTCCATCCTGTTACAATTTTGAATGATAATAAACTGTTATAATATTGGGTAACACTTTAGGGTCATTTTGATGGTCAATTTGAGTATTAGTAGACTGCTTAATATCTGTTTATACTGTTCTTTCAACAGATATTTAACTGACTATAAGAAACTTTGCAAGTACATGTCAATTTACACTAATCCTAACCCTAAACCCAACCCTGACCCCAACCTAACAGTCTACTTATAAACTAATGAGAATAAGTTGGCATGTAGATGCAATGTAACTTAAATTCAACAAGCGTTCAACTGATATTAACTACTAGCTTACAACCTGCCTATTATTAAGATATTAACTGTTTGTTAGTAGTTATAAAGTATGATTTTGCTCTGGATCCCTAATTCTACACAAAATCTAAACCTAATTACTACCTTTTAAACAATTAATAAACAGCTAATAAATAGTTTATTATGCTAGTCGTATTAGTTAATGGTTTGTTAATACTGTGAATTGTGACCTAAACTAAAGTGTTACCTAATATTGTGTACAAACTATGCCAATAGAAACGAAAACTGAAGTACAAACTAAATACAAGCGTCAATCAATGCGCATAGTCTGGTATGTTTTCATATATTTCAATAGTGACATTTTGGCGGTGCGCTGATAAAGGTCAGTGTTGTAACACTGCAGTCTGAGAGTCACTTTTGAAAATGCCTTCAAGGAGGGTTTATGTATTGTTCTAAATATATATTTATTTATAGAACAATCAGGTTTAACAGTTTGAGTCTTGCAGTCACAACAATTGATTTAGACACCATCGCCATCTTATCAGAACCAAACCCGCTAGCCGAGGCCTGTAATCTGTGGACAAATCTGACCACTTGTGCATTGCGGAATTGGCAGCTGTACTCTGTAATTGTCCATAATGGCTGCTGCTTTAGCTCAAGGCATGCTGGGGGCCTGGAACAAGGCGGCTTACATGCATTAGGCTTCCATATTGTCAAGCGGCGGTCTGATCCGCTCTGGCCACATCAGAGAACATGTGCGCTCTAATTAGACCTCTCGTCAGCACCTTCATCGTGTCCTGTAACCACTTGTCTCGGTTCTATCGCCTCCCCCGAAGGGTGGTCTGCAGTAATTGCCTTTTAAGGGTTCGAAGTACGCTGTATCTGCCTTGACAATCACTGCACTGTAGAGTGCATGTGACAGTGTTGCTGCAAATTACACGCTGCCACTACTGTTACCTGGGACACATCGACTCCCCCCCAAAAGCCTGGAAGACCCGCAGAAGTACCCGTGAACTAAACTAACAATGCGCTCCTTTAAGAGCAGAGGTAATTAAAATTCTAATAAAGCAAGCGTTCCATGCAAAATGAATTGGAAGTGCTTAAAGGAATAGCTCAAGCAAACTAGTTTTGCTTTGCTTATCTATGTATTATTCGAAACCATATGCTGTTATTTTTCCATGCGCAACACAAAAGCAGGGTTTCAAGGCTCTTCATGAAATGACAGTTCATAATATTTGAAAAAGTATTACATTGAAATGATGCTTCCATGGGGCTTTTTTGGTCCATTTTGGAGTTTGATGGATGTGGTTCACACAGAAACTGTTGTTGTGTGATGTGTAAATAAAAGAGCTGTGGGAGAAGAGGGAAAATGCATAAGGCTTTGGATCAACAAGACAGATGGAGAAAAAACTATTACAATGTCACATTTTAGTTTCTGAGCAAGCTATCCCTTTAAACGCAGGCTCATTCTCAGTGACATATGCTTTTAAAGTACTATTTGTTGTTATCACCAGCATGTAAATGAAACAACATGATCACGTTTAGCTCAAAGGGAAACATTGTCATTGCAAAAAAGAAAACATAATGCTTTACATACTTATATATTTTTCTATCTTGTTTCTAGTCCAAATATCAAAAAATTCTTAAACCTTCTTAGCAAAACATGCTGACTTCTTTTAAGAAATTATATGCCAAAATTAGGTGAGTTTTTCCTTAAAACAAGCAAAATAATCTGCCAATGGGGTGAGCAATCTTAAAATCTTATGTCAGAAGGAAAAACAATATATTTTTTGCTTGTTTTAAGGAAAATCTCACTTGATGTTGGCATATTATTTCTTAAAATAAAATACTTTTTTGTTGTTGCTTGTTTAGAACATGCTTCTTGATTTAAGAATGTGTAGACATTTGGACTAGAAAAAAAAATCTAAATAATTAAAGCATTTTTGCAGTGTTACAACACATTACAGCAGGGGTGTGGAATGTTCAGCCTCCGGGATGTATGTGGCCCACGAGACAATTTGATCCAGCCCATCAGTCAATTCATGGTCACCGCTCAGGAAAAAAAAAGAATTAAATGTCTGTGACAGAAAGTGACAGCAAATTAAAAAAAAGTAAAAAAAATTTTCAAAAAAAGTAATTTTTTTTTACAAATAAATAAATAAAATCGAAATATAATTTTGAAGACACTCTATAATCTAAAATGTACATCCCTACATCAGAGAAAAGGCTCGTTCACACCGGGACGCTTTTTGCTCGAGTTTTACATCAACGTTTAACGCCTTGTGACTAAATACATTTTTTTCATACCCCTCAACTGCATACCATCAAGTTGTAGCATGCACTGCACTTTACCCAGTCAATACTTGACTTACCAGTCAAAAATACTGCCTACAACTATGTGTACATTTATTCATCGTCTTATACGTATTACTGTCAACATTGCCAATTGTACATTGTCAATTGTACATTGTCTTTTTTTTTTGGGAGTATGTTGTTGTATTTTGCACTGTCTGAATTTTGCACTGTCTGGAGCCAGCACCTAGGCTTGTCACTCATTATAGCACACGTGCTGCTGATAATGTGACAATATAATTGATTTGATTTGATAGAGCTGGAGCTTCTACTTGAACCATCCATGCTTGTTCAAATCTTCAGTAACTTTAACAACAACAAAGAGCATAGAATCACTGATTCTAAGATCTTTGACCACAATTGTGTCAACTTTCTGTCATCTTTTGAGTTACAAGCGGGTGTCAGAGGCAGAAGTTGTGTAGCACCATCTAACATCAAGTAGTGATTTTGCATATTCTTCTGCTTGACGTCAGGAGAAGCACTTTAGCATCGAGAGCAACACCGTGTAAGTACATTTATGGCTCGTTTCCACTGACTGGTACGGTACGGTACGGTTCGGTTTGGTACGGGTCACCTTTATCAAGCTTGCGTTTCCACTAACAAGGGTACCCTTTTGGTGGGCGTGGTGTCCGACAGAAAGTTTCAGTCAACGTCATTCTCGCTGGAGGAAATGTCTACAATAAAGCTGTATGGGTCACTTACATATCATATGAAAAGCACTTCTCATAAAACAGATGCTTCATACACATAAATACTTGTGTAGAAATGTTTATTACTAACTTTTCTATGAACATGAGTTGATTTTAACTGCAGATCAATGACAGTGCGAAACAGCCTACTGTAACGTCTGTAATTATATTAAATAACTAAATAAATGAACATATATAAACACAAACAGCCCCTAACAGTCTCCGATATGTTATCAATTACAGAAGAACTATACACAGCAGACATTTTCGTCCGTATTTAGGTTCAAAACAGCACAATATATAGCCTAGTCAGTGTAAACCTCTCATCTGTGTCTATAATCTTCAGCAGCACGTGTAGCCTCTGTTAGAGAACAATTCCATCATTCTGAGTTCATATTAGTCCAAAAGGTGATAATAACAATAATAATTAAATAAGGCAGTGTGTTCACGTCTGCTCAAAAATAATGTGCTCCTTTTTTCCGGCTCCTCTCTTGTTTTTTCCGCGCTTCACTCTCGCGTTTGTCAGTGTCTGACAGAATCTTGTTTCAAAAGCACATCAATAATCAAGCGCTGGTTATTATTATCAGCTTAAGAAGTTTGTTATTTCAGATATAAAGTTAGATGCGTGCGAGCGCTAGCAAGAAAGCGAAACCGCTCGCGCCTCAGACTGCCTCGTAAAAAAACTTCGCGGCACAGGGTAAATCTGCTCTACTCCATGGCTTTGTGGCTGTTTATCAAGACGACAAGGTTTGTTTGAGCCCGGGTCGACCATGGCTCGTTATTATATGTATTTATAAATCCGCTGTAATCTTTCGGCTTTTTATTTCAAACATGGCGGGTTTTTTGTTTTCATTCTGGCTTGTTGCGTAAGCGAATGACGTATCTCTGTAAACCAATAGCGTTCAGCTGCGCGTGTGGCTCCGCCTTTTGGTACCCTTTCTCGTGTTTGTTACCCTTTCGAAAGGGTGCCGAAAAAGTGGTACGGTACGGTTCGGTTCGGTACGCTTTTTGACAGTGGAAACGGCTATAAAAGCGTACCAAACCGAACCGTACCGTACTCAGTGGAAACGGGCCATTAGACTTGTTTTCAGTTGCTGTGTTTGGTTAGAGAACACTTAGACTTGTTTTCAGCTGGTTGTGTATGGTTGTAGGACATTTAAACTTGTTTTCAGCTATCTGTGTACGGTACTAGAAAGTTTACCCACTGCTTCCTTGGTTACTGTAAGAGCTTGTGTGTCGAGCCGGACGGTTTCGCGCCCCCCGCTGCAGTTTCGGGTGTTTTTACTCTGGAGGTGTGTCCAAACGCCAGGTAAAGACTATATATTTGAGCACAGTAGGTTTAGTTAGCAGGTGAAGCACTTTAGCATCGAGAGTAACACCGTGTAAGTACATTTAGACTTGTTTTCAGTTGCTGTGTTTGGTTAGAGAACACTTAGACTTGTTTTCAGCTGGTTGTGTATGGTTGTAGGACATTTAAACTTGTTTTCAGCTATCTGTGTACGGTAATAGAAAGTTTACCCACTGTTTCCTTGGTTACTGTAAGAGCTTGTGTTTCGAGCCGGACGGTTTCGCGCCCCCCTCCCACCCCCCTTTACTTTTTACTTTATTATTTTAGTTTATCTCTGCACTCATTATTGTTTTCCTTGCACATTTATTATGTGTTTACTAATTCCTGTTGTTACTAACACTCGCAAAGCACGGGAGGTACGCTGCAGGCGCAACCCTCACAACCTTCGATCAATACAGGTATCTGCTATTTCACAACTCTCTCTCTCTCCATGGGCCTCTGGAATTGTCAATCTGCTGTTAACAAGGCAGATTTTTTCTGCACGTCTATAACAGATTCCACTCTATAACATCAGAAAGGTCCGCCCTTCATATCTGAACATGCAGCTCAACTTATTGTTCAAACCCTTGTTCTCTCCAAACTGGATTATTGCAACTCTCTACTAGCCGGGCTTCCAGCTAATTCTATCAAACCTCTTCAGCTGCTTCAGAACGCAGCAGTTCGAGTGGTCTTTGATGAACCCAAAAGAGCACATGTCACTCCGCTACTCACCCGTTTGCACTGGCTGCCAGTTGCTGCTCGCATCAAATTCAAAGCTCTGATGTTTGCTTACAAAGCGACCTCTGGCTTTGCTCCTTCTTATCTGCTCTCACTTCTGCAGATTTATGTGCCCTCCAGAAACTTGCGTTCTGTGAATGAACGTCGCCTCGTGGTTCCATCCCTAAGAGGGAAGAAATCACTTTCCCGAACTCTCGCATTCAATCTGCCCAGTTGGTGGAATGAACTCCCTAACTACATCAGAACAGCAGAGTCACTTGCTGTCTTCAAGAAACGACTAAAAACTCAACTATTTAGTCTCCACTTTCCTTCCTAATCTGTAACTGCCTCTCTGGCTATACCACTAACTGTACTCTCTCTCTCTCTCAAAAAAAACAAAAAACACATTACTAATGCTTTGCTTCTTAGACTTTACACACCTGAAACTTGTCTATAGCACTTGTTCACTGCTGCTCTTATAGTTGTGTAAATTGCTTCCTTGTCCTCATTTGTAAGTCGCTTTGGATAAAAGCGTCTGCTAAATGACTAAATGTAAATGTAAAAATAGCTCGTGTTGATGATGTGCTGTTATGGCTGTGTACAGTTTTACAGCACAGTAACGTTAATTCAGCACAGAGAGCAATTTGAAATCTATATATTGTATTGTTTGCTACTGAATGAAATGACTGTTAAAAGTACTAAGTTAAAAAAAGATCTTAGGGTTTTGTTTTGGTGATTAAAGCAAACTTTCTAAATATATATCACAATGATTTTGTGCTCTGAAACAATGATTAAGTGGAATGAAAATATGTGTAAATACAATGAAATCATGACATTAAATTTGAAAGAACAACTAGTGGTGTTACAAGTGTGATCAGTTTAAAGATTTTTACTAAGAGATAAGAAAATGTGCACTTTTCTTATGAAAATAGTACCAAACCAATTAAAAAAAACTAAATAAAAAAAAGTCATTTACATACACAAGCAAAAAAATATTTACTGTACTGTACTGTTATTTTAATTTAACTTTGCAAGTTCTACGTACTGTATATGGTGTATAACTTCGTTATTGGTAATTGTTTTTTTCTTGACTGAAAGATTCTGCAGCAATTTGTAACTTACAAATGATCAGGCAACATTCAAACAAGTTGATGGACATAAATGATTAACTGATTTAACATTAATATCAGTCGAATTAAATGACTGACAAATGTATAAAACTGGATGATAAGAGATACAATCAAAAGTTTGATTGTGTTATCATTATGAATGCCAGTTGAATTAAACATTTAATTAGATAAAACACTTATTTTGTGTAGTGAAAATGATCTATTGTGATATAAGTACTAAGAGATTTGAAAATGTACCATTTAAAATGTAAAAAATTTTATTAAATGTTTCCAAATATTGGGCAATGCAGTGGTGCAGTAGGTAGTGCTGTCGCCTCACAGCAAGAAGGTCGCTGGTTCGAGCCTCGGCTGGGCCAGTTGGTGTTTCTGGCGTTTTCAGTTACATGTCCAAAGACATGTGGTACAGGTGAATTGGGAAGGCTAAATTGTCCGTAGTGTATGAGCGTGAGTGAGTGTGTATGGGTGTTTCCCAGAGATGGGTTGTGGCTGGAAGGGCATCTGCTGTGTAAAACATGTGCTGGATAAATTGGCGGTTCATTCCGCTGTGGCGACCCCGGATTAATTAAGGGACTAAGCCTAAAAGAAAATGAATGAATGAATGTTTCCAAATATTGCTGAAAAATGTACCTAGTAAAAAGTTAAATTTTTAAGACTTTATAAGCTCTGCCCATATAAACTACTGGATGTAGCTCACCTGGTACAGCATAAAAAGCTCCAAACTTGTGGAAGCAATTAAAAATTGCATGGTTGCTCCTTCAAATGTGTTTTATCATATTTTTTGCTTTTGTTAACACTTTTGGTTTGGTTAAAGGTAGGGTTTAGAGTTGATGGTTCACTCTTTTTTTTTTAACTATAGAGCTGTAACCTTTTAGCACTACTCACCTCATATTTTCTTTTCAAACAGCCACGCTATGTTCCAAATGTTGCCACTTTCAGGTTGATCTGTTATGGATAAACCTGAATGTGCTTTTATCTCCTCTCACTGGACATTTCACTTCGAAAGTGTAATGTAACACAGAAAATAAAACATCTTACAGTAATAGCATTTCACAGAAATATCACACAGGCATGCTTTCACCAACACTGTGAGGAGAAAAAAAGATATTATTCTGTCTGAATAGCCATTCAACAAGACGATTTTGTGGAATGTTTTTCACATTTCTTGTTATTTACAACAACATTTTTTAGATTCTTTATTAAATAATAAAGTTAGATATTCTGTTCAGACTTTTGTTTATGGTAATATACGATAATGTTGTATTAGTTAATATTAGTTAATATTGTGTATCTACTAACATGAACATTCATATTACTACAGTGACTGAGAGAGCTTAACGCGGTGCAATTTAAGAAAACACATGCAATTACAAAAAACACCAGCAAATTAAGAAATTATCTTCAGTTAGACAGGACACGTGTTGCAAATTCTCATAACACAAACAACTGAAGAAACGTGCTGCATTTGGTCACAACACAAACAACTGACGAAACGTGCTGCAGTTGGTCACAACTCAAACAACTGAAGAAACGTGCTGCATTTTGTCACAACACAAACAACTGCAGAAATGCGCTGCATTTGGTCACAACTCAAACAACTGCAGAAATGCGCTGCATTTGGTCACAACTCAAACAACTGAAGAAACGTGCTGCATTTGTCACAACTCAAACTGAAGAATTGTGCTGCATTTAATAAATGCGCTGCATACTATTAAAACAACATTTCACATTTAATCATTAGTTTATTTAGGGTAATAATTTACAAAAGACAACCGAATCGCATAATCAGGATATTAAAATGAAAAAAAAAAAAAAAAGACCACCAACAACTTCGCTGAGCAACAGTCATGGCATAATAACACATCCATATCTCAGCAGGGTCCTTCATGTTTTTGGGTCACCTTCCTTTGTGGTACGTGGATATTTGCAAGTGTTGTGACAAAATGCAGCGTGTTTCTTCCAACCCAGGCTCATTCTGAAAACTTCTTTGCTGTTTCTGGAGACAGCAAAATACATCCCGGGAGTTACGTATTTTTGTAGTTTTTGTTTTCGCGAATCCACAAGAGGCCGCTGTGTGCACTTTTTCATATCTCAAATTTCTCTTGCAAGTGCCGTTCACGCCCACTGTTCTCACGTAAACCCACCAGAGGCCGCTGTTGACTAAGTGTCTGTCTGACTGACTGAATGACTGACTGAATCGACTGACCCACCCACTTATTTCCCTAAACCCAACCAACGATTTACAAAAGCCTTTCAGAAAAAGAAAAGCCATTGTCTGATTTTTACCACGTTTTCCAATTTTACCACATTCTCACCCTGTTATTTACTCATTCATTTTATTTTTTGTCTTACCTGATTTGTGGAACCGCTCTTCCCCGGACTCTAACCCTGTCATCGTGGTCAACTACTCTCTGCATCTCAAGTCCGCCGACGTACACGACAAGCTAACTGGACAAACTGGTTGCAGCGGTCAGCTGGTAAGCACAAAAAGGAGTGGCATCATACCGCCCCGTAGTGTTCGTTTAAAAAAAGAGATGCAGCCATACGTACCATCAGCTACATAATTCACGGTCTCCAGAAACGTCCATGGGACTACGTTTTCAGAATGAGCCTCTGTTGGTTTCTTCTGTTGTTTGTGTTGTGAGAATTTGCAACATGTGTGCTGTCAAACTGATGAAGATCGTTCCTTAATTTGCTGGTGTTTCTGTAATTACATGTGTTCATCTTAATGTTAGTTAATGGAAATAAAGTCGTTTACTGTTTAGTCGTTTACATATCATCTCACTGTGCATTAACTAATGTTAATAAGCACAAATTTGGATGTTAATAATGTATTAGTAAATGTTGTACTACAATTAATAAATGCTGTACAGGTACTGTTCATTATTAGTTCATTCATTAATACATTCATACATTTTTTTTTTGGCTTAATTAATCAGGGGTCGCCACAGCCCAATGAACCACCAACTTATCCAGCATATGTTTTACACAGCGGATGCCCTTCCAGCAGCAACCCATCACTGGGAAACACCAATACACTCTCGTTCACACTCATACACTACAGAAAATTTAGCTTACCCTCATAGCTTACCTATGTGTTTGGACTTGTGGGGAAAACCGGAGCACCCGGAGGAAACCCACACCAACATGGGGAGAACCCCATGTTTACCCACAATAGGAAATGTATTCACTATTCACTCACCCTCAAGTGGTTTCAAACCTCTGTCCTCTGTTTTGAAAAAAAAAAAAAAAAAAAAAAAAATTGAAAGCCATTGACTTCCATAGTAGGAAAAACAAATACTACAGAAGTCAATAGTTACACATTCCCAGCTTTGTTCAAAACATCTGTAGGGATAATTTACAGTTTGAACCCAAAGAATGACCAGTCTGACAGATGAAGAAGAGGCAGAGTCAGAGATTCAAATAAATAAAGTTTACTGAAGGTAGTTTGCAGATTCATCAGCAGAATCCAGCTTCAACACTCGCATTGAGTTCTAGACCGCTCTGCTTACAATCATGAATCAACATCAATTATGCTCCCACATAATGTCATTAAATGCGTCATACATGATGATGTTTTAACCTGTTTGGTTAAAGCACAGATAGACTTACATACAATTGTCAGACATCCACTAAGCTGTTTAGAGCTGACCTGTGAAAGGATCCACAATCAAATAGAAAGCACACACACACACACACACACTCCAAGTTCAATCTGTTTCTTACTTAAGGTTGAGTGTACTCTCAGCCGTCTTTATCAGAACTGGTTAAAAACTGGTATAATCGACATTCGTGTGTGTGTGTGTTTGTGTGTGTATGTACAGTTCAATTATTAGCCTCCCTGAAATATACGCCCCCCCTTTATTTTCAATCTGTATATTTGCACTCACTACTTACTTCTATTTTTTAAAATATATTTATTATCTGTTTTTTGTCCTGTCTCTGTTATCCTGTTGCACTGTAGAAGCTCTGTCACGAAAACAAATTCCTAGTATGTGTGAACATTCCTGGCAATAAAGCTCTTTCTGATTCTGATTCTGATTCAGGCTGCTATATTCTCACTACACACAACGTCTATCTTGAATAAAAAGAAAAATCACTTTAAAGTAAATTAACACATAATAATAATAATAATAATAATAATAATAATAATAATAATAATAATAATAATAATAATATCAAAATCACTTTAGACAGTATTAACACATAGCGATACAAATAGGGAAACAGTTGTTTTCGATCATCAAGCCCTTCAGTTTCACACTAGAGTTCTCCATGACATCTGACCTGGTTTGGTGGCTCCTGAAAAAAGAGTTACAAGGAGACAGGCAAATGCAATGAACACTTATATTAAGCAATGTGTTAGCATTATTCATTAGTCAAAAACATTTCAAGATTAAATACTGATTCAAATAATCATATTAATAAAGCAATGAGAAAAAGGACAATGAGAAAAGAATAAACACTGACCTTTCTAAGATGGATTTGAAGACAGATATCCAACCCGATCACATCTTTTTTTGTGTTCAGCAGAAGAAAGAAACTTAAACAGGTTTGGAACAGGAAAAGGTAAGCAAACAATTATAGATTTTATTTAATTATTTTTGGGTGAACTATCCCTTAAAATGGCTCATTTAAATTCTGCCGAAAGCATTCAGAATATGTGTGCTACCCAAATAATGACTAAAAGTAAATCTTTGAGAACGGGTTTCTCAGGCCAGGTGGCGCATTCGACCAGGGGCTTATCTCCTGTTTCCAACATGCATCACAAACTGCTTGAGAAACTGTTCTACTTTAAAAATTGGTGATGAAATCAAATTATGCTTATTAAGATGTACTTGTGTTTACTAACTCTTTATTCAGTTAAACATAAATTTTGAACTGTAGGCTCGAAACAGTGATTTTTACCTTAATCAGACTAAAAATCATAACTGAACTAAACAGAAATGGAATTAAGACATGGGGAGTGTGCATACATTAGTGGCATTATTGAAGTAAACACCGCAATCAAACTATTACCATCATGTAGGAGTTTTCGCCATATTTCCCGACAAGATCCACACAGTACTGTCAGTAAAGGACCGCACGCACACAAACACACACATCGCAAAATGCGGATGTTTTTTCTTTCCATTTGGCGTGCGTTATTAAATTCCATAACACTCTCACCAGTCCTTACTCCTTATTTGCGTGTAATACCCCAGTTTGTCACGGGGGCATGAATGAAATATTCACGAGTGAATGTGAAGCTGCCGAACTGCAGTTAGTCACCCAAAATGACAGGAAACTCTTATATGAAAGCACTTCACATAAACACCTTAATTATATTATTGTCTATTTAGGCAAATAACCAGATTACAGATGTCCATGTAAGCATAGTCAGTAGGGTCTTCAAAGTAAGTGAAAGATCCAGAAGGGCATCCTGCTGATTTGATTCAGAAGGGCACTTTTTTGTCAGATGGCTCACCAGTTTGACTTTAATTCACGGTCATTCATTTTAAAAAGCACCCGGTCCATTTTATTTCTATATGTTATATGTGCCTGATAGTTAGATGTGTGGCTAATATTAATCAGATTCACTCTAGTGAACTGCATTCATGTTAGCCCGTCACGTTTGATGTGGCAATTTCATAGTAGCAATACACACAGGTTCAAAGACTCGTTCTCGTCTACAGTGCAATTCGGTCATGTATACATCTGCGCTAAAATATCAAGGTGAAAGTCATCATAGCTTGCATAGAATAGACCCAGCTCCCAACCCAAGTTTGAGAATAGATTAACAGCGATATTTTTTTATTGCCTGATAAGACGTTAACACCAATAACGGCCCACCACTAATATATATATATATATATATATATATATATATATATATATATATATATATATATATATATATATATATATATATATATGTGTGTGTGTGTGTTTGTGTGTGTATGTACAGTTCATTTATTAGCCCCCCTGAAATATTCGCCCCCATTATTTTTCCCCAATTTCTGTTTAACAGAGAAAAGATTTTTTCAACGCATTTCTAAACATAATAGTTTTAATAACTCATTTCTAATAACTGATTTATTTTATCTTTGCTATGATGACAGTAAATAATATTTTACTAGATATTTTTCAATATTTTTCTATTCAGCTTAAAGTGACATTTAAAGGGTAATTAGGCAAGTTATTGTAAAATGATTTATTCTGTAGACTATCAAAAACATTTGATCAAAGGGGCTAATCCTTATTACCTTGAAATATTTAATACATTTTTATTTTTATTCAAGCCGACATAAAACAAATAACACTTTCTCCAGAAGAAAAAATGTTATCAGACATACTGTGAAAATGATGATCTAAATGATGAATTTATCTTAATTTATAAAGATATTTTTTAAATAATTTTCATAGATATAGAAGCTGTGACCATAGTTCTAACTTTCCAGTGCAAATGAACTTCCACTGTTACATTCCGGTCACCATTTGCAGCCCAGATCACATTCGCAGAGGCTAGCATCTTGATTCCTGGACAACTTTCATGGACACAATTGTAAGTCTCCATGCAGCTTCCTTTAATTCTCTCTGGATCCATTACATTACCCCTGTACCTGTCACTGCAACAGCTCCTTAAACACTGCCTAACATGTACTGCGGATAAATAAGCAGGATGGCGAAGAGTGTTTCTGTCATATTCCCAGGGCTTAGATCAGTCACTATGAACAGCATGTGCAATGGTGAGCTGTATAGCCAGATCCTCTCCACGGGCGTGTGACCCACCAATCAGCTGGCCAGATGCTGAGGGAGTGTTTTGGAAGCCATGCTGCTGTCAATCACGAGGCTCTTCTGGGATTGAACCTGTCAGCAGCCTCTGCCCTTCCTCCTGCTATCTCTCAGATGACTGGCTAACTGCTTTGACCCATATCTGTCTCGCCTGGATGTGGCCCAACGTTGCTCCAATCGCTCTAATTATGCCCATGAATTACAGTTGTCTGTTGCAAAAGGGACCCATTTGGCAACTCTGAGCAAAAAGAGTGCGTGTTGGCACTGCATCGAGGAAGAGAGCGACTAAATAAACTTTGTGTGCACTTTGTAGAAATGCTTCGATCAACAACAGCTGTTTTACTGCATTGTATTTTTCTTAGAGTAGTACTGTAGCACTTTTTATATTTCTTCAATGTGTAGAGTCAAGCCTGGAATTTTCTCATACCCCTGGCAGATTCTGACTTAAAGTTTGTAAAATGTAAATAATCTAACTGTAAAAAAAAGTAAATAAAGTTGAGAAATATTTTTTTTCCAGCCTGATCTCACGAGCAAACATAAGTACTTTACGTTTTATCAGTTTAGTGACTAATTCGTGCAAATTCATACGAGTTCAGTCATACAAAAATGTACGATTTTAAAAAGGAGGTGTGGCACCCAACCCCACCCCTAAACCCAACCGTCATTGGTTGATGAGCAAATCGTACTAAATTGTACGGATGAGATTGTACGAATAGATATGAATTAGCCACTAAATCAAAAAGTTACGAATTGTCGTGAGATTGTGTTGTTTTTTCCTACAATGATGCCTCTTATATATAGACTTTTCCAACACAATAACTTTTTGCTTTAGTGGCTAATTTGTATGAATTCGTACGATTTAATTCGTACAATACAGTATGATTTGCTTATCCCCCAATGACCATCGGGTTTAGGGGTGGGGTTAGGTGCCACGCCTCCTTTTTAAAATCGTACAATTTTATTCGACTGAACCTGTACGAATTCGTACAAATTAGCCACTAAACTGACAAAATGTAAAATACTTATGTTTTCTCGTGAGATCAGGCTGGCTTTTCTCACAAAATAATATGACAGTGTCATTTCCGGTAAAATAAAATAAAATAAATAAATATATTAATAATAAATAAATAAATAAATAAATGCTGGTTGAAATAAAGTAACTTTAAGTTAGAATTTCCCAGGGGTATGAATAATTTTAAGCTTAACTGTAGAATGTTTATGATTCTTACAGTGTTTAGCATATATGAGGACACCCCTTACAAATCTATCTTTTAAATTCATATGTTTAATTGGCAGTTATACAATATATTTGTATAACTTGTGCGTATACTGTACATTAGATTAGTCAGTACTGAAGCTAAATCTGGAGCGTATCTAACAAAATACCTTACTGTAACAGTCCAAAACACTAGTACACCCAAATTTAAATGTTATAGAAAAATATTAAATACAAATTTAAAAAAGAGGAAAAATGAAGTGAAACAAAACAAAAAAAAGTAAAAAATAGCAGTAGTAAATAGTAGTAAATTTAAGTAGTAAATAGTAGTAAATATTGTAGGTTGTATATATTTTGTTCTTTTGCAATATTTTGCTTGAATTTAATTGTATTATTTTTCAATTTCTAAATATGTTTGCTGACTAAAATATGATTTTAATAAATAGATCTGTTTAAAAATCTGTTTTGTTTAAATGGACCAAAACACATTGCCTATATTCACTGGGAAGTGGATAAAAATTCTAAAAATGGGGTGTACTCAATTACGCTGAGCACTGTATATGCACTCATTCCATCTTCCAGGTCATCTTTCAGGTTAATTAAAATACCTGCAATAATTAATTTAAATGTTATAATAAAATGTTATTTCTGATATAACAATTTGACCCCATTTGTAGAATTAAATATCTACCTAATAATGTCCTTTAGTGTGTCACAACTAACCTTCCTGTTTAAAATATTGGTCAGTGAGCAGGAAGGATCCTTGTAGAAAAGAATTACACTTTAGCATGCTTTTAAAATAGCATCTTGAGTAAAAGTAAAAACAAGGCAAATATGGTTTCATAAATACATCATGCTGTTCTTGGATGTATGATCGTACTGTCAAGCATTGATGGTAACTAAAATATACCTTAAAAAGTACACTGCCTGACAAAAGTCTTGTCATTGACCCCAGTTGTATGAGCCAAAAAATAATAACTTGTTTTCTAGTTGATTATTTGGAAAAGTGGCAGAAGATAAATTTTCCAGATGAATCATCTGTTGAACTGCATCCCAGTCATCACAAATACTGCAGAAGACTTATTAGAACCTGAATGGACCCAATATTCTCACAGTCAATCAGTCAAGTTTGGTGAAGGAAAGGTCATAATTTGGGGTTACATTCAGTATAGGGGCGTGTGAGAGATCTGCAGAGTGGAATGCAACATCAACAGCCTGAGGTGTCAAGACATTTATGCTGCCCATTACATTACAAAGCACAGGAGAGGGCAAATTCTTCAGCAGGATAACGCTCCTCATACTTCACCCTCCATATCAAAGTTCCTAAAAGCAAAGAAGGTCAAGGTGCTCTGGGATTGGCCAGCCCAGTTACCAGAAATGAACATTATTGAGTATGTCTGGGGTAAGATGAGGGATGATGCATTGAAAATGAATCCAAAGAATCTTAATAACCTCTAAGAGTCCTGCAAGAATGCTTTCTTTGCCATTCTGGATGATTAAAAATTAAGGCTTGATCATATTTTATTTTGGTAAAATAAGCATAATCTAGAGGCCTTTGCCTTTGATATTAGCCCCTTTTGAATACCAAATGATCAGCTAGAAGTCAAGTTATTATATGTTGTTCCTAAAACTTGGGCGACAAGAAGCTTGTCAGGTAGTGTAGAATGACCATAACAGTCATTGGCAGATGACCAAATAAATGACACATGCCTGAAATAAGAATGTTCTGTGTAAGAGGATGTTTCTTTCCACACCCGCAGGGAGCAGTAGTATGTTTTCTCATTTCAAAAAGGAAACTGGAAATGAAATGTGCATAGACAAAGCATAAACAAAGTAGTATTTAGTATCATTATCATAGTAAATCAACGGATGGATTTGATCATGCAAATACGTCTGATAATCAAAAAATCGGGGCGACACGATGGCACAGTGGTTAGCACTTCTCCTCGCAAAGGTGTTGCTTTAGGTTTGTACATAGTTGTGTAACTCTAGCAGGAGTATTTTGTTCACTTCGACATATATAAAGTCATCAGTTTATCTTACATTGTTTTCTTTAATACTACCTTTATTGATACATGCAACACAGGTTTATTGTGAAAACGTAACCAGTATACATTTCTGGAGAGCATGAATTATGTAGCCAGAGCCACGGATGACTGCATTGTGTCTTTAAAATGAACGCTATAGGGTAGTATGCTGTTACGAAAGGCTTTTTCTTTTTGCGCTACCAGCTGACCGATTACGTACATGTGGATGCCTTTTTGACTGTTACCAGTAGCTCAGTTTGACAGTTTCCCCTGTTGCTCGCCATGTACACCGGTGGACTTGAGACACAGAGAGGACTTGACTGCGACGATGAGGTTTGAGTCTGGTAAACAACGGTTCCAGAAAACAGGTAAAATAAAGGCAAAAATATAAACAAGCAAATAACAGGGTAAGAATGTGGTAAGATCTGAAAATGTGGTAAAAATATGGTGATCCTGAGGGTTTTTCTTATTCTGGATTGCTTTTGAAAACACTGTCGGTTGGTTTTAGGGAAGGGAATCATCAGGCCAATCTGTGATTTGGAAAACACTATCGGTTGGTGTTAGGCAGGGGGGCTGGGTGGGGGGATCAGCAGGCATGAATGACAAGTGCGAATGGCACTCGCAAGAGAAATTTGAGATCTGAAAAAGCGTAGTCTCTGGTAGACTTGCGAAAACTATAACTGCAAAAAAAAGTACCTTCTGGAACGTATTTCATAATCTCCAGAAAAGTATATAGGTTTTGTATCCATAATACATAGCATAATAATAATAAAAGTTACAATTATAATGAACCACCCTACAACCTTACAAATGCTTTAGTTTGTGGGTCAACAAATAAAAAATTATAATTTAAAGTTAGCTTCAGAGTACAATTTGTTCAGTTTTGTGAAATGCTTTCAATACACTTATATACACTTGTATTTTTAATTGTGCCTCAGAATAGCTTTTGCCTTTTACAACTCCTGTATACCCCTGATTTAATCAAGACTAGGTGAACCTTACATAAATCATCTGAACCCTATGTCGCCCCTGTACATTAATGAGATAATAATCCTTTAAACAATTAACTACCTCTGTGGGCGGACACCATGTCCCCATCTCCTCCTGCCAGCACTCCTTGTTATTTTAAGGTATGAATGGGGAATGATTGAGGGGTCAATCAGTAGAAGGGATTTATTATGTGGGAGGAAGGAGGGTGGAGCTGTTTGGCAGGGGAAGGAGTGAAGGGAGCAAATGGAGATTGGGTCGCGTGGCACCGTTCATGCATGGACCTCCCTAGAGCGCAATCAATCCTTTTTATCTTTTCTGGATTTGTTATCTCACCATTTTTGCTTGGATAATAACCCTATTTCACTGCCAAATGCAATGATGAATTCTGAAAAAATAAAAACACTTATCCTAGTCATCTTTATAAGCAGTATGAGATTACTTGTTATCCTGGCCATCTTTGTTTATTTATTTTTTTTAATCCATTAATTCAATCATTCTATTTTATATCATGTTATTATTTCCCCCAAAAGTTCACCTATGTGAAGATTAGTAGATGCCTTGTGCTGATCAAAACTGAACACGTTGACCAAAGCAATATCAGTGTGAAGGGTTTTGATCTACCAGTTAGTAGGAAATTGCTTTTTTTCCTGCTTCCCGGAGTACAAAATCTGTGGATTTTTTTTTCTTTTTTGCTTTTATATTTTAAGTTTCCTTTCACAGAACCAATTGTGACTGTTTTGATACAAGAAAATCCTATCTTTTTCACAGACATGTAACTAATCACATTTCTCTTCCTGCAGTGTTCCATGCAATAAAACATTCAGACTTTTTTTTTTAATGATTAATCTAAGGTATGATTTTGATCCAAAGCCAGGGTTATTTGGCATGGCCAGACAAGATCAAAAGAGGATGTGGAGCATTTTACAAACATGTCTAGACCCCTGTGTAGAGCTTCGTGAGGAAGATGCTGAAATAATACCAAGCACACATCAAACACCTGGGGCCCTATCATACACCCAGTGCAATGTGGTTCCAGGCCTGATTCAGGTGTTTTTCAGTCTGGAGCAAATATCATTTTCACATTTTGTGCCATGTTGTAAAAATTTTAAATGCATTTTGACCCATTTTTTCACTCATGATGAGACTGCTGGTCTGAAAAGGAAGTGTGTTCAATTAATATATGCATATTTATATTTGAGTTTATTATTTTTGGTTTCGATTTGTCCAACTGTTTGGTTTTAGAGACGTATTCATATAGGGGCAAAGGAATAGGAAGTAGGACTTGTGTTTGGATGTTGGGCATGGTGGTATAGCTCAGTTTTTTTGTTTTGTTTTTTTGTTAATTTATTTGCTTTCTGTAAATTAGAACTGAATTTAGAAACGGATTAAATTAATCTAAAATGAAATTAAATAGCTTATTGAATAGATGTCTTGAGTGGAGTGTTTCCAAAACAACCAATGTTTCTTAAATCTATGGTCGAATAGAAGAAGCAGATATTCTGGTTGTTATTCAGCTCTTCAATTTTGAAGTGTTTTTCCACATACAAAGTCAGTTATGTAAAGAGCAAATACACCATGGTGTAACAACTTCACTATTAAAGTGAATGGGAGATAAGACTCTGATTGGTTGCATGCACTTCGCACTGCACTTTTCGCCCCTTAGACTTCCATTCATACGCTTGCGAATGCAGCAGACCAGCAACGCAAGCTCGTGCGACAAGTTTTGCAGTTCACTGCATTGGAAAGTTCAAGCTTGGTGAACTCTGACCTGCAAAATTGCATCACGTGATTGCGTGAGACCAATCAAAGATCAAAACATGACCTCTCGGCAGATTTTTAAAATATGGACCAATCACTTGCTTTTTTTTAAATGTCTATTCATCTTGTTTAATCATGCCCCTTTTCAGGAAACAGAATTTCGCATGCACATACTCTAGTGTGACCACAACATAAAACCCAGCCATAACTCATTACCAGAATAGGGACAGCCCTTTTAGATCATGCGCCGGGTGCAACTATTTTTCCTATTCTTAAAATAGCAAAAGTGGATTCAGACATGCCGGATTCTTCTATAGCAGGGGTGTGAAAGTCAATTGCTGGAGGGCTGCAGCACTGTAGATATCAGTTTCAGCCCTGCTTCAACACAACTATCTGTAGGCATCAAACAAGTCTAAATCATTCAAATAGTTTGTACATGTGTGTGTAATTAGGGTTGTAACTAATCTGCCACCTAAACTCTAACTAAACTGACAAACTTTGACACCTGTGTTTCTAAAGAGTTAACACTTAAAATAAAGTTTACACACACACACACACACACGCACACACACACACACACACACACACACAAAATCTGCTATTAAGTACCCTAATGTCATTCCAACCTCCTGATGCCTCATTCACACTAGCAGCGACTTTGTAGCTGTCTGTCGCTCTGGATGGCAACCTTCTGCGAACGCAGGTCTGTGGAAGTCTACAGCACAGAGAATACCTCTGCCTTTAAGCGAGCTGAGAGAGGATCACGTGAGCTCTACTGGTGCTCCTGTTGGCTGTCGCTCAAGATTTTTTTTCACTATTCATTTGCATAAAATTGAACAATTCTCAACATTGTTGTGTTGCGCAACATGCCCACCTGATAACCTGGTAACGGAGAGTAAGTGACTTCCAGCGGCCTCTGTCTACGTGCGCGACAGTGACCACTGGAAGTCACTTACTCTCCGTTGAAATGAACAGTTGCTTATCGCTTTGCAGTTGCGAGTCCCTTGTAGTGTGAATGAGGCTTGAGACTTATCGTGAGACGATACAGTATCTTCGGAATACAAATTAAGAACTTTGTGATGATATCAGAGACCTGATTCTCTACAGGCAGAAATAATTCAGACCCATTCAAAGTTCAGAAAGGTCTATTAAAACCATCCGTGTTTGTTCAGAAGTTTATTGGGAATATTAAACTACGAGACATTACATTTAAAACAAGTTTCAGTATAAGACACGTGTTTCAACCTAAACATCTTAGTTTGTGTTCTGAAGGGGTCTTGAGTGGTTGAAACAACAAGAGGGTGAGTAATTATTAACAGAATTTTCATTCTGAGGTGAACTATCTGTTTAAGTTATACAATATTGCCCATAATGCTGTAACGCAGACAGCAAAGTTGTTACTAATTGAAAGTTTTTGTCAGAGCCGGCCCAAGGCATAAGCGAACTAAGCGGCTGCTTAGGGCCCCATGGCCACCAGGGGCCCACCAAGAGTGCACGAAATGAATGAGTGACTTTCATTTTATATTTGTTTGTTGGGTTATGGATAAGGGGTGGGACAAAACATATGCCCATTTATCATGTTATTTCCGGCCGCGATACATACTCTGGCGCCACGTATCGATACTTATCTAAATTCACAAAATATATGAATTAATTAGTCTTTCACACTGACTGCAACAGATTACCGCTTTAGATACAGTACACCCAGCCACCACCAGGCGCTTCCCATAACAGCAGATCATCAGAGACACACCGGCGTCATGTAAACCGCTGACAGGTGAGACATAGCAATGGTGGAAATCTCAGGCATACGGATATTCTTCTGTCCAAGCTGGACCAAGGTATTTGTGTTTCAGACATCCAGCTCCCCCGAATATTCCGCTAGTTTCTTCCTTACAGACGCGCTTTCACTTCGCTATATCGCTCGCGCATACCCGCGGGCGGTGCTGTGACTTAAATGTGCTCAAACTTTTTAATTCCGCCAAAATATGTATTAGATAAAGATATCAATAGGGGATGAACATAAATTTTAAAAGGCCTTGCGTTTATTTAACCCTTACAGATTTTGGCAAAGTCTTGTAGATGGTATTTTGGCTAAAAAATATTAGGGTAATTAAAAAATCTTTTTAAATAGATGAGTAAATAACTGATGTTCTCCACTGCTGAAAACTTCATACGCGATCAGAGGAGTCTGTGCTCACCTCTCAGAGCATTCTGATCAGCATTCTGAACCTTTTGATTCATTTTTTCTTTTTTGCATTTTTTTTTCCACTTTTGATGGATTTTTTTCATGATATATTTGTGATTGGTTTTCTTGTGATCTGTTGATTTATCGCAGAATCACTGATATCGTGATTGAAGCAACAGTGCACGGCACAGCAGCAAAACGCTTCATAAACTTGGTGATAAAAAATAAGCTTCTGATTTATACATTTGTTTAAAAATTTCTTATTACATAGCCATGAACTATGGATGGTAAATACACTACAAAAATGATTTTCTTTCTTCTAGTTTTTGTCTTGTTTCTAGTCCAAATAACAAAAAAAAATTTACCAATAAACATTTTCTAGACAGATTTTAGTCAAAATTATGTGCTTTTTTATTTATTTTTTTTAATAAAAAAAGCTCAATAATCTGTCAATTAGGGTAAATAAAAGAATATTGTTTTTGGTTTTAAGTAAGATTATTTTACTTATCTCATTGGCAGATTAATTTGTTCACTTTACAGAAAAAAATTAACTTCATTTAGAATTATTTCTGAAAACTGAATTTTTTTTTTCTAGATATTTAGTAATATATTATATGCGAATACGTCTACAAAATGCTTCCTGATTTAATTTGAATTTGATGTAAACAGTTTTAAGCTATTTGAACTATAAAATGCATTTATTTCAGTGTTAACATTTATCCATTTTTAAAAAATGATCTTTATTGTCACTATTCTTGACTGTTTGGCAGCGTTTTGTGACTAAATAATAATAATAATAATAATACGTATGCTATTGGCTACTTCCAGCTGTTTTTGTTTCTGTCAACATTAATTACAGCTTAGATTAATGTTTTGTGTCTAATTGTTTAGTTTTGTGGCAAGTAGTCATATAAAAAGTGGGATCAATAGGCAGTTGTTTCTGCAGTATAATATTTGGAATTGTCTTTAAACATATTTTATGATTTAAGCAACACAGCTACAGCAAATAAAATCGATAATGCATGTTTAAATTTACAGTGTGCGAATAATCAAGGATCGATGATAATTTTTCACATTGTTTGCACCAAGGGGGCCCCAAATAAAATCCTGCTTAGGGCCCCCTGAAGGCTTGGGCCGGCCCTGGTTTTTGTAACAGCATTTAATTTAATTACAAAATAAATGTACACTGTTAGACCTTACCAGGCTTTTTACAGTAGAATACTGGCAACACTGTTGCCAGCTACTCACTGTAATGGTTTGGTTACAGTGATTAACAGGCAACAGTGTTGCCAGTGAATTGCTGTAACTAAACCATTACAGTTACTAACTCGCAACAGTGTTGCCAGTTAATTACTGTACCAAACCATTACAGTGAGTAGCTGGCAACAGTTTTGTTAGTTAATTACTGTAATAGAGCAGTGGCGGGAACTAACTGGAAACTGCTTAAAGTTAATTACTGTACTGTAGTGTTACAACTCACAGCATTATACTGCATACACATTAGTATGTCATTAGTTATTGTAGTGTTACTAAAATTAATCAGTATTTTTATTAAATTAGAAAGCATATAAAGTGTTCAGACAAACAGAAAATGTACAACAAAATTAAAGAAATCAGCAGATATCAATGCATTTTCTATTTACAATGAAACAAAAAGGTTCAATTATTAAACAACACATGCAGTGTATATAGCACAGGTGTTAAAAAATTAAATATCATCTGACATATAACAGAGAGCCACAGGTCTGCACAGTTTAGCGTTAACTCTAATTAAACTCACTTGATCAAACTGATTGAGCCTTATTAGAAATCTACAGGTAATGTTGAAGCAGGGTGGGGACTGAACTCTGCTGGCTGCAGCCCTCCAGGAACTGAGTTTGACAACATTTAAGCAACTGCCAACATTTATCACAATCACATATCCAATAAAAAACTATTTAAATTAATGAATTAACAAACTCCATCCAAAGCAAAACAAATAAACAAAAAAAGACATTTAATCATGTTTTTTTTAAAATTTCAAATTATTCAAAAAAAAAAATAAAGCATATCAAAAGAACACACACACACATACTCTAGAAATGATTAGAAACATGTTTGTAAAAAAAAGTTTAAAATAATTATAAAAACAAAAATGAAGTCTGCATTACAGAGAATCAAAAGGATCCATTCCTATTATTATCATTTACTTAAAATGTTCAAGAAAACAAAACTTTCTATTGTCCTTATGAATTCACAGTTGGAAACAGCGCTACTTAGCAACAAATTCACAACCTGGCACGTGACAATGGAGGTTTGCGAATCCCTGTGATGACTCCTGTGCATGTTAGCTACCTAACTGAGATTAGAATTTAATGTTTTTTATATGTATTAAATCTGCTTATTTGCCAAAAATACTGTACCTTATGGAAATAGGCAATGTCCAATGAATAAATATAATTAAATGAAAGTAATGTAAGAAGTTATATGAGGAGAGATTAACTAGCTAACAGTGTAGATTGTTATTTATGGATTAAAACATCAGACTCTGCTTCTGAACTGCTAAACAGAGAATGAAGCATTCAGAAGTAAACAAATCAAACACCTGGCTCCCTTAAAGGACCAACACATTCTGAAAACTTTTTTCACAATTCTGCTGGTTTTACAGTAAAATACTGTTTCCTTTTATTACAGCAAAACCCTGACTATTTTACAGTTATTTACTGCATAATCTACAGTAAGGGTTAACAGTGTGCTTTTAAAAAAATGTTAAAAAGGTTGTATTAGTTAATTAGTATTGTTATCTTTGTTAGTTAATGAAAGTTGATGACTATTATTTCATGTTAACTCACAATGCAGTAACTAATGCTAACAATTGTGTAATGTAAACATTATAAAAATATGGCACATTCAACTTTGTGCTATTATTTACTCATTGATACAATATTACTGATCAGAAACAATGTGGTTTTAGAGAAAAGTGTTTGTCTATTATTTATGAGTGTTTTATAAAACAATTATTCTATGGATCTGAATGATTGTACATATTTAGCATGTATTAATGAGCGTTAAGACAGTAATTCTTTTTTAACTTTTTTCCTTCTTCTTCTTCTTCTTCTTCTTCTTCTTATTATTATTATTATTATTATTATTATTATTATTAATAGATCACCTCTATTACACAGTAGTAAACCTGCGTTGACCTTGCAAATCCTGATGACTGGGGCAAGTTTGCTTTATAAGGCTTAAACTAAGACCACCTCACATATATAGAATTATGCTTAAGAATGAAAATAGCAAACCACTTTCATCCTTAGGGATCATCAAAGTGAATTAAATTACAACTTTTACAAACTCTGTCAGCACATTATTCTGCACGCATGATTGAATTAAAGCTCGGAATGTGCCCAGAGTTTCCGCCTTCAAGCAGCGCTTCACAGATGACAGTTCTCAACAATAGTGTGCAATGTCAGCTCTCTGTCGCCTGTCATATTTGTCAAAGATGAGGATTCTTTCTGCTGCCCAGAACTGCTGTCTGTTTCATCCCTGTGACATAGGGCTGCAGGGACTCATGGAGAAATATTTTGCATTCAAATACAAAGCAGAGCAACAGGTCACCAGTTTCAAACTACATGTTTTAATTAAAAATGATGCTCTGTCAAGGAAAATATTTTTCCACACATATCTGCAGGCTCTTGCTTAAACTTACCATTGTAAATAATTATGGGTCAGTGGCAAAAAGGAGCACTCTTGAGTTGAATATTGTACAGCTTTCAGCCAATCAGATTCGAGAACCACAATGAAAAAAATATATCTGCTAATTAACAGTTTCTGTATTTTGTGATTTATTTTTTTTATTTAAGATTGTATATTGCATTATGGGACCTTTATCTCTGCTCTATTAACCTTTAATGTTGATAATTAAACTTTACAGTTCAACAAAGTGACTTTTATTGACAATTCAGTAGTTTAAAATGTATAAAAAAATAATATTTAGGAAAATAAGTCTGTAAAATAATAGAAACTTATTGTTTTGTAGCATAATATACAGCATGAACGTAGACAAAATATAATTTTAAATGATTAAAAATGTCCATAAAAGTCACTTTTTATAACTTGTCAAGGTTAAAATGCTGTTAGAAGAAAAATCAAGGTCCTATGATGCAATTCAAAAGCATAAATAAATGGGGGAAAAGTGAAAAATAAAATAAAAACATGGATTCCTAAAATACAACAAAACTGCTAATTTACAGATATTGTTTTACAGTGCAGAAACAATATTATATACAGAATTGAATTAAGTTGATACAAATGATAAATAACCAGTCCTGATTACTGCCATACCTGTTCACAATCGCTTAAATAGACCTCCCTGACAAAGTAAAGTAAACCAAAAGATTCTCAAAAGCTTGACATCATGCCGAGTTCCAAAGATATTCAAAAACAAATGAGAAAAAAATAATGATCTCTTGAGAAATATATGAGAATAGAAATGAGAAATTCTCCCTAATAATAAAAACCTTCCTTTAATAACTGTTTACTTGCGTTATCTTTGAATAACTTGATGATCTGTAACATTAAATTGTGTCAAACATGCAAAAACCAAAACAAAAAAAGAAATCAGTAAGGAACAAATACCTTTTTCCAGCCTGATCTCAAGAGAAAACATAAGTATTTTACGTTTTATCATTTTCAGTCGAATGAAATTGTACGATTTTAAAAAGGAGGTGTCGTACCTAACCCCACCCCTAAACCCAACCGTCATTGGGAGATGAGCAAATCGTACTAAATTGTATGAATTACATCGTACGAATTTATACAAATTAGCCAATAAATCAAAAAGTTACGAATTGCCGTGAGATTGTGTTGCTTTTTCACACCACTTACGTGCAGGGGTTACAATCTGTATATATATATATATATATATATATATATATATATATATATATATATATATATATATATATATATATATATATATATAATTTATTTATATTTATATATGTATATTTGAGATTAGAGTTAGATCTTTTCAGTGTACCAGTTGATTATGTACATAAATTGTTCACAAATCCAATTCAACTCAGTGATCTGGTCAATATTCAAGGCTCACTGGAAGAATATATTAAAAATAACTTTTTAATTAAATAACATTTCAACTCACTGACCCAGTTGTCCATTAATTTGTTCGAAAATATTGATATTATAAAATATTGAAATATTGGTATTTCTGTCTGAACTACTTTACTTTAAAACATTTTTTATGTGAATATATTTCTTATTTGAGTGCTTTATTCTGCACTGAGAACTCCTTGCTCTAAGAACTGCATTCTAGTGAGAAATAAAGGTGTGTGATGTTCAAAGAGAGTATTTTGTTGTGCTGTCATTCATCCAAAACAAAGCAGAGTAACAGGTCCCAGTTTCAAACCCAATTCTTCATATAAAAAAAAAATAATAATAAATTCCCACTCAAGCTGTAGGCCCATGTTTTAACCTACCGCTGTTAATGATTATGGTTCAGTGGAAGAAAAAAACACTGTCATTATTTAAACCCATAAAATCCAGCAATTATAAAAAAGAAAACTTTTTTAAAAAACTTAAGCACTTTTCAGTGAACCTGTTGATTTGGTTAATTAATTGCAGATTTACTGTCAACTCACTGACTCAATTGTCAACAGCTCACTGAAAGGGATTATAAAAAAAGTAATATATATTTAGAAAAGTATGTCAAAATGTGTGAGAAAATATTGACACAATTTAAATTCTAGTTGCACTGCTGTTAAAACTCTCTATTTGATTCCATTTGCCATATAAGTGTTTTTTTTTCTGCACTGTGAACTCTTCAATCTGGTGAGAAAATCAATTTGTGTAATCTTCAAAGAGAGCATTTTGTTATGTTGTCACTTCAGCCATTGTGTTCTGTTTCTGCAGATGTGTTTGAGGACTCTCCAGGCATCAATAGACAAAAACAGATTATATACAGTAAACATCTCTCTCTCACTCTCTAGGTTATTAGTGTCTCTTTTCATTGGCCTCAATGTATTGTGGAACAGCTGCTCTCCATACAGAAAAACATTGACTCATCTGTTTTCTCCTTTGCTGTCAGGAAGTGACACAGCAAATGCTGGTCATGCATGGTTTGAAGCATGATTATAATATTATCATGCTTACCAAGAATGCGGTTTTGACCTAAAAAAAGGTTTATGCATGCAACTTCAGTAGAAAAATTTTAAATTACCTCAAGGAACCTTAAGCCAGGCTATTTAAAGGATGTTTAACATCCTACAATTACATGTGATAGAGCTTTGATAGCACAATACCTGCAATAAAAGTTTTGTTCTATTGTATTTCTTATAAATCACTGACATGATAATGGTTGTGACTGAGCGGTGAAGATATAAATACATTAATGAAGCTGCAGTCTACAGTCTAATAGTCAATAGTTAAAGTTGTGGACCTGCAGTTATAGCTCTAATAGAGCTAAGACTACAATTACCCTTTTCACTGGACTAGTCAGTGTTATTTAATGTACATCTAATCATTAGAGGAGAGCCATTACATATATTCATTAAAAGACAGATCAAAATAGTAAGAGAGAATGACTAATGCCTAAAGGCATATAATTAGCATTGATGGAGGTGATGTCCCATATATATACACAGATTATTGAAATGTCCCCACCAATAATTGAATCTCTTTCCAAATAAAATAATACTCTGTCAACTCTCATTAACTGTAGATGTGCAGAAAGAGTTAAATCATGTTCGCTCCTTGAGTCCTAACTTTCCAAAATGTGTGAGGCTGTAGTTAAGTTTGGAACTGCAAAGAAATTTCCCAGACCTAGGCTTACTGTGCAAGACATGGACATAATTCACTTAAAGTGAGGTTCCCTACTGAATGTCAATCGTAATAATAGTAACAAGGGATACAATTTGATGTGCAATTTTAATTGAAATTCAGCTTAAATTTTTGCAATGGTTGTGGAAAAACAATGATCTACTGTAGATAATATGGTTATCACGTCACATGCTTCCGCTCCAGAAGTCCGCAAACAAAGAGTTTAATAAGGTTTCCACCAATATCAAGACCAAATATGCCCTTGGTTATGATGCAGGTTTTTCTCAAACCTGACAGCAAAATAAGCATTTGCTTTGTTGTCAACCTACCTAAAAAAAACTAGAAAGAAAAGAGAAGTAATATATTTTACCAATATATTTCACCTTTATTTGTATGGTGCTTTTACAATGTAGATTGTGTCAAAGCAGCTTCACATAGATGATCATAGTAAATTGAAACAGTGTCAGTGTCACTGAAACAATTTTCAGTGTTTAAGTTCAGTTCAGTTTAGCTCAGTTCACTGTGGTTTAATAATCACTACTGCGAGTCCAAACACTGAAGACAGCGGAGAGGAAAAAACTTCACCAATTGGCGAAAGTGAAGAATTAAAAAACAACGAGAGAAACCAGGCTCAGTTGGGCACAACCATAGCCAAACGTCTTGTGCAGAGTTGCAGTCTAGGCATCGGAGGCTGGAGAATGCTGGACCTCAGCGAAGACTCATCTGTCCCTGGAGCGTCACAGGAATCAGTCTCATGCTCTCCACTCCTCCATAACCATCACAGCAGCTGCTCAGGATACGGCCTGGTCCAGGATTATGGAAACCTTGGGATCATCTAGTCGCTGGTCTTGGATCGAATCAGTGGTGCTGCATAGTCTGGGGGCCTCGGGATGAATATCCCCAGGTGGAAATAGAGAATAAAGAGAATAATTAGTGTAGCTGCTGTTCATAGTGTATATAAACAAGATGCAAAAACCTGCGTGGGGCACATTCATGTATCATACCGCTAAGTGATGCATTGAGTGTATGCTTTGCTAAAAAGATAGGTCTTTAATCTAGTTTTGAACTGCGAGCACATGTCTGAGCCTCGGACATTATCAGGAAGGCTATTCCAGAGTTTAGGACCCATAAATTTACATTTACATTTAGCAGACGCTTTTATCCAAAGCGACTTACAAATGAGGACAAGGAAGCAATTTACACAACTATAAGAGCAACAGTGAATAAGTGCTATAGGCACCTTTCAGGTGTGTAAAGTCTAAGAAGCAAAGCATCAGTAATGTTTTTTTTTTTTTTTTTTGAAAAAAAGTGAGTACAGTTAGTGGTATAGCCAGAGAGGCAGTTACAGATTAGGAAGGAAAGTGGAGACTAAATAGTTGAGTATTTAGTTGTTTCTTGAAGACAGCAAGTGACTCTGCCATTCTGATGCAGTTAGGGAGTTCATTCCACCAACTGGCCAGATTGAATGCGAGAGTTCGGGAAAGTGATTTCTTCCTTCTTAGGGAAGGAACCACGAGGCAACGTTCATTCACAGAGCGCAAGTTTCTAGAGGGCACATAAATCTGCAGAAGTGAGAGCAGATAAGAAGGAGCAAAGCCAGAGGTCGCTTTGTAAGCAAACATCAGAGCTTTGAATTTGATGCAAGCAGCAACTGGCAGCCAGTGCAAACAGGTGAGTAGCGGAGTGACATTTGAGGCTCGACTTCCTTTATGTAAATGAGAAGGCTCGACTTCCTTTAGTCAATTTTGCTATTCTAGGTACTACCAGAAGCCCTGAATCACCAAGGCATGCAAACAGCTTCTTCAAACCTTTGTTGTAAGTGATTTTTTTTTAACTGAGATTTACACATCATCTGAAAACTCAAATAAGCTTTCTAGTGATTTCCTAGTTTTTTGTTTTTTAGTTTAGGCCATTTTTTCCAATATATGGCTATATGACCATGTGAAATCTTAGGGTGCAAAGAATTGAAAATACTGAAGAAACTCACTTTTAAAGTTGTCTAAATTTGAAGTCCTTAGCAACATATTATTAATTAATGAAACATAATTAAAGTTGTTTAAATTTGAAGTCCTTAGCAACATAATTATTAATTAATATTATTACACTCTCAGAAATAAAGGTACATGAGCTGTCACTGGGGCAGTACCTTTTTAAAAGATAAATATTTGTACACAAATAGTCCATATTAGTACTCAAATGTACCTAAAATCTACTTGAAGTACCATTATGGACCCTTCAGGTACAAATATGTACCTTTTGAAAAGGTACTGCCCCAGTGACAGCTCCTGTACCTTTATTTGAAAAATGAAATTTCCAACGAATTTTAAAAACGGATTTTACACTATTAATTTAGCACAGCTAAAAATTTCTATATACGAAATTGCATACAAATATTTCACCAAGAATATATTCAAATTTATACGTGACCTTTTCCTATTTTATCGATTTGCTCTCAATCAGGGTTGAGATTACGATCTGAATCTAAAGTCATATCTGACCTTAAACAGTCCATAAAACTGTTACTTAGGTCTCAGCTAAGCTCACTATTTTTGTAGAGAAGCTATTTAGGAAATTTGTGACTGGCTCACCTGAACTTTGAAGTATTTTCCCACTCAACCTTCTCGAATTCAATCAAAATGCTCCAAACATTGATCAAATGTATCATCTTCCAGAGCATCCTCCTTTGCAAAGACAGTTTCTGGACATTCTGTATTAGGGTTCAAATGATTTGCAAAAAAATTGATTTACTTGGCTCGCAAATTTTTGCTTTCATTAGCATTTAAATAGAGCAAACATGTTACCGCAAATGGGTTGTTTACAGTCTGCACATGAAGAGATGCTGTAACTTGTTTTGTTGATGTGAGACAGATTGCATTATGGCTCACTATCATTACTAATATAAAGACAATGTAGAGAATAGATGATCCTAAAAGAGGAAATTCTAAGCTTGAAACAGATACCAAGCTTGAGTGGGTAATTTCTTCAGGCTTGCTTGCAATTTTGCCGCATCCACATACAAACATTTAAACATACAAAAGTACTAAAAAAAACCAGCCTGGTGGCCAATTCTCATTGATTGCACATTCCATCAGTAAGAGCAGAGTGTGAAGGTTTAATTAGCAGAGCAATAGCACAGTTTTGAAATGTTAAATATTGCAATGCACACAACAATTCAAAAGAGGATAAATTATTAGTGTGCATCTCTCTGGCGCATCTGTGACCAAGACAGCATGTCTTTGTGATGTATCAAGAGACACGGTATCAAGGGTAATGTCAGCATACCACCAAAAAAAGACAAACCACATCCAACAGGAGTAATCGTGGATGCAAGAGGAAGCTGTCTAAAAGTGATGTCCATGTGCTAACTTGGATTGTATCCAAAAACATAAAACAGCTGCCCAACTCACTGCAGAATTTAATGTGGACCTCAACTTTCCCTTTTTCCAACAAAACTGTTGGTTTGGAGCTCAACTGGGTCAATATACATGTTTGGCTGCTATAGCCAAATCTTTGGTGCTAGCAGCAAAAATCTTGAGCTGTGGACACTGTGAACCATGTTTTGTTCTTTGATGGGTCCAACTTCACTGTCTTTCCCACATACGGGAGCGTTACGGTGTGGAGTAGCCCCAAATGAGCATACGACTGCTGCATGCCCAGAGTAAAGCATGGGGGTGAATCAGTGGTTTGGGCTGCAATGTCATAGCATTTCCTAGGTTCAATACTTGTGCTAGATGGGTGCGTCACTGCCAAGGACTACTGAATCATTCTGGAGAACTAAGTGCACCCAATGGTTGAAACATGATGTTGTGTAACAGGAAGATAATGCACCAATACACACACTAAGACTGATGACTGAGTGATGTGATGAACATGACAGTGAAGTTGAACATCTCCCATCGACTGCACAGTCACCAGATCTAAATATTATTTAGCCACTTTGCTGTGTTTTAGAGGAGCGAGTCAGGAAACATTTCTTCCCCCAGCATCACGTAGTGACCTGGAAAATATTCAGCAAAAAAAAAAAATTGGCTCCAAAACACTTTGGCTATTGTGAAGGACTTGTATCCATCATTTCTACGACAAACTGATGTTGTATTGTGCTTAAAAAGAGGCCCTACAACATACTTATTTTTGTGGTCTAAAATCTTCAGTTTCATTGTCCAAATCCTGTATCATTACATACTAATGATTTTTGATATGCAAAACAAAAGAAAACTGCATCATTTTGATCGGTACTATACTATACTGTACTATACTATTTCTGGCTTATTATAACTGAACTTTTAGTAACTAATTTTGAGAGGAGCACGTGATATGATTGAGCACGCCTGGCTTCTCATCTGTAATCAGTAATAATCCAATCAGAGTGACCCAAGGTTACTATAAATGGATAATTTTCTCCCTACTGCTCCATCTACGTTTTGGAAGAATCACCCCTTCCACCCCATCTCCTCCTTTTCCTCCCTTTTCTAAGGGGGGCTATTATGACCTACCTTATCTCAGATCCCCTTATATGCTTATTGACTGGGTGGGAGCCTTGGGCTCAAGTATCTCCAAGCTCAGGGTTTGCTCCAGGGACAGCATGCCAAACCTGCTATTAACACTAAGCATATCTAAGTGGAAATTCTTGAAATATGCCTTTGTGACCTGTTACTGGTTTTGTGGTCCAGGGTCACAGTGAAAGAATACTTAATTCTCAGACAGTGAATTCTTGCATGGTATTCTGATATGCTGCTATTTTTACAGTAATTCCATTTTAAAAGTTTCCTCACTACTAAATACTCCACTGCCAGCTATTGGTATTTATTCTATAGTAGTATTTGGTTAATGGCAGGTGTCACCATTTGGTTAATGGCCAAGTTGGTGACACCACCAACTCACCCATAAAGTAGTAGGCCATGTAAAATCACAGAGCGGAATCAACACATGAGGTGTGCAGATGTCAACAACATACTGCAGAGTCAATAGCATCTGATCTCCAAACTTTGTACAGTCTTCAAATGAGCTCAAGAACAGAGAGCTTCATAGAACAGGTTTTCATGACAGAGTAGCCCTTCATGTTCCAACATGACTGTGCACCAGTGAACAAAGCACCCAACTGTGAGCTACAAGCAAGTATCGCTGCAGCCCAGGGACCTCCAAGTGGGAGGAATTACACCTCAAATTGGCTGGGTGATCTCCAAGTGGGAGGGACTTACACTACAATTAGGTTGGGTTTAGGGATGATGGAGGTGTAGTAGACATTAATGAAACACAACAGGTTACTGTGAGGTTGGGTTTAGGCTTGTGGTAGGTCTAGACGTTCAAAAAACACAATAGGTTGGACTTTGTGTCATGTACAGGTGCAAGTCCCACACATCTGGAGCTGACATGACCATTTGAAGCAGACTCAGACCTCTGTTTTTACTCTTGTCGTGAGCCACACCTCTTTGTCCAACATCTGTGCTTAACCTCACAAATGCGCATCTAAAAGAATGGTAAAAAAATTCCACAAACACATTCCAAAACCATGGGGAAAGCCTTCCCAGAAGAGTTCAAGCTGTTATAGCTGCAAAGCGTGGGCAAACTAAAGATTAAGACTGGGATGTCATTAAAGTATATGCGTTTATAAAGGCAGATGTCCAAATTTTTTTTAGCAATATTGTCTATATGTAAGAGATAATCAATGGCTGGTCGTCTGTTAAAGGATTTTAAATGTGGAACATGGAGGCAAAGAATCACCGACACACAATGGAGGTATTGATTATCCAATCCAGGCTCATTCTCATTACTAGAGCAATTTTTTTGCGGTTTTTGTTTTCGCAAATTCAGGCCGATGTGTAAGCTTTTTCTGATCTCAAATTTCTCTTGCCAATGCCATTCGTGCATGCTGTTCTCATGTAAATCCACCAGAGGTCGCTGTCGACTGACTGACTTACTGACTAACCAGCCGACCGATAACCTTAGCCTCCCCATTCCTTAAACCCAACCAATAGTGTTTTAAAATGCACAGATTGACCCGCCCATCCCTTTCCATAAACCTAACCGCAGTGTTTTAAATAAAACCCCCAGATCTTTACCCCGTTTTCAGATTTTACCACATTCTCACCATGTTATTTACTTGTTTATTTAATTTTTTAGCTTTTGTTTTTATCTTACCTGCTTTCTAGAACCGTTCTTCATCTGACTCGAACCCCGTTGTTGTGGTCAATTGCGTTCTGCGACTCAAGTCCGCCAATGTACATGGCGAGCTACAGGACAGGTGGTCAGCTGGTTCATAAGAAAAGGAACGGTCAGTGGTGGGAGTAACGAATTACAACTACTCACGTTACAGTAATTAAGTACATTTTTGGGGTAATTGTACTTTCATGAGTATATTTTTTAAGTCAGTAATTTTACTTGTACTTGAGTACAAATTAAGCTGAATAATGTAATTCGTTACTTTTAAAATCACAATTCGTTACAGAGTGCTGTAAATAAATGAATATTTTAACCACTGACTTCGGTAGCCAATAAAAAAAGCTCATCTTAACGGACCAATGAAAAGCCTGGTACATTATTTGAGCCGAAAAACAAGCTGCAGATTTACGTGAGCTGAGCAGTGACGGTATTGTTACGAAGTTATTGTTCTACACATGGAGATTCAACACACCAACAACGCATCTGAAGAACGCAGAAAGGACGAAGAAATAACAGAGGATGAATCCCCATGGCTACACCTGGAGGAGCTGTTCACCTACAGGGGGAAGAAAGGGGACAGTGTGCTAATGCAGTGTAAGCAATGTCTGCCATCTGCTGTGATTTCGGCTTACAAGACTTCTGCCTCTAATCTAAAAAAACACATAATGGTAAGAAGATATATAACTTAATTTGTGTGATATTTTATTTATTTATATGTTTAGGCACTATGCATTGTGTTGTTCTGCGGTTTCTGATGGTTTGTTTCGCGCTATTAGATTAATAGCAAAGTTTCTCCAAAACTTGTAAGTGAAGTGATATTAAAGTTTAACGTTTAAACCAGGGCTATTCAATTGGTGAACTTGGCCCGCGAGGCAATTTGTTCCGGCCCTCCAAATAGTGTGACCAAGACATCAAAAATAAAATTTGTTGTTCAGTTGAAAAACGGCTGCTTTATTTAAGAAGTGACATGCGTCGTTCAGCACGAGCTGCATTTGAAAGCTGCGCAGACAGAGCCTGATTCACCTGACAAAAAAAGCAAGTGGCGCGAGCAGCCGAAAACATTTGGATAATTTGTTAATTATGGTTAATTCATCGTAAAGGCTTCTCAGCGCCGCGTTTCTGTCGCACGGAAAAAACCTGCAGCAACTAAAAGTTATGCTACCTGTGCGCTAGTTTAAAGATCCGAGTTTAAACCAAGGCTAATATTTACGCACACTGGATTAACTATAGCAGCGGGCCGTTCACATATCGTGTCTTTTCCGCACACAAGTTCGTTATATAAGAACATTTGCCAATATGCGCGTGCAAGCGGACCTCACACCTTCCAGACACACCGAATAGAAAACGTTTCACACCGTAGCGTGGCTTTCAGTGCAATGTAAACAAAAGATATGTTAAACGAATTATTGCAAATTATTAAAATGATTATGTATGTCTGAACGCAGATGATAACAACAGTTTACTTGAATACTGACCTAATATAAAGCTTAAACTTACATTAGACGTGATAACTGTGAAACCATTATTCTCAAGAATCGTACAAACAAAATCTACAATTGTTGCATCCATAATTGTTATGCAGTTCACATAACATATGAATGTACACATGTATGAATGTAGAAGAAGCCTACTTAAGCAATGCACTGCTTTTGTTGTGCTTTAAAATACAGCATTTGATTGTTTTCCTATTGTACAATGCACTAAATTATATTTCAAAATACAATATATTAACATTTTAATGGTAAGAAGACTAACAACTTTATATTTGTGACATTGTTTTATTTATTTTTATTATTGGGTTCAATGTGTTTATGTTTCAAAAGTGTTTATAGTACCTTTAAATGTGTATTGTAAAATGTGTTTTATTGTCTGGATCTTGTCTGATTCAGCAATTACGGATCAATAAACACCACCAGCAAAAAAGTAATTTGTACTCTGAGTACTTTTTTTAAAGAGTAATTTGTACTTTTACTCAAGCACTTTTTAACCCCAGTACTTTTACTTGTAATTGAGTATAATTTTAGCAATGTAACAGTACTTGTTGAGTACAAATTTGTTGTACTCTTACCACCACTGGGAACGGTGTTATAACGCCCAGTAGCATTCGTTTTAAAGATGAAATGCAGCCATCTGTAGCTCTGGCTACATAATTCAGAATCTCCAGAAATGTATAAAGGGTTACGTTTTCAGAATGAAACTATGTTGCGATTATTCAGCTTATTTCATAGTCATTTACTAAGTTAAAAATTGTTTTGCTTTTTGCATTGGAAATTTTGAATGAATTTTCATCGGTTATGATGTTAGATCTCCTAGTCTTCGCAGAGAGATAGAGAGAGAGAGAGCTACTGTGAAAGCTAGCACAATTTTCATAGTTTACCAAGTAAATAAATAAAAATCTTATTAAACGGACCAGATCAATTAAACACACTTTATGAATAGGTTATTTGATGCATGCACTAATGAATATAGGTAGATATTTTTATTTCCTACACACTTGCCACTTTATTCTGTTTTAAACTTTTAACATGTATATATGCTTCTGCTTTAATCAAATCTCAGATCAAGGAAACAATCTGCATTTTACATTTTTCAAAATACTTCATTCTCTGTGATTTATGACCTGTTTTGGGGGGACAAAAAATATACACATGAGGTCAAGATTTACTAATATTGATATACTTGTGTAATGAACGCGATGTAAGGAATACAAGGTACACACACAGACACAGGATTTAGACCCTACAGAGATGATAGAGTATATCTGATCTTAAGATACAATCTCAGCCAGGGAGATAAAAGGACACCACATTCACATATACATATCACGATGTCCTGAAATCTGAATGTCATCTTGGTCAAAGCAAGATGGCACAATACCATCTTCTGGTGAGACACTTTTATAGCATTAATAATATAGTTTGACCTATACTAATGCATTAATAAAATATATAATTATATTTGCTAATAGTAGCAAATTCACTAAGCAATCATACTAAGGATGTATAACTATATTGCTCTTAATTTGTTAGCTAATGTATTTTTTAATGTGTTTTGATATCAGTTGATGTATTTAAATATTAAATGTGTATATTTAGTAACATTTTAGGAAAATGTATCTATTCGAAACTAAGCGTAAAAAGACAGGAGAACAAAAACTGTTAAATTCAATTGTCCCTGTTTACAGAAAAATCTTATTGATTCATTCTTTCATTCCATTGTGATGAATATATATATATATATATATATATATATATATATATATATATATATATATATATATATATATATATATATTTATATATATATATATATATATATATATATATATATATATATATATATATATATAGAAATCAATTAGTGACAGAATAAAATTTATTGATTTTGGTCAATTTTGACAGCTGTTTGGGGCATTATTTTATGAGGCCAAACTCTTTCTACTTTGCTGCAGGCCTATCCTGAAAGACTGAATACGTTAAAGCCTACCTAATCACTGTAGCCTGACGGATGAACAAATACAATTAAAACCTTGTGAATAAATAGGATATCTTGTAAGATACTGCATGATCCAAATCTAATGTAATTTGATACATTTTTAAAGTTTTCATTACATTTTGGGCAAGAAATCCACACTGAATCCACCCTTATGATGGGATCAGTTTAGTTCATATTTTTTAGATCAAAGTGATCCAAATCCTACAAAAAAGGTCTGAATTCTGAAAAACCCAAACTAAAGGTTTGATCATGATCAAAACCAAGGTTGGATTACGTGATCTAATCCAAATATGTAATCCGTTTTTTCTTTTGAAAAACCCATTTTCACAATTTGATCCAATCCGTTATCCAAAATCCTAGTGGATTACTTTTGAAAAACCGGACCCTGCTTATATTTAGAAATATTGCTGTATCTTTTGCTAATATCAATGCACGATTTTTTCCCGCATGACAAATAGTTGTCCATGATGTGTATATTTTGGGTTCTGTTGATTCATAATTCCAAATAAAAACCTTTCTAAAAATGTATGTGTTGTTTATAAGCTATTTTTCATATTTTACAAATGTTAATTCTACCCCTATAAAAATAATAAATACCAACAATCCATTATAAGAAAAATATTCTTTTGTGTTCATACCTTAGTCTAACTTAGGCTAGAGTGTATGAAATATTTATTAATTTAAGTTAATTTCTGCAGTCCAACATATATTGTTTTTATTAAATTATCAAAAACAGCTTACATCACACAGGTTAATATACTCATTAATTATTTACTACACATTACTTGTAACACATTACCCTAACACCGCTGAGAACATCCCGCAGTCACCTCAAAAAAAAAAAACATCTGGCTTTATACTTCGTGTACCAAAATATTAGCAATCCTTTTTGACATTTGCTATACTAGATGTTCTACTTCTCAGTAACCCCCTCCTTCAGGGCCGAGCATCTGTGCCCCTGCCTCTTCAGTATGTCCGCCTCCGCATGAATAATGGACGAGATCGCCAATTAAATATTGAAATGAAATCAGAGGAATGAGATGAATTTAAAAGGAGTCAAACAATTGCTACATATTTGCCTCTGTAAGATGAAATCTTCCCTGTGTTTGATAGCTTGACTCCAGACACAGCAGCATGAGAACGAAAGACATTTTGGCTCTTCAGGCTTATCACCAATAGTTAGCTAGGGTCCAAGCATAAGTTTTAGGGAGCATACATAATACAGTTTATTCTGCAAGTATGTTTATTTTTAAAAAGATGGTACATCACTGTAATGCCATTGCCTATTGCATTGGCTAATGCTATTCAGTCAGGCAATTAGTTAATTAATCAAAATATTGATACCACCTGTTTTAAGTTAAGTTCTTTATATATATATATATATATATATATATATATATATATATATATATATATATATATATATATATATATATATACATACACATATATGCATATCACAAAGTCACAAAAGATTTTTCAGTACAGTGATGCCTCATTATTCGCGGGAGTTATGTTCTAAAAATAAACGCAAAAAAAATTAAATAAATAAATCTAAAAATAAATCCGCAAAGTAGTCCGTTTCATTTTTCTTTCAATTATTATAGATGTTTTAAAGCTGTAAAAGCCCTCCCTGCACTTTATACACTTTTCTCAGACAGGCATTAACATTTTCACACTTTTCTCTCTTGTTTAAACACTCAAAATCCAAACCTTCATAGAACAATAAGTCCAATATTATAGAATGCAACCAAAGATCAAAACCATTTAATCTTCATTTATTTACTCCATAATGGTGTATGGAACAAAATCAATGCCAAAAGTATTGAATTAAAAAGCTTGTTGAATAACACAAACTGAAAAAAAATAATGCACCGTATTAACAAGTTCTTGCATTTTAATGACTTGAATTTCAGGTTTTGTATTTTTAGGTCCTGAAATTTAACATAGCTGTTTATTTAAGCTGTGAACATTTCAACTAACAATATTTCAAACACGTTTTCGTATTTGTAAGTTCAATAATTCATATTCAATTTCCAGGTTTCATTTTCAAAATATTCAATACCCTTTAAAAATACGATGTATAATATTCAAAAGGTAATTTTCAGTTCATTTTATTTCAGCTCAAATATTCGCTTACATAAATTCAGTGGCTCAAATTCGACTGTTACAATTCGACATTACATCCGGGAACTGCAGGAAAAGCAATAGATTGCAGATTGAAGATCGCCAGCTGCTTTTTCACCAGCAGGTGGAGATGGAATAATGTAAGATTTTTAACCCATTAAATAGATGAGAAAAAGAGCTAATAAAGGCACAAAGGTAGCATTTAATATTAATATCAATGTCTTGGACATAAGTAATAAAATGAGTATGAGTAAAATAAGTAAATGATGTTTTGGTCATTTATATTTGCCCTTATGTAACGGAAGCCAGCTGGAGATTGTGTAAACCTCACTCCTCGGATCCAGCGACAGACGTTGTTCTGCAATCTTTAGCCTCCTCAGAGCATTTGTCTCCTATGCCGGTATCGCCGGCTCGTGCCCTGCTCGGACCGGTGGCCTTATATGCACATAAATCAAATTTTGATGAATGTGATGTTACATTCTCTATCTTTAATAACTCATTTTTCCATAGCCGCAAAGTATAATATTGACTGGCTGCTGAAGAATATAAACGTATGAGAAACAGTAAAGGAAATAATATGATAATACAAAATAGATAAACATAATTGCCAGGGCTAAGGACAATTAAGAACAAAGACATTAGTTTCAAAACCAGAGAGATTTTATGAGAATGTCACACAAAATAGTTTATTTGGAACTGATAGACAATGTTCAGGTATGATTTAAGGTTGGGTATGGATGGGAAGTGCAATTTAAAATAATTTAACCTAACCCAGAAAGCAAAATTCATGTGGGTCAAATCCAGCCCACACCAGACGCTTAAATCCGGCCCACATACCGCATGGAATGATGGCAATTGGGTGGTCCACTCCTGTTTGCCAGATATGGGCCACAATTAAGATATTCCACAAGCAAAAATTTGGCACAGTAAGCTCTGGCTAATGTGGATTTGAGCCTATAGTGGCCCAGATATGATATGGCAAATGTGGCCCAGTTATCTTTTAACATATTTGGACCATATAGACTCCATTATGGAGAAAAGTGTTTGCTTTACTTGGGCTCATAGCCTTGAACCTCTTAATATAAATTATCGTTTGGGCTGCTGTAACTTTTAAGAACTTTGCTTGAAAAGTTTATTCTTTACAGCAAACAAGCCAAGTAAAAAATAAAGAATAAAATGAAGTGAGGTACAACCTGTGATGAAATAACATAATTCACTGATGTTCACCAATGTTTTAATCCATTATTAAAAGTAACGTGATAACATGCTTGCACATGCCACAGAATTTTGAAGGTTTATAAGCTAAAAAAACTCTATGGTTTCACTCCTGCTCACAGAGACATCAATAATCAGCGTATGAACCTCAACAACGGTGACAATTAACAAAATGAATAACACTTACAAACATCACAAACAGAAGACTAAAAGTGACGAAATCAACAACGTCAACATAAACAGCAGATTCAACAGCACACAATGAAACCTGGAGCATCAATAAGCTATAGAATGTATTCATACTGCAATGCATGCTGGGATTTTTGTACTTTGCCACACCCAGCAAAGTGTAAGGTGTAGGCCAGATCTGGGCCAGAATAAAAGCAAACTGTGGTGCAGAATAGGCTCAGTTCAGGTTCATTTGGTTGAATTCAAGCTGACAAGTGGAATGTCAATGGCTTAATTGTGGCCCATATCTGGTAAATAGGAGTGGACCACCCAATTGCCATCATTCCATGCGGTATGTGGGCTGGATTTAAGCGTCTGGTGTGGGTCGGATTTGAGCCACATGAATTTTGCTATCTGGGTTAGGTTAAATTATTTTAAATTACACTTCCCATCCATACCCAACCTTAAATCATACCTGAACATTGTCTAACAGTTCCAAATAAACTGTTTTGTGTGACATTCTCATAAAATCTCTCTGGTTTTGAAACTAATGTCTTTGTTCTTAATTGTCCTTAGCCCTGGCAATTATGTTTATCTATTTTGTATTATTATATTATTTACTTTCCTGTTTCTCATACGTTTATATTCTTTAGCAGCCAGTCAATATTACTCTTTACGTCTATGGAAGAATGAGTTAATAAAGATAGAGAATGTAACATCACATTCATCAAAATACGTTTTATGTGCATGTAAGGCCACCGGTCCGAGCAGGGCGCGAGCCAGCGATACCGGCATAGGAGACAAATGCTCTGAGGAGGCTAAAGATTGCAGAACAACGTCTGCAATTAGCTCTATTTAATAGGTTAAAAATCTTACATTATTCCATCTCCACCTGCTGGTGAAAAAGCAGCTGGCGATCTTCAATCTGCAATCTATTGCTTTTCCTGCAGTTCCCGGATGTAATGTCGAATTCTAACAGTCAAATTTGAGCCACTGAATTTATGGAAGCGAATATTTGAACTGAAATAAAATGAACTGAAAATTACCTTTTAAATATTATACATCGTATTTTTAAAGGGAATTGCATATTTTGCAAGTGAAACCTGGAAACTGAATATGAATTGTTGAATTTACAAGTACGAAAACGTGTTTGAAATATTTTTAGTTGAAATATTCACGGCTTAAATAAAAAGCTATGTTAAATTTTAGGACCTAAAAATACAAACCTTGCAATTCAAGTCATTAAAATGCAAGAACTTGTTAATAAGGTGTATTATTTTTTTCAGTTTGTGTAATTCAACAAGCTTTTTAATTCAATACTTTTGGCATTGATTTTGTTCCATAATGGTGCCCTACAGCCGCGTAACTTCTACCTTCCTTTCATAGATATATACACTAGATATCACATACTGGTGCTGAGCATACATTAATACTGCCACCACATTTTGTACAGTGCTCACAGGACAACAGTCATTCAAACCAAAGACTATAAAATACACAAGACATGTCACTCATATTGTTTTGAATGGAGAAATGTGTAACGTCAATATGGCTAATAGAGCCCGCCTTCTAGTAGAGAAGCCAATCGTTGATCACTATATGGCAGGGCTATTCAATTGGCAGCAATTTGTTCCGGCCCACCAAATAGTGTGACCAAGACATCAAAAATAAATTTTGTTCAGTCGAAAATGGCCGCTATATTTCTCAAGTGATGTGCATCTGTTCAATACAGCCCGAGCTGCAGTTGAAGGCTGCGCAGAGCGTGAGTCACCAGACATTTATTGAGTGGCGTGAGCAGCCAAAAACATTTGGGTAAAGCCTTCTCAACGCTGTGTTTTTGTTGCATGAAACGAAACTGCTGCAACTAAACAAAGTTATGCTGTGCCCTAGTTTAAAGTTACGAGCTTATACACTAATAAGCACACACACTGGATTAACTATAGCAGAGGGCCATTCACATATTGCGTCTTTTCTGCACACAATTTTGTTATTTCCATAAGTGCTCGCAAGCGGAGCGATGCGCTCGCACCTTCTAGACGCACCGAGTAGAAAACATCCCATGCCGTAGCAGTGAGAATTATTATGCAGTTCAAAACATATGAATGTCTGAATGTAGAAGAAACCTACTTAAGCAATGCACTGCTTTTGTTGTGCTTTGAAACACAACATTTGAATTTTTGTAAAAAAAAAAAAAAAAAAAAAGCCTATTGTACAATGCACTGATATTATGTCGTTTCAAAATACAGTATAGTAAAATCCAACGTAGGTGTCTTGAGGAGCAAAAAACAACAACAACAACAACAAAAAACATATATGCTCTTAAATGCTGTTTAAGTGTCATCACTTACATTGCAAGTCATATCTCTCAGGTCCCTCATTTGGGATGCTTTTCATGAACTGGCCCCCATGACAAACCAATTGAATACCCCTGCTTTATGGCGAAAAAGCCCGCCTTCTAGTACAAGAGCCAATCATCGATTGCTATAGACTGTCGAACATTTAGAAACGAAACCTAAGAGAGACAGTTGTTGTTTATTTTTATTGGTGATTCCTAATATGAAATTCAATAATAAGCTTGGCAAGAAGCTTTGGGGAATTTGGTGTTTCCCCATTCAGACAGAATGCCCGAGCATACTGCCCGAGAGGTGTTTCAAAGATGGCCGCCCAGTGAAATGACTTGTCTTAAAGGGACTCAGTTCAAATGCACTAATAAAGACTAAAGCCAATCTGAAGATGTTGGACTTTTGCGCTGCATACGGGTGTTGTAACGAGCAAACAAAGAAATCAAAGCATAAAGGCAGAACATTTCATAGGTAAGATTTTGTTTTAGGTTTTTGAGTTACAAACATTTTGTGCTAAACAAGTAACGTTATTGATGATAATACAGTCACTTACTGCATTGACTATAAGGCAAAGTAGCACTAGCTTGCACTTAATACCAAGCTTATGCTAGTTTTGTTGAATAAAATTAGCAAACAATGTAAATGAAAGATGACAACAAGATGTTGCAATGCCAGAAACTTGTATTATTGTCAGCAATAATAATAATAATATTGGAGTCAAGTGAAGTAACGGCTTGTTTTTGAAGTAACTTATAAGGGCGCTTGATAACATAATAGTGCCTGTGCCTCAATGTTCATATTGTTTACCTTAAATTATTGAATATTACAAATGATATACTATTTAGATCATAAAAGTTGATATGCACATTGAGACGCAGGGATTCCAATGGTTCACACGAGTCATTCGGAGATTCATTCAGAAACAAATCACTCCCTCCGTTAGAATGAGAAGTGAAAGCAGGAGAGGGGGTGAGTTATACCCTCTACTAAAATGGCGGCTCTATTGACGCATTGCTTCCAATAGACAACAACAGTGTACACTAAGCAACATCTAATGTAAATATATATGCCTTCCTTTAGCATGTCCAGAAGTTCAACTTTTTGTGCTATGGTTAGCATCTTCTGCCTTTTGGGTGCCACCGTTGGTGCCTTTGATTGAATAAAATGTGGGATGTCGGGTAGCCACAGCAGAATGAAATGCCAGCATATGTTTTTTATGCAGCAGACGCCTTTCAAGCTGCTAACCCATCACTGGGAAACACCCATACACTTCCATTCACACACATACACTACGGAAAATTTTAGCTTACCCACCTCACCTACACTGCATGTCTTTGGACTTGTGGGGCAAACTGGAGCACCTGAAGGAAACCCACACGAACACGGGGAGAACATGCAAACTCCACACATAAATGCCAACTGACCCAGCCGAAGCTCAAACCAGCAACCTTCTTGCTGTCCCACTGCCATTCTTAATAAATGGCCTAAAGTAAATTACATCCATTAACAATTTATATGATTTATATATATGATTATAATATGTGTTAGCTATGTGGTTTTATGTTTTAGCGTAGAATATGAAATATTCTCAAAAATACTTGTAAAGGAAATATTGGCTGTTTACATACAGTTGAAGTCAGAATTATTAGCCACCCAGAATTATTAGCTCAATTTATTTTTTCCCCCTAATTTCTGTTTAATGGGGAGAAGATTTTTTTCAACACATTTCTAAACATAATAGTTTTAATAACTCATTTCTAATAACTGATTTATTATATCTTTGCTATGATGACAGTAAATAATATTTTACTAGGTATTTTTATACAGCTTAAAGTGACATTTAAAGGCGTAACTAGGTTAATTAGGTTAACTAGCCAGGATAGGGTAATTAGGCAATTTATTGTATAACGATGGTTCGTTCTGTAGACCATCGAAAAAATATTTAGCTTAAAGGGCACATAGTTTACCCCTTTTTTAGGATTTAATATTAATATTATGGTTCTTCTCAGTGTGCCAGTTTATGTTCAGTTCAAAACACAATTCAGATTTTTTTTTATTATAATGTGTTAAAAAGGGTTATTTTAGGGGCCTGTACACAGGTCACTGTTTTAGGGGTGTGCTGCTTCACATAAAATTAGTTTTGAATTCCCGCCCAACGTAACAAGGGGGCGGAGCCAAGAGCTCCCCCGATTTGTGTTTGGCAACAGACAGGCAGACAGAGAGAAGCAACATGAGTGAGAGGACCAGCATTCAGCCGTACATGTACGACTCGGACACAGACCAAGCAGAGAGTACAAAATCATTTGTGTCTTTGTATAGTTTTACAACCAACTGTGTGCTAGTTTAAAGTTCCGAGCTTGGACACCGAGACTAATAACCACGCACACTGAATTAACTTTGACTGAGGCACCGAATGCGCCGCTCAGAGCCGCGACACAACACACCAGACACACATTCGCATGTTATTTAAAATGAAACTATTCAGGTGGCACTCTGTGGCACAGCAGAAATATGAAGTGTCCCGAGTCGTGACTGGCCGCCGCGGACAGCTGCCGACTTGCGGTGCCGGTGTGTGTACCCTGATAGAAACCTTTGTTTGGAATTCTAAAATGCATCGTGCTGCACGTCACTGAGCGGAGCTTCTGGTGTGTGACCTGCAGGCAAGTGCGTTATTTTATTTCCAATGGAGGGACGCGCACGTGAAGCAACGCGCTCACACTTTCCAGCTGCACCTAGTTAAGATCACAGGGAGCTTCTGTGACCACGAGAAATGCAAACGGCTGAAGTTTAAGGTAGACGCAATGAAAAGTACACATGTTTGCAAACCTACCTAAAGTTACAAACAATAATTCAGATTAGAGCAATCATGTGGTGAATGTTGATCTTGTGTTGAGCCCAATGAGCCTTACATCTAAAAATAGAGCAAGGGTGTTCCTTTAGTTACATCGCTTTGACTCACACGCTGAAAATGGTGGACGTGAAACAACAAACTTAGGATATGGTGATGCGCGCCTGTCAATCAATATTGGTGGGCGGGGGACCGCACTCCTATGACAAGTTGCGGTTGATCTAAAAACTGCTCCAATTGGTCCACTGTTTTTATGTTGTTAAATTTAAAAAAAATGACTGGCTGTGTTTATATCACCCCAGTATGACAGTCTATACACTATACCTACACACATGTCTGTCCAAACAGCTTGAAAAGTAGATTTTTCACCATAGGTGCCCTCTAAAGGGGCTTATAATTTTGACCTTAAAATGGATTTAAAAAAAATTAAAAACTGCTTTTATTCTAGACGATGAAAATAAAACAAATAAGACTTTCTCCAAAAAAAAAAAATATTATCAGACATACTGTGATAATTTCCTTGCTCTGTTAAACATCATTTGAGAAATATTTTAAAAAGAAAAAAAGGGGGGCTAATAATTCTGACTTCAACTGTACATTTAAGTTAATATGGAAAATGAGTGCATCTTTTTACCAAAACTAATATAGGATTTTTTAAGAGTGTGTGTGGAAAAAAACACTAATGTGGTTCAAACGATGGATCTGCGACAGAGAAACTTTTTGGGGAAACACTAGTCACTACATCATTCATACCCAATTCCCAATCATTCATTTTCCGTGGTAGTTCAGCCATGAGTTATGTCGTTGTTTGGGAAATGCACCTCTGGATGTACTTATACTGTATGCACAGTTCAAAAAGTGAAAAAGTGATTTTTTTTAATTACCAGAGTAAAAAGGAGCACAAGCCACAGTGGCCATAAAAGCTTCTTAAAAATGCTGCCACATTTTAATGTTTCATAAGAGCACATGCCAAGGCAGACATAGCCTCAACATGGCATGCACAAATAAAACATTGCCATTTGGAGTTGTATGATTTCATCTATTATTAATATATGAAGAACTGAAAAATTACAGTCCATGCTGTTGTCATAGTAGTTTATGCTGTTTTTCAGCCGTGACATTATTGAAATAGAAACCATTTCTAAAAAAGAAATATTGCATGTCACAGTCATGGATGGAAAAGATCGCATTTATCGCATGTAGTAAGGATACAGTATTACAGAAAAGTATTTGTTTGTTTACTGTTTGCCTTTGAATGTCTTTATCTACAATCAACATCTCAACATCTGACTTAGTAAAAATTCACAAAATTCACATTTTAGCCATATAGACTCTTATTCTTCCCACTTAAATAACAGCAATATATATCTGGCTAACCCCGTAGAGGCTGTGTCTTTCCTCGTATTATAAGATCAAGAAATAAACGTACTGTGTGCTCCAGAAATAATCTATTAAGAATTAAACCAGAAAAAACGGTAAAAAGTGAAAATACAAATTTCATAAAGCTTGGTCTCCTAAATCAGGTCACTAGCGCCTAAAGCAATTATCATAAATGAAATAATAACAGATAACAATCCTATTGCATTCTGTCTCACTGAAACCTGGCTGAAACAAAATGACTATATTGGTTTAAATGAAGCAACTCCTCCAGGATTCTTATGTAAACATGAGGCTCATCAAACTTCTCGTGGTGGTGGAGTTGCATCAATATTGAGTGATATTCTTAATGTTAATCAAAGAAACAGACTTATGTTTAACTCCTTTGAAGTATTAGCGCTTAATGTTATGCTTTCGGACACTATGCAAAAACCTATGTTATCTCTTGACTTAATCGCCATATATAGACCCCCAGGACCCTATGTCAATTTTCTAAAAGAGTTTTCTGATTTTATCTCTGACTTACTAGTTAAAACTGATAAAATACTAATTGTAGGAGACTTAAACATCCACATAGATGACGCACATAGACACATAGACAACACATTAGGGCTCGCGTTTATGAATTTACTACATTCACTAAGGATTAAGCAAAACGTTATTGGTCCAACCCATCGCTTAAAGCATACACTAGATCTAATTCTGTCTCATGGAATTGAGGTCATTGATGTAGACATTATACCACAAAGTGAAGATATTACAGACCACTACCTCTTACTATATAAGCTGTGTTTACCTGAAATTAGCAGATCCGCTCCGATATATCGCCCTAGTAGAACTATCGTTCCATCCACCAAAGATGAATTCACAAATAACCTACCTGATCTTTCTCTATTTTGAAATGCACCCGCAAACGCAAATGACCTTGATGTAGTAACCAGCAGTATGAATGCCATCTTTACTAGCACACTAAATACTGTGGCACACATCAAACTAAAAAAGGCTAGAGAGAATAAAACTACACCATGGTTTAATAGTCATACTTGTGCTCTCAAAACAGCAACTCGTGCCCTGGAACGTAAATGGAAAAAACTAATTTAGAAGTTTTTAGAATTGAAACACCAACATGGTGCAGTTAAATATCAAGTTTGATATAAAAATGGTCTTGAAAGTAAGTAAAGAATATAAAAGTTTAGTCTATCAGCCATTTTAAGTTATCTGTACGTAAACATTTAAGCTATCTGTAATCAAACATTTAAGTTAATTTTATGAAGAGACCACATTTGGTCAACACAATTAATTGAGTTGTCGATTTCCCATTACTCTATTAAACTGAGGGAATCACTTTCTGAGCAGCAATTTCATTAGAATATATTTTTATACCCTATGAAAAAAGAAACATTTCAGTTCCGAAATAACATTCATTTATTCAACAGATGCAATGCTATTTAAATAATAACAAAAACAGACAGGTGCAAAATATTTTGGGCATTCCAACAGAATAATGACATCAATCTTTTGTACAGCCACCTTTTGCTGAAATAACAGACTGTAGATGTGTTTTATAGCCAAGGATAAGTCCCTGAGTTCTTGCTGCAGGCATTTTGGACCATTCTTCCTTATAAAATGTTTCCAGTTGAGTCAGGTTTGACGGGTGCTGAGCGTGAATGGCCCTTTTCAAATTAATTTATAGATTTTTAATGATTTTCAAGTCTGGGAACTGGGATTGCTATTTTAGAACATTGTATAGTGTCTAAGCATGAATTCCTTGGTAGATCTGAAACTGTGCTTTGTGTCACTGTCCTGCTGAAATATCCAACCCTGCCGTAATTTCAGCCTCTTGACTGATTCCTAAACATTCTTCCTAAGAATTTGCTGATACTGGGTGGAATCCATGCGACCTTTAACTCTGACAAGTTATCCAGTACCTGTGCTTGCCAGACATCTGCACAGCATGATGGACCCTCCATCATATTTTACAGTAAGGAGCAGATTCTTTTCCTGGAATGCTCTGTTGTTTTTCTACCTATTATTGTGACCTAATAACTCAATCTTAGTTTCATGTATCCACAGTATATTTTTCAAAATGATTCAGGCTTGATTATTGTTGGAATATTGGTAACACTTTACAATAAGGTTCATTAGTTAATGCATTTACTAACAAACTAATCATGAACAAGCATTTATTAATCATAATTGAACACTTACTAATGCATTATTAACATCCAAGTCCATGCTTGTTAACATTAGTTAATGCACCGTGAGTTAACAAACTAACAACGAACAACTGTATTTTTTTAACTAACGTTAACTAACATGAACAAATACTGTATTAAATGTTTTGTTCATTGTTTGTTCATGTTAGTAAATGCATTAATTAACATTAACTAATGAACCTTATTGTAAAGTGTGACCGGAATATTTATATAATATCCCAATTCCATGCGTATTTCAAAGGTCGAGAGGTTTTTCTTCAGTGTTTAACATGTTAGCAATTTATTGTATACAAATGAATAATTCGCTTCACAGAATTCTGTTATCCTCAATGCAATGCAAGAGTTACATTCAGGAGGTGGCAACAGTTTTCGTTTTAACTTTAACTTATATAGGCAGCTGAAATTAACAGGTGGAGTTTAGTGACATTCGTCACTTGTCAATCATTCTCAAGTCCTCCGTTGGCCGCACCCATACATTTGTCCTCTTTATCTACGAATTCTCTGCACAACATTCAAAGCATAAGACTTTAACTGCACATTCTGTGCAGGAAGTTTAGACTCAGAGCTCAAGTTAATTTTAGACAATCAGGCCTTTGCTTCATCTGCTGTTCCTTCTACTTCTGCAAAAACATTTCATTAGTATGCAAAACATATCACACTTGAGAAGAAGTTTGGTTAATATGAAAAGAAAAAGATACAAAAATAATAAAAAATATATTTCTTTTTCCACAATATTATCTAGCTTATGTGTATTAGCTTATGTGTGTAGCTTGTGTATTTTGATGTGCTACATTCAAAGATGAAAATGAAAACAAATGATTATTTCCTATTTCCAAAATCAGCTAATTAAAATGCATTTGTAAACAAAATGCTTAAACCTGTTATGTATATAGTTCATAATGTAGTCCTGTTCAGTGTTCCACTCAGCATTTGTTGGCTCAGACCACTCTTGCCACTGTCCAACATTATTTGCATGATTTGCATAATCTCTGTTCACTTAAAATGAATGTCTCTAAAAATTAATGTGTCCCTTTCCAAAATCAAACACTGAAAAATAAGACAGCACCCTATTTAATGATTTCTGGAGCTGGTGTAAGGTAATTTGTTTAGCAGAATGATGCAAGTCTTGTTATTGACTGCATTTTCTTGGAACAATATGATGAAATTCACATCACATGTCACAATATTTGTTTGGTTTAAACTCGCATATCTTCCTGTATCTTTATTCATTTCCAAGTCAAAGATTGTATACATAATCCTTTCCATTTAACAAATTTAAGCCTCATTTTTATCCTTAGTGATGCAGGATTAGTGAAGTCTATGTTAAAATAAGGTCCCATTAATGTTGCATGAATAATAAATTGACAATACAAGTTACAGTATTTATGAATCGTTTTTAATAAAAAATTAAGTAACTCAGCTAGTATTGTGAGTAACTCACAATGCCTTAACTAATGTTAACAAGCACAATTTTAAAACTGCATTAGTAAACTACAGTAATTCATTAATTTTCTTTTTTGCTCAGTCCCTTTATTAATCCTGGGTCGCCACAGTGGAATGAACCACCAACTTATCCAGCACATGTTTTACACAGCGGATGCCCTTCCAGCCGCAACCCATTTCTGGGAAACATCCATACACACTCACTCACACTCACACACAATTTAGCCTTTCCAATTCACCTGTACCGCATGTCTTTGGATTGTGGGGGAAACTGGAGCACCCGGAGGAAACCCACACAAACGCAGGGAGAACATGCAGACAGCACTACCTACTGCACCACTGCATTGCCCACTACAGTAATTTATGATAGTAAATAGATTACCTAACCATAAAAAGTAACTTCTTGGTCATACTTTATTTGCAGGTACAATTATCACTTTTAACAAAGCATTAACTATGATTTTTTGATCAATAAATTCCCACTTTGCTACTTATTAATAGTTATTAAGGAAGTAGTTGAGGTTAAATTACCCAAGAAATCAAAACTAACCATATGATTTTGTTAGCTCATATTGCTTGTTTTTTGGGGAATAAATCATCTGTGCATGTCAAGAAAAAAAACAAAAAATTGTTTGCCCTTCTAAACTTTAATTAAAATCTGAATATGCACTTCCTCTTTGTTCTCAGTTAATTTATTAGATTACCTGATTTTGGGGTAATGGGGGTGACTAACACTGCTCCAACTGTCAGTTTTGACAATAAACAGAAATGGTGAAGAGGAGGACTCTGTTAGATTGTAATAACTCTTCTAAGGGTGCTTTCTAAGGGTTCGGTTCATTTGATCCAGGACCAAGGGTAGCAAATGATACATAGTAGCATTTTTCTGCCGTCTTTGGGTCCTTTTCGCTGATTGCTTTAATTCGAACCAGTTGAAAAGAACCAAGATGCAGTCATGTGACAAAATCCACATCACTCATTGGCCAGATGCTATTGAACATATTTCCTAAACTTCTTTTCGATTGGTCAGAATTAATGTGCGGAAAAATCTCAATGAAATTCCCGCAAGTAAACAAACCCGCATACACAAAATGTCGCTTTTTACTTTAGATGGACGACTGCACTGGCTGATTGCATCACGTTAGACAAACTATACATTTTGAGAATGAAGTGCGGCTGCGGCTGGAAAACAACATTTTAATGCATTGCAAATGGCGAATGCGCATCGCAAGTCACTTCAGGAGGAGGAGTGAATTAATTTAGCTAAACTGCGACATGGTCATCTTCTGGAAATATAACCAACAATCCATGAGGTAATGTTTTTTCCCTCTCTCTGTCTGTTTAAAATTGTTGTTAAAACGCTGTCAACAAATATTTTTCCTCCCCACCCCATAAGATGGGACAGCGCATTAGACTACGGCAGCTGGATTAGTCCAAAAAGGCGCAGCACTTCTGCGGTTGAGTCTGTTTTAGTTCGGATCATGTCCTCACCACAAACGAACCATGGAGGTTCAAGGAGGTCTCAGTATGCTTTTTTGGTTCACGTTTGGTGCGCACTCGAGTGCGATTGCTACATTCACACCTGCCCAAATGAACCGCACCAAGAGGGAAAACAAACTCTAGTGCAATTCAACCGAACTAAATAAGGCAGGTGTGAAAACAACCTAAAACCACTTTCCCAATCTTTCTGAATGAAGTGCCTACTTTACTACATCCAATCAGCCCGCAGTAGAAAAAAACAAGCCATGCCCACTGTTTTCTCATTTAAAGTTCTGTTTCTCTACCCACATGTAAAGAACCTATATGAGGATATGATGCGTATATACGAAACCTATATGCAGTATTTATGCACATATATAATATATGCTGTATATATGTGTATATATGCCACATATAGGAAAAATTGAGGTGCATATATGTGCATATAAAAAGGGACTAAGGCGAAAAGAAAATGAATGAATATGTGCATATGCAGGCCATATAGGTCTCCTGTATTGCTTTTTTATATCCACATATAAGCCCTATGTGTACATACAAGATATGTCTCCTGTATAGCTCATATCTCACTTTGGAAACTGTCACATACATGATGCCTAGCTCATATTTTCTATTATCAAGTCTAAGATCTACTAAACTAACTACTCAACTAAGAACTAACAAAAAAATGCAAAAAAAAACCTTATGTATGTGCAAACACTTGAAATTGGTATCACATGTAATTTACATGTTATGGAATTCAGCTATGATGTGATATGATTTATTTATTTTCGAACAAAATATTATACATAAAATATCATTAACAAATAATAAATAATTAAATTTCGATAAAAACGATCGAAAATGGAGTGGAATGAAGCACAAGCTTATTATTTTCCCACTCCATTACCACATACATCATTCGCCTGTTATTCATTCATTCATTTTCTTTTCGGCTTAGTCCCTTTATTAATCCGGGGTCGCCACAGCAGAATGAACCGCCAACTCATCCAGCACATGATTTACGCAGCGGATGCCCTTCCATCCGCACATTCGTCTGTTACTTAAACTTATTTCTTCTTTTACTTATCTCTTCTTTTTACATGAAACATATTTTATCCTTTTGGCATCTTTGACAAATTATATGTTTGATTTTATTTGTACCTTTACATTTTGTAACATAAACCCAGAAAAAAAAATTGTACTGCAAATAGCCATTAATTAAAATTTCATCACACCTTTCTCTTTTTATCTTTTTTCAATTACCTTTGTGACATTGTTTGAGAGTCTGATCTAGACTGTGCCATAGTTTTACACCACAGACAGACATACACAAACTTTTTAAAGTTGTTCTTGTTTTCAACCTCCTAAAGTTTTGTTCTTCTCTCAGAGTATATCCCCCTTGTCTTTCTTCAAAAAAGTTTTATATGCATTTTGGAAGTAGTTTATTCCTAGCGTTAAACATAAATTGTGCTGTTTTAAATTTAATCAAATCATTGAACTTAAGTGTCTTTAATTTAAAAAATAAAGGATTTGTATGCTCCAAATACCCCACATGTTCCATCAGTCTAATAATTTTTTTTCTGAATTGTACATACGGATCGTAAATTAGATTTATATGTATTCCCCCAAATTTCAACACACCTCATAAATGGCAACATAAGTGTGTTATATAACATATACATTGATTTATTGTCCAGGATAAATCTAGCTTTATACACTATTGCTTCAGTTTTGACAAAGTGAGAAGAGATGGAAAGCTATGATGTCTACACATTTTCCAGAAAAATTTACAAGGTCAATTCTTACTTGTATGAAGATAGTGGAAAAGAAGGAAATTTATAACAAAATGGTTTGTATTTTTTTTTTCTACAATTTTTTTTTTTGTCTTATTTTTTGTTCTTGTACTATATGTTTTTTCTTGTACTATTTGATTGTTTTTAAGTAAATGAAAAATGTAAATTTCTACATGGGCTTTAATTCATGTTGTCTAGCAGCTATAGATTTTAATAATTTTGCTAATAAATAGGTGAACATATATGTGCATATATGCACACACACTTGTGTGCATATATGTACATATAATTTAGGAATACAGCCAATTTTATATATGTCACATATATTTAAAACCTATATCAAAACCTATATTAAAACATATGTTTATATAGGTTCTTTTTGTGTGGGTAGGAACTGCGTCACTTTACGTAAAGAATAACAATCACAGCTTCCGGTTCACAGGGACTTTAAGGTAGGATTAGTGACATACAATAAAATCATCCTTATATGCATATACATACTAATAAACGTACGTCTTAATAACTGGTAGCTAATAAAACAAGTAGTTAATTGTGGGAAGTTGCATTTAAATTACAGTGGTTTAGACATTGCCACTAACTCTTAGTAACTTTGCAGTTACTATCAGTCTTTGTTACTTTGCTTAATTTCTGATTACACTTGATTTTTCTGACATTCCATTGTAACTTTGCAACTAATTATATTTTAATGTCAACATATTATGTCAACTTAACAGCCTGCTAATAGTGTACTAAAACTGTAATGAGAGTTAGTTGGCAATAAGTTGTATAGTTACTTGTGTTTAGAATAATATCTGAAGGAGTTATTTTATTTTCCCATTGTGCTTGTAAGGCGCTCTTTTACATTCCCAAATCATCTTCATAAATCTCATTATTATTCAAGACTGTGTATAAAAGTGCATTAGCAAAGTGAAGATGCTTTCAGAATAGTGTGTGACATTGCCGGACCCTCAATCTCTGACAGGCTGACAAAGCCCAATATCTAAAAATGAAAGCTGAGCTGTTTATGACAACTCAGCGAATGAGCACGGGCAAACGTATCAATTTTATGACAGCTCTAAATCAGGTTGTTACAGAGAAATTTATCGTCCCGTTCTTGCGCTGCTCAAAAGCGTTACAGGGGTTAGACAAAAGCGTGGCGAAATAATCATCTCAATAAGCCACGGAACATGACCTGTAAAATGATTAGGAAGAGAATGACAGAAATATTCCAAGAGCCAGCGGAGCGTCGTGAATTTACAGCTTTATTAGATTGTCTGTCTGGCCATCTCTACAGGCGCTTACCGATGATTTGAGGTGAATGGAGGGTAATGGGAAAACTTCAAAGCTATTGGTCATATTTACTAAGGCTTCCAAAAGAGCAGAAAATAGTACAAGTGGTGTGTGTGTCCTTTAAATGAGTTTGGATTAATTCCACCATCTTGACATGATCATAGAAAAGAACAATTTCAGGAGAGGCAAGAGGGAGTATAAAGGCAATGATTGAAATGTACAAAGAAATTTGTGAGATCTTTTAGGGATGAAAAAAAAAAAAAAACGGTGTGTGTGTGTACATCCAAGGCTTAGCAGCTTCCATGTTCGCATGGATTCATCTGCATTTACGACCAAATGGTTCATCAGACAGTGACGAAAAAATTTGACCATTTACATGAAAGACTGTGCTTAGTCTAGACAGATGGCATGATGGGACAGGCAGTTATTTTGGTAACACAGGGGTCCTGCCTAAGGAGAAATGAATCACATAGTGATTCAAGAGTCTGATCAAGGACATGCATGCAACTTTAACCTTTTCTCTTCTTCAGCACAGATGATTCACAACTGAACATACTTAAAACAGAACAAACAAGTAACAAATGAACAACAAGGGAAATAAAATAAGTTATTTTAGCAGCAATAAAACTTATTTACATCATTAAAGAGATAGTTCACTCAAAAATCTAAATTGTCATTATTTACACACCCTTGTTCCAAACTTGTTTGAGTTTCTTTTGTTAAACACACAAAAAAAAAACTATATTTTGAAGAAAGCTGGAATCCTGTATTTATTGACTTGCATATTGTTTTTGCTGATATGAATGGCCAATGATTCTCAGCTTTCTTAAAAATATTTAATTTTGTGACAAGTAGCTAGTAACTTTTCATTTTTGCATGAACCATCCCTTTATTGTTTAATTCTGGTCTTTGAAATGAGTTTAATTACATATTTCAGTATTATTTATTTCACACAATCAGATCAAGTCAGGTCAAATCACTTTTATTTCTATAGTCCATAAGACAGTGCACATTGTGCCAAAGAGTCTTTGCAGACAAAAATGTACAACAATACAAAATGAGGTATGAAGTGATGTGATGGGAATGTTCTTGTACAGTTTAGTCATATCTGGGGCTATATATAGACCAGGTCCAAGTGACTGTGTCTACCTCAGATAAAGGAAAGACAGACTAATACAAGCATAGATTTTGCCTAAGATTTATCTTAAGTGTTGGCAGGTCAGGTTCAGCCTGAAGAATGCAATGACTTACATAATCGAGAATTAGAATTGTGCTTTAAAAGCTATACATTCGACCATCAACAGACAATTAAGATATTTTAGGTATGATTCGTTGATTAGAAGTTTCAGAATTTAATGGACATAAAAGGGTCATTCTTTGTGAGCCTGCAGGAAAAGTCACTCTGTGACATTTTATTTACCAAGATACTGGCCAGAGCCAGCCTGTCCCATCTTTAAAGACATTCCAAAGAAGAAAAAAAAACAAATTTTTGAACCCGCACGCACCCAAAGACATACTATTAAAATGGACTCATAGAAATTTCAGCCCAAAGTACATGTAATGTTTTTGTAACCTTTGTATTATCTCCCATAATTCTCTCTTAATTCTTACACTTGTATATGCCCTTTTCAAGACATTAGACAAACTAAGAATGCATAAATTATGTTTTATGTATTTCTAAAAGTGTCATGTTTGATGTCATTCTTTTCCATTTATAATTCTACAGCGTTTGATCTATGACATAGGATGATAACTTGTATGCTTAGTGTAATTTCAAACCATGAGTTAAAGGGTTGTCTGTCAGTCTGTCTTGGGACAGTATAGACCAGCGAGGAATAACAAAGAAAGTTTCCCATGTGACCTCTCACGCTATAGGTCAGTTGGCAGAGACAGGAAATGACCTGACCAATACCTTTAAATACCTGTTACACTCCTAAATCATCACAGAAGGTCTCCCGTAGAAGGTTCCTAACACCAGGGAAGACCCTTTTTTCTGTACCTGCATGACTCGTCAAGCAAATGACAAAGGACTTCATAAAAGACTTCATCTGCCAAGCATCAGAGAAAATCACAGGAATTGAAAGTCACAAAAATACAGGTATATATATATATATATATATATATATATATATATATATATATATATATATATATATATATATATATATATATATATATATATATACACACACAGTTGAAGTCAGAATTATCAGCCCTCCTTTGAATTTTTTTTTCTTTTTTAAATATTTTTTACAAATGACTTTTAACAGAGCAAGGAAATTTTCACATTATGTCTGATAATATTTTTTCTTCTGGAGGAAGTCTTATTTGTTTTATTTCGGCTAGAATAAAAGCAGATTTAAATTTTTTAAAAGCCATTTTAAGGTCAAAATTATTCGACCCTTTAAGCTATTTTTTTTTCGATAGTCATTCGATAGTCAAACCATCTTTATACAATAATTACCCTAATAATCCTAATTACCCTAACCTGCCTTGTTAACCCTTATTAACCTAGTTAAGCCTTTAAGTGTCACTTTAAGCTGTATAGAAGTGTCTTGGAAAAATATCTAGTAAAATATTATTTACTGTCATCTTGGCAAAGATAAAATAAATCAGTGATTACAAATGAGTTATTAAAACTATTATGTTTAGAAATGTGTTTTACAAAAAGAAAACAATGTGTTTTACAAAAAAAAGAATAAGATTTCTTATAAAAGAAATCTTTTATATACAAAAATATATACACTACTGGTCAAAAGTTTGGGGTCAGTGTGATATTAAAATGGTTTAAAATAAGCTTCTCCTGCTCACCAAGGCTGCATTTATTTAATAAAAAAAATACAGTACAAATGGTAACATAGTGAAATGTTATTGCACTATAAAATAACTGTTCAAAAGTAATTTATCATTTAATTTAATCATTTACAGTGATTTTAAAGATGAATTTTCCGCTTCATCACTCCAGTCTTCACACAAGTCACATGATCCTTCAGATCTCACTCTAATATTAATTATCATTATTATTAATATTATCGTTTTTATTGTTGTTAACAATGGTAATAGTGATAAAAACCCATCTTAAGAAACAGAATAATTTTCTTAAAAAAAAAAATAAAAATAAAAAATGAAAAAAAAAAAAAAAAACTGACCCCAAACTTTTCACCGGTAGTGTAAGTGTCATAGTATTGTAAAATGTTGCCTAATTGCATAAATCATTTGAGAATAAAGTACTGTTACCACACTATGTGTTCAAGACAACAACTGTGTCACTTCTTAGGAAGATTTAGTGAATTTTCAAATATTCATTTATTCATTCACTTTTCAGCTTAGTCCCTTTATTAATCCGGGGTCACCACAGCGGAATGAATCGCCATCTTATCCAGCATGTTTTACGCAGCAGATGCCCTTCCAGCTGCAACCCATCTCTGGCAAACATCCATACACACTCAATTAAACACATACACTACAGACAATTTTAGCTTACCCAATTCACCTGTACCACATGTCTTTGGACTGTGGAGGAAACCCACGCAAATGCAGGGAGAACATGCAAACTCCACACAGAAATGCCAACTGACCCAGCCAAGGCTCAAACCAGCAACCTTCTTGCTGTGAGGCGACAGCACTACCTACTGCGCCACTGCGTCGCTCATTATCAAATATAGTATTGCTATTTTTTTTTTATTGTTGAATGATGGGATATACCTGGTCCTAAGTTCCCAGCAGGCATAGGATGTCAACATGTCAACATATGGCATTGATTTAAGATGTTGAATCGATGTTGGGTTTTGGTCACTTTCACCCAACCTAAAAATAAACCAAATATCAATTTCATTTGACGTTGTTATTAGACATCAAAATAAAATTATGCTTAGATGCTGTCTAGACATAAAATTTTGGTCAGCTGACATCATGATCTAAATCTAACCTAATATGTGACATTCAAGGTTGTGTTAAGGATATTGAGCTTTTATCAAACCTGACCTAATGTATAAACTATCCATAAATCAACAGTTTTCCGTATTTTGTGATTTGTTTTGGTAACACTTTATTTTAATGGTCCATTTGAGTATTAGTAGACTGTCTGCTTAATATCTGTTGAAACTGCTCCTTCAACAGACATTTAACTGACTATAAGAAACTTTGCAAGTACATGTCAACTTACACTAACCCTAACCCCAACCTAACAGTCTACTTAAAATCTAATGAGAATTAGTTGTCAGTGTAACTTAAATTCAACAAATGGACCATCAAAATAAAGTGTGACCTTTGTTTTTGTTGTTTTTATAAATTATTTGTCCTTTTGGATAGCATTATCTCAATCTTTCTTTTAACTGCTTTTGATTTTGAAAAGTTCAAAAAAGTGACATTTTAAATACTGTAGTTTGAAGTGATATTTTGTCTGGCTTGGTGTTTTAAATTACAATACAAAAAACCTGGTAAAAAAAAAAACTGCCAGTACTTTTTCTGTTATTTTACTGACTCTTTATTGTACAATATATTGCTTCAAACTACTAAAATGTTGATAAATGTCAATTTGTTTAACTACACTGTTGAATTTTTAACACCAAAAGTTGACAGAGCAGAAAAAAAGGTTGCATAATGCAATTAATAACCATAAATAAACTGATAAAAAAGAAACATGTGAATCATAAAATACAGAACCTGTTGATTAATTTTTTAAATTTAAATATCCTGTTGATATTTTTTACAGGGCAGTACAAAAACTCTGTGGCCAAGAACTTTAGTGTAATGATTGGTACTTTGGTATTTTTCCCCTAAAAAAAAAAAAAACTCATAAAATTTTGGAATGACAGTAAGGGTGAGTAAATCAAGATGAAATTTTTGTTCAGGGTGAAGTATCCCTTTAGGAATAAAGGCTCTCACTCTGATATCAATTTGCTATAATAAAGCAACTTAATGATAGTTAATAATCTGAGGTGACATGAGAGAATGTTTGGAATTCAAAAGAGGTGAGCAGAAATTCGACAGTGATACAATGGCTGAGGCTCATAAACATCTGCTATCATACAGAACACATCAGACAAATAGTGAACAACAGCAATTAGGTGTCCTCCGTTAATGAGTGAAAGGTTTGAGAAGGGTTTTTTGCATATCTCATTTTCATACAAGACTGGAGAAGAGGAAGTCTTGATTTGCTTAGTCGAGAGAAAATGACTAGGGACATTACTGATTCATGTGGCAGGTTCAAATCATGTGTCGCCGGACAGCTGCAATTGTCTCCTCATGACTACCAGTAACACCCATATTAAAGGATGTCACGAGCTCAGGGCTGTAAATTTGGCACAAATGCTTTACAGCCCACAAATGAATAATTAAGGAGCAATAAATCAAAGCTGGATTGGCATAATGAGCACACTGCTTTGAAGAGGCATGCCATCTGAGCCTCAGGAATGAAAGAATTCGCAAAGAGCAAGTTTGAAAAGTGCATTTTAGGATTCAAGTAATGTCACTTCACTGTTGTTTTTACAACTTAGTCTGTTCACGGATCAAGGGTTAGAAATTATTGCCCTCTCTGGGTGTTAACATGACATTTAAAAGGGAAAATGCTTTTTAAAAAAATGGGAATTATTTTTTCAACACATTCTGAAACGTAGCTTTAATGACTAATTTCTCATTAATAGTTTCAGTTAAACTTAAGTATAAGTATCAATTCCCATTATTAATTATGCAGATGATACTAAATTATATATTTCAACAAAACCTGACAAGATTCATGAACTGTCTAAGCTAACTGAGTGTATCAAATATGTAAAAGAATGGATGACAAACAATTTTATTCTTATTGAGCCAAAATACTACACACAGCAAATCTCACTACTCGACCTGCAAGAGAGGATACAATGTTAGTATTAGGTCTACTGTGTAGTATAATGTGATAGTTATGTGGGTGTTATTCTAGACAGCAAGCTTTTGATCACTAAGCAAAGAAACATTCTATTTATCATCGATGCAAAAAAGCTAGTTCATGCTTTTATGACCGGTTGACTGGATTACTGCAATGCACTGCCAGTTCGCTGCCTCCACTATTAATACACCAGCTTACCAGCTATAGAAAATATGAACATATTAACCAAATATTTTCTTCCCTTAACTATATTGCCTGTTAAGTTCAATTATAAAATATTGCTTCTTACCTATAAGACTTTAAACAGCCTAGCTCCCTCTCTAAAATCCCACCCATTCTTCTGTTAGTCTGGTAGTTGAGTGCTTATAATGTCATGAAAACCCTTATAAATTCCAACCAAAGATTTATCTTTTTAGTAAAGCATAAACACAAATTTGTTAAATATACAGTTAAATGCTTCAATGCTTTTTGTGTTGAAAAAAATCTTTCCGTTAAACAGAAATTGGGAATATTGGGAACAGAAATAATATATATATATATATATATATATATATATATATATATATATATATATATATATATATATATATATATATATATATATATATATATACACAGTTGAAGTCTGAATTATTCGCCCCCCCCTAGTTATTTTTGCTCAAATTATTGTTTAATGGAAATAAGATTTTTTCAACACATTTCTAAACATAATAGTTTTAATAACTCATCTCTAATAACTGATTTATTGTTTATATTATTATTGATTTTTTTTATTATTGATATTATTTATGATTTAAAGGCTCAACTAGGTTAATCAGGTTGACTCAGCAGGTTAGGGTAATTAGGCAAGTTGTTGTATAATGATGGTTTGTTATGTAGACTATCGAAAAAAATATAGCTTAAAGGGGCTAATAATTTTGATGTTAAAATTAAAATTTAAAACTGCTTTTATTCTAGCCAAATTAAAACAAATAAGACTTCCCCCAGAAGAAAAAAATATGATAAATTGTCTTGCTCTGTTAAACATCATTTAGTAAATATTTAAAAAAGAAAAAAAAATCAAATGGGGGCTAATCTCTGACTTCAACTGTATATATACAGTATATAGTTGCTATGCAATTCAATTTCTTGTCAATTCTACCTCGGGATGTATATATTGTGCAGTGACATTTAATCAGATCCATGACCTGTGAAAAGATTTTCTAACCCTACATTGACCTGAAGAGATAATACAAACCCTACAGGGAGTCTGAGGACAAGACAAAGTTTTAAGCATTATACAAATACAGTAATAATACATCCATTTTGATGGATGTAAACAAAAACAATGGTCCCGGCATATTTCCTGTTTTACATGTTTACATTCATTTTCTACAGCTTCTGGGAATTCAAAAGGAGCCACATACTGATAAATAATTTAATGATAGCTATTTTAACATCAAGTTATGATTAAATTGACTCTTGTTGCTTTTACTCAGGACTACAAATCCTGTCATGCACCACACACTCACACCTGTTCCGGTTTTCTGCTAATTGCTGACACACACTGATAACATGTTTAGAACTGATAACATGGACTTTAAAAGCAGCTCAGACACACACACCACAAGAATACATTTTATTTATGAAATAGCTTCAGGTAGAAAGCAGCATTTTTCAATTGTGGAAATGATTGACAATATTAATTAGTACAGTAGTGTATCTCTTTGATAATACTTTTTTTTTGATTTACAAAAATGCGAGGCAATATTAATCAAACAATTTGGTCAAAACACTCTGCAGGGTTTTTACTCCTACTGCAATCTGAGCTTACACTCCTTATCAAGAGTTTGTAGCACAAAAAAAAAAACATGACTGAAGGTTATTTTACGCAAGTGACTAAAATTAATGCATTTATGAGTGGGTCTAAAGGTGAAACGGAGATAGAATATGAACCCAAATCTCCATTTAAAAAGATGCAAGGAGCTATGTTTTATTTCTAAATAAAATATGTGACATCAGGACCTGAATTTATGATTATGGCTCACCGTTTCCCCAGGTACTTAATAAATGGCATGCTGCAGATACAGTTACATTTCTCTAATAAGGGAAAAAAAACCTGAACATTGTTAAAAAGCAGCCTTAGATGTGTTAGCAGAACAAGCTCCACTTCTGAACATGGATGTTCTCCACTCATAGACTTTATTAACCTTTCCATGTGTGTCAGAGTAATATGTGCAGCACGGACGACACATTGGCATTTGTATTGGCCATATAGCGACGCCTCCTCTAAATGCCACAGCTAATGAAGCCTCCAACTGATGGCAGTGAGGTTCACAGATAATAACCCACAAGCCCACAAGAGGGTAAAAACCAGTGTGCGCACATTTATATGCATGTGTGTGTGTGTTGTGTGTGCGTGTGTGTTTGTTCTCGTAGAGGTTACTAGGTTGCACTTCTGTTACAAGATGAATGCTAAGGAGGTAGCCTGTATTTGCATTTCATCTTTATGCATTTCCTGATCTAATGGCAGAGGCATAGCATCTTAATGACAGAGGCGTAGCATCATAAGACACGCAAGTATTTGTTATGTTTAACAAATAATGCACAACACCCCTCACCCAAGCAAATGGTGTGAACTACTGTACCTCCAAACATCAACAACAATAGCTGTGGCCTCTGATTACAATGCATAAGAAACTGTTATTACACTGATGAGATCAAGATAAAATGTTGTTTATGGCTCAAAATGAATTTACAGCATTGTTCTGGAGACATTTAGAAACAGGCCAAAGAAGAGACAAAAAGGTGTCATAAGTATTTTTTTAAACTAAAACTGTTATATATTTTGCTGACTTATGTATCTACATTATGTTAAATGTTCAAACAGACAAATGTTTAAATCCAGAGAAATAAGCTATTTTACCCTCCCTGTTGTCAAAGAATTTTATATGCACCTTTTGTCCTTTGGATCAAAAATGACCCCTTCAATAAACTTCTAAAATAAAGCTAAAAAACTAAATTTAATTTCAATCCTCAAATCTTTTTTGCATGAAGAAACAACCTCATCGTCATCACAAACTCTGTGAATCTCTAGGTTTTCTCTTAACAGTGTGCAGTATTTCTTCAACGTTTAATTAGTGAGCACCACTCGTTGTTGCATAATATATATATATATATATATATATATATATATATATATATATATATATATATATATATATATATATATATATATATATCTGGTGAGCACCAAATATGTCCCAGGAAGTACGTTTTTTTTGCAGTTTTTGTTTTTGCAAATCCAACAGAGGCCACTGTGGACGCTTTTTGAGATCTCAAATTTCTCTCACGACTGTCATTCATACCTGCTGTTCTTGTGTAAATCCACCAGAGGACACTGTCAACTGACTGACAGACTGGATGACTGACTGATCGACTGACCCACCCTCCTCCTTCCCTAACCCAACCAATAGTGTTTTCAAAAGCACTGATTGACCCGCCCACCCACTTCATCAAACCCAACCGGCAGTTTTAAAAAACAATTCAGAAAAAGAAAAGTCCTCACCTGATTTTCACCATGTTTTTAGATTTTACCACATTCTCACCCTGTTATTTACTTGTTTATTTTATTTTTAGCTTCTGTTTTTGTCTTACCCACTTTCTGGAACCGTTCTTCGCTGGACTCGAACCTCACCATCATGGTCAACTCCTCTCTGCGTCTCAAGTCCACCGACATACATGGCAAGCTACTGGAGAAACCAGTAACAGTGGGAAAGTCATTCATATGGCTGTGCGTGGTCAGCTGGAAATCGTGAAAAGGCGTTTTGTTCATTTTAAAGACAAAATAGAACCATACGTACTTCTGGCTACATAAGTCACTATCTCCAAAAATGTATATACTGTAGGGCTACATTTTCAGAATGAGCCTGTGTTGCATTTATTGACTATGGGAAAGCATATATTTTCTAATGATAAATGTTTCTGGATCAATGTAAAAACGTTTTTAGCAAGACAAAATATTTATAAAAGTTAAAGCAACAGATTCTATTATATGTGTGTTTGATGGTTGTTTGTAACTGGCAAGTCAAAATTACCTCGAAGGACAACCATTGTACACATTCAATTTTATAAATGATGGGGTAATTTTAGAAAAAGTCACCAAATTTCAGGATTGTTAAGTTTTATTTATTTATTTATTTTATTTCATTTTATTTTTTGTTTTTTGCTGTTAAAATAGTGTCCAAGTCATTTTTGACCCGAAAGTCAATAGGAGGGTTAACTACTGTAGTAAGACAAATGGTGTCCTGTGGCTTAATGATGTCACACAGCCTTGATTTCAAAGACAAACTTATTGATATATTTATAAAACTCTTATTGGAAAAACATCATTATTTTTCAGTCACTTCATAGCATTCAGCTCTGGTAGTTTTATTAACCTATGCATATCTAAAGCCTATACTTTGGTAATATTTTAGTATAGAGACCCACTCTTACTATTAACTAGACTTTTATTACCTGCCTGTTATTAAGATTTTGGCTGTTTATTGGTAATTATTAAGTACATATTCTGCATGATCTTATTCTACATCCCTAATCATACCCAATGCCTAATCCCATGGCTACTATTAATAAGCAGCAGATTAGGAAATTATTGAGCTAAAAGTCATATTTAATGGTTTGTTAATAGCGAGAATTGTACATTCAATTAAAAGTAACACTTTATATTGATGGTATTAGTATTGATGAGTATTATTAGACTGTCTGCTTAATATCTGCTGATACTGCTCATTTAACAGACATTTAAATGACTATAAGAAAATTTGCAAGTACATGTCAACTTACCCTAACCCTAACCTAACAGTCTACTTATAATCTAATAAAAATTAATTGCCATCCAGATGCAATGTAATTTCAATTAAACAAACTGACCATCAAAATAAAGTGTGACATAATAAAATTTGACCCGTAATTATTTTGTTCGCGACACTTTTTAGTCCTCAAAGCTTAGTTCTTTTATTCAAATTTTAGCCTTTAAAATTTAAATTCATTTAATAGTACAAGTACTTGCTACTCTCTGCACTTGTTTTTATTTTTTTCATATTGTTTTATATGTTATTATTTGCATTGAATTTAATTGTTATGGCACTGTGTCCTTAGTGTTTTCATACTGCCTCTTGGCCAAGTCATGATTGTAAATGACCACTGGTTCTTAATTGACCTATCTGGTTAAATACAGGTTGTCATTATTGAAATTGGAACTGGAAGCAGTGGAATGTGGCAGGATAAAAGCTCTGTAGTTTTCTTGTTGCATCATGCTTGTCTCTAATCAGCGATTGCATCAGTGCTTTCATTTCATTTCCTTCAGTCTTACTCTGCTTCATTCTATCATGATAATAAATGTTGAATACTTTAGCTCATCCATCAGCATGATGCAATGAAGACCACAACTCCCATGATTCCACACTCAGTCACACCATCATTAAATCACTTCTTTGTTTGTTGTGAATAAACGCCCTCTAGTGGTGAAAATGAAACAACGTGCCTTTAAAAGATAAAACAAATTACAAATGAATAGAAAGACCAGTGTATTAATTAACATGCACATTCCCAGGACATTATTTTTACCATTTTTCCTGTTGTATTTTATAAATTATGCACGCCTTATTATATTATATGATCACTAGATATAAAAATAGTATCTACGAGCAAAATAATCATCTTGTGAGTCTGTGTACATTGGTGTATATCCCTTACGCTTTGCTTGTTTAACTAAATAAAGTTTAGAAGATGAAATGTTATACACCATGCTAATGATTCCAGAGCCAAAAGAAATACAGTTTTCCTGCTTTGAAAACTACAATTGACTCTGCTCTTCAAGATTTGTGACATCTATAGAAGTTAAGGTTATCTTCTCAGTAAACTGGCTGAAGACTAGTGGACCGATAAAGACAAAAACAGAGATAGAAGAAGAGATAGAAGCTGAGCACCAGACTGATGGCACAAATGCCATGCGCTTCAGTGAGGAGCTCCGTTCTCCTATCAAGTCATTCTTCACTCAACCAAGGAGAACAATCAGGACTTTAATGCAAGACTGTATTGAACACTTGCACAATCACAAGTATTGTACATGCAACTGAAAATAAGTTTAGTATAAACTTCTCATATACCCCCTGTAATAAGCTGTAATTATTATTATTTATTTTAGTTTAGCTGATTTAATGTTTGTTCATTCCTTCCATTTTGGTTTCAGTTTGTTTGTTTCTTCATTCACTCATTTTTCATATTTAAGGAGTAGATGATGCGCTTCATATTTTTGGAGTAGATTATTAAAGTGGGTGGCATAATATCAATAAACTGCTATAATATGAGTTTCAGACAAAAGACATTCCTTTTTTGTCATCTCCGCTCAGAGGTTATGTGAATAAAACAAGCAAAGTAGTTCAACAGAAGTCATTCAAATTGAATGGCAAAATTGTGAATATAGCTGTATGTAATGTATTATCATTGTTAGTATATGCAAAAAAAAAAAGAATGTAAAATATTTAATGAATGCATTCGTTTTTTATGTAACACTGATATTATATGAAGAATCATTTAATTACTACTTAATGAAAAATTGCCTCTTTCCACTGTTGCTAAATAAAATAAAATGGTAGCACTTTATTTTAAGTCACAATTTGCAGTATAAACAAACCATAAACTAACACTACTAGCTACTAATTAGCTGATTATTAATAGTTAGTAAGGTAGAAGTCGGTTTTGGAAAGGTAGGGATGTAGCATAAGATAATAAATCATAAATAATAAAGAGCAGTTAATATTGTAATAATAGGCAGGTAGTTAATAGCATGAATTGTGATGTAAACTAAAGTGTTACCAATAAAATAAAATATTGAAGAACACAACTCATTCAAGTTGCTAATATGTTGAAAAAAGGGTTACGTTTGGGAGGTAGTTTTGAAATTAAACGCAATTTAAAAATGCCCCGCACGTGTTAATGTGCATGAGATGATTATAGATAGTGGCTCACTTTTGGAAAGAATCGATCAGATTCACAGCCCCTACAGTCTCTCAGAGTACCTATCAGACTGTCATTTCATATCTCTATGACATATTGATTATAGCCAAGAGGAGCAGAGGTGTATAGTTTGAAGTTGCACTTTGAAAGAAGGTGTTTGATAGTCAGGGCCTTCAGCTCCATGCAAACAAGCATTGAAACACCATGGACCTTTTTGAAAAAGATAATTATTGTACTGTGTTTAACCAAAAAATATAAATATGTCATGATCTAACTACCTTCACAGCTTCTAGCCTTTCATTAGTGTAACACTGAAATAATTACTGGTCATAAAAACTTACAAAAGAAAATAAAAGATATAACGCAAGATGTGATACTGATTTAGAGACTATTAATAGTTTGCATGAAATAATTCATAATCATATAATTCTGAATTCTAAACAATCTAGTAATGAACCAGTATCCTGAAATTTTTTGGTTTTGAAAACCTCACAAAAATAACATTCAGCTGTTGGGTAAATTGTGAGTCAGTTTTTCATTGGATCAAACTCTAGCAAAAAGACTACCAGTCTAGCTCAGTGTCTTACTATACAAGTGTTATGCCCTAGAGCATAGCTGAAGAAACCATCTAACAGAGGTTTGTCCCTGAAGTAGTTCTACTGCGAGAAATTCTTTTTGGGGGAAAATGCACCTAGCTAAAAAATAAATAACCACAAAATGCCCTGAATCAACACAATGTAAGTGCAGCCGAAGTTTGGGACTTTTTAAAGTAAGTTGTTTCTACCGGGAATTGTTTCCTTAAAATATATATTACTGTCTGTCCTAAATATGAGTCTGACTTGTCCTATTGTATTAATTATATTATATCTTATCTTTATAGTCACCTTTTTTTCTCCTCAATAAGGGTTTCTGAAGATGCTCTGAGTTATTGCTCAGCATTTGAAACCATCATTTAATTCTAAAGGAAAAAATGTACCATAATGAGGCATTTGTCTAGAGACTGTTCTTTATTTAATGTAATATTAGGGTACACAGAGATCTTAATTATAAAATATCTACTTGTTCACACCAGCGGATATTCTATTTAAATTTAGGTCTATTCAAGAACCTGATAGTAATTAATCACTTTTACATTTTTATCAAACATTTAAAAGTACAACCCAGGCTCATTGGAAATACAGTATGTGCCTTGGCCTACATTTTTTGCAAATCTAAAATATATTACTTACAGTAGATGCATATCATTTACAATGCATGGCGCATTAGACCAGGGGCTCATCTCCTGTTTCCAAACTGCATCACAAACTGCTTGAGAAACTGTTATACTATGATAATTGGTGAGAAAAATAAATTATGTTCAATAAGATGTACGCTACAGTTACTAAAGTAGCCCTTCATTCCCCGAGGGGGGGAAAGGAAATGCTATGTGGAAACTTTCACTATGGGGATTTGGTCAGAAACCAATCATCTGAAAGAGTATAAAAACGGGCCAATGAAATGCCAATGAGTTGGCAGCGTCAGCGTGCACAGCTGGCGTCAATGACAATCAGTCATGCTATAAAGACGCAGCCAGTGCCATGCTCGACATCCTTTTCTAGCTGAAGAGACTTTCACGCTCAACAGCTAAGGGACAATCGTTGTGGCGAAGGAACATAGCATTTCCGTTCCCCCCCTCGGGGAACGAAGGGTTACTTTAGTAACCGTAGCGTTCCCCTTCGGATGGGGAACTCCAATGCTATGTGGAAACTTCCACTATGGGGAAATCTATGGAAAACGCCACATAGAAAGAACCTTACTGCGTCCCTGGTGAAGGGTGTGCCACGCAGTAGAGTGAGCGCACCTACAAAGCCCCGAGACACAGTTTCCACCGTGTCCCCTGGCCCTTACTTACCTTACTTACCTGTCAGGAACAGTTATATTTTTCGGGGAGTCGCAAATAACCCAGTAAAATAGGTTCTAATACGACAGTACGTTGGGAAAGCGTTCAGTCCCGATAGGGAGGACGCTGCGGAGCTCACCTGTTACCCAGAGGGGAAACCTGGTGACAACCTATGGACTAGCCCAGAGATTAGGAATCCTTGCATAAGGATGGTTAGCGGGGAGGGAAGACAAGAGCCCGCCTAGAAGGAGGGACTAAACCGTGGCTGAGTGAGCGTATGGGATCGCCAGCGGGGATCACGCATAGCAGGCACCTAACCCAGAATGCGGGCTGACCAGCGGGCATGCCAACAACGTAACGGGCCAACACCTGACTCCTCCGCTGAGTCAGATGCTGGGGGCCTCGGAGGAACTCTGCAGGGTTCGTTAAATGGGGAACAGAACTGACAAAGCTGAAAAAGCGCACGTATCTCCGGGTTAGGGAGAGTGGCGCAGCAAGCGTATTTCGACACCTCAACCGAATCGTTTCCTCAATCACCAAGGGTTACATAATACCCTTGAGGAAACCGGCTCCACTCGCAGATTGTATAACCTTGCAAATGTATTGGGTGTCACCCAACCCGTAGCTCTACAAATGTCTGTCAGAGAGACGCCGCGTGCTAACGCCCAGGAGGATGCAATGCTCCGAGTGGAGTGTGCTCTCACCCCCGGGGGACACGGCTCACCCTGGCTCGAAAAGCGAGGGAGATGGCATCCACTATCCAGTGAGCCAGCCTCTGTTTAGATATGGCACTTCCCATCTGCCGACCACTGTAACAGACAAAGAGCTGGTCAGAGGATCTAAAGCTCTGAGTGTGGTCCACATATATTCGCAAAGCGCGAACAGGGCACAACAATGAAAGGGCTGGGTCTGCCTCCTCCGGGGGCAGCGCTTGCAGGCTCACTACCTGATCCTTAAACGGCGTGGTAGGAAACTTGGGCACATAGCCCGGCTGGGGTTTTAGGACAACGTGAGAGTAGGCCGGCCCGAATTTTAGGCACAATTCACTGACCGAAAATGCCTCCAGGTCCCCAACCCTCTTAACCGATGCCAAAACGACCAGCAGAGCTGTCTACAAGGACAGAAATCTCAAGGATACTGAGTCAAGTGGTTCGAAGGGATCCCCAAGTAGGCTCGTAGCACTACCGCGAGATCCCAAGAGGGAATGAGAGGGGGGCGGGGTGGAAACATCTGCCTCGCACCTCTGAGGAACCGGATGATGAGGTTATGCCTCCCCACGGTGCCGCCATCCACGCGCCATGATGAGCGGAGATGGTGGCCACGTAAACCCTCAGTGTGGAGGTCGACAGCCTTCGCTCCACCTGTCCTGAAGGAAAGAAAGCACAACACTGATCTGGCAAGATCGGGGGTCTTCTCTGCGAGAAGCGCACCACTCAGTGAATAGACTCCACTTCGGGGCGTAGGCATGCCTCGTTGAGGGTGCACTAGCCTGAGTGATGGTATTAACCACCGCCAATGGTAGGTTACCTAAGTCTTCCTCGTCGCGTCTTATAGACCACACGTGGAGGTTCCACAGAACTGAGCGAGGGTGCCAGATGGTGCCCTGTCCCTGAGAGAGTAGGTCCTCTCTCAAAGGCGAGGAGGGAGAGTTCTGATATCCAGGTCCGGTTGGGCCAGGGGGCGCAACTAGCAAGACCTGCTCCTCGTCCTCCCTGACCTTGCACAGAAACTGCGCGAGTAGGCTCACTGGGGGAAGTGCATACTTACGCATGCCTCAAGACTCGGGGGGGAGTCGCCATTCTCCCGGGGAAGGAGCTGCCATGAGAGCCCGTTGGCCGCACAGTTGAGCCCATCCGGGGAGTGAATAGCAAGCAGCGACTTCAGCCGCATGTGACTCCAGAGGAGCAGACGGCGAGCGAGCTGACACATGCAGTGGGAGCGTATACCCCCCATCCGGATGGCATACGCTGTGTTGCCCCCTCAGCACTGGTAAAAAGCGGCGCAGAGTGCATGCTCGAGTGACGTCACTGTCACCGGACGGTAGCTTCGCTGCGTTTGTTTGGAATTCGCTGCGTTTGTTTGGAGTTTAGATTCGCAATTTAAATTTTTATCATAAAATACCTCCTCATTCACTAAATATTTATCTCTCCTACTTGGGGTGAACAATCCCCTAACACACTCATACAAACAAATCTACTATTAAACGTTCTGTCTCTCGAGCATCCGCTTGGTGTTTGTAGCTTTAGCCTGCTAGCACCGCTGGTCAGCTAAAGCTACCAACCTCTTTCACTCACTTATTTTCTCACTTTCTGGCTTTGCTCTTCACCTTGTACAATGTCTCTTGCGTGTCTGTCCTTGAGTGCAGGAGAAGCATCGATGGAGGCGCTGGAGCTGGAGCTGGAAGCGGTGGAGTCCCAGATTCGCTCGCTGGAGACGAAGCGAGAGGGCATCAGGGCTCTGCTCTTAACCCGTACTCGCTCGTCTGAGGTAAGTGTTCGATACAACGACAATCTCCCAGTTTCCTCAACCCCGTGTACTTCTCTGTCCAGGCCCAGCGCACCGAGGACGCGGTGCACCCAGGCGTCATTCACGCCGACTCCCGGCTACCACGGCCCCTGGGTGCAGCCGCGTAAGGTGCTTACCAGGTCCCGGGGCAGAACGTCTCCTTCTCCGGTGTTCGAGATCCCCACGGAGAACCGCTTTGCCCCTCTCCGCGAGACGGGTCGCGATGTTGCCATCATTGGCGACTCAATCGTGCGCCACGTCCGCTCCACTTCCTCCAAAGGTAACAAAGTACGCACTTTCTGCTTCCCTGGTGCCCGAGTTAAGAATATTTCTGCACAGATACCTACTTTCCTGAGCGCTGCCGAGAGCCTCGGTGCCGTCGTCCTCCACGTGGGGACGAACGACACCGGGCTCCGGCAGACGCTTCCTACCTACCGCCGAGGAAATGAAAGGTTCAGTAGACTTTTTGCTCTGAATGAATGGCTATTAACATGGTGTGAAGAACAGAAATTGCTCTTTGCCAATAACTGGAATCTTTTCTGGGAGCGTCCTAGGCTTTTCCGCGCTGATGGGCTGCACCCCAGTCAAGCTGGAGCTGAACTCCTGTCGGACAACATCACCAGAATACTTCGCTCTATCTGACTAGTAAGTAAAAATTCACAAAATTCACAATTTAGCCACACAGACTCCTATTCGTCCCACATAAATAACAGTAATGCATACCTAGCTAACCCCATAGAGACTGTGTCTGTTCCTCGTATTATTAGATCAAGAAACAAACGTACTGTGTGCTCCAGAAATAATCTATTAATAATTAAACCAGAAAAAACACTAAAAAGTGAAAATACAAATTTCATGAAGCTTGGTCTCCTAAACATCAGGTCACTAGCACCTAAAGCACTTATCATAAATGAAATAATAACAGATAACAATCTTAATGCACTCTGTCTTACTGAAACCTGGCTGAAACAAAATGACTATATTAGTTTAAATGAGGCAACTCCTCCAGGATTCTTATATAAGCATGAGGCTCATCAAACTGGTCGTGGTGGTGGAGTCGCGTCAATCTTTAGTGATATTCTTAATGTTAATCAGAGAAACGGACTTATGTTTAGCTCCTTTGAAGTACTAGCGCTTAATGTTGTCCTTCCAAACACTATGCAAAAACCTATGTTATCTCTCGCTCTAATCACCATATATAGACCCCCAGGACCCTATGTCAATTTTCTAAAAGAGTTTTCTGATTTTATCTCTGACTTACTAGTTTAAACTGATAAAATACTAATTGTAGAAGACTTTAACATCCACATAGATGACGCTAACGACACATTAGGGCTCGCGTTTATGGACTTGCTGGTCTCACTAGGAATAAAGCAAAATGTTATTGGTCCAACCCATCGCCTAAAGCATACACTAGATCTAATTCTGTCTTATGGAATTGAGGTCACTGATGTAGACATTATACCACAAAGTGATGATATTACAGACCACTACCTCTTACTATATAAGCTGTGTTTACCTGAAATTAGCAGATCCGCTCCGATATATCGCCCTAGTAGAACTATTGTTCCATCCACTAAAGATGAATTTATAAATAACTTACCTGATCTTTCTCTACTTCGAAATGCAAACGCAAATGACCTTGATGTAGTAACCAGCAGTATGGATGCCATCTTTACTAGCACTTTAAATACTGTGGCACCCATCAAACTAAAAAAGGCTAGAGAGAATAAAACTACACCGTGGTATAATAGTCATACCCGCGCTCTCAAAACAGCAACCTGTGCCCTGAAACGTAAATGGAAAAAAACTAATTTAGAAGTCTTTAGAATTGCATACAAAGACAGTATGTCCAGCTATAGGAGGGCTTTAAAATCTGCCAGGGCTGAGCACCTCCGCAAACTGATAGAAAATAATCATAACAATCCTAGATTCTTATTTAACACCATTGCTAAATTAACAAATAATCGGTCATCTTTGGAACAAAACGTTCCACCGCAAATTAGTAGTGATGACTTCATGAATTTTTTCAGTGATAAAATAGAAGGCTTTAGACAGAAAATAGGAGATATTAAACTTTCTGCACCGCCTTATACTTCAGATCCAGTAAACACGCCTCTGAATCTAAATAACCTACAGTGCTTTAAAATCATAGAACAGGAAGAGCTAGACAAAATTATAAATAGCTCTAAATCAGCTACGTGTATATTGGACCCAATTCCAACAAAGTTACTGAAAGAATTGCTACCTGTTATAGGAGAACCTCTTCTTAACATTATCAACTCTTCTTTATCTTTAGGCCATGTTCCAAATCCTTACAAGTTAGCTGTTATTAAACCTATTATTAAGAAACCACAACTGGAACCCAGCAACTTAGCTAATTATAGGCCTATTTCAAACCTTTCATTTATATCTAAAATACTAGAAAAAGTTGTTTCTGCTCAATTATGCTCCTTTCTGCAGACCAACAATGTTTTTGAAGTGTTTCAGTCAGGTTTCAGAGCTCATCACAGTACAGAAACTGCATTAGTGAAAATAACCAACGATTTACTCTTAGCTGCTGACCAAGGGTGCATCTCGCTATTAGTTCTACTCGATCTTAGTGCGGCATTTGACACCATTGACCATGGTATCCTTATTAATCGCTTAAAGTCTACAGGTGTCCAGGGACATGCCCTACAATAGTTTAAGTCATACTTATCTGACCGTTACCAGTTTGTGAATATTAATGGACAGCCTTCACAAATCAGCCCAGTAAAAATACGGGGTGCCTCAAGGATCAGTTTTAGGCCCTTTACTGTTTACAATATACATGCTACCCCTGGGAGACATTATTAGAAGACATGGGATCAGCTTTCACTGCTATGCAGATGATACTCAATTATATATTTCAACTAAACCTGACGAGACGTCTAATCTGTCCAAGCTAACTGAGTGTATTAAAGATGTTAAAGACTGGATGACCAACAATTATCTTCTCTTAAACTCAGACAAAACAGAATTATTACTTATTGGGCCTAAATCCTGTACACAGCAGATCTCACAACTCGACCTACAATTAGAGGGATACAAAGTTAGCGTTAGCTCTACTATAAAAGATCTGGGTGTCATATTAGACAGCAATTTAACTTTTAAAAATCATATATCCCATGTCACAAAAACTGCTTTCTTTCATCTGAGAAATATCGCTAAGTTACGAAGTATGCTATCCATCTCAGATGCAGAAAAGCTAGTCCATGCTTTTATGACTTCTAGGCTGGACTACTGTAATGCACTGTTTGCTGGCTGCCCAGCATCCTCTGTTAACAAACTTCAATTAGTACAAAATGCAGCTGCCAGAGTTCTAACCAGGTCTAGAAAATTTGATCACATCACCCCAATTTTATCCTCCTTACACTGGCTGCCTGTTAAGTTTCGTATTGAATTTAAAATATTGCTTCTTACATATAAAGCTTTAAATAATCTAGCTCCTGTTTATCTAACCAATCTTCTGTCTCGCTACAATCCAATTCGCTCTTTAAGGTCTCAAAACTCAGGGCTTCTGGTAGTACCTAGAATTGCAAAGTCGAGTAAAGGAGGTCGAGCCTTCTCATTTATAGCTCCTAAACTCTGGAATAGCCTTCCTGATAACGTCCGAGGCTCAGACACACTCTCCCAATTCAAAACTAGATTAAAGACCTATCTGTTCAGTAAAGCATACACTTAGTGCACCACTTAGGGGGCTTCCACACAGGTTATGCATCTTGCTGATATACACTGTGAACATCAGCTACGCTAATTATTTTCTTTATTCTCCATTTCCACCTGGGGATACTCTTCCCGAGGCCCTCAGACTATGCAGAGTCACTGATTCGATCCAAGACCAACGTAGAGATGATCCCAAGGTTTCCATATCCTGGACCTGGCCGAATCCTGAGCAGCTACTGCGATGGTCATGGAAGAGTGGAGAACATGAGACTGATTCCTGTGACGCTCCAGAGACAGACGAGTCTTCGCTGAGGCCAGCTTCCAGCCTCCGCCACTGAGACTGCAGCTCTGCACAAGACGTTTGGCCAGCGGAGAAATTAAAATGGTCGTGCCCAACTGAGCCTGGTTTCTCTCAAGGTTTTTTTTTCTTCACTTCCGCCTTTAGTGAAGTTTTTTTTTTTTTTTTTTTCCCTCTCCGCTGTCGCCACTGGCTTGCATGGTTCGGGATCTGTAGAGGTGCGCATCGTTGGATTTGCTCTTCAGTGTTTGGACTCTCAGTAGTGATTATTAAACCACACTGAACTGAGCTCAACTGAACTGAATTTAAACACTACAAACTGAATTACACTGTTCCTATTTACTGTGACCTTTTATGTGAAGCTGCTTTGACACAATCTACATTGTATAAGCGCTATACAAATAAAGGTGAATTGAATTGAATTGAAAAGAGCGAGAAACACTGCCAACAGCTCTAGGCAGTTGATATGCCAATGCAGCTGGGTTCCCCTCCACAGGTCCGCAGCAGCATGCCTGCTACACACGGCTCCCCAACCCGTACTGGAGGCATCTGCCGAAACGACAGCATGCCTGGACGCCTGACCTAGGGGCACACTGGCCCATAGGAAGGAGGGGTCCTTCCAGGGGGTGAGGGTGCGGCGACAAAGCGCAGTGACAGTCACTCGGTGTGTGCCCGCGTGCCATGCGCGTCTGGGGACCCGATCGTGAAGCCAATGCTGTAGTGGTCTCATATGGAGTAATCCGAGCAGCGAGGCCACGGCTGTGGATGCCATATGCCCCAGGAGCCTCTGACATGATTTCAGGGGGACCGCCACCTTTTTTTCTGTCGAACTCTCTCAGACAGTTCAGCATTAGCTCGGCGCTTTCTCGTGAGAGGCGCGCCTTCATGGTGATCGAGTCCAGCTCCAACCCGAGAAAGGAGATGCTCGGCACGGGGGCGAGCTTGCTCTTTTCTCGGTTGACCTGAAACCCCAACGGGCGGAGGTGCCGGAGCACCTTGTCTCTGTGCATAATCAATTGCTCCCGAGAGTGGGCTAAAAATCAGCCAGTCATCGAGATAATTGAGCGTGCGGATGCCCGCGAGCTGAAGGGGCATGAGGGCACCCTCCGCGAGCTTGGTGAAAACCCGCGGAGACAGAGAGAGCCCGAAGGGGAGGACCTTGTATTGCCATGCTCGACCTTCGCACACAAACCGCAGAAACTGCCAGTGGCGTGGAAGTATGGAGATATGAAAATACGTGTCCTTCAGATCTACTGCTGCAAACCAATCCCGAGGACGAACACATCGTGTGACACGCATCTGCGTAAGCATTCCGAAGCGCAGCCTGTGAAGGCAGCGGTTCAAAACGTGCAGATATAGGATTGGCCATAGCCCACCGCTGTTTTTGGGCACGATGAAGAACGAGCTGTAAAACCCACGCTCCATCTCAGCTGGAGGGCCGGCTCGATTGCATCCTTCGCCAGGAGGACAGCAATCTCCTCTCGCAAGACAGGGGCGGACGCAGGACTGACCCTGGTGAAATACACGCCCGTGAACCTGGGAGGCCGTTTCGCGAACTGAATCGCATAGCCGAGTCTGATCGTATGGATGAGCCATTGCGATGGGCTGGCCCGCGCTAACCAGGCAGGCAGAGCCCCCGCAAATGGTCCCACCCGCACGATCGATGACGTGCCAGCGGCGGGGCAGCGTGGAGTGAGTGGGCTCATCCGGGGAGCGCTGGGGTCCCACGGGAGAGCAGGAGAGGAGATGTTTTCGTCTCGCACTCAAACTCCAGAAGAGGGGCTGGAGTGGAGAGAAAGGAGACCGTTCTCTCGCGCTCCATGAGCCATTGGCGAAATGCACCGATCCTGCGAGCTGGAAGGCATAGCGTCCCAGACTGGCAGTGTTCGGGCTGTCACATCCGGAGAAGGGGAAAAATGCTCTTTCACTGAGGATTTGATGCCGCTTTTTTTTTTGTTTTTTTTACGCCGTTAAATAAAGTGGCATTCTTGGATCACGGATTTGATCATCGTCCTTCCCAGGGCACACACAGCCGACTTTTTTTTTTTGTTGTAAGAGCATAGTCGGTTGCGGTGCGGAGCTCATGATCAGTCCTGGGTCGGAACCATCCTCGCGCAGCCCGGCCAGCGCCTGGTAGCGCTGGTAGGTGGCCATAGCATGCATGGTGAGGGGGAAGGCGTGCGCAGCACACTGCGTGAGCCTACTGTGCCCCTCCAGGAAGAAGGGGATGGGGAGGCTTAGAAGGTCTCGCCTTCATCCTCCACATCACACCCCTCTAATCGGTCCGGCCGCGGGGCTGGGGGATAAACCATCTCCAGAGCCACGGCCGAAGCAGCCTGGGGAAGCACAGCCACAAAGTCTGCTTCTGGATTCGACGCCGCGCTCATAATCCCGGAGGGAGCGAGCGGGTTCGAATCCTCGTCAGACCTTGACAGCCCAACCTTTAAGGATGGTGAGGATGGAAGCGCACGCAGATCGGGCAGAAAAAAGTGCCCTCAAGACTGCATGAGTTTACTGTGCACTTCTAGGAAGAAGGGGATGGGAGGCTTTGAAGGTCTTGCCTCCTTATATCCTCCACATCACACCCATCTAGTCGGTCCGGCCGCGGGGCTGGGGGATAAACCATCACCAGACCCACGGCCAAAGCAGCCCGAGAAAGCACAGCCATCATGTCTGCTTTTTAGATGCCAACGCCGCGCTCTCCACCCCGGAGGGAGGGAGGGAGCGAGCGGGTTCGAATCCTCGTCAGACCTTGACAGCCCAACCTCCAAGGATGGTGAGGATGGAAGCGCACGCAGATCGGGCAGAAAAAAGTGCCCTCAAGACTGCATGAGTTTACTGTGCACTTCTAGGAAGAAGGGGATGGGAGGCTTTGAAGGTCTTGCCTCCTTATATCCTCCACATCACACCCATCTAGTCGGTCCGGCCGCGGGGCTGGGGGATAAACCATCACCAGACCCACGGCCAAAGCAGCCCGAGAAAGCACGGCCATCATGTCTGCTTTTTAGATGCCAACGCCGCGCTCTCCACCCCGGAGGGAGGGAGGGAGCGAGCGGGCTCGCATCCTCATCAGACAATGACAGCCCATCCTCCGATGCAGCGATGGACATCTGACCCCCGGTGTCATCAGGTGAGAGAGCGACCATCCAAGGACGGAGTGCTTCTCTTCACCTGAAGCTTGGATGGAGCGCGTGGAGGAGCGAGAGGTCGGGAGCGAGGACCGAGGGCGGCGGATTTACTCCCACTGAAACCCTCAGATCTGCCCGAGTGCCAACCGCAGTGCGGGTGACAACTGGGGTGGGTGGCTCTTTTGCAAGAGCGAGCCGCGATCTTAACTGCGCAACAGACATGACATCAGTGATGGCATGTACTGCCCGCGAGCACCGCATTAACATACTGGACCCCCAGACATGAAACGATGTGCTCGTGCCCATCATCCGGGGACAGGAAACCACCTCATCCAGAAACGCACGGTCGGAGTGACGTCTTGAAAAAGACGCGCTGCACGACCATGTTGCTCTTTTAGGAAAGCTTTTTTCCTATATACAAACCGCTTTTGGAGGACCGGACCCAAAGAAAACCAGGCAAGGGAGAAATACCCAGCTCGACCATCTGCCACTGCGTATACGCGCTCTGGACCGGGAGAAGCAGCTTCTCGATCTCACAGGTTGGAGATACCCTCAAAGACTCTCAGAAGCTTCGTGAAAGGCTCTGAAAGCGAAAAGGATGTCGAGCATGGCACTGGCTGCGTCTTTATAGCATGACTGATTGACATTGATGCCAGCTGTGCACGCTGATGCTGCCAACTCATTGGCATTTCATTGGCCCGTTTTTATACTCTTTCAGATGATTGGTTTCTGACGAAATCCCCATAGTGGAAGTTTCCACATAGCATTGGAGTTCCCCATCCGAAGGGGAACAGCAATTTTTGATGACCCTAATCTGACTAAGTCATAACTGAACTAAACAGTAAGACATGTGGAGTAGGCCTATGCATAAATTAGTGACATTATTGAAGTAAAAACTGCAATCAAACTATTAATGTTATGTAGGATTTTCGCCATATTTTCCGACAAGATCCACACACGCAGCTGTAAGTAAAGTCCTTATTTGCATCTAATACCCCAGTTTGTCATGGGGGTATGAATGAAATGTTCATGAGTGAAAGTGAAACTGCCGAACTGCAGTTAAAGTCACCCAAAATTACAAGAAACTCATACATGAAAGCGCTTCACGGAAACACCTTAATTATATTATTGTCTATTAAGGCAAATAACTGGATTACAGATGTCCATGTAAGCATAGTCAGTAGTGTCTTTGAAGTAAGTGAAAGATCCAGAAGGGCATCCTGCTGATTTGATTTAAAAAGGCACTTTTTTGTCAGACGGCTCACCGGTTTGACTTTCATTCACCGTCATTTTAAAAGGCACCCGGTCCATTTTATTTGTATATGTTTTACTCGAACACACAAATTCTACAGGTGCCTAATAGATGTGGAGGTAACATTAATCAGATTCACTCTAGTGAACTGCATCCATGTTAGCACGTCACGTTTGATGTGGTAATTTCACAGAAGGAATACACACAGGTTCGAAGACTCATTCTCACCACCTAAAGTGCAAATCGGTGACGTATACATCTGAACTATAATATCAATGTGAAAGTTATCATAGCTTGCGTAGAATAGACCCAGCTCCCAACCCAAGTTTAAGAATAAATTAACAGCGATGTTTTTTTTTTATTGCCCTTATATATATATATATATATATATATATATATATATATATATATATATATATATATATATATATAATGAGAAAATCTTTGATTTATGACAAACTTCCTTCTGTCAGAAGGTGGCACTATAACTGACAATATTGGCATGTAGATGACTTCATGAGAAGAATCTCATCGAACCTGTGAATTTTTTAGGAAGATCAGACATTGTGTGGCTGAGTTATAAGTACTTCCTCTTCCATGGTTGGTCAGTCCGCCACAGGCACGCCCTCCAACGAAAACTTTAGATCCTCACAATTAAACATCACAAAGGCATTTTATATAAAGAAGTTTGTTAAGCTTGGAAATGGCAAAAACTGCACTTTTTTGCAGAGGAAGTTAAAGTTTCTGACTTTCTGTTAAATTTTGGACGTTGGCACTCCAAAGGTATTCACATGTGTGCATGAAACATAGCTCGTGGGGTACCTTGTTGATTGTTTATAGGTGCCACTGTAGAGTCATTTTGCTAAACCCACATCTGAAGCCCATATCAAACGTAAATTTTCAACACTTCTGGTGTGTGTGCAAACCTCTGTTTGAGCATGTTCAGACCCTCAAAATGTGTTTCAATTTGGAACGGAATAATTATAAGAAGAAACGGAGCAATTCCAATAAGGCCTATGCACCACTGGTGCACTGACCCTAAAAACTGCATCATTGCCACATAATTTTACAGTGTATTTACCTATTTTGTGGAACCATGCTTCACCTTACTTAAATCCAGAGATGTATAAAGTACTAGAGACCCAGACTTAAGTAAAAGTACAAGTACTCTATCAAAAAGTGACTTGAGTAGAAGTAAAAGTGCTCTTTAAGCACCATACTTAAGTGGAAGTACTAAAGTATTCAACATTTTTTGTACTTAAGTATTGCAAGTAGTTTATTTCAAAATTTACTACTCAAGTACTGAAAGTAAAAGTACAAGTATTGTGTAATGTAGTTATTAAAAAATGCAGTCAAAAGACATATTGTTTTGTTTATTTTAAATCTCTTTTTTGGGGGCACGTCATTAAGCAGAAAGAAAAGAAACATGACTTACGATACTGTTTTTCTCTCACGCTTGAACCACAGATCTGACAGATTATAACAGCTTTAAAATCTGAAATATGTTATGGCTTATGGCTATGATTTAATATTCAAAAATGTTTCATTTTGATTATGTTTTAATTAAATTGGTCTTAAACTTCATATTTTTATAGTATATTTATTCATTCTGGTACTTTTACCATAAACCAACATCTCAACCATTTGGTAGAGGCTGATATTTTAGAAATTATGGGATGTGTTGGGGGAAAATGTATTGATTGTGTTAACTAGCGACATTAGGAGTTAAGAAATGCAATAAATAAAAAAATTCTATTGTTTTTTTCTTGGTGTGACAGTTAAATGGTTACTTGTAATAAAATTGTGTCCTTTAATACAGCAGTAATATATATGAACTGTACCTTTAATTTGACCCGCTCAAAGAAAACACTCTTTCTGAATGTATCAAACAAAACTCATGCACAGAAGACAGCATGAGCATTTATAGCAAATAAACTAATGTAAATATTCTCCCGCCTGCTTTATAAACGCTGAAAGGCGAGGTCTTACACCCCTTTGATTGATTATTGTCTTCACCTTTTCAACAGAAAAGGCTGCTATCGGCTTTAGAAATGAAAGCGTTGTTCACTGATGGCGGGAAGAACAGCCGCGGTTACAGTCTATGTATGTATAATACGCGGTTATCACAGGTAATCTATAATAGACACAGTGGAGAAAACTTGCACCTCATACACGCCCAGGTCTGGATCCACAAGTATCGCTTTAACAACCAAGAGGAGATGAACAGTTGAGTCTCACAACATTTCTCAGTAGTAGTGAAATAGCGGCTCGTGTGCTGTGCTGTGCTTCACTCGCCCTCGCGCCTCCGTCCTTCGCCATAGTATTGCGACACCGCACATAGGAGATAAATGAGGTCAGTACGTAATAACCCGTTATGATATATTACTGAACCGATATCGACCATTTTGACACCTCTAGTAACGAGTAACGATGCAGCTCATAAAAAATCTATCGGAGTAAAAGTATTAAACTCATCGAAAATATGTACTTAAGTAAAAGTGGAAGTAGGAGAAAAAAACAATACTCCAGTAAAGTACAGATACTGCCTTTTAGTACTTAAGTACAGTAGTGAAGTAGTTCTACTTCGTTACTATACATCTCTGCTTAAATCCAAGCATTCTATAACATTAAAAATGTAGAGATCTGCATTCCTGCAGCTGTACCACGGGACCCGAACAGATTTCTCGCAGCGCGGGAATAAATTTAAGAAAAAAACGCAGTAGCAGTCGGTAACTCTGGTATAATTTGAACGGGAGCAGGTAATCTAACAATATAGCGTTTCCGAGGGATAGAGAGAGAGTGCGCATGCACCGTGGTGCTGTGTGTGTGTGTGTGTGTGGTGTGTGTGAATGAGAGAGAGTGCTGGGTGTTTTTTGGAAGGCATATTGAATCTCTATACATTCTTTCTTGGCCCAATATATACCAGCTATGTCTATAAAAATAATACAGATATGACATATGTATTACTTTATAGTTGGCAAATATATTGAGTGGATATGTTTGTAAATCTGACTTTGAAAGAGTCAGTGCCTCAGCAGCCACAATCCTCACCGTCACGTGGCACTCATGTCTCATCACAACTTGGCAAACAAAACTGACATACAATCCTTGCACAACCTACAGAATTATGTGTTATCTCTCTCTTTTGGTAGTACCCAATTTTAACATGAGATTTTGGAAAGCAGATCTAAATTTAGCTGGAACGCTCAGGTCGAGTAGAAAATTGGGCTGGTCGGGTAGCGGGTAAAACAAAGGCTGAATATACAGCGGAAACGGGCGGGTGCGGAATAAAACCTGGCGGAAGCAGGACTAAAAATTCAGTCCCGCGCAGATCTCTACTATAAAGTGTGCTACCGAGTAAACTGACTACAACAGAAAAGGTGTCCATATGAAGATAAGCAGGTGAGGCAAACATATTCGATTACAAACTGACACTTTTACATGAAAGTAATCCTTCATTTGTTGATAATATGTCCTCGCAAAGCTCATTATTATAAAAAGGAACACACTCTGTTGTTGTCATACTCCCCCATGGTGTTCATTTTACATAGAAACTGCAGTCAAACATATGTTGAAGTTTGTTTTTTAAGCAAGTATTCCAGTGAGTAAATGTCCCTTTATTGCTGTGGTCTGGAGTTTGCTATTTTCACAGTATTGAAACAATTAAACAGACCTTCCATTAAGTACATTCAGTGTATCTTACTGGTATGCTTTTCAGCATAGATATGTCTGAACACAATCATTATGAAGCATGTGGCCATGTATTCATTGACTTCCATTGGAATGACTTCTCAAATGTGTTCATGAATCTCATCTATTATCTCAAGTACTTCTAGCCTAGTCAGCCTATTCACTTTTTTGTCGTTGAAATTTCAGGCATTTCTCTGCACTGCAAAGGGGCCATTTCATATAAATGAAATATATGTTGCTTGTTTGGATTTTATGTGTTTATAACCTTGCCAAGGGTATGCTGGTAGTGGTTCAGTAAGTGAATAATGCATTGGCAAAACATTAAGGACAGTTTTCCAACTGTGCATTTTGGTCTATGCAAATGAGCTCTATTAGGGAAAGAGAGGTGGGTCACACTATATACTGTATGCACCCTCTACTGACAGATCAACTATTGACTTTTAAGTTCTGTTCCTAATACATCCTTCTGAGTCTCTAACAGCCAGATCTTATAAGGATATGTAACTATTTTAAGTATTGTCAGAGAATTCATACAATTTCATTCTTATGAATATGTATGATTTTTAAAAGGAGATGTGCCTCTAAACCTCACCCCTATACCCCTCATTGGAGGATGAGCAAACCATTCTAAAATGAAATTGTACAAATTAACATGAATTAGCCACTAAATCAAAAACGTATAAATTGCTGTGAGAGCAACAGATTCAATGCTCTGATTCTAAAACTTGAGAGGTAGCAACAGATTTGAGAACATTTTGAGCCTCCGGTTCATTATAAATAGACATTAACAGACTAAATACAATCAAATACAATCAATACTTCAACTAGCAAGACAGATGCAGAATCTCTCAAGTCTCCATCCCAAAGAGACATCAATTAACTAGTTCCTGAATCCCTGTGTGAGTAAGGAATTACCTGACAACCTGCTTTATGTGATGCATAACCAAAAAATTGATATTAATATAAAAATCGCAACACAAGGGTATGAGCTGAACAGCTAGGAGAAATACATAAGGCAGATATGAAGAGGGATAGGAAAAGGAGCCAAAATTAAACTGTGAACAGAAATTATAGAATTACACACAGACAAACATTTTTGTATGTTGTTTACAAAGACCTCTATTATAGGCATAATGTATTTTATACATTCCCTTACCCTACCTTTAAACCCAACCCTCACAGAAAACCTGTGGCAAGTTTCAATCATTCAATCATTTTCCTTCAGCTTAGTCTCTATTACAGAAGTCGCCACAGCCGAATGAACCACCAACTATTCCAGCATATGTTTTACGCAGCGGATGCCAGCACTGGGAAACACCCATACACACTCATTCACACATACATTTATACACTACGGGCAATTTTTTATTCCTTTATTGTCATTCGGCTTAGTATCTATTTCAGAGGTTGCCACAGTGGAATGAACCGCCAACTATTCCGGCATATGTTTTACACAGCGGATGCCCTTCCAGCTGCAACCCAGCACTGGGAATTACCCATTCAAACTCATTCACACAAACACTTAAACACTATGGCCAATTTTTCATTCATACATTTTCCTTCGGCTTAGTCTCTATTTCAGAGGTTGCCACAGTGGAATAAACCGCCAACTATTCCAGCATATGTTTTACGCAGCGCAAAACCCCTCCCTCCCTCCTCCCCTGTATGAATATGCTAATGACTCTACTTTGGCAAAACCAAACGAAAGAGCAATGGCAAAAGCAAGCTAAAATAGAAACTTTGAACAGATTGTGAATTGGAGGTGCTCCTATCAGAGGTAGACCGGAGAAAAACTGTTATTTGCAAGTTTGTCCTACGGAATTAATTACAAAAGAAAAAAAAATGAAGTGCTAGAGTTTAGCTGACGCGGTTAACGCAGTTGGGTCTAAACATCGAGTGAATTAAAAAAGAAATGGTCTCATGTAAAGGAGTACATTCAGTAGGTAGGGCCATCGCCTCACAGCAAGAAGGTCGCTGGGTCGCTGGTTCGAGTTGGAGTTTCTGTGTGGAGTTTGCGGAAGGGTATCCCATGCGTAAAACAAATGCTGGATGAGTTGGCGGTTCATTCTGCTGTGGCGACCTAGGATTAATGGGGGGACTAAGCTGAAAAGAAAATGAATAGATGAATCTATAGCAGCGTGAGTGGCGTAGCTCGTAAAGCGCATGGAAACATGTTTTGACACGTTCGATCATGGACTCGATTCGAATCCAGCGTCTGATGAACTCATTCTTATTTTTTCCCCCACTACATATCAGATTTTGCCCACTCTTCATCACGAGGAAGACAAGTAGCAATCATTAATAAGTGTCTGTATTATGTTAAGCGCATTTGAGCGTCACGTATTATTTGCACATTTATTGAATGGAAATGTTTCTGATTCATCTAAATTCGTCTTCAGATGGCGGCTTTATTGCAATGTGCGTGCAGTCGATCACTCCGATTACATTGGGAAAACCGGCGATCGCTGCAAATTGCGCTTTAATGTTTGGCTGGTCAACTGCATGGTATGGAAACATTATAAATCTGCTAGACATGCAGATGATCCCGTCCCATACAGCTGCCATTGCACGGCTCAAAGATACTTTGTAGTGTGCAAATTAACATAATTGCCTCTAGGAGTCGCCAATGGAAATAAAACAAACACCCATAAGAAATGCACGTACCTGTACATCAGACATAAAGTTGGCGTGAACCAACGCAAATTCTCACATTCATTGCATCGTTAGTAAATCCGAACGTGAGTGTGAAATCTGGCGTACGCAAAGTTTTTGTGCGGATGCAGCATTGATACATAAGGCCCCAGATGTTCACTGACTGCAGTGCTAAATTGGCCAATTTCATATCTCATAAAAACATGTTTACAGCCTGCTACAAAAGATGGTTTTGGTTCATATAGCTATAATTACCCTTCATGACAACTGTGAGGGGGTGACTTGTTTTTATAACTTATCCATTTCGTTTTTATAAGTTATTTTAAGTCTGCATAATTAAGAGCATAGCTGCTTGAGTGACAGCTGGGTCTTGCTGGTCGCCTTCATGTCACCTCAACTGATTCCAGCTGATTAGCCACTGAACTCGGCATATAAATCGTATTTTTGTTTTGTTTTATGGGGTTTTACAGTCAGTTGCCTTACAGAATTATTTCTCACAATTATCAGATAAAATGACATGCTGTGTGCACTTAATTGTGCTCACAAACCATTCAAGTTGCCTCTATTTCCCAGGTGAGTGCAATTCTTACATACTTATATACCATATCTATAACTGTATTTGTTTTATTTAAGATAATTCATCATTTTCTTTAGAACTGTAATGCACTCCAAAATCTGACAGATTGATTAGCTGTAGGCTATAGAACAGTCATGTGAAACACTGTCATTCAGTGTTATGCCTGGATTTCATATTTGAAGTTAAACTATATTTGAAGCATTTGGAAGTAATTTGCATTTTCCTGCTGTAGAAAAACGTCATAAATACAATGCTTAGTGGCTCCATATATTACAACAGTGTTTTTTAAAAGACTAAACACGTTATTGATATAGTATACAACCAAGCACATGTGATCAGAACACAAACAAATCACAGGTAACGAAGTATTAAGCATTTCTCCCAAAGAAAAGCCCATCTAAACAAAATGTTAGCAGGCTTCTGTAGCTCCACTGACATTCTGCCTTTTTTTGCTTGTTTGGTAACCCCCGGTCGGTGCAATGACGCACAAACAAAATGGCAACGGTTGACCACGCCTAATTGTAGCTTTATTTGCGCTCTTCAGAAACCTATGGGTGCCGTCACGGATACTACGTCCGTATATTTACAGTCTATGATTAAAAGGAAAGTAGTCACAATAAATCATGCAGTCAATGAGAGAATGTGTTCATTATTTTGAACACATCGAAGACAAGGAAAAGGGGATTATGGTCTCAATATAGAGTGATTGTACTACAAATAATACAAATAATACAAAAGTAGCAATTACTGCTTTAAACTTTCAGTAATCTGTATATACTTGTATAGCTCTGGGGTCAGGAAGTTCTCAGAAAGTTTTTAGTTGTGAAGTTTTCAGAAGTAATGTAACACACCATAAAAAGTACCTAAGTAACGCAAATAGTTACGTAAATAGTTTTTTTTTTTTTGTTACTCAATATTGTAATACTTTCTAAAGTAACTAACTGGCATTTCTTTCCATCTCACAGTGAATGCAGTCGAGCAATCACAACAGTCTAGGTTATTAGACCAATCACCGCAAATTAGGGTCATGAAAATGTGGGGTTTGGAAAAAATTAATCGCTGAATAAATCATATGGGAGACTTTAGGATAATTAGGTAAAAATGAATGCATATTATTAGACAATGAAAGTGTTTTTTGACTTTGCATGCATAGCCTGTTGTTGGAGACCTCCAAAAACCAAAATATGACATTTTGTAATGCACAATAGAGCCTCTTTAAGCATTTTGAATCATTAGGACACGAGGTGTTTCTTCATAAACCACCTTGTGGTAGTGTAAAACTACTCTAACCCATGTCATTATACAATTTCATGTTCTTGTAAACCACATAAACCTGTATACACACACACATACACACAAAAGTCAAATAAAAGTACATAATCATGCCAAAAAATATCTACCTTCTACCCTAAAGTGACTAAACACAGTGTGATGTTGAAGAAATGCACTCATACATCTCTTACTGTAGTGTCAAGCGTTATGCAAACAGAAGGAAACAGCATTCTGCAATTAGATGTGTTGTATCAGTATGGCTATAGAGGGAGAGATGCAGAAACATACTGACAGTACAGGGATAGGAATGAGTACTGCGTGGTTGACATTTGATTGTGTTTGAAAGAGCTGCAGTCAGACCACGGCGGTAGCTCAAAGCAACTGGAGTGGATCCAAGCTCCCACCGGATTCACTGACCAACATAAATACACATCCATGTCTTAGAAGTGAAATTATGATATCTCAGCATAAAAAAAGAAGTAGTTGGGGCAGAACGAACTACATTTCTAAGTGCTGACTCTTACAGATCACATGCTGTCTGTATGTATTAAAAACTGCAATTAGTTTCTTTACTCTGAAAGCCCTGAATTATTATTTCTGGTGAATATTCAAAGTGGGAATTCATGCATGCTTTTCAAGATAAATGTAAGTCGACACAAGATACTGTACAAAAATGGTATTTATTGATTTTATGTTACAAGGTGCACATTTTACGAGATTGTTCTAACTATTTTAGCAATGATTCATTTGCTAATGCAAAGATACCTACATGCAGATGTCAAAAGTGAAAAGTTACCTTTCAAAAGCCAACCCAGGCCTATTCTGAAAACGTAGCCCTATATACATTTCTGGAGAGCGCCAAATATGTCTCAGGAAATCAGGGTCTTCTGTCCAATTCATATCTGTTTTCAAACAAAAAAAGGCAAATGAAGAAAACGGCAGTTTTTCCGTTTTTCATTTGCTCACAAAAAAACGAAAAAAAAAAGAAATTTTGGCTCGATTTTCATTTTTTTTATTTAGGGTAGGAAAATGGATAAACGACTTCAAAATTCAATATACACATGTGTATATAGGTGCTGAAACGCCTATTTTCCCTCTGATTGGTCAACCAAATCTGAGCTCATGGCGTAGCCCTCAAAATAAGAGCCCTCTGTGGACCAGCACCCAGGCTTTTAATTATTATTATTATTATTTAATTTTATATTTAAACTAAGCTTACATATTCTGTCATTTGATCAGTTATCAGGCTTACATCAATGACTACATCTTTGACGCACACGCTGTAAAGCTATAAAGTATAAAATTATTGTAGTTATTGCACATTCCTCTTATTCTTCAGTAGGTCTGTAAATGCTGTATTTTATAAACTGATCATTAAAACAGACTAAGCTATTAATAACTGTAATTCTCCAAATGGAAATGGCTTGATTAAAATCCAGTCATTTTAAAGATTTTCTACAATTTAAGCAGAGTTAGGTTAAAGAGAACAATTCAGAATAGTGTGCTGATTTCTGTGCGCATCACACGCTTTATGAACGCATTTCTCTTTTTTATTATTTCATGCAATAGTAAATGCATCAAATAAAATGCAAACAGTTGGCAGCACCGAATAGTAGCCTATATGCAATATTTATATGTGCAGTATGGAACTGGGCCTGCTGTAGCACTTTAACATAATTTTCTCTCGAAGAGCAAATGTCAAGTTCACTATTAGCGCAACGCACAGACAGCCAGCTCATCTGTTAGTCTGAACTACAAGACATTATTTATTATGAATCATACATGTGTGTTTAATTAGTTCCTTTGAAAATTTGTTCATTAATCCAGTGTTTTAGAATATCTAGAAAGTCTTCTTGTGTGAGAAAACGCATGGGAAATAGGCATTGGGACTGACCATATTGTAAAGGCTTATTGCCCTTAAACTTTTTTTAGTTTGGCTCTTAAATGAGTTGGCAACCTGGAGATGTTGCTCATGCACAGCCACCTATCCTATTGTATTTTTTTTCAACCCACTTATTTAAAATATTCAGCGTTGCCCACCATGGGCTAGGCCTATAAATAATATTTAAAAAAAAATAATAATAATAATAATAGTAAAAAAAAAATTATATATATATATATATATATATATATATATATATATATATATATATATATATATATATATATATATATATATATATATATATATATATATATATATATATATCAGAATCAGAAAGAGCTTTATTGCCAGGTATGTTCACACATACGAGGAATTTGTTTTCGTGACAGAGCTTCTACAGTGCAACAGGATAACAGAGACAGGACAAAAAACAGATAATAAATATATATTTTTTTAAATACAAGTAAATAGTGAGTGCAAATATACAGATTGACAAGTGTATGTACAGGTATATTACTATATACAACGTTATATGTGCAGCTGTTATGTGCAAATTGGCATGTAGAGTGTGTTGTTAAATAAGTGTATATGTGTATAAAAGTGTATGGAAAGTAGTGATGTTGGTTCCACAATTATTATCATCAAATGTTCATGAGATGGATTGCCTGAGGGAAGAAACTGTTTCTGTGTCGGGGTGTTCTGGTGCGCAGTGCTCTGTAGCGTCGACCAGAAGGTAAAAGTTCAAGGAGGCAGTGTGCTGGGTGTGAGAGGTCCAGAGTGATTTTGGCAGCCCTTCTGCTCGCTCTGGATAAGTACAGTTCTTGGGGAGTAGGAAGGGTTGTACCAGTGATTCGCTCAGCAGTCCGAACTATTCGACGTAGTCTTTGGAGGTCGTATTTAGTAGCTGAGCTAAACCAGACAGTTATTGATGTGCAGATGACTGATTCAATGATGGAGGTGTAGAACTGTTTCAGCAGCTCCTTTGGGAGGTTAAACTTCCTCAGCTGACGAAGAAAGTACAGCCTCTGTTGAGCTTTTTTGACAATAGAGTCAATGTGAGTGTCCCACTTCAGGTCCTGAGAGATGGTGGTGCCCAGGAACCTGAATGACTCCACTGCTGCCACAATGCTGTCCATGATGCTCAGTGGGGGGAGAGCAAGGGGGTTTCTCCTGAAGTCCACTATCCAAGTTGTTGTGACTAAACCAGACAGCCAACTCCTTAACCTTCTGTCTGTAAGCAGACTCGTCACCGTCCTGAATGAGGCCGATAAGTGTGGTGTCGTCTGCAAACTTCAAGAGCTTCACAGAGGATTCTTTTGAAGTGCAGTCATATATATATATATATTTATATATATATATATATATATATATATATATATATATATATATATATATATATATATATATATATATATATATATATATACATACATACATATATATATATATATATATATATATATATATATATATATATATAAATATATATATATATATATATATATATATATATATATACATACATACATATACATATATATCCGAATCAATAGGAGGAAATAAAATAATTTAAAAATTAGTACCCTTTGTTATAGTAACTAGGCCCAATGCGTTTTTATTCTGCTCCTGCTAAAAGCTACTTAAAAAATAAACTATAAAAAACAGTAAGTGAACAATATTAATTATTATTATTATTATTTTTAGCCTATTATTATTATTAATTTTAGGCCTACGGTAGCTCGAAAGCTATCATGCAAACCAGGTTCTGCTTGCAAATGGCTGTCTTTGCTCAGCATCAGGTGCACAACAGCAAGACTATGCATATATTATTATTATTGTTATTATTATTATTATCATTATTATTACATAGGCCTTGCTCGAAAATAATCATGCAGACTAGGTGCTGCTCGGAAATGGCTTTCTCACCATCAGGTGCACAGCTGCAAAACATTTGACAGCGAACTATGACCTTACTTTAATCACAAATGTCTAATGATACTGCTAATTTACGTTTTCATTTAATTTATGCATACACAATGAATGTAAACCTGCTAACCGATCAAATGACAGAATATGTAAACTTAATCTATATATATATATATATATATATATATATATATATATATATATATATATATATATATATATATATATATATATAAAATTAAATAATAATAATAATAATTGAAAGCCTGGGTATAGCCCCAGAGGGCTCTTATTTTGAGGGCTACATTACAAGCTCAGATTACGTTGACCAATCAAAGAAAAATGGGCGTTTCAGCACCGCCTACATGTGCATAATAAATTTTGTGAAAAAAGTGGTTTATCCGTTTTCCTGCCCTAAATTTAAAAAAAAGCTAAATTAAAAAAACGCTGTGTATGCTTTTTCAGATCTCAAATTTCTCTCACAAGTGCCAATTGCACCTGCTCTTCTTGCGCAATCCACCAGAGGCCGCTGTGGACTGACTGACTGACCAACTGACCAATACCCCACCCACCCCTTCCCTAAACTCCACTGATGGCGTTTTAAAAAGCACTGACTGACCACCGCCCACCCACTTCACTTAACCTAACTGACAGTGTTTTGAAAAGCAATCCAGAAAAAGAAAAGCCCCCTGATTTTTACTACCTTTTCCTTTTTTTACCACATTCTCACCCTGTTATTTACTTGTTTATTTCATTTTTTGGCTTTTGTTTTTGTCTTACCTGTTTTTAGGAACCGTTCTTCACCGGACTCAACTACCCTTTATTACGATTTACTCCTCTCTGTGTCTCAGGTCCACCAACATACGTTGCAAACCACTGGACAAACTGGTATCAGCAGGAAAGCCGTCCATATGGAGGTGTAGTAATAATTGCATTTATCACAAATATTAATATGACAATTTCTATTGTATAACTTCTTGAGAGAATGTTTTATCCTTTCTCTGGAAGGCAAGATTGAAGAGGTGGTGCCTTTCAAATCCAGCATTATAATTGGATGATCCTGTGAGTTGGTCACTGGAAGGTGTCATCCATAGTGTGACCGGCATTTGCATAGTCATAGTCCACAGTTAAAGTGTTATTATATTTAAGAGTCTTAAATATTTTGCTATGCATAATTCACTTTGCAAACCACATCTAATTTACCCAAGGCATTGTTTTGAGTATATAAAGTCAACATCACTATGTAATGTTGATTTTTACCTAAGCATTCATTTATAATCATTAAAGGTGCAGTAGGTGATTGTCTTCAGAAACATTTTTTTTGATGTGCTGGTTGAAAGTCTCTTCACATTCCAATATTAATAATTAAAGTAAATGATCTAAATGTATTTATATGTATTTTTATATTCTGGGTAAGACATAAGACTAAAAATTGTCCGTTCAATTAAAATTATCAGGTCGACATGCCCCATAATTCTGATAAGTATGCCAAACTGTCTGTCATCAAATGTAGATCTGCCATTTGCGTGCACACATTCACCTGCACACGAGAGTGATAGAGAGCAAAACACAGCGGTCGCCACAGCGGAATGAACCGCCAACTTATCCAGCATTTGTTTTATGCAGCGGATGCCCATCACTGGGAAACACATACACACTTATTCACACACACATACACTATGGACAATTTAGCCTATCCAATTCACCTGTACCACATGTCTTTGGACTGTGGGGGAAACCGGAGCACCCGGAGGAAACCCACGCAAATGCAGGGAGAACATACAAACTCCACACAGAAACACCATTTGACCCAGCCGAGGCTCAAACCAGCAACCTTCTTGCTGTGAGGTGACAGCACTACCTACTGCGCCACTGCGTCGCCCAATGCTGAATCAAAACTTTAAAACACAGATAGGACAACACCATGGTTGAAGTATTTCTTTTAGACAGGTACTTTACTGAGAAAAACAGCTTAAACCAGCCAGGCAGGTCAACCAGCTAAAATCAGCCAACCAGCCTAGGCTGGTTTAAGCTGTTTTTTTTTTTTTTTTTTTTTATTAGGGTAATGTTATGTTTTAAAACCCTTTTAGTCAAAAAAAAGCTTATGTAGATTTTGTTGGATGGGATATATGCTCAGAACTGTTGTTCAGCCACTAAAATCCCACGGCATAAGATTGATGTGATTATTTTCATTTCCATAAGTTATTTTTATTTAGTTTAATAACAAAACATAATTAAATAGCGCTATTCCGCCTAGCCTGCTTTATTGAGGTGAAGTTGGTTTTATTTTCACATTGGTTCATTTTTGAACAATGACAACCTGTGATACGCTCTCTATATTGTTTGTCATGCTACTCTGAATATTCAGTCTGAAATAGCATGTAAGTATGGCTTAGTAATAAGTGTAAATCCTGCACACCGCCAGCCAAGCACTAAGCGTACATTAGTCACTTTAGGAAAAAGCATGTGAGAGAGTGAGACCTTGCGTGCATGAAATATTACACATTGTGACAAGTTCTGCTTGCTAACTACACAACTGAAAACATGCTAGATATAATAGGCTACAGTTTTTTTTCATTGTGAATTGTAGTATTATAAAGTGCTATAAAGTTTTTAATTGGTTAATGACGTGATCTAGTGGGTCTCAAATTTCAGAAGGCATGGCTTTGGACGGCAGGGGAAGGATTGTATTTCAAAGATATTATGCTAACCGGTAAGCATTTAGGCAGGTGACCTACTACTTTAAAAAGCAAAGTTTCATACAGTGGAGTATTTCAAACAGTACATATTATATATATGTAACACTATGGGTAGATCTAATTGTGCGCCAACCTGCTAAAACTTGGGTCTGCAGTAGCCCCACTAATGCCGTGAGGCATACATTCAAACTGATAAAAGCCTAAAGGGCAAATAAATGCAGTCTTTTCTTTATCAGACTCCTCCATGGGAATCTGATAATAGCCACTGCGCAAATCAAGTACACTGAACCACTTGTTCCCTGCCAAACTATGGAGTGCATCTTCGACACGACGAACCGTGTACTGATCAGGAATGGTACGTCTATTCAAGGTTCTGTAATCAACACACATTCGCAATTGCCAGATTTCTTACGCACTATTACAATTGGAGAGGCGTATGGGCTCCTAGACTCAGATGATACCGCTATCCTGCAACTCCATCAAATGTTTTCGCACATCCTGCAAGCCTGATTTCATGCTTAGTGCTCTTTGAACGTCCCACATCCCATTCATGACAGGAACATACATCTCGCCTCTCCATAAGTTTTTCACATAACTGCTGCTTAGCATCTTCAGATAATGGTGAGCTCCCAAAGTCAAACAAAGCAGGTGCTAAATCACTAGACGACTGATTTTTGGCTAAGTCAGGCTGAGGTAAGACATCAACTGGGTAAAGGTAAGCAATAGGCATGCCACGCTTCAGAAGTACATCTTTAGTGGATCTGTTCATCACAGTAACAGTAAAGTTATGATGTGATAATACAGAAACAGTTTGCACTTCAGGCCTCACTAACAAATCATCTGAGACTGTGTCATCTGGTTGGTCTATCAGCGCGTTTGTCAGCAAGTTTACCCCTTTGGTTTACCCCTTATTTGGCATGTCTCCCCAGGTTTCACCACAATGGGTTTGTGCTGTGTAAACCAAACAGTACCATGTCTCTCACAATCATCAGATGAGTTGTCAGATTTTTGCAGATCCTCATAAACTTCCCTAACAACAGGGTGTATAAACATAGTCTGCAAAAAAATGTTCACCTAACTTTTGTTTACAAGACTCAAACAAGCATCTCACTACATTGGTGTTAGTGCCCACCAGAATGGCAATTCTCGTCTCTGGCTGAGAATTTGGAAAAACAAGTGCAAGAGTGTCAACAGTCTGTGGTAAGCCTACAACATTTTCAGTGAATTCTGGTTTGATCGGTAAATAACCATCATATGGGTATTTGTGTGAACTCAAACCCCATATTTCAAGATTCTCCACTGGCATTAAAGGTAGGTGCTGTAAGTAAGCATCATAAAAGCTTCGGTAAAGAATAGTAACTTGAGAGCCACTGTCAAAAAGAGCTTTCGCATATACTCCTTCAATTTGGACTGGTACTTCGGACGTTGGCCCAATCAAGCCAGAGGGAATGTAAGCAGAACGGGTGAAATCAGTAGTAGAACAAGATGTGGAATGGAATGGAATGGGAGTTATGTGCCGTTCCACCACAGAGCTCCCTAAAAGTTTACCGACATCCTGGCCTGACTAATTAGCTTTTGATTTACCTTCCTCAGGTTTTCACTTCCCTGGCACTCTCTCTTTGTGTGACCATCCTCACCACACTTGAAACAGAAAATTCTAGGCCGAGGAAACTTGGGTGTGCCCATTTGGGGGAAATTTCTGTAGCAGTAACATCCACTACCTGACACACAAAGCCAGCTGCCTGGGGAGAATGCTCAGCAACAGCATTAGTGGTGACTGCCTTCAACAACTTAGAAACTTGTGTGGTAAGTGCACTCAACTCTTGCTTTATGCTGGTCAACTCAGACCCAGAAGAAGTCTGTGACACTGATGCAGTAGCAGAAACTACAGATTTTCCACTATCTCTAGCATTTATCTAATCTTCCTCTTCCCTCACTTCCCGTAGTAATTGAGAGAAGCTAGGAGGATCACGCAAAGTATGGGTCATTCTTAGACGAAGTGCTACCATATCATTGGTATGGGCCCCCCTGACAACCTGTTCCATGCGCATTCGATTGAGATAAGCAGCTAAAACTCCTCCTTTTACAAGCAAGCGATGAAGGAGCTTGTCCAGCCTATAAATAAAATCTGAAAGTTTTTCATTCTTTTCTTGATAGGTACTCCTGAACCGTGCAAGCAAATCAGAATTACTTTCAATATTACCATAGGCAGTTTCCAAAGTAGCCAAATAATCAGTCGCAGTTGCATCTGGATTGCTACTCTTCAAAAATCTAACTATATCTAAAGCGGCCCCCCGTAAGTTTTCAACAATGCGCCGCTTTTTCATAGTGTCTGCACACTGCCACTCACTGATCATCTGAACCGCCTGCTCCATCCAGAGGTCATATTCTTCTTACATTTACATTTACATTTAGTCATTTAGCAGACGCTTTTATCCAAAGCGACTTACAAATGAGGACAAGGAAGCAATTTACACAACTATTAGAGCAGCAGTGAACAAGCGCTATAGACAAGTTTCAGGCGTGTAAAAGTCTAAGAAGCAAAACATTAGTAGAAATTTATTTATTTATTTATTTTTTTTATAGAGAGAGAGAGAGAGAGAGAGAGAGAGAGAGAAAGAGGGCTCAGTTAGTGGTATAGCCAGAGAGGCAATTGCAGATTAGGAGGAAAAGTGGAGACTAAACAGTTGCGTTTTTAGTCGTTTCTTGAAGACAGCAAGTGACTCTGCTGTTCTGATGTAGTTAGGGAGTTCATTCCACCAACTGGGCAGATTGAATGTGAGAGTTCGGGAAAGTGATTTCTTCCCTCTTTGGGATGGAACAACGAGGCGACGTTCATTCACAGAACGCAAGTTTCTGGAGGGCACATATATCTGCAGAAGTGAGAGCAGATACGAAGGAGCACAGCTAGAGGTCACTTTGTAAGCAAACATCAGAGCTTTGAATTTGATGCGGGCAGCAACTGGAAGCCAGTGCAAACGGGTGAGTAGCGGAGTGACATGTGCTCTTTTGGGTTCATCAAAGACCACTCGTGCTGCTGCGTTCTGAAGCAGCTGAAGAGGTTTGATAGAACTAGCTGGTAGCCCGGCTAGCAGAGAGTTGCAATAGTCCAGTTTGGAGAGGACAAGAGCTTGAACAATGAGTTGAGCTGTATGTTCAGATAGGAAGGGTCGGACCTTTCTGATGTTGTAGAGTGCGAATCTGCAAGATCGGGCAGTTCTAGAAATGTGGTCAGAGAAGTTCAGTTGGTCATCAATCGTAACTCCAAGGCTTTTTACCATTTTGGATGCAGTGATGGTTGCTCCATCCATCTGGATTGAAAAGTTATGGTGAAGAGTCGGGTTGGCAGAAACTTCAAGCATTTCCGTTTTCATGAGGTTAAGCTGGAGATGATGATCTTTCATCCAGAGTGAAATGTCTGACAGGCAGGCTGAAATGCGAGCTGGAACCGAGGGATCATCAGGGTGGAAAGAGACGTATAGCTGGGTGTCATCAGCATAGCAGTGGTAGGAAAAACCATGTTTCTGGATGACTGTTCCTAAAGATGCCGTGTAGATAGAGAAGAGAAGTGGTCCAAGCACAGAGCCCTGAGGTACCCCAGTGTATAGATGCTGTAGGTTGGACACCTCTCCCCTCCACGACACCCTGAATGATCTGTCCGAGAGGTAGGAACTGAACCATTGAATAACAGTGCCTGCGACGCCCAGTGACTCAAGCGTAGATAGCAGGATCTGGTGGTTTACAGTGTCAAAAGCAGCTGATAAATCCAGCAAGATCAGGACAGATGATTTAGAGTCTGCTTTAGCCAGTCTGAGGTCCTCCACGACCGAGAGCAGGGCAGTCTCAGTTGAGTGGCCTTTCTTAAAGCCAGATTGCTTGTTGTCCATGAGGTTGTTTTGAGTAAGAAAGTCTAGGACTTGATTGAACACTACTTTCTCCAAAATCTTGGCCATGAATGGAAGCAGGGATACCGGTCGGTAGTTTTCAAGTAGCGTTTGATCCAGGTTGGGTTTCTTTAGCAGAGGGGTTACCCTAGCCTGCTTAAATGAAGTAGGGAATAGACCAGAGTCAAGAGATGTGTTAATTATGTGAGTCAGTGTTGGTATGACTGTAGGAGAAATGGCTTGCAGGAGATGAGAGGGAATGGGATCTAGTGGACAGGTGGTTGCATGGCTTGATAGCATGAGATTGGACACCTCAGACTCAGAGAGCTGGGAGAAAGAGGTGAGTGTGTGTGGTGTTGGTGGTGTATCTTGCGTGTTTGTTGTAGGTGCAGCAAATTGAGCACTGATTTTTGCAGTTTTGGTGCAAAAGAATGTAGCAAAGTCATCAGTAGTGAGTGTGGAGGATGCGGGTGGAGGAGGAGGGTGAAGGAGGGAGGAAAATGTTTTAAAAAGCAAGCGAGGATTGGTGGCACTGTTGACTTTCTGACGGAAGTATGTCTGCTTTGCAGAAGTAACCACAGTCGAGAAAGAAGACAGAAGAGTTTGGTATGTTATGAGCTGTTCAGGATTTTTTGTTTTTCGCCAGCTTCTCTCAGCAGCCCGAAGTTTTGAGCGATGCTCACGGAGAACATCAGAGAGCCAGGGTGCAGGAGGACTGGCTCGGGTTGGTCTGGATGTCAGAGGGCATAGTCTGTCTAGACATGATGTTAGCGTGGAGCAGAGTGTATCAGTTGCACTGTTTGTATCAAGTGCAGAGAGTTTGGAAGATGGAGGAAGAGAGTTAGAAACAATGGTGGATAGTCTGTTGGGTGAGAGAGAGCGTAGGTTTCTGCGAAAGGCAACTAGAGTAGGAGTGTGTGGTGGCTCAGGAGTAATGTGGATGTTGAGAGAGAGAAGGAAATGATCCGATGTTTGTAGTGGAGTTACTAGTGTTTGGTCAGCGAGGCAATGTCGAGTGTAAATAAGGTCTAGTTGATTACCTGATTTGTGAGTAGCAGAAGTAGGTGCTCTTTTGAGGTCGAAAGATGCAAGCAGAGTCTGGAAGTCAGCAGCTTGAGGTCTTTCTATGTGGATGTTGAAGTCACCTAGCACCAACAAGGGAGTGTCATAATCAGAAAAAGATGAGAGAAGAACACCCAGTTCATCCAAGAAGTGACCTAATGTACCCGGTGGGCGGTAGATGACAACCACATTTATGCGAAAGGGGTGGATAATGGTGACTGCATGGAATTCAAAAGAGCTGATTTTTGGCAGGGACGGTCTCTGAGTGAATTTCCATTCTTTGGAAATCAGTAGTCCAGTCCCACCCCCTCTCCCTGTCTGACGAGGGGTGTGGGAAAGAGAGAAATTAGTAGAAAGAGCTGCATGTGTAGCAGTGTCCTCCGGTCTCAGCCAGGTTTCAGTTAGAGCCATGAGACTAAAGTCATAATGAGTGGCTATGGAGGTAATAAAATCTGCTTTGTTAACAGCAGATTGACAATTCCAGAGGCCCACAGAGAGAGAGAGTTGTGAAATAGAGGATACATGAATTGATCGAAGGTTGTGAGGGTTGCGCCTGCAGCGTACCTCCCGTGCTCTGCGAGTATTAGTAACAACAGGAATTAGTAAACACATAATAAAGTGCAAGGAAAACAATAATGAGTGCAGAGAAAAGGAAAAAAAAAATAAAGTAAGAAGTACTCAAGTGCTTTGTCGGTGTCTTTGCTCGGTGGAGTCGCACAGGTAGAGTCGATGGTCTTTACCCTCGTCGGGCTTCACACGAGGCGGGCTTCACACGAGGCTGCCGCGACCGCTGCCGCGGTGAGACTAGTCGCTTATATACACCCCCGAGCGCTTTGCTGATTGAGCTCAGGTGGACACGCCTCGAGAGTAAAAACACCCGAAACTGCAGCCGCGGGGGCGCGCGAAAAACCTCCGGCTCGGCACGCAAGCTCTTACAGTAAACAAAAGGAAACAGTGGCTAAAACTTGCTAGTACTAAACACAGATAGCTGAAAAACAATTTTAAATGTCCAGCATCCAATACACAACCAGCTGAAACAAGTCTAACTTTTCTCTAACCAAACACTAAACACAGATAGCTGAAAACAATTTTAAATGTCCAACAACCAATACACAACCAGCTGAAACAAGTCTAAGTGTTCTCTAACCAAACACAGCAACTGAAAACAGGTCTAAATGTACTTACTCGGTGTTGCTCTCGATGCTAAGGTGCTTCTCCTGCTAGCTAGACCAAATGCGTTCAAATATATAGTCTTTACCTGGCGTTTGGACACGCCTCCAAAGTTACAAAACACCCGAAACTGCAGCTGCGGGGGCGCGCGAAAAACCTCCGGCTCGGCACGCAAGCTCTTACAGTAAACAAAAGGAAACAGTGGCTAAAACTTGCTAGTACTAAACACAGATAGCTGAAAAACAATTTTAAATGTCCAGCAACCAATACACAACCAGCTGAAACAAGTCTAACTGTTCTCTAACCAAACACTAAACACAGATAGCTGAAAACAATTTTAAATGTCCAACAACCAATACACAACCAGCTGAAACAAGTCTAAGTGTTCTCTAACCAAACACAGCAACTGAAAACAGGTCTAAATGTACTTACTCGGTGTTGCTCTCGATGCTAAGGTGCTTCTCCTGCTAGCTAGACCAAATGCGTTCAAATATATAGTCTTTACCTGGCGTTTGGACACGCCTCCAAAGTTACAAAACACCCGAAACTGCAGCCCGCGGGGGCGCGCGAAAAACCTCCGGCTCGGCACGCAAGCTCTTACAGTAAACAAAAGGAAACAGTGGCTAAAACTTGCTAGTACTAAACACAGATAGCTGAAAAACAATTTTAAATGTCCAGCAACCAATACACAACCAGCTGAAACAAGTCTAACTGTTCTCTAACCAAACACTAAACACAGATAGCTGAAAACAATTTTAAATGTCCAACAACCAATACACAACCAGCTGAAACAAGTCTAACAAGTCTTCTTCTCCAGCAGGTACTGGTTTTACACTAGATAACACTCTTAATCGCCTGTAACTCAAGGTATCACTGGGCACATGAACATACTTCTCTACAAGGAGATCAATGGCTCTCACCAAGTCAACATTAACATTTGGACAGACCTGAATCCAACATGGCCTTCACATCCTCCAGTGACTTTCCATCCGTCTGCAGTAGAAATAACAGCTTTTCCTGAAAACCTGCATCTCCCTCAGAAGAGTCAGTCACCATTCCTACAGGGAAATGGACTTTTCATGGCCATGTCTCACCAGGATTCCCTATCTCTGATGGTACAGTATCTGGGGCGACATCATTACTGGTTTCAATCAACAAAAACAGCTTGGTTCCAGTAGAATCTCCACATTTGCCATGAATTTTGGTTTGACCAAAAATCTTAACTGTATTTAGCACATTTGAAATAGTTTCATCCCTCATGTCTATCGGGGCCTCGCTAAGTATTAAACTGCATGCTGGATTTATCTGAGCCTGGCGACTCCACTCAGCAGCCTTAGAAATATCCATATTTCACAATGCTTCAATACATTTTAATGCTTCAATACAAATTCACAAAAAATAAAGCAGAGAAAACAGATCCCAGCAGTGCCTCCAAAAACGTAACACTGTGGGTAGATCTAATTGTGCGCCAACCTGCTAAAACCTGGGTCTCCAGCAAATGATGGTGAATTAGGCTGAATTTTCTCTGGTTGATTTCTCTTAGTTTAAAAAAACGGTGCCTCCAAAAGTGTCCAATAACCCCACAAAATGTTGTGCATTTAACCAAAAATGGCGTCAACTAAATAAAGTTTTATGTAGCTATTGATGTAAGCCTGTTTTATCGCTTTCCACAATTATTCAATAAAAAATGAAAACAATACAGATGTGACAAAAACAAACTATTTATTTTAGGAAATTTATTTTGAGGAAATAATAAGCGTACCATGTGACTAAACAGTCCTTGTAGTTACTCACTCAGACTTCCCAAGCAAATTCTCCAGCGGCCGCAAGCGTCCCACGTCTGCGAAGCTCTGCTCCAAGCGGGCACAGCAATATCATCAGTCCTGTTCCACACACAGTCCAAGATGGCGAGACGATATCATGCAACGTTGCCCCACGAACACAGTGAGAGAGGTCGAGACGATATCACGCAGCGATGCTCAACTCAGTCTGTCCTTAGTCAGCAGTTTCAGCTTTTCTACTTAAAAACACCACATCAAAACTCTCCGATGCAGTTTATAGTACTTCAGTCTTTTTGTCCTCCAAAGAAAAATGTTGTTAGAAAAAAGTTGAGTTCGTTTTCCTTTCTTTTTTCCAACTCAAACGCGGCTGCAGCCTCGCCTCTCCTCAGATCACTCCCACTTTTTTTCCTTGCTCTCTCTCTCAGCCCCTCCCCCACTACGGATTGGCTAGTAGTCAACACTCAAAACCCAATCAGAAAATCCTATTGGTTAAACATTTGTAACAGGCCAGAACACATTATACCTAATAATATGAAACACATAATACCTATAACATATAATACGATTCATCCTTGAACTGTATAATAATATAGTGCATTTAACCACAAGAAATTAAAAAAAAAAAAAAAATTATATGTCCATTTCCAGTGGGCTACATATATATACATAATCATTTGAATTTAAAGCTATATGATGTGAAATATTCCATTTTGTGTCCCTTTTGTTAGATGGAAGTATTGTGATCCATGTGTCTCTCTGTGAGACGATGTAGATTAGAAAAAATGTTGATTGTATCAAGAAGTCATTTCGCAAGTTCTGGGCTCTTAATACCTTTGTCCTTCAGATGAACAAAGGACAGATGGTCACCGTCACAATTGGCACTTTTCTGATGAGCTTAACAAAAGGGCTAGAGTTAAGTGTTAACTCTGCAGCATTTGTTCTTATTGGAAATTAATTTCCACAAGTTAATTTCCACAAGGTCCTGATTTTACCACTGATCACTACAGAGGTAAGTGGTCAGCTGGTAATCGCAACAAGGAACGGAGTCATACCCCCATGAAGAGTTCATTTTAAAGACAAAATGCAGCCATATGTACTTCTGGCTACATAGTTTGCAATCTCCAGGAACGTATATAGGGCTACGTTTTTAGATTGTGGAATCAAAAGGAGCTTTACAGGACTAAAATGTAAAAGTAACAGAATCAGTTATGAGAAGTACTTGAGTAATTTTACTTGATTACTGCACTTAAGTATTGCTTTTGAGGTTTTGTAACTTTACTTGTGTGCAATTAAGCTTGAATATTTTTACTTCAACTTCAATGTTTTTTTTTATCCCCTAGCTACAAATAAGCCAATTCAATTTTGCTGAGATTTGTTTTAACATTCCAGGAATTTTGCCAGACATGTTTATTGGTCCGTCGGAAGTGATATCATTCATTCATTCATTCATTCATTCATTCATTCATTCATCCTTCGGTTAAATCCACATCTGTCAAACTCAGTTTCTGGAGGGCCACAGCTCTGCACAGTTTAGCTTTACGTCTAATTAAACACACCTGATCAAACTAATTAAGCCTTTCAAGCTTATTTTAACCACCCCTGGCTTAGTACCTTTATTTATCAACCACCAACTTACCCAGCATATGTTTTACAGAGCGGATGCCCTTCCAGCTGCAACCCAATACTGGAAAACACCAATACACTCTCACATTCACACACATACACTACGGACAATTTAGTTTACTCAATTCACCAATACTGCATGCCTTTGGATTGTGGGGCAAACCCACGCCAACATGGGGAGAACATGCAAACTCCACACAGAAATGCCAACTGACCCAGCCAGAACTGACCCAGCCACAACCCAACCATCAATCTTTATTCTTTTTGCTTACCCCTGAACTACCGTGCAAGGACATGGACCCGAAAGATAGTATGGCTTTGTCTAAAGCTCTAAAATCCTGCTTTCAGAGGCAGCATTCCAAGGCAGAAAGACATCAAGGTTTGTCTAAATTCAAATTCTGCTTCACTTCCAGTCTCAAAGATACCCTCTTACAGATCAGCATAGATGTATCCTCCACTGCCTTAGAAATCCCACAATTCTGTGCATTCCATCACTGACAGTTAAGCTAAAAAAAGTCTCAGACGTCTGTCTTAAATCAGTTTTACGATGTGCCTTAAGAGTCACCCAAGCTTTCTTATGCACCCTACAACAGTCAATCAGTGGCAGAAAAAAATGGAGGAAGAACATGATTCAGCCGCAAACACAGTCCAAAATCAGTCACATGATCAAGAGCAATCATGGCGATAAACTTCAAATTGTTTTCTTTTAGGGGTATTAATAAAGATGGAATGTTTATTTTGTCTACCAGAAAAACTAGCATATATATATATATATATATATATATATATATATATATATATATATATATATATATATATATATATATATATATTTTTTTTTTTTTTTTTTTTTTTTTTTTTTTTTTTTTTTATTATTATTATTATTATTCTTTTTTTTTTTTTTTTTTTGCTTTTTAGCCCCAAAGAGCTAAGTTTGACTCTCGCAATTTTAAAATTTAACTTCTGCTTAAGTTAAACCAGAGGTAAAAAATTTGGGTCGCAGGTGTCATATTGGCATTAGGTGTGTCTTGTAGTTGCATAGTTAAATACAATTAAATACAAACAGTTATTTTTATGTGTATGTGGTTTATTCAATTCATGTTGTGAGTGAATAAAAAAAATCTAGCTTTTATCCTTGCTGTTACCTTTTTTTTTTTTTTTTTACATGAATATGCTTCTGGCTAGATACTTCTACTTTTAATTGAGTAAAATGTTTGCTCAGTATATGTACTTTCACTTGAGTAACATTTTTGAGTACTTTTTACACCTCTGTCATTTAAGCAAAATGAAAAAATAAATAGCCAAAATCATGTTGTGCAATAAAGCAGCTGTACCAAGACAAAGTACCAACCCAGGCTCATTCTGAAAACGTAGTCCCGGGGACATTTCTGGAGACCGCGAAATACGTCCCGGGAGCTACGTATTTTTGCAGTTTTTGTTTTCCCGAATCCGCGAGAGGCCGCTGTGCGCGCTTTTCCCCGCGCCGCTCTCGCGTAAACCCGCTAGAGGCCGCTGTCGAACGACCTTCCGCCTGTCTGTCTGGCTGACAGATTGATTGACCGTGCAACCGGCCAATCGGCTGACCCACCCCCCTCCGTCTCTAAACCCAACCAACGATGATTCACAAAAGCTGTCCAGAAAAAGAAAAGCCCTCGTCTGATTTTTACCATGTTTTCGGATTTTGAACACATTCTCACCCTGTGACGAACTTGTTCGCTTCATTTTTTGGATTTTGTTTTCTTACCTGATTTCTGGAACCGCTCTTCCCCGGACTCAAACCCGGTCGTCGTCGTCGTCATGGTCAGCCTCTCTCTGCGCCTCGAGTCCGCCAGAGTACACGAAGAGCTAACCGGACAAACTGGTTGCAGCGGGAAAGCCCTCCACACGGAGGCGAGCGGCCGGCAATTGCCGAAAGGAACGGTGTCACACCGCCCCGCAGCATTCGCTTAAAAAAATGAAATGCAGCCGTACGTACCCCCGGCTACATATTTCGTGGTCTCCAGAACCGTCCACGGGACTACGTTCTAAGAATGAGCCTGCGTTTACTGTACAGTAGTTGGGTTTTTATCACCATTGTAATGGGCATTTAAAGTATCGTATTAAATATGCATAATAAAAATAGCAAATTCAGATTTTTTTTGTGTGAAAATAAAGTGAATCATGAACATTAATAATAAAAAAATATATATTTTAAATAAACATTATACCTACACTGAAAAAAAGTGTTGCATGCAAAACTGTTGCAAACAATTTATTTGTGTTGAATTTAAACAAACAAATTATATTGAGCAATGTTCAACTTAATTTGTTTGTTTAAATTCAGTCCAAATAAATTGTTTACAACCACTTAATGTAAAAAATTTAGTAAATCCAAGGAATCATCTTTGAATATTTTTTTTCAGTGTACATATCAGCTGTCTAATCAGCTGATCAGACCTACTAATCAGCTGTCTCCATTATTCCTGCCTTGTTTACTGTTGGTTACTAGATTAACTATACTACAGTGAGCCACTCCAAAAACTTGATGCAAATACTTTTAATTCACATTTGGGATTTTTATTTTCTCTTTTGCAAGTTTTAAAATGATTTGCTTTACTTTAGAATGAAAGCCCAGCTGATATTTGACAAGTGCAGTACCATAAAAGTTGCAATGCCAACTTAGCAATGTGCATTATTTTTGTGTTATCTCTAATCAGTAGGCTGAAGAATGTGTTAATAAATAAAAGACCTAAAAAAAACACACAAAAAAAAACAATAAAGACAAAATGAAATTCAAATGCACAATTAGATGGCTAATTTACATATTATTTTACATACTGCATAACTATTTTGCATATTACATTTGGAAATTAAATTTAATCAGCTTTGTGTATGTAAAACACAAGCAAATTAATATTCTAATATTGAGCCCCAGCTGGGTCAGTTGGCGTTTCTGTGTGGAGTTTGCATGTTCTTCCCGTGTTCGTGTGGGTTTCATCTGGGTGCTCTAGTTTCCCTCACAGTCCCAAGACTGTGAATTTAAAAAATGCTAAATTGGCCGAAATGTATGGTGTGATTGTGAGAGTGTATGGGTGTTTTCCTGTGCTGGGTTGTGGCTGGAAGGGCATCTGCTGCATAAAACATATGCTGGATAAGTTGGCGGTTCATTCCACTGTGGCGACCCCTGATGAATAAAGGGACTATATAAATTGACTAAAATTACATGATGGGGTTAACAACAGGGGCTTGATCCAAATGCAACTTTATTAGAATAGTCAGGGAGCCAAAGTTTGATTCAGAAGCAAACAGTAATATGAAGATAATGCAAAGAGAAAAATGGTGTAACAGGTGAAGGGGTCAAGGCAGGAGGCAAACAATCATTAAAAGAATTTAAACAAAGGGTCAAAACACAGCTCGGCAAGATAGGGAAGATGCTTTGTAATGATCACTACAGGGAAACAATACTCAGTAACTGGAAGTGAGTTAGAGTAGTGTATATATGGTCCATCAAATTAGTGGTGATGTCCTTTAGCTGTGAGTGTTTGTGTAATCAGGAGGTAAACTGAAACAAGTGCTTGACTGCAGGGCACGATGGGAAATGTAGTTCGGTAGATTGACAGGGAGTGTTTTCCAGTGTTACGCAAACGCTACATCGCGGGTCATAACAACAAAATGTTATTTCATTTAAATATTAATAATATATTAATAATTCCTGAAAGTTCACATGAGACTATATTAATACTTTCTTAACATTTTACTACAAAGTAAAAGAATGTAACATCATTTCACATAGGATTACTGTTTTTAATTTCTTTATTTGGGGTGGCATGGTGGCTCAGTGGTTAGCATCATCACCTCACAGCAAGAAGGTTACTGGTTCAAGTCCTGGCTGTGCCAGTTGGCATTTCTTTGTGGAGTTTGCATGTTTTCTCCATGTTCGCATCAGCCCGATCTCACGAGAAAACGTAAGTATTTTACGTTTTGTCAGTTTAGTGGCTAAATTTTACGATTTTAAAAAGGAGGCGTGGCACCTAACCCCGCCCCTAAACCCAACCGTCATTGGGGGATGAGCAAATCTTACTAAATTGTATGAATTAGATCGTACGAATTCGTACGAATTAGCCACTAAATCAAAAAGTTAAGAATTGCCATAAGATTGTCTTGGTTTTCTCCAGTTTTTTCCCACAGTCCAAAGACACGTGGAATAATTGGTGGTTCATTCCACTGTGGCAACCCTGATAAATTAGGGACTAAGCCAAAGTAAAAAATGAATTAATGATTACATTTCTTTATTTCAGATTAAATTAGTGTACCATTAGTGAACTCAAGAGATGCCTTTCAAAAGCCTTAAAAAGTGTCACAATCCTCCACATTTTGAATCCTTGTTTGTAATATAAAAGTCAAGCAAGATACACGATTTTGACTAACTCACACCAGCTAATTACATTGGTATATCAGTTTTAAATCAATTATTCAGTGGTGTGATGTTGAAACACTTACCTGCGTGGTGCCAATTAGAGGCAGTGTTCGCAGTTCACACTCACCCATCTTCATTATAATTTTAGACTATATTGAGATGCCACAGATATCTCAACAAGGTGTCTCAAAGGTCAACGCACCATGATCTGCAAGAAACGAACATTCTGTTGCCGTGGCAATAAGAGGTGAAGTGTGTGTGTGAGAGAACAGAGAACAATAAGTGCTCAGGGAAACCTGGCGGAGTGGCCGGTTGCCAGGACCCCCATCACCACCTACAACTTTTTAAACCAGCTCTTCTATATTTCACAGCTTCATGCAAGAGTGCATTTCGACAGGATGCTGCTGTCTGCTTTTCATGCGTCTTTGTGCACAGTCACTGGAGCTTTCTTGGCCGATTTTTTCCAGCAGTGAGAGACACTCTGTAAAGTGTCATGTGTTGAGCTGACAGCTGAACCTGTCATCGTACCAGCCGAATGTCAGCGCAGCGCAAGCATCAGTTCAATGCAATATATGCTTCTGTGTTTCTCTGTAGAATCCATATGGCCTTAAACAGATGTTTTCCCTCAGGACACAAAATCTGTATAATATGTTGAAAAGTTCTAGCACCATCAGTTTTAGTTTTTCAGGGACTATTTCTCAAGGAATACAAGCATTTGTATTCAGTGCATTTCAGTAATCTTCAACACATCTGTCACATTAATAAAAATAATTCATGCTATATATATACAGTTGAAGTCCCCCCCCCCCCCCTTGAATTATTTTTTCTTTTTTAAATACTTTCCAAATGATGTTTAGCAGAGTAAGGAAATTTTCACAGTATGTCTGATATTTTTTTTTTTTTTTCTGGAGTCTTACTTCTTTTATTTTTTGGCTAGAATAAATGCAGTTTATAATTTTTTTTAAAACATTTTAACATCAAAATTATTAGCCCATTTAAGCTATATTTTTCTCGACTGTCTACAGAACAAACCATCATTATACAATAACTTGCCTAAATAATAAACTTGCCTTAACCTAATTAACCTGGTTAAGCCTTTAAATGTCACTTTAAGCTGTATAGAAGTGTCTTGAAAAATATCTAGTCAAATATTATTTACTGTCATCATGACAAAGATAAAATAATCAGTTATTAGAAATGAGTTATTAAAACTATTATGTTTAGAAATGTGTTGAAAAAATTATCTCCATTAAACAGAAATTAACAGGGGGATAATAATTCAGGAAGGCTAATAGAACTGACATAATTGAATATGACACAATTAAATGGGAACTGCTGTGCTGTCAGCAAAAGTCCAATGAAAAAAAATCCCTTTAAATAAGTTTAATATTTGCAGGACAACTCTTTAATATAGCCTAATTAAACACTGAGTGAATATACAGCTTAAATAGTTATATTCAAAGACTTGAGCAGTGAAAACGCTAAGAGTGGTCCAGTTCAACCTTATGAAGGTGTGACTTAAAGAGGGTATAGTTAACCAAGATAGTTTTTAGAAACATATATTAACATTAAGGTACAGCTTAAGGTACAACTTAAGAATGACGTAGCCTTAAGAAGGTTTCGAGAATGGTGGCCATGTACTCTCTGTTCTCCCTTCTTTCATTTTTGTGCGTGTACTTTACATTTGTGCATGACTGCAAAACTAGAGAAGTTGGCATCTTGCCGCAAACCCTCTTTCCTGACTCAAGCAAACTTCACCTTTGCCTTTCACCCTGCCACAAACTCCAGCCAGCCCGCCTGCCTGCTTTGGCTCAAAGTACACAGAAAGGTTTTTCCCTTGTGTTCTTTAAAAGTTTCAGATGTACATAGCAACATTTTGATACAATGAAGAGGCATCTGGAGGAGTGCACCTCACAAAGAGGGTTACACACATATCTGTAAAAAAATGGCCAAAAATTCCAGTTGTTGGTGTAGTGATCTTTTATTAGTTATTAGTTATTTTATTAGGATTAGTTATTTGGGGGCGGGAGTTTTCTCTGATCCTAAAATTGCCTTTTAATGTTGTTGCCACTGATTTGTATTTAGAATATGCCATGTGTATATGATGCTTCTACAATGTTGATTGTTATATTGGTGAAATAAATCAACACTTTTCTGAAGGAGTATTAGCAAACTCTTGAGCATCAACAACACTACTGTCACAATCACCAGTGATCCAGGCTTGTAGATCGCTGGGAATCATTCACTTTCACTCAGGACTACAAATCTGTCACCATGTGGACTACAAATCTTGTCATGCACCACATACTCACACCTGTTCCGGTTTTCTGCTAATTGCTAACACACACAGCTGAAGCTGTTGAGAACTGAATACATGGACTTTAAAAGCAGCACAGACACACACACACTAGTTGCTGAGTCTTGTTTATCTGTGAGCATTACAGTGCAGTTTTCCTTGTTTAGCCTAGCTGTGTTTTGAACCCTTCGTTTGTTTGTTTGTTTTATTCATTGCTGCCTGTACCAACTATTTGCCTTTTCTTTGATCACCACATTGGATTGCTCTGCATATACCTGTTTGACCCTGTTGAACATTGCCTGCCTGACCATTCTTGTAATTAACAGCACGTGGAACCTCAACCTCAAGTAAAATGTGTTCCACCATTTTTGTGTATGTGTGTTCATGCTTGCCTTTAAACATGTACTGCGCATGTCAAGAATTCATCTTTTTAAAGATTTCAGTATTGGTCTTTACACAGAAACAATAACAGAATTTTGCATAGCTGTTTTTAAAATGATGCAGTGTTAGTCTCCAAAACATTGCTGTCATGTAAACAAACAAGCAAAGGACATAAAAGTGTATCCTGTTTTGTTATGAAAATGTTGTCATGTACGAAGTATGCTATCCATCTCAGATGCAGAAAAGCTAGTCCATGCTTTTATGACTTCTAGGCTGGACAACTGTAATGCACTGTTTGCTGGCTGCCCAGCATCCTCTATTAACAAACTTCAATTAGTACAAAATGCAGCTGCCAGAGTTCTTACCAGGTCTAGAAAATTTGATCACATCACCCCAATTTTATCCTCCTTACACTGGCTGCCTGTTAAGTTTCGTATTGAATTTAAAATATTGCTTCTTACATATAAAGCTTTAAATAATCTAGCTCCTGTTTATCTAACCAATCTTCTGTCTCGCTACAATCCAACTCGCTCTTTAAGGTCTCAAAACACAGGGCTTCTGGTAGTACCTAGAATAGCAAAGTCGAGTAAAGGAGGTCGAGCCTTCTCATTTATAGCTCCTAAACTCTGGAATAGCCTTCCTGATAACGTCCGAGGCTCAGACACACTCTCCCAATTCAAAACTAGATTAAAGACCTATCTGTTCAGTAAAGCATACGCTTAGTGCACCACTTAGGGGGCTTCCACACAGGTTATGCATCTTGTTGATATACACTGTGAACATCAGCTACGCTAATTATTTTCTTTATTTTCCATTTCCACCTGGGGATACTCTTCCCGAGGCCCTCAGACTATGCAGAGTCACTGATTCGATCCAAGACCAACGACGAGATGATCCCAAGGTTTCTTATATCCTGGACCTGGCCGAATCCTGAGCAGCTACTGTGATGGTCATGGAAAAGTGGAGAACATGAGACTGATTCCTGTGACGCTCCAGAGACAGACGAGTCTTCGCTGAGGCCAGCCTCCGCCACTGAGACTGCAGCTCTGCACAAGACGTTTGGCCAGCGGAGAAATTAAAATGATTGTGCCCAACTGAGCCTGGTTTCTCTCAAGGTTTTTTTCTTCACTTCCGCCATTTAGTGAAGTTTTTTTTCCCTCTCCGCTGTCGCCACTGGCTTGCATGGTTCGGGATCTGTAGAGCTGCGCATCATTGGATTTGCTCTTCAGTATTTGGACTCTCAGTAGTGATTATTAAACCACACTGAACTGAGCTAAACTGAACTGAACTTAAACACTACAAACTGAACTACACTGTTCCTATTTACTGTGACCTTTTATGTGAAGCTGCTTTGACACAATCTACATTGTATAAGCGCTATACAAATAAAGGTGAATTGAATTGAATTGAAATACTGTACACTGTTATTTAACTGTAATATGAAATTAGTTTTACTGTAGGACAGCTATGCAGAATGTCAATGTGTTTTAAAGTCATGATGTGAAAATTACTTAAGATTTTACAGTAAATATAAACAGTAAAATAATGTAAATACATGTACAGCAAGGTTAATAGTGCTGTTAATGTAAATACAGTATTTTTGCTGTAATTGATTTACAGTAAGTTACTGGTGAACTACTGCCAGAAAGTTACTGTAGATTCTTCAAGAAAATTGTTAACAGTAAAACAATTAAATCAAAATTTTATAAAATTATTTTGTAACTCACATTACTTAACATGAAAATGCATCAGCAATGCCTTACACTACAGCGTTACATCATGAGGCAATTAGTTACTGTAAAGCATTACTTTTTTAACACGTTAACATAGTCTGTGCACTGTGCACCTCAACATGCATTTTATTTAAGTTGCTTTAGTTTCCAATCCCACAACCCTTTCATGCATACGATCACATGAATGTGATTAGAACATTCAGAGCGCACATTATCAACTGCCAAAATTTAAATCTGACGCCATGCACTGAGGCACAGAAAGAGGTGCGCAGCACTTGTCATAAATCACAATTTATCCATGCTTTCAAGCAAAAAAACATTTATTTTAAGTTTCAGACATTCAAATACACATAACTACAAGCAAAACATACCATTTAAGATTTTACCATCGTTGCAAAATGCACATGAACATCTATGGAGATAATAATAATTATTTTTCAATATAACTAGAGAATGTGCTTTGTTCACATAAGATACACACTGTTTATGTTACTAGAATATATTCTCTATTTCTCTCCCAAATTAACAGTTACTTACCTTCAAAAAAAATATAAATACATTTGAAGTAAATTGTTAACAGTGAACTGTAAACGACATCTTGGCAATTGGTTGCTATGTGTCTTGAATCCCTTCTTCTCAGGAGAACTTGAAAGGTTCCCTCTGAGAAAAACTAAAATCATTAGAATCACATTGCTGCATTCCACGTTTCTGAACATTTACAGGAGGAAACAAGGAAGTATTCAAGAAGAGGACTTGTGAATATACTACAACAGTTTTTGATATCGTAGGTGAGACAAGCCAAATACGGCCCCCTTTAGACATTCCAAGCATAAATACTTTGCATTTACAAGGTCAACTAATTAGCATACTGTTGAGCAGTCTGCTATGACTGGTAGTTGAAATGCACAACTTGCATGGAAATGAAAGGGAGACTATTAAATAAATACTGGTGTATTTCAATCCTATATATATATATATATATATATATATATATATATATATATATATATATATATATATATATATATATATACATTTATTTCTTTTTATTTTTATATATATATATATTTTGCTGTGAGGGGTTACCTGGGAGCGTTTTTGTGCTGTTGCTAGGAAATTTCTTACTAACCGCCACTTCAAAAGATTTCAATGCAAGTAACACAAAATGTCTCACTTTTATAATTTGCAAGGACAAATTTGCAGTTCTGTAACTCAAGTGCAACTGAAAACAAAAGACTTCAAAGTCTAACCAAACGAATCAAGAAAGAGGTGTTCAAGATTATGGCACTTATTATTACATGCACAGGAAAAAGGGGCTCAAACTGAGTACACTGCATTGTGGGATAAAGTGTCTCATTCGGTTTGCTCTAGTTACCTTTGGCAAAGGTAGTTGGTTGATGGATTATTCCTGGGGTCTATAATGAGGGGTGCAACAACAATGAAAATAATCGTAGTTATAATGTAATAACTACATAGTAATAGTTTCTATTTATATTTATATGGATGTATCCATGGCAACTAGGCAAAGAGACTTCACATACTATAAAAGACAGAGTTTACTGCTAGTGGAAAAGGCAAATTTTATGGTTACAATTACTGTTGGCAGCAGAGTAGCAGAGTGGTTAGCAGTGTCACCTCACAGGAAGGTTGATGGTTCAAGTGCCAGTTGGGCCAGGTGGCATTTCTGTGTGTAGTTTGCATGTTCTCCTTGTCTTTGTGTGGGTTTATTTCGGGTAATCTGGTTTCCCCCATACTCCAAAGACATGCACCTTAGGTGAACTGAATAAACTAATTTCACCGTAGTGTTTGAGTGAATTAATGTGTATGGGTGTTTCCCAGTACTGGGTTGTGGCTGGAAGGGAATCTGCTGCATAAAACATTTGCTGGAATAGTTGGCAGTACATTCCACTGTGGTGACCTCTGAAATAGAGACTAAGCCAAAGGAAATTTGCTCACTTGTTCTGAATACACACAGACAAATACACAGACAGTACTGACTTTACATGAGCATAAACAATTAGAACAATTTGAACACTCATGAATGGCAAAAGCTTTTACATACATCTTTCAATATTAAAGCTGTGAATTATAGTAACATTCTGTGACCCATTCAAAACAGCTGAACAACCCACCAGTTTAGAAACATTAACTCTTCCAAGATGAACATGATTTCTGCCCTAGACTCTATAAAATTTGAAAACTACAACTCCCATGATTGGACAATAGGTCAACACAGTCATCAAAATATGCTTTGTTTCTTTTCAATAAGCACTCTCTAGTTGCAAAAAAAATTCTCCCTTTAATTGCAGTGTTGCTGTCTTTTTTCATTTGAACAATTAAACTTTAGACAAAAATGATTTTGTACCTCATGTTACTCAACATGTTCTGAGTAAATCATTGCTGAAAATGTATCAGTAATGCCTTACACTACAGGTTTACATCAAAAGGCAATTAGCTACTGTAAAGCATTACTTTTCTAACACGTTACTCATAACACAGTCTGTGCACCTCAACATGTGCTGATTCCAATCTGTGTGGCCCACCACTTTGTGGCTGAGTTGCTGTTGTTCTCAATCCCACAACCCTTTCACCCGTACAATCACACCAAAGTGATCAGCCTTGACTGATCCCTGAAGCGTATGATCACACTGGTGTGATTAGAACATTCGGAGCCCACGTTATTAACTGCTAAAATTCTAATCTGATGGCAGGTGATGAGGCACAGAATGCTTCCAAACAAATAACATTTATTTTAGGTTTCAAAAAAATACACATAACTACAAGCAAAACATACAATTTAAGGTTTGTAAAATACACACGGACGTCTATGGAGACGGAAATAATAATCATTTTTGAATGTAACTGGACAATGTGCTTTGTTCACGTAAGATACAATGTTTATGTTACTAGATTACCTTCATGTTTTTCGGAAGAAAATTATGAATACACTTGAAGAAAATCCATCAGCTCGGTCTCTCCTGTGGTTGTTGCTAGAAGGTGTGTTGCTGCGATCGGAAGTTAACAAGAAGCATTTATATTATTTACTAAACCACGCATTAATTGTATTTTATTAGCATCAAACCTAAACCCAACCCTCACGGTAATGTAAAAAAAAAAAAAATATATATATATATATATATATATATATATATATATATATATAATTGTTGTACAGTGTCACAAAAAATATCCTATAGTGACATGAGTATCCTCAGCTGTATCCCGTCTAGACTTTATCTTCTCCTGCAGTGCAGACTAAACATGGCAGCACCCATTACCCATCATATAACAAATAATACAATCATTATTAAGCTGATTAAAAGATAAAATATATTTACAGAAAAAGGCAAAAGGAAACAAAATACGAAATAGAAGTAGATCATTGGGCTGGTGGGTCATGTGATAAACTTGATACGTCACCTTGGGAACTTTAGAATACAATGGATTCTAACGGTAACAAAAAAAACGAAACTCACGCATGAGGGTCAGCTGGATTATTTAAAATTCACACATGAAAGGCTTAACTGGATTTATAACAGTTAACTGTGGAATATTTAGTAGTGAGAAAATTTTATGAAGGGAGTTATACAGGTGGCAACCTATGATGGTACCAGGCCTGAATCTATTTAGCACCTGAAGACAAAACATTCTTTCACAATTGTTTGTAGAAGCAGTCTGCATGCTAAAGTGCTTTATGTTATATACATGTGTGGCCATGGAAGGGTTTTGAACATCTGATTTCAATGATCTGGAGGGGTGTCCATAAACTTTTGCAATATAGTCTACATGCTTCACATATTTCAGCATCATGTCATTTAGTAGGGGCACTATTTTTGTAAATATTTCAAGCAAGAGATGTTGGTTTGATCATAAAGTATGATTGAGACATATACACTCTCAATAAATTTCGCTTCCCACTATAAAGAACCTTTAAACTGTTATAAATAAGCCTTTATTTGGCTTTGTGAGACTGTAGTTTGAAAGAATCCCTTATCTTTGCATGACATATTCACATTACTGTACAGATTGACTCTTTTGCCATTATCCAGAACGTTCGATGCAATTGTTATTTGTTTCATGCATTAGAAATCCTCTCACGAGTGCCACAAGCTGTTCACACACAGGCAATAAAAAAAACAATAATGCATAAAAAATCTTTAACGGGCAAAACACCAACCACCTAAACCACTTTACCGCACATGATGCTTTTAGATTTATGCTCACTTTAGTTTATTTTTAAATACACGCCTATTTAACACTTCATCATCTGTTACGCATGTACAAATACACGTTGCAATCTGTAGGAGACCAAAAAGACAGCCCACTTTTTGGTTGTCGACACGCACACAAGCTCAGTTCCTAACACACCTGTGACACAAGCTCCATTAGTTCCGTTGGTAATGAGCTGGATCGGCATCCCATCCCGTCAGGGTTGGTTTGTGATCACAGCCGCCGCGAGCTCTGGCAGAAAAGCTGCGCTGGAAGTGAGACGGAGAGACCTGTGCTGCTACACTGCTTCAAAGCCCGGGCATGGAGTCGAGTGATGTCCCCCCACTGTGCCCGCACACCAGGGCCACTATTAGCTTTTCAACTCACTGATCCCCCTCAGCAGCAGGTATTACAGAGCAAATATCGTCAGTCCTTCCTCTCAGCTGTGTCGTTCTATCTCTTTCTCATGTTATTTGAAGCGTTGCCTGTTGTTCAGGTTTTGTAGAGAGAAACGTTGTGTAGGTAATTTATAATCTGCAGCACCTTTTCTGGATCTCTGTAAGTTGACAATGAGCCATCAATCCACACACAGTACTGTGCAAAAGTTTAAGACCACCATTACGCTTGTTGTTTTACACATGTTATAATGTACACATATCGTTTAAGTATTTATCGTCCTCATTATTTTATTACAACCAAAAGATACAGGTATTTATTCATTTGTCTATCAGTTTGTTTAAGATAGGTTGAAGAAAGACTTGAAAAAGATAGAGCAGTGTTTGCATCACATTTCTACTAGAAGTGTTGGAAATGCATCTTTTGAAATGCATTTATTTGTTCAATATTTTAATGATTGCAAACACTTTTAATGCAGGGAAATCATATTTGTGGGGGGGAAAGTAAGAAAAAAGGGTGAAACATAGACATGAAATGGCCTCCACAGAGTCCAGAACCTAATATTGTAAAGATAGTTTGGAATCACTTAGACAGAAAAAAAGAAAGATATGACAGCCTACAATAAATTTAAAGAAGAAATCTTGGAAGGGCTGAAAGAAGTTTTGTACTACATAAACACAAGAAATCTTTAGAAGAGTCTCCTAGTTAAAGTTAAAGTTATGCTTGCCAAAGGAGGGCACATTAAATACTGACTATTGCTTGAAGAAGTCATTTTGAAATGAAAAGTGTATTCTTTTTTGTAATTTTGTAAACTCTTAAGCTTTTAATTTTCTAAACAACCATAAAACTGAAAAATAAATATGAACAAATGTGTAGCACAGAACTGTGTGGTGTCATACAATTTCTACGAAACTTGTCAAATTGACAGCATTCATTCAAATAAAATAAGTAGATCCTTAAAATTAATAAATACACTTTTTCACTTCAGTGATTTTTAAATTAAAAAGTCAAACTCACTTGATTTGCTTTTTCTGTAAATCTGTGCTTTTATTTCTTTTTATTTAGAGTGTACTCTATGGTGGCTGACAGAGCTTAACGTGCTGCAATTTAAGAAAACACATGCAATTACAAAAAACACCTGCAAATTAGGAAAATAACTTCATCTGTTTGACAGCACACATGTTGCAAATCTTCACAATGCATTCACATTAAACAAATGCGTTGCATTTTCCCACAACGCAAACAAATTAATAAATCGTGCTGCATTTTGTCACAATGCAAACAATTTAACACAAACACAAAAAGAATGGAACACAACAGTAATGTTTGAAGGGGACCCAAAAACTTGGCATGTGCCATGACTATTGCTGATTGAAGTTGGAGGTGATTTTTGAAAGGTGAGTTTTTTGTTTGTTAATTTTAATATCCAGATTCCCTTGTCTTTAGTATTTATTAACCTAAATATCCATAACCCAAATAGCCTGGTCCGTCACATTTTAGGGTCTCCTTGAGTCTCACTTTCTCCACTAATTGAAAGTGCTGTGAGAAAATGCAGTGCGTTTTAATAAACTATTTGCGCTGAGAGAAAATGCAGCGTGTTTTATTAATTTGTTTGCGTTATGTGAAAATGCAGTGCCTTTTTTAAAAATGTGTTTGCGTTGTTGTGTTTGCACGTGTGCTGGCAAACCGATTAAGATTTTGTTCTCAACTTTCTGCCATTTTTTTGTAATTGCATGTGTTTTCTTAAATTGCAGCATGTTAAGCTCTCTTGGCCACCATAGTATTCAGTATATTAATACATGCAAATATGCAGACAATAGGTATAACATAATCAGAATAACCCCTAAAAATTCGCAATTATTCAGCATATAAATCTTATGGCATTCTACATATTTTTGTATCTGAGTTGTAAATAAATAAATACATTTTATATTATATTAATTTTATTAAATTCAGAGGTGGCATGAAGCAACACAACATTTAATAGAGGAAACATTTCAAGTGCTTTTTATGGTTATTAAAATCATTCTTGATTCAAATTTTATTTTAAGCTTCGTAGTTTTTTATTATACATGCAGTTTAATTGTGTTATCTTAATGGAAGGAGGAATGAATGATAGAACAAATGAACGAATGGATAAACGGACTGGCTGACTGGCTGATTCAGTCATTCATTAACGGATGGAGATATATAAGTGGGGATTGTCTGGATGGATGGATGGATGGATGGATGGATGGAAGGATGGATGGAAGGATGGATGGATGGACGGACAAACGAATGGATGGATCAACAAACAAACAAATGGAGGAATGAGCGATCAAACGAATGGATAAATGGACTGGTTGGCTGGTTGATTCATTCATTCATTCATTAACGGATGGAGATTTATTAGTGGGGATTGCCTGAATGGATGGATGGATAGATGGATGGATGGACAGACAGACAGACGAACCAACAACAAAAAAAGGAGGAATGAATGATCGAACGAATGAACAAATAGATAAATGGACTGGCTGGCTGAATAATTCATTTATTAACAGATGAAGATAAATAAGTGAGTGCTGTCTAAATGGATGGATGGACAGACAGACAGACAGATGGACAGACCAACGAACAAACAAACAGAGAAAAGAACGATCAAATGAATAAACAAGTGGATAAATGGACTGGCAGGCTGGCTGATTCATTTATTCATTTATAGGATTCATTCAATTCATTCAGGGATTGTCTGAATGGATGGATGGATAGATGGATGGACTGATAAATAAAACATGATTGGATCAAAGCTATAATCTACATTGCTGCACCCTAGAATACCATTCCATGATGCTGGTAGAGACTTATGGTATTGAAGTATCCTCTGTATTAAATCCTCAATCTGTCCAGCTGAATTCGGCTCTGGTCTGGCCAGCTTTCAGCCGTTTCCTTGGTGAAAGGCTTTGAAGTCGCAAGGCACTAATTTGTTTTGCCCTGAGCTCAGCCAGACAGAGCTTTCTTTAGGTGCCTAGAGCTTTCAGAGGAAGACGTCAATTCAGCTAAGATGTGCTTTACCAAGACAAGGACATGCACTATATGCTTTTGCCTCTATAGGAGAAGCACATGTGTGCATTCAGATGTGTGCTGTGTCACACATGAACTCATTTTTCCAAGGTGGACATGTCTGAAACAAGGAGAGAGGCATTAAGGGCTGTTTGAAACTCACAGTGATGCTGGCTCGTAATTGAATGGTGTCCTATGTCATTGGATCTTGTATTGATTGACTCCATGTATTGAGGCAGCAGGTTTCAATGTGTTCTTCTGTGAATCAGATCTGAGAGCTGTGGCAGAGAAGAAGAGTTTCGAGAACAATCCAGAAGACTTGGAAGCAATGATGATTTATGTACATATTCTATGGTAGGACTGCCCAGTCCTGTTTTAAAGGGTCAGAATGTCCCATCGTTCAGTTCAAGTTAAAGTAATTAAATGTAATTAAACATGCTATTTAGTAGTAAAATGAAAAAGGGTGCACATTGCAACTGTGCAAAGATAAGTGTCTAAAATTATTGATCTTGATCGAAACCCACAGATAAGTGTGTTGAAGCAAGATTGGAACTAAACTGTGCAGGAGTTTGACACCCCTGCTGTTATAAGTTACCAATATGATTCCTTTTGGTACAAATATGTTCCCTTTATGTACAAATGTGTACACATTAAAAGGTTGACAGCTTCATGCCTTTATTTTTGAGAGTCCTATATTTTGAGAGTCCTACACTAAATCTGCAAAACCCAGATCAATACTCACCTGAGGGCTCACTGGAATTTGTTCCTTCCATCAGTCTCCAGTCTGCCATGCCATTCCCTTGTTGCCTTTGCCATTCATCTAATCTGCAAAATAAGAGTAATCTCATTCAGAGATTTTTATTACTCTGAGCATGTCTCATTTCTGTACAGTTTGTTTTTTTTCTGCCATGAATAAATATTTAGAAATATATTTTAAAGTGTGGCAACGCGGTGGCGCATAAGGTAGTGCTGTCACCTCACCGCTGTAGGTAGTGCTGTCCGCGCAGTAGGTAGTGCTGTCTGCTGTGGCGACCCCAGATTAATAAAGGGACTAAGCTGAAAAGAAAATGAATGAATGAATGTTACTGGTTCGAGCCTCGTCTATGTCAATTGGCATCTTCTCCCCACGTTCACGTGGGTTTCCTCTAGGTGCTCTGTTTTTCCCCACAGTCCAAAGACATGTGGTATAGGTGAATTGGGTAAACTAAAGTGTAATGAATTTTAAAATCTTGAGAGGTGTTAAATAATACAGTATGGATGGTATCAAAATACAATAAAAAATGTCAAGATCCACCATGTAATTTATATCTTTTTAAGCTACATATATGAATGGAGCTGTTGCGAATGAATATCTGTGCAAACAGGGGTCATTCCAAATGCAACTTTATTTTAGAATGGTTAGGCAAGTAGGGATGGCTGACGTGAAACTAACGTTTCAACACAATGTCGGGATCCCAAAGCGCAAGTGTTTCAAAACACTGCACCAAACCAAGATCCGAAACACTCAGGTCACATAACTAAGGTGATTCAAAACACACAGGTCACATGATTAAACTGTTTCAAAACACCGGGTCACGTGACTAAAGCGATTCAAAGCTTATTTCAGAAGCATTTTGAGACCTGGTGAATCTGCGTTTGCCTGACAGGGTCAGGTAAAACTCTGACTCATGTAGTCTTGTGCACCTGTGCTGCAAATGGCCCATGTTCGAATCCCGACTAGAACAAATGCTCTAAAACTATGAATTGATTTATTTTAATTTAATATATGTTACTGTTTTATGACCAAAACAAGTCATATTTATTCACAAAGTATTCATTCGGATGTCAGACCAAAGTTAAAACAAAACACTATACAAGAACAGAGCATTTAAAAACTAACATAAATATCTGCAATACATAAAAATGACCACTAGGTGACACTGTAGAGGAGGGTTTCGCAACGTTTCGAAGCTTCGGCAAACTTGCTTCGACTGTTCCAGTTTTCCATGATGCCTCGCTTTGCCCACCACTACAGGCAAGCAGAGGTCGAAATCCAAAATACACAGTGTGGTAGACAATCCAAGAGCGAAATCCAAAAACAGGCAAAAGGTTCAGGGCAGGCGGCAAAAAAACAAAACACATGATAAACATTAGGGATGGCTGACAAGAAACTGACGTTTCGAGACAGTATTGTGATCCTGAAGTACAAGTGTTTCGAAACACTGCACCGAAGCATGATCCGAAACAGCCAGGTTACATGACTAAGGTGATTTGAAACACCCAGGTCATGTGACTAAAGTGTTTCAAAACACCAGAACACCACGAATCTGCGTTTGACTGACATGGTCAGTAAAAACTCTACCTCTTGTAACCTAGTGGACTGTGCATGTTCACAGAGTGACTGTGCTGCAAATGGCCTGAGTTCAAATCCTGTATTGTACAATTATTCTGAAATTATGACTTGATGTATTTTTATAATGTTACTTTTTATGACCAAAACAAGACATATTTATACACAAAGTGTTCATTCGGATGTCAGACCACTGTTAAAACAAAACTCATTACAAGAACAGAGCACTGGTTTAAAATCACCTTGGATTCGAACCCATCATCTCTGCATGCTAGTCAGGAACTCTCACAGTTTCATTAAATCAATAAAAGCCTCGACTCTACAAAGTAGGGCTTAATACTAAATTTGTTTAACTGTATCTTTGAGTCTTCTTTGGAAACGTTTCGAAGCTTTGACACATTTGCTTCGACTGTTTCAGTGTTTTATGAAGCCTTGCTTTGCCCACCACTACAGTGTAATAGACAATCCAAGAGCGAAATCCAAAAACAGGCAAAAGGTTCAGGGCAGGCTGCAAAGAATCAAAGCACACAATAAACATTCCAAGGTCAAAACACATGGGAAACGAGGAAAACTGCTTTGAATTGAATTCAACAGCTAGCCAATACTTAGAAATGTGTGTGCGAAACTCAGGGGTTTAAATTGTCCAGGTAATCAGTAATGATGAGTTTCAGCTGTGAGTGTGTGTGTGCGTTCAAATGACTGTCAGCTGTGGCAGGAGTGATTGGTGTAATGATTTCTGGGATTTGCAGTTCGGCAAGAATACAGGAAGTATGCTGGCGATTACAACAGGAGCCTTTTCTGAGTTTAAAAAGGAAAGGATGAAGGAAAAACCACAGAATGAACCTTATATAATAACCTTTTCATAATGAAAAAGACATTCATTGATTTTATAGAATGACACATCTGCAGGGTGGGCACTGTTTTTATGATGTTTATGTTGAAGCAACACTTTCGTTAACTTTAATTAAAGTTACTTGCACATGTTTAAAACTACTTCTATAAATTGGTGGATTCATGTTGAACAGTATTTTGTTGTGTCTTGACATGGCTCTCTGGGAACAATTAGCAGATTTTCACAAGTCCTGTTAATTAGTGGGCAGAATGTTGAAGAACTGTGTGTGTTTTCAGAGTCATTGTGAAACCAGAACTTCATCAGGCATTCAACCTTTGACCTCCTGCAGTCAAGTGCGCTTGTTTTTTCTACGGTTTGACTCCAGCTGCAGTTTGACTTGCATCAGAAATTGAAATGAGGCTTTAAACCATATTCAGACAGACCCTGTTCCTAAAATAGCTTCCCTCTCTCCATAAAGCACACCTCTGTCCTTTTCCCTCTCAGTCTCACTGGATATTATTAATGTGTTTCAGGGGCATGTCTGAACCACATAAATTACAGCTCTTCTGTCTTTTAAGGTCTATTTGTCAGTAAATCATGATAAACACACGTGCAAGCCAGCGGACTTCACAATGAGAGCCAGCATCTGTTGCCATGGTGATTACATCACAACTGTAATGCCCTGTATGAGTTATACAGCAAATACATCAGCAGCCCAAGAGCATGTCCTCTTAATGTATGATGTTATGAACATCATGCGTACCGTTGCACCTTTGAGGGAGAATCTCATGAAACTTTTCAAGAAAATAACGTCATGAGAAATACGAAAATAGATTATTGCCGTTTTTGGTGAACTGGCTTTAATTGATGCTGATTTAGCTATATTAGGTTTTATTTATTATTATTATTATTGTTTAGACACTGAAAATCAGACCACACACATTAAGTATACACTTCTATTCAGTTTAAAGTGATATTTAAAGGCTTAAATAGGTTAATTAGGTTAACTCGGCAGGTTAGGGTAATTAAGCAAGTTATTGCATATCGATGGTTTGTTCTGTAGACTATTGCAAAAAAATTAGCTTAAAGAGGCTAATAATTTAAACCCTAAAATGGATTTTAAAAAATTTAAAAACTGCTTTTATTTTAGCCGAAATAACAAATAAGGCTTTTTCCAGAAGTAAAAAAACACATTATCAGACATACTGTGAAAATTTCCTTGCTCTGTTAAACATCATTTGGGAAATATAAAAAAACATGATTAATAATAAAATAATAATTAATATATCAAAATATTAATTAATTTAATTAATATAAAAATATTCAAAGGGGGGCTAATAATTTTGACTTCAACTATATATATATATATATATAATGGGGAAAACTGCCAACTGACAAATGAATCTAGCATTTGCAATGCTGGAGAACTACAAATATGCCACTTTAATGAACTGTAGATCCCATCATGCACTTCGTTTACACACCTAGCCCAGATTTCCCCTGATTGCAAATACACACAGTGGAAGTTGTTCAGGACTAATCAAATGGACTAAAAACATAGCATACACACACCCATTGTTGCTAAGTCTTGTTTGCTGTAACATATCTAAGCGTTCCCTTGTCTAGCCCTGCCATGCTTTTCACCTTTGCCTTGTTTCTTTGTTTATGGTGTTTGTCACCTGCGTCGATCTCTGCCTGTGACCATGACTTTGCTATTGAATTAATCTCATGATATCATTTGTACCTGTTGACCATTGCCTGCCTGACCATTCTCTGTTAAATAAAGCTGCACATAAATCCTCACTCCACACACATACTGATTTTAGCGTACTGTATAGCATGGAAGTATGCGTTTCGGATGCAGCAAATGTGTAGACCTTCACTGCCTTACCAACTGTTTTCTTTACTATTGTGTTTCCCTTGTTGTTATGATCTTTTGCCTGCCTTTTGACCGCTAGATTTTGAAATCTGCTTTGTTTGCCTGTTTTGGATTGCCTTACCGTTTGTACCGACATTTACCTGGTTATGACTATGACTCTGCATGTACATTATATTGCTGTTTGTTTATTAAACCTTCAACATTTGGATTCACACTGTTTCCATGTCGTCACCTTTAAATAATTGTGTATGTAATAATACAACATAAATGAGACCAAAAAATATTTTTAAAGTTTAGAAACATTTTGAACCACCTCCTTGCAAAGATGTTGCTTTTAATTTTCTTTTTAAGAACATATTTGTGGAACTCCTGCAATGGTATTCTAATTACATCAACAAATACAAAGTGATATTTTTTTCTATAACAGCGATGATACCAATGTATTTTTTAATGTCTTTGCTATGTTAGCAATAATACAATTTCCAGCTTGATAGATAGTACAGTCTAATGTGGTGCAAAAACAACAGCCTGAACACTTCTCGTCGGTGTTCTTGTTAGAGTGCCCACCTACTCCATACAAATAAATGTTGATTTGTGGCCCTCTTCAGTGTATAGTTTTTGAACCATATGATCATTTGGGCTTATTTGTGTCACCTTCAAAAATGGCTCTTGAGAAATGTTATGTTTAATGGCCCCCTATAAAAACAACCACTACTTCCAGGGAGATTATTAACAATTTTACTCTCTGTAGGGTTTTCTCATTGGCTCATTGGCCCCTGCAGCTGGTGGCACCCAAGGCCAGTTGTTCCCAGTTTCAGTCCTCAAAATCCCTCTGCCTATCACATTTTGTATGTTTACCTTACTTACACCTGATTCAGATAATCAGCTTGTTAACACACTGTAAAAAAGGATTAGTTGACGTTACATTGAAAAAACAGGCAGGTAAACCTGTTGCTTTTAAAACAATTATGAAAAATGATTTCATGCAATACACATTTCATTGTATTACATCTTGTATATATCTCTCGTTCATCTTCAGAACTGTTTTCTCCACCTCACCCTACCCCCCCCCCCCCCCCCTTCATCCCCTATTTTGCACTACTATTTATCATCTTACATTTAAATATTACATCTTGTGCACATCTCTCATTCTACCTCAGAACTCTTTACCCCACCTCACATTACTCCTCTTTTATCCCCTATTTTTGCACTACTATTTATCGTCTAGTTGTTTTTACTGTAACTTGTTGTTTAGTGTGATTTGTATTGTAAGTATATATTTACATGTGCACTTGATCTGAGATGCACTTAATCTCATCGAACATGTATATAATGTACATTGTATATGTGTACTGTGCCAAAAGGAAGCCCTATGTTAACAGTGTCCCGAAGCACTGTCAACTTCCCTGGTTTCAAAGGCATCTGCGATGCATCATTACACAGTGGAAACGTGTACTGTGGTCAAATGACTCAGTATTTCAGGGATTTTTTGGGGGGTTTTACTCCTGATCAAAGAGGAAAAGGATCATCTAGACTTTTACCAGTAACAAGTTCAAAAGCCAGGGTCTGTCAAGGTATGGGCTGCAGGGACAATAAAAGGCAACCCAGGCAACCTCGTTCTGAAAACGTACCTCTGTATACATTTCTGGAGAGTGCCAAATATGTCCCAGGAGCTATGTTTTTGTTACGTTTCTGTGTGAAAAAAGCTGGGAAACCGTCCATACGGAGGTAAGCGGTCAGCTCAGGCCTGGATTGGCTAATCGGGAGGACCGGGAGAATTGCCGGTGGGCCGGTCCATTTTTTTGGCCACGAGGGCCGGTGTCCCTTGCTGCTTGCACTCTCAGCAGTCCGCTTTTTCCATTCATTTATTTATTTGACCATAGCCTCACTCTTTTTATTCATTATTTTGCCGCAGCTCCGCTCATTTTATTTATTTTCTCGCAGTCCCGTGAGCAAAATGCAGCCTGCAGGTGATGATGTAACTATCATTCGACCCCAAACAGCGTCACCTTAGTGAAAAATAATTTGAATGATTAATATCAATGAATATTACACCTGCTCAATGAAAATCAGATCATTCACTACATTAATAATTCTGACACAACTGGATCAGAAATCTTAAAAGGGGAGAAAAAGATTAAGCCATCAATAGAAAGTAATACTGTGGTTAAAAGAGTCTTGCAGATGTCAGTGTAATACTTAATTTCTCTTCCAAACACACTAGCATAGCAGTGGTGTAGTGGTCAGCATGATGCAAGTTCAAACCTCACCTGAGTAAATTTTTTTCTCTTTCATTTTTTTGTATTAAGACATATAATACTGTTTAGGTTACTTATGTGGGTGTACATATTTTATTTTTACTTTTTGTGTGACCACCGTTACAAAGGACTGGATATCTATAAAGAATTTTGCACAGAATATATATTCAGATATTGCAGGAAAGGACATTGTGATGTAGCTACCCTTTAATGTTCTCATATTTATGAAAAACATTTGAAGTTCTAAAGCAGCTGTTTCCTTGAAAAAGACATGATAATGTCATTAGAAACTGAATTGGAAATGGTGTTATTTTAATATAGTCATTAATATAGACTGACGTGGGCCTGTCTAAGGCTTGAAACTCCAGGGCTGAAAAGGAGTCCCACTCCAGCCCTGGGTCAGCTGGTAAGTGTGAAAAGGAACAGTGTCATACTACCTCGTTGCATTCGTTTTAAACATAATTCTGGCTACATAATTTCCGATCTTCAGAAATGCACATAGGGTTACATTTTCAGAATAATCCTATGTTAATAAAAAGCAATCTATTGTATTCTGTTTACTTGTCTTTACTTAAAAAAATTATACCTGTTGCCTTAAAATTAATAAGTAAATGAACTCTGTGCATAATTATAAAAGTTAATTATAAAGTGTACTCTTTTTAGGTCAACTTGTTGCTTTTAAGTAAGATACTGTAAATAATCACTTCTTACAGTGCAGAGAGATCCATGAACTGATCCTTGTGTGTCAAATAAGAGAGCCATAGAAAATGTGCAGGGCAAGGGGTCCCAAGGTCGGGAATTAGGAACCACTGCCCACGGCAACTGCCTAGTTCACCTATGCCTAGAAACAGTACTTAAATAATATATAAATATAATACATATTTGAGTGTGGTGAAAGGAGACACGGGCATGTTTTTGTTATTTTGTTTTTATATGAAATTCACCATTTCAAACAGCACAACTGAACAATGTTCATTCAGAACTGCTTAGTTATGTATCTGGAGCATAGACTGTTTGCTATGGGGGGCTTGTAATCGCATAAGCACACAAAGGCAAACAATCCATCTCTCATCTCTAATGACAGAGCTCTCTCAGAAACTGTCAGCCATGTCTGTGGAAGTCTCGAGACAGTAATACATCCTCTTGGATTAGAACACTGACTGATTTTTTGCCCTGAGCATCGTACAGGCAGAAGGACGAAGATGGTGCTGTAGTGCATGTCACCGAGAGGTGCTCCGAGTGCCTGATGTGTCTCTAATGATGCTGTCAAACATAGTATGGCCTGCGCTTGTTATGTCACATATTAAACCCTAGCATGAGACCTACGACTCAAGAGATGGGCTGTTCCATTTTAAGGCCAACTTCCCCAAAAGCAACACTGACTCATTTCAGTGATTTTGGAGGTCACGTAAATGGTTGATGTTTGCTGTCATCTCGTGTAGATCAAGATTTCTATGTATGTGCACTGGGATGCTTAGGAAGAGGCTTTGTAAATACAGGGAATAAACAGTGGTGTGGGTTGGGATTTTTTAGGGAAACATCATTATTACTATTGATCCAATTTTGTTATCCACATTTCATACAGTGGTGTAAAGTACTTGAGTAAAAGGAATTCGTTACTTAAGTATTTTAAGTATTCAAAAATATAAGCAACTTTTACTCTCTACTCGACAACATTTTAGATTGAAGATATGTATATATGTAGAGGTAAATCACATAAAAATCAGCTCTGAATTTTATCTTACTACGTTTTTTTTTTTTTTAATTGTGCCTTTTTGAACATTTGAGTTTGACTGAGACTTTTTTTTTAATCTATTTTGTCCTGCCATTTTAAAACAGTGAGCTGTTACATTAAATTTCTATATTAGGAAATAAAACCTTTCTTGGTGTTCTTTGAGTCTACATTCAGTATGAGTAAAATACTTAAGTATGAGGTGCCGTGTAGGATTTAATCAAACTTTGCTTATCAACACACACATAAATACGTGCATATACACCTATGAATTACTCGCATATACATCTATACTTTTAGATGTTCAAAACAACATATATGAAACTTGTGTATATACATATAAACTTGACACACGCATACACTCACACACACACGCACATACATATAAACTCCATTTATGCAAACACGACGACACATGCGCACATACATATATACTCCATCCATGCAAACACACCCACATTAACACACGCACATACATATAAACTCCATCCACGCATACACACCCACATTAACACACGCACATCCATATATACTCCATCTATGCAAACACACCCACATTAACACACGCACATCCATGTATACTCCATCTATGCAAACACACCCACATTAACAAACGCACATCCATATATACTCCATCTATGCAAACACACCCACATTAACACACGCACATCCATATATACTCCATCTATGCAAACACACCCACATTAACACACGCACATCCATAAATACTCCATCTATGCAAACACACCCACACACATACAACTCCCAGCATGCATAAACACCCGTTAAACAGTCGAGCAAACATCCAAAACAAGATACACAAACGTATACAAAGTTGTGCATATTTGCAGGTGATTTATATGTGGATGTGCGTTAACTTTTCAGTGTGAACGGAAGGCATGTCCGTTCAAACGGAAGGCATTAAGTAATTTTTTTCTCATGCAAATCAACATGAATTTCAGAGTGATCTTGATAGCCGTGACGTTTTTCGGTGCTTTATTTACTTGTGCTAATTGCAATGAGGATGATATAGTCAGGCGAATAAAAGTGAAACAAGATTATAAAACTGCAGCGCATTAAACACACGCGTCTTTAATCTACCGTAAAACAGAGTAGACGCGCACTACAATTTAAAGCACAGATAGCGTGACCGTCTCTCTCTGAACCGCAGATGTCGTGACCGCAGTCTTGAACTGCGGGCCTTGATGGCGAAACAAATTGCGCAATTCAGATTCTGTTTGCAGTTCAGCTGAAGGGGACACATTTGACTCCACTGAATTAGATATGGATCCTATTATAGTCGGCGAAGCAAGAACATTTCGCAAAATGTTAATTGCGTCTGTAACGTTAGCGCTATCACTGTTCATCATGGTCATTCAAATGGAGAAACGTGGCAAAATAGCTTACTTCGTCTTATTTTCTGATTAATGGCAGCTGGCAAACCAACAATGTGCATTTCTGCCACCTTCTGGACTGAAGTGTGGACCCAAAATAACCTATTAAGGATTGCGACACCATACAGAAAATCATATTAGACAACAATGTATTTATTCTAATAATAAATAATATTATATACTTCATGTGTGACCGTGTATTGATTAAACCTACTGCTTTCATTTATTTTAGGATTTTAATAAACATTTTGCTGGAGCAGTCATGTCATGTTTTCAACAATCAAAAGACCTAATACCTCAATTGATCACATCATTTATATTTCATAAGCTGGAAGATAGGATAGATTTCACTACAACACGGCTAATGTGCGAGTGTTAGTGTGGGTGTGTATGCATGGATGGAATATATATATGTATGTGCGTGTGTTAATGTGGGTGTGTATGCATGGATAGAGTTTATATGTATGTGCGCGTGTGTCGGTGTGTTTGCATAGATGGAGTTTATATGTATGTGCGTGTGTGTGTGGGTGTATGCGAGCGTCAAGTTTATATGTATATACACAAGTTTCATATATGTTGTTTTGAACATCTAAAAGTATAGATGTATATGCGAGTAATTTATAGGTGTATATGCACGTGTTTATGTGTGTGTTGATAAGCAAAGTTTGATTTAAATCCTACACGGCGCCTCATACTTGAGTTCTTTTAAAATTGTATACTTTAAGACTTTTACTCAATTCTTATTGGAATTGGTGACTTGAAACTTGTAATAGAGTAATTTTTATAGTAAGGTATTTGTACATTTACTCAAGTAAGGTTTGCAGGTACTCTTTACACCTCTGATTTCATATAAAAATATTGTTGTTTTTAAAGCTTATTTTCCAGATAATCATAATCGATCTGAGTAACAAATGGCTTCAATCAATTTAAATCACGGTTATTCTATTAAAATGCTCAAAATGACAACGTTTTAATTTGACATTTGAATTTAGAATTTTTGTTTTATTCTTGGCTGTTCATTCCGCTTTGAGGACCCCTGATTAATAAAGGGACTGAGCTGAAAATAAAATAAATGAATGCTATATTCTTTAATTCACTCATGGAATTATTATTCTATGTTGTTTTAGAATGATCATTATTGTTAAAAGTGCTATGTAAATAAACCTGAATTGAATATTCTATTCTAAAACGAGTTTGTTCTTTTGTAAAAAAAACCTTGTCACACCATCTACATATTTTTCAGCTGAAAGCCTACTTTCTTCTATTGTACTACATTGAGATATCTTTGAATAAAAGCATCCACTAAATGAACAAATTTAAATATAAACCATAAATCAAGAGACGTTGGCTGTTTCTTAATATGCGTTCTTGCATCCTTTAACGTCATCATCAATTGTCAAAGTTCAGTTCCAAAGCTCAAGGCTGCAGGATTGGAGGACATGTGAAGTTCCCGAGTGTGTTCTTGATATTGAGAATGCATCGTTGCAGACTTGAGAGCAAAACTTGCCCCAGAAGTTCCAGAAGTCATTGCGGCTGAAAGTGCAGCATTTTATATAGATTTATTATTGAAGTTCAGATATATAACTTACTTATCTCAAGAGTTTCCCCAAATGAGATGGTGAAAGTAACAGAAACATGAAAATCTTACAGTAATAAAGGCATAAACACATTAAGACTGTTTATTTGCTAAAATTTGTATTAAAGTCTGTTTTATTTGTATTGCGCAAAATATATTTTTGTAAGTGTTTTTGTGTGTATTATGTTTAATGAAAAGCAAAAAAAATCGTTGTATGCATGCAGTAATGTTTAAATAATTTTCTGTTAAAAGTACGTGAAGGTCTTTTTTTGTCGTTGGTTTGTCAATAGCACACAGGGACTGGAGAACAGTGATGTGGGTATGATTTTTAAGGAAATATTAATATTATTTTATTTGTCATTTTTTCCAAATTTCATATACAAATTTAGTCATTTAGAGCTTCTTTTCTGGGAAAAGACAATTGGTCAGAATTACAAATGATTTAGATTGTTGTAATTCAGGATTATTCGGTTAGAATGCTCAAAATTATGATGTTTTAATTTGAAATTTTGGAAGAAATTGCATCAGTAGTTTACAAAACAAAGCAAAAATTATAACCATAGGAAAGTTCTTGCTGCCTTATTTTTTAGTTTAATCAAATGTACTTTTTTTTACTTTTTGTGCTTGAATAACAAAAATATCATGACTTTTTGTTGTATGATGTTTTACAGTGTATAAATCAACATATACTGATTCTAAAAAACAGTCCTAAATACATTTCTGGAGATTGCAAGATTTGTAGCCAGAAGTACGAATGGCTGCATTTCGTCTTTAAAAATGATCGCTATGGGGCAGTATGACGCCGTTCCTTTTTTGCACTTACCTCCATATGGATGGATTTCCAACTGTTACCAGTTTGTCCCGTTAGCTCGCAATGTACGTTGACGGAGTCGAGACACAGAGGAGTTGACCACAACAATGAGCTTTGAGGCCAGTGAAGAATGGTTCCAGAAAGCAGATAAGACAAAAACAAAAGCCAACTAATTAAATAAACAAGTAAATATTAGGGTTAGAATGTGGTAAAATCTGAAAACGTGGTAAAAATCAGGCGAGGGCTTTTCTTTTTCTGGATTGCTTTTGAAAACTATCGGTTGGGTTTAGGGAAGTGGGTGGTTTAGGTCAATCAGTGCTTTTGGAATCATTTTTGGTTGGTTTTGGGAAGGAGGAAGGTGGGTCAGTCGATCGGTCAGTCAGTCAGTCATTCAGTAAGTCAGACAGTCAACAGCAGCCTCTGGTGGAATCAGACAAGAAAAGCAGGTGTAAATGGCACTGGTGAGAGAAATTTGAGATCTCAAAAAGCATACACAGCAGCTTCTGGTGGATTCGTGAAAACAAAAACTGCCCCCCCAAAAAAAAAATTAGCTCCTGGGACATATTTGGCAGCCTCCAGAAATATATGAAAATATATGAGTATATAGCTGTACGTTTTCAGAATGAGCCTGGGTTGGTGTAAATCTACAACTAATAATCAATTGATCCTCCAACTCCAGTACTTTCTATTCTACTCTGCTCTGGAATGATATTTATTGTTAAAAGTGTTATACCAAAGACTCCAGAATACACATGACATGCCACTCGTATAGTTTTAAATGGGGAAAAGTGTAACGGTCAATATAGCTAATGAAGCTCCGCCTACTAGTACAGCAGCCAGTCAGCGATTGCTATACACTGAGGATTTTCAAGGGGAGGTGCTCAGACCAGACATGAGTTTCTACATATTTTGTGTGAATCGAACATTTAGAAATTAAACTAAAGAGGCAGCTGTTGGTTAATTACATTGGTAATTCTTAATATGAAGAGTAAGCAATTTTGGAGGATATGATGTTTCCCCTTTCAAGCAAAATGCCCAAGCATTCTGCCTGAGATGGCCGCTGAGTGAAATGACTTGCCTTACAGGGACTTTGGCTATACTAATAAACTTCTATTGCATTCTGTTCTGTTCTATTCTATTCTATTCTAAGAGATTCTATTCTAAGAGATTCTATTCTAAGAGATTCTAAGAGAAGAGATTATCACTGGTTCTTACTTTGTATAAAACAAAACAATATTATGTACACAAAACTAAACTAGCTGAGAAAAAAATTATATATATTTTTTATTATTATAATTATTAAATGTATTAATATTATTTTTTTTCGAATTTCATGTCAATTATTTTCATTTAGAGCTACTTTTCCTGGAAAATGACAATCGGTGAATAACAAATGATTTCAATCGTTGTAAATCAGGCTTATTCTATTAAAATGCACAAAAATGATGACGTTTTCTTTTAAAAAAACTTGGAAGAAATTGCATGGTTAGTTTATAAAACAAAACTAAAAATATAACTGTATTTAAGTTAAAGTAACAAAAATATTTGTTGTCATGACTTTTTGTCATATCATTTTTTACAGTGTATAGATCGAAACTACAACTATACAGTTAAATAATCAACACCAACACTAATACTTACTATTCTATTCTAAATTTGCTTGTTCTTTCTTTAACATTATTTATTATTTGTCTGTGTTGTTTTTGTGGTGACCTTACTTTCGCCTTTTGTACTCAATTGTAGGTCACTTTGGATAAAAGCATCTTCTAAAGGAACAAATATAAATGCGAATCATAAATAAAGAGAATGTCTTCTTTATTTAAAAAAATAGATATTTTTGGTTTGTAAATAGCATACGGGGACAGCAGAAGAGTGGTGCTTTGAGTGGCCACTGTCTCCACAACACTGAGCAGATGGTTAGATCCACTTGTGCTGGATTTGGATGAGGAACTGCAGGGCTGTGAGCAGCTCTGGGACGGATCCACATATACGAGTGTTTGGCTGGGACATCTATAGCCACCGTCACACACAGGCACACATTATCAACCGCCTGCTTACAGTAACAATGAGCGAGTGCCACCTATGTGTCCGACGAGCCAGTATGTTATGCTATTTCGGTTCAGCCATTATATCATTGCTGGATTTTTTGCTTTAATGCATTTATATTGAAATCAGTAATGAATAAAAAATGGGTTACACTTTATTTTAAGGTGATGTAGTTATATGTACTTACTATATGGTTGGGGTTAAAATGTGGCTTAGGTTTTATATGTAATTATGCATAATTCATTGTAACTACTATAGTAAGTGTATGTTTAACTTCATTGCTTTAAAGTGTTACCTTTTATTTTGCTGCTGTTACCTTTTATTTTCACTGTAAAAAAATTATATGACAAAAAATCATGACAGCAAATGTTTATTATGATACTTCTATTAATAAGTGAATAAGCTTTCGCCTTTTGTTATATTGAGTTCAACTTAATACTTTATACTCAGTATAAATAATGAGAGTTGAAATGACTAAACCATTTAGGCAGTAAGATTTGTTTACGTTGTTATTACATGGTAATCACTGTTTATATTTATGTATTGATTAAAACAACATGTTCGTATTAAAGAAAACTATTTTACGCAACATAGGCTCATTCTGAAAACATAGCCCTATATACATTTTGGAGATCACAAATTATGTAGCCAGAAGCATGTATGGCTGCATGCCACCTTTAAAATGAACGCTACGGGGCGGTATGATGCCGTTCCTTTTCGTGCTTACCAGCTGACCGTTTACTTCAGTGTGCTTTTCCACTGTTACCAGTTCGTCCAGTTAGCTCAACACGGAATTGATACACAAAAGGCTGTTGACCACGACGATGGGGTTCGAGTCCGGCAAAGAATGGTACCAGAAAGTGGGTAAGACAAAAACAGAAGTCAAAAAATAAAATAAACAAAAAAATAACAGGGTGAGAATGTGGTAAAATCTGAAAATGTTGTAAAAATCAGACAAGGGCTTTTCTTTTTCTTGGTTGCCTTTTAAAACGATTGGTTGGTTTTGGGAAGGGGGTGGCCGGGTCAATCGGTGCTTTTGAAAATTGGTTGGGTTTAGGGAAGGAAGAGAGTGGGTCAGTTGATCGGCCAGCTAGTCAGTCAGTTAGTCGACAGTGGCTTCTGGTGGATTTACGAAAGAAGAGCAGGCACGAATGGTACTCGCGAGGAAAATTTCAGATCTGAAAAAGCATACACAGCGGCATCTGTTGGACTCACAGAAACATAAACTTGAAAAAAAAAAAAAAAAACATCCTGGAATGTATTTGTTGCTTTTCAGAAATGTATATAGCTGTACATTTTCAGAATGAGCCTGGGTTGATTTTATTTGTTATTACTGTAGTACATATAATGACACTGTAAAACAAGGCATCTATTTTTATGAATACAAATCACAATAAAAAAGGTCTTCCCTTTCTTTATTGCGATCTGCTTTCACGAATTTATGTAAAGGGTTGATGTTTGTAATTTAGAAACAGTTGGAGATTACTGCCACATATCAATTGTTATAGTTTATTTTGAAGTCTCCCTTTAGAGATTTTGTTTACTACACTGTAAAAAGTGTGGTAACACTTTATTTTGATGGTCCATTTGAGTAGTAGTACACTGTCTGCTTAATATCTGTTGAGTTGCTCCTTCAACAGACATTTAACTGACTATTAGAAACTGTTCAAGTACATGTCAACTTACACTAACCCTAACCCCAACCTAACAGTCTACTTATAATCTAATGAGAATAAGTTGGCATGTAGATGCAATGTAACTTAAATTCAACAAACGGACCATCAAAGTAAAGTGTGACCAAATGGGGTTTAGTGTGTTTTAAATTCATTGCCTTAAAAATGATTACGCAAATACATGATGTGCATAATTGTAAGAGAATTAGGTATAGTGAACTTAACAGTTCTAAGTTACAACAACTTGCCACTTTAAGACAATTGATTTACTCACTTTTTGAAGCAATTGCTTTTTTCCAGTATATAAGTTATTTTAAAACTACATGCAAGCTAAATCTAATTAGTAAATTGTTAGGCTACACTCTCAGAAATAAAGGTACAGGAGCTGTCACTGGGGCAGTACCTTTTCAAAAGATACATGTTTGTACCCAAAGAGTCCACAATGGTACCTCAAAGCTGCATATTAGTACCCAAATGTACCTAAAAAGTACCTTTGAGGTACCATTATGGACCCTTCAGGAACAAATATGTATCTTTTAAAAAAGTACTGCCCCAGTGACAGCTACTGTACCTCTATTTCTGAGAGTGTAGAAAGTTTGTTGGTGAACCATTAGAGTAAAGTGTTAACCATTTCCCTGTTATTGAATAAACTAAATTGCCTGTAGTGCATGTGTGTGAATGTGAGAGTGTATGGCTGTTTCCCAGTGCTGGGTTGCTGCTGGAAGGGCATCCGCTGTGTAAAACATATAGATAAGTTGTCAGTTCATTCCGCTGTGGCGACCCCTGATGATTAAAGGGACCAAGCTGAAGGAAAATTAAATATTGCCATTTTGGTCACACATTAAAATAAGATATCTTAAATTCATTTTAATTCATATATTTACTAACATCAAATGATAATGAACAATATTTGTTCAGCATTTATTATTTATAGCTTAACATTTACTAATTGGTAAAATCCAAATTCATAATTGTTCACATTAGTAAATTCAGTGTGGGTTCATAGGAACTAATAATAAGCTACTTTTTAAGTCTTTGTTAACGTAAGTTAATTAAATTAAATACTGTATTAAATGTATTGTTCATGGCATGTTCATGTTTGGAAATACCTCGTGTTAGTGTTACCAATAGTATTACTGATAATCTTCTTACCTTTGCTTTTAATCTTCTTAGCTTTGTTCTTTAAAGTCAGACTAAGCATTAACTTTAGGCGTGAACTATGACGATTGACAATTTCCGTAACATTTCCCAAATTCCCCAAGTCAATAAAAAGGTTAAAATTACAAATAAATAAATAGTTTTTAAAAATAGCATGAAAATGTGAGCTATTTATAATATGCACCAACATAAACTACCTGTTTATTGCAAGCAACAAAACAATGAACATTTGTGTTTAATCCGACAAAAACATAATTCGTTACGTTTGAATATTTTTAACATGAAACACATCGAACATTATTATTTGGCTTTTAAATTATCAATATCTTCTCAACCAGCTTTAAGAGTTTGAATATAAGAATGCATGAAAAATTATTTCATTGTTACTTTGCACTGATTTGCTTGACTTATCACTGAATGGCTTCATAACATCTGAAATACATTAGTCAAGCTTATTGGGTTTAAAGCTTTAAACTATTCATTGGGTGGAAAAGAACAGCACGAGAAGTCAAAGAACTTTTAGACATATTGCTCTTTTCCTAATAAATGTTTTTATTGTAGGAGAACAGTGCACATAAGCTCTTAATTAGTAGGAGTTTAAAAAGTTCTGCCAGTTTAGCGTGAAAGGTATAACATAATGAAATTCAAAACAAAGTTCATAGAAATGACAGAGATTTGATACAAATAAATTCTTGTGTAATTGCTCTGTTCATTTGTATAAATTTTAATGCTGCAAACTGAATCCGAAGCCTACAGTACTCTGTAGTATTTGCTGAACCTTGGTGTGCAATAAATGACCACACCACTTCAAAGCAAACACTGATGAAAGACTTATTGAATAAAATAAAAAAAGTAGAACATAATGTTACGAGATAATGATAATTTCTGTGTTTGATGTAGAAATCCCCTGTGCAGTTTTGACTTATTTACACATTTGATGAGTTCTCAACTGATAAAAAGTATATGCGAAAGTATACGTTTCATAAAGAACAAAAATGTTTGTGTCAGAAAAATAAAAATCAATAATATAGACATCATTTTTCTTACCAGCATTAGTTCTGACAATAGCTACACAAACAAATATAAACTTTTTTAAAAAGAACCTACATAGTGCATTTTTTTAAATAAATAAATGTAATTAATTAAATTAATTAATAAATAAAACAAATATTAAAAACTGCAAATCTATTATTTACAATATACTAAATGCTGTGCAGATCAAACAACAGTAATGTTGAGGCATTAGTCTGCATGATTATTTTCACATTAAAATGCAAGAAAGAAAGAAAAAAAAAGAAAGAAAGAAAGTAATATTTTACTCACATTTTGGCCAGTGAAACCAAAACAGGCTGACTCTGAAAACATATATACAGTTAAGGTCAGAGTTATTAGCCCCCCTTTGAATTTTTTTTTCTTTTTTAAATATTTCCCAATTTATGTTTAACAGAGCACGGAAATTATCATAGTATGTCTGATAATATTTTGTCTTCTGGAAAAAGTCTTATCTGTTTTATTTTAGTGAGAATAAAAGCAGATTTTAAAAAAAAAAAATAAAAAAAAAAACATTTTAAGGTGAAAGTTATTAGCCCCTTTAATCTACACTGTAAAAAGTAAAGGTGCTTCAAGTACTCTGTTGAGTACTCAAGGAACTTCAACATGTATTTTAAGTGCCTCAAAGCTCTTTCTCTCAAAAAGGGGTTCCTTGAGGAACCACTGACAGTCTTTGCAGTGCTTGCAGGACCCTTTTGCAGTAACTGGGATCCTACAAGCACTTTTTTGTCAATACTGAGGTTCTGGAGTCACTGTTTCCTTACACTAAGACCTCGAAGCACTTTGAAAGTTATTGGAGGAACTCAATTTTCAAAAAAGAGTTACTGAAAGATCTATGAACTTATATAATGGTTCCTGGTGGATCTCTCCTCTAAAAGCTAGCACTTAAAGGAACCAAAAGATTTTTTTTTTTTTTTTGTTATAATTAAATAGACAATTGTGGAGACCAGAAAATGAGATGGATGTTAATTTACTTAATATTTACTTAGTTATTTGTGCTTTTAGAATGATATGAAATTTGGTGTTTGTTTTTCTTTTTTGTGTGGCACTCACTGTGAACACAAGAATATCATTGATAAGAGTCTAAATGTTGACTTGATTGCAGTTAGGAGACTGACTGGGAAACTGTGAAAAAATGTGAAAATGTAAAAGTAATTTTGGAGAATAAAATACACATGAGACACAACAGAGGAAAAAAGAGACAAAAACATGCACAGGCTTGTACAATTATGAAAATGATAATTATTATAGGGGGCTAATTCAATTTTCTGTCAATTTGTCTGTCATTTAAAACAATAATAATAACAACAACAACTGCTGCAATAATAATATTAACAATAATAATAATAACAAATATTAAGCTATTATTATTGTTGTTATTTTTATAAAAATAGAACTATTATAGCACAGTTCTTCAAAAATCCACTCATGAAAAATATTTAAGATATAACTAAACTTAAGTATATAGGCTATGGGCTCTGGGTTATTAATAAAAAGTATTCCTCCAGTTTGTTTTGATAAACCAACAAAGATAACTTGCTAATGAATGCAGTATTTTGTACATTTTTATTTTTCTAAATTAAATGTTTTTTTTTCATCTGTTTCTTGGATTAATGGAATGGAATTAATTGTGTTGCCAAAATAAATAAATAAAAATTAACCGGAACTAACAAAATAATATAAACATGACGCGGACGCGCATCATCGTGCACGCGCAGGTCGCAGGAGCGTTTTCAAATAGCGAGTTGTAACGGCTCCTTTCCTCCATTTCATGACGGCTGTCATCTCTAACACACGGAAGGTGAGTAAGTTGGCAAAATAAATATACAAATTAGATACGATTTGCACACAAATATCTACACTTACACGCATCATTATGTCGTGTAACCTGTTTTAGGAACGTCTCGCGAAGCGATTGCTGTTGTATAAGATTGGGTAAACATTATTATTTTGCGATAATAACAATCGGCTGGATATACATAATCACTCAAATTACACGTCTACCTCACACAAATATAAATAATTTGATGTAAAATATTGATTTATGTCGAAATATTTTATTGTCATTGAACACGAAGCTTCCATGAAAGCCATTGCAAGCGACCGTTAATTTCAAATTAAACAGATAACGTTATACATTCGTACTTATTAGACGGCTTTACCCACAAATATATTTATTTATTTATTGTCTTCCCTTACATAAACAGTGTGTAGCAAGTGTCTTGAGCAGGGTTGCTTATATTATTTTCTAGCCGCGATGCTATCTAATATTCTTTCCTTTTATTGTTTGTGAGTAATATTACGCATTTGTTATTATTTGCGTTTCTTAAACAGTTACCTGTGTGACAAATTGTGTCTAAGTTATGTACTTCAATATATTTTTTATTCATTCACACAAATAATGTACATAAAGCCTGCCTTTTTCCTTCTCAGAACCTCCACATAAACCCTGAAATTGTTCAGTATTCTCTCTCAAACAGCCGTTTGAGTCACCTCAAATGTAAGTATTTTTTTAAGTAACTAACTGAATTGGAAATAAATGTAAAAATACTTCATTTAACAAACAATATTATTTGATAATCATTATCCAGCTGGGTATCACTGAACTAATGACATTAAACTTTTAACCTTTTAAGTGTTTAAAATCACTCACTTATTTTCTCATTTGCTTGTTTCTGATGTATCCATATTAGGTGTAAATCATTGTGACAGATATAGACTAGAAATTTAAAGTTTGCTGTATCAAATCCAGGTAGCAGAGGGCCAGGTTAAAACGGTCCGATGCACTTCACTTGCAATGCAGATCATCATTTCTGGACAGCTTTCTACTTACTGCTGTGGACATGAAAGGTTCAGCAGACTTTTTGCTCTGAATGAATGGCTATTAACATGGTGTGAAGAATTTGCTCTTTATTAACAATTGGAATCTTTTCTAGGATCGTCCGAGGCTTGCCCATGCTGATGGGCTGCACCACAGCAGTACTGGAGCTGAATTCCTGTCGGACAACATCTTCAGGATGCTTTGACTAGTTAGTGAAAATCCACATTTTAGTCATGTAGACTTTTGCTCGTCCCACTTTAATCACAGTAATGCATATCTGGCTAACTTCATAGAAACTGTCTGTTCCTCGCATTATTAGATCAAGAATTTAATTTACTATGTGTTCTAGAAAAAAATCTATTAAAAATCAAACCAGAAAAATGGTAAATAAGTGAAAATACTTTTTTTTTTTTTTTTTAAGTTCGGTCTTCTAAACGTCAGGCCACTTGCACCTAAAGCAAGTATTGTAAATGAACAGACAACAATCTTAATGCACTAATAATCCTAATCTTAATGTCTTACTGAAACCTGACTAAAGCAAAATAACTACAGTATGTGAACTTGAATTTAATTAAATTACATTTATTATTAGATAAAGCAACATAATGCTTGGGTAATACATTTAAAATTAATAGTTGTTCAATTAAAATAATATTTATAAATTGTCCACCAAATTAAAGTTTTTTAACAAAGTAGTGAGTTAGTTAATACCACCTCACAAATAAACATGGTTTAAAGTAAATAAAAATTTTGTCATCATTTACCCACCTCTAATATGTTCCAAACCTGTTTGATTTTCTTTCTTTAGTTGAGTGCAAAACATTATATTTTGATTAAAGCTGAGCATTTTTAACCGTTAAAAATAAATTATAACCAGTATAACAAAAGTATGGATTGTGGTTATAGGTTTTCTGTTTTCAGTTTAACAGATGAAAGAAACTTAAACAGGATTGGAACAAGTGAAGGTTGAGTAAATGATGACAGAATTAAATTTTTTGGGTGAACTGTCCCTTTAAAGTGGAAGTGAAGCACTCAGTCAAGTTTACATTCATTTGTAAATTGATGTCCAGTTTAGTGAAAATATAATAAACAAACTCGATTAATGTAACCATTATTGAAGAAAAGAGCATGTTTTACAATAGTTTATATTTTTAGAGCTAGGGTGCAGCTATTTTGGAATATCACTGTCTGACGTCACAAGGTTGGTTCCGTTCCCTCAGCTGAACAGATACAGTGGAAGTAATGGACTGAACACAGACACTAGAAAGCCTAATTTAACACAATGCATAAAGTTTTGGATGTGCATCACAGAGCTGGTGCAAATACAAGCATTACATTTACAGTTAAAGTCAGAATTATTGACCCCCCCTTTGAATTTTTTTTTTCTTTTTTTAAAATACTTTCCAAATGATGTTTAGCAGAGGAAGGAAATTTTCACAGTATGTCTGAAACTATTTTTTCTTCTGGAGAAAGTTTTATTTCAGCTAGAATAAAAGCTGTTTTTAATTTTTTTTAAAGCCATTTTAAGGTCAAAATTATTAGCCCTTTTAAGTTATATTTTTTGATAGTTTACAGTACAAACCATCGTTATACAGTAACTTGCCTAATTACCCTAACCTGCCTAGTTAACCTAATTAACCTAGTTAAGCCTTTAAATGTCACTTTAAGCTGAATACTAGTGTTCTGAAAAATATCTAGTAAAATATTATTTACTCTCATCATGGCAAAGATAAAATAAAACAGTTATTAGAAATGAGTTACTAAAACTATTATGTTTAGAAATGTGTTAAAAAAATTGGAAATTAGGGAAAAAAATAAACAAGGGTGCTAATAATTCAATGGAGCTAATAATTCTGACTTCAACTGTATGTCCGAAACATAAAAATACATTTTTAAATTTTTCTTTTATTATCGATCAATTGATGTGCTTTGGTCCACTCTCTGTTTTACGATGCCTGACTGCCCTCAATGTCTTTAACAAGATCTGGTACCTGACGTAATGGAGGCGGGTACTTTCACTTTTCACTATATAGCCCCTCACTTCTGTTCATGTTCAAACCAAACTAAGATCGGTGCCGTTTTTCACATCACAGGTTTTTTCGTGCTTCATATTTAATGTTGAAAGATTATTGTAATCGTTGCATTAGTCTGAATGTAAATCACCGTGCCAGGCAGCGCTGCACCAGTGTGAGAGAGTAGACCAAAGCACATCAAATGAACAGTATTTAAAAAAAAAAAAGAAAAATAGTAAACATTTTTAAAAAAATTAGATTTTAAACACAAGTGTGTTCCTTGTATTTGTACCAGCTCTGCGATGCATGTCCACAACTTCACGCATTGTGTTAAATTAGGCTTTTCAGTCTTCATGTTCAGTCCATTATTTCCACAATATCACTTCAGTTGAGGGAAAGGAACCAACCCCGTGACGTCAGACACAGCGACATTCCAAAATAGCTGCACCCTAGCTCTAAAAACTACAGTAAAACATGGCATTTTCTTCAAAATGGTTACATTAATCGAGTTTGTAATATATATTTTCATTAAAGTAAAAAACAATTCGCAAAATAACGTAAACTTGACAGACTGCTTTACTTTCATTTATATATTTTAAAAAACAAGACCAACTTTATATTAAGGCACCTTAACCACAGTACTTAAAGTTAAATTAATAATATGGTACAATGCACTTATTAAGTACTGTATATACATGTTTTTACATTGTATTATTGTAAAAACTTATTGTTGAGCCCTGTAATATTAATTTCTGTATTTCAAAGGCCACTTAAATTGTCCAAAAACAATATTTGACCTTCATGCATAGTTGATTTAAATTTTTAACTCATTTAATTTTCTCTTTATTTAATGTGTTTTTAATCAACTAATGGTTAATTAAAAAAAAAAGCTAATAACTACAACCTGAATAAAATAACTATCGCAAATGCACTACACTCAAAATTATAGTGCATTATCTGTGTGAATGAGTGGGAAAATATGTGGGGTGCACTAAGGAGGGAGTGGTTTCAGACAGCTTTTGTGTTGTCTTATTTCTGCTTGTGCTCAGATATTTGAGAGGTTTACATTCTATGGATTTTGCCTTTATTGATGTATACGGGCACTCTGCAAGCAGTGAAAAAAAATCCTTTTAAATAAATTAAGACAATTCCTAACTTTATTGATGTTTCCTTTTGTTATTCAGAAATGTTCTGCATATCTTTTGTGTATATGTCTTGATAAGTAAAAAAAATGGCTCTGGGAATATTGTGAATTTCTTTTGTTTTCATAACTTCTCAGGTTAACTACTTTTTAATTTACTTTTATAGGGACACCTTCAATGTGAAGCAGTGGACAGCTAAAGATGTTGCTGACTGTTATTGCTAGACATTATTTAAATTTGATTATTTGCATTAAAATGTATATTACATTATTAATCATATTATGTGAATGTAATTGTGATGTATATTGATTAATAAAAGTAATTATTTAAGAAAAATGCAATTGTATTTTTTAAAAATCTATAAACATGTATAGATATAGATAGATAGATAGATAGATAGATAGATAGATAGATAGATAGATGTCTATTGAATTTGTGATTAAACATGTTTGCACAAACCATAAATTAAGAGAGATAGGAAAAACAAGCATTAAAAAATAAAATGGTGCTTCAAAGCACTCAAGGTGGTTCCTGGTCATTCTTAATAAGAGGGTTCCTCAGAGAACTGCTCCTTTTGAAATAGTGCCTAGAGGTTCTTTAGAGGGTTCCGCCGGCGTGGCAATTTGAAGAACCCCAAAAAGTGCCTCCATGAACCTTTCATTTTTACAGTGTTAATAAGAGGGTTCTTCCAGGAACCCTTGAAGTTCCTCAAAGAACTGCCCTTTTTTGAAATGGTGCCTAGAGGTTCTTTAGAGGGTTCCGCCGGTGTGGCAATGTGAAAAACCCCAAAAAGTGCCTCCAGGAACCTTTAATTTTTACAGTGACAGGACTAGGTAGTCTACAGGACAAACCATCATTATACAATAACTTGCCCAATTACCCTAACCTGCCTAGTAAACCTAATTAACCTAGTTAAGCCTTTGAATGTCACTTTAAGCTGTATAAAAGAGTCAAATATTATTTACCATCATCATGGCAAAGATAAAATAAAATTAAAACTATTGTGTTTAGAAATGTGTTGAAAAAAATCCTCTTTCCGTTAAACAGAAATTGGGGAAAAAATAAACAGGGGGGCTAATAATTCAGACTTAAACTGTACATTTCTAGGGATTGCAAAGTAAGTAGCGAGAAGTATGTCTTTAAAATAAACTCTATAGGGTGGCGTGACGCCGTTCCTTTTCACGCTAACCAGCTGACATTTACCTTAATATGGATGGCTTTCCCGCTGTTACCAGTTTGTCCAGTAACTAAAACAGAAGGCCAAACACTAAAACAGAAGCCAAAAAATAAAATAAACAAATAAATAACAGGATTTGAATGTGGTAAAATCTGAAAACGTGGTATGAATCAGGCGAGGGCTTTTTTTTCTGGTTTGCTTTTTAAAACTGTTGGTTGCGTTTGGAAAATGGGTGGCCGGGTCAATTAGTGCTTTTAAAAACACTATTAGTTGGGTTTAGGGAAGGAGGAGGGTGGGTCAGTCGATTGGTCAGTCATTCAGTCAGTTGACAGTGGCCTCTGGTGGATTTACACAAGAAGAGAAGGCGCGAATGGCACTCGCAGAAGATATTTGAGATCTCAAAAAGCATACACAGCGGCCTCTGGTGGATTCACGAAAATAAAAACGTATTTGGTGCTCTCCAGAAATGTACATAGGTGTGTACGTTTTCACAATGAGCCTATAATGTGGAATTTCTGTGGCATATATTTTATGTTCCACAGGCCAAAATATTCATTCTTAAATAATAATACAAAATAAAAACATATTAATTATGTTTTTTTCCTTCTTTTTTCTGAAAAATAGTTAGAACTTTGAAGGCTGGTAACAATGTGTGATGTTTTTTTTTTAAATGGTACTGGGGTGAAATATTGCTGTTTTAATGGGCTATTTGTGACGTTTTGTCCTAAAGGGCAACCTAGTGTAAATTACATGACACAAAACGACTGTGATGTATTAAAATAAAATTATAAAACAAAATAAAAAAACATATCTTTGGCAAAAATTATGCTATTTGAATTAACGGCTAAAATGATTATACCCAGCAGGCACACAAGATTATAAGACATTAATATTAGGTCCGATTTAGGTCATGATGTCAGGTGACCAAAATTCAATAGCCAGCGTCTACGGACAACGTTATTTTGACGACCAATAATGACATTAAATTACATTGATATTTGGTTGATTTTAGGTTGTGTTGGAAAGTGACCAAAATCCAACGTCTGATAGATGTCATAGTGGTAACGTCCACACAACGTCAAGGTGTAACATGATTAGACATTGATATTTGGTTGATTTTAGATTCTTCTTAGATTATTCTATTTCGGGTTCTGACGTCAACCTGATTTTCATGTTGAAGTCCTGTGCTTGCAGGGTAAAGATGTTCAAGGGTTAAAAATGACAGTTTAAATGCACAAACTAGTGCTAAATATTCCATTTTCTTTCTTTACTTTTATGTTCAGACCAAAAAGACAAAAAAAAAGATACAACCATAACAAGATCACATTTATAGTTGGCTATATTTCCTTTTCAGGCTTGTGGAAAGGATGAAGAGTTAAATCAAACATCATTTAGCTGAATCAAATGTTAAGCCCACTGCACTGAACACGAGATAGAATAAAAAATGGTCTTCATAAATATCACTAAAAGGCTCTTACATTATCTATAAGTGCATTAACTCTGGCTTCATCCATTGCCCCGCTGGTCACCCATCGTCATATCGCAGAGCCGCCGTATCACGGCTGAAGAAATGCAAATCTGTAATCTAACAAGCCCTATTAGTATTCGTTGCCCGTATTTGTGGCTCAATCTAAAACTCAAACATAAGGGATCGTATTAAACAGATGAGATGTTAGGAATGAAACCGTGTGAGATGATATTCACTTTCCCTTCGTAATTGGCTTTATTGAATCATAATGAACATCGTGTCGCATTGAAATGTTAATGTATAACGAGATTTAAACCGAAACGATAAAAACCGCTGCAGACCTTTGCAAAAACAAAACAAACGAACACGTCCACTCAACACAGGACAAAGTGAGGGCAAGAGTGTAGACTTGACACACGTCCTGCTTTAAAAAAAAAAAAAAAGGCGTCTCAGAGGGGCATTCATTATCCAAACAATCTGTCCCTGCTGCTTAACTACTGCTGGCTATTTGTGCTATAACAATTTTCTGCCGTTTCCTGTAAAGGTCACAAACAACATCTGCCACCGAAAACAAGCGTCCGTCTAGACTGAAATGCCACCGGGGACTCAGAAAAGAAATAAATCGCTGTGATTAACTCTGGATGAGTTTAAAAGAGTGCTTAGTGGAATAAGTCAGCATTCTCTTTAGCTTCGATGTAAATATTATGTATAACAGTACAGAAAAGCTTCAATGTGTAAGACAACTGAACTGTGATTCAACTTCAAGAATTCCCAATTCTTCTTTAATGGACCCTTTTCGCTCTAATGACACATTTAATGGTCATTGGCATCTTTATTCCTTGAAAGTTTTTTAAATATTTAATAGTAACACTTTTTGGTTGTCGCCAAAGAAATTAACAAAGTAATGGGGTTAGACAAACCATTTTTTTTACCAACAACACACAAGCCTCTCCTGCAAATGAGCACTGGTTGTATGATCACAGGATCTATGGTTTCTGTGCAGTATTGCCAAAAGTTCCAGAAGTATTAATGTTACTATTTACCCCACCTTTGGGGCAAGTTGTAACAGGGCTATTTGTAACACGTGCTTAAAAAGTCAGATTTTACACAATTAATTTAAATTCATTTTACTTGAGTATAGTATAATTCCTCAGTACTTAACTCTTTTTTTTTCAATGTGTCATGTTTTCCAAAACTGGCTAGTCACTGTGTGTTTTTTACAACTTTCAAAATGGTTCCATCTTTTAGCCTAGAAGACGGTAGTCACAACAAAGATTTACTTAGATACTGTAACTTGAAGTGACGCTGGACAAAGGAAGTGCGGATCCAAACGCAGGTTTATTAAACAGAATGGTCAGGCAAGCAACAGTCAACATTGGAACAAACAGATGTATACGGCAATCTGGAGTCGTGGTAAATAAACAGGCAGATGGTCAAAAGGCAGGCAGCAGACAATGTAAATAAACAAAACAAAGCACAGGGTCAAAACAAGGCAAGGAAACCACATCGTAATGTTCACAAAACTGTTTACAAGACTCAGCCCAGATGTGTGTGTGAGTGCTCTCTATATAGTCCATGTAATCAGTTCATGAGCTTCAGCTGTGAGTGTTTGCAATCAGACAGGATCTAGGCCAGGTGTGTGAGTGGTGCATCTTACTGGATCTTGTAGTTTTTTTGCTGGCAGATTTGTAGTACTGGGATACATACATTCACAGATTTTTTTTTCTTAAATGAAAAAAAAACAAATACTTTTATGATGCAAAAAAGGTTTCTCCTATGTTTCTCATCCAAATTTCACTAGACTTTTTCAATAACTGGCAGGAAGACATTTCCTGACTCCTTTCCTGTGGTGAAAACCTCGGAAGCATGCAATGGTTAACAAGAAAAAGAAAAGCCCTTGCCTAATTTTTACATTTTCGGATTTTACCACATTCTCACCCTGTTATTTACTTGTTTATTTTATTTTTTGGCTTCTGTTTTTGTCTCACCCGCTTTCTGGAACTGTTCTTCACCCAACTCGAACCCTAATGTCGTGGTCAACTCCGCTCTGCATCTCAAGTCTGCCAACGTACGTGTTGAGCTAACTGGACAAACCAGTAACGGAAAGCCATCCATACGGATGTCAGCTGAGAAGCGAGAAAACGAACAGTGTTATACCGCTCCATAGAGTTCATTTTAAAGATAAAATGCAGCCGTATGTAGCCCTGGCTACATAATTTGTGATCTCCAGAATCGTATATAGCGCTAAGAATGAGCCTATGTTGACTTTTTGCTACATTTTGCAACAGGTCGCACACACAGCAGTTGTCAGGCGTTTGAAAACAATCAAATAAGAATGGCTTCAAGCAAGAGAGCACATTTTTGGTGCAAGAGGGAAACAGTTACTGTGCTTTCATCCAACATCTCAGAGTTTGTCGCAGAGTTAGAAAATGAAGCTATCTGACTTTAGAGGTGGCCTGATACTTGAGAATTTGTATTCGCTGGTGTCTGTTCGGAAGCATAGCGTGAGAAATTAACTGCAGTTGAAAAAACATAACGCCCAAAATCACATATGGTGTATTGACAATTACAAACTGTTGTGTGAAACGCTGGACAAAACTAGCATTAAATAGTGACGTGATGATGTTAATTGAACTATGAGAAAGCACATGTAAAACAGGAACATGAAAGGAACATTCAAAAAGCAACTCATGTAAACATCTTAATCATAATATTGTCTTATTCATACTAGTGCAAATAACTAGATTACTGATGTCTATGTAAACATATTCACTGAGTATGTTTACATAGACACCAATAATTCAATTTTAATGTGATTAAGACAATACTCTGATTAAGAGTCTACCATTTAAACAGCAATTCTTGATAACCTTAATCCGACTAAAGTCATAATCGAACTAAACAGAAAATCAAATTAAGATGTGAAGTATGCCGATTTTAGTCGCATTATTGAAGTACAGTACAGACATGTAACCATCTTAATCAAACTATTACTGCTGTGTAGGATTTTCACAGCATTTTGCAACACAATAGTCTATACACACATTGCTGCTTGACACTATTCTCTGCACTTATCCAGTCAGAGAAGGACCATGGACACCTGCATTGTGTTTTTTTTTTTTTCCCATATAGCGTGTGGTATCAAATCCCATTAAAACAACACTCTTCCAGCAGTTCACGCTCGCATCCAATATCTTATTTGTCATGGGGTCATGCATGAAATGTTCCTAATTGAAAGTGAAAGTTCCAAACTGCAGTTAAAGTCGACAAATTAAAAACAAAACACATGAAATTACATGAAACTCTGAAGGAAATGTGGATAGTGTGGTGATGCAATGACGTTAATCGAATTTCGTGCTATGACATGTGAAACAGTATCATGAAAGGAACGTTCAAAAAGCAACTCATGTAAACACCTTGATCATATTATTGTCTTATTCAGATTAAAGCAAATAAATACAGTACTGGTGTTAGTTTATGTTAGTTTGTACGCAAAGAAATAATGTAAATAATTACCACATCATGTTTAAAGTTGAGTTTTATAAGAGTAAGCCTAATCTTCTTTAGTGAGAAGAGAAGAAGGTCCTGCCTGCTGAGGATGTCTGGGTCACTCATCATGTCACGTCAGCGTCTCCTCCATGTCCATTCATCACCGCGGTTTGACGTGTGAGAGCTGTTAGCTTAGCCACATTAAACACAGAGATTAAAAGTACATCCCTGGAGGCGACTTAAATGAAAACCTGCTGACAAAAGGACATTTTTACAAGGTAACTAAATGAATCTAAAAATCCATATTTCATGACCCCGGAATTTATCAATACTTTCTGACATTTATTACAAGCGGGACCAAGTGGTGTTTTTTTAAATATCTATATTCAATTATATAGTGGCAGCCAAAAGTGATGACATGTTATGTATTAAAAAGTGAGGGTAACAATTATATAACACTATAGCTTAAAGACCAATTCTCACTATTAACTAGTCGCTTGTTATCTATCTGTTATCAAAAGGACATGCCACATTTATTGGGGAAAAGCTAATTTTACAATCTTCTAGAGTTAAACAGTTGACTTGAACCATTTTGGAATACATTCAGCTAATTTCTTGTTCTGACGGGGTTACATTTAGCTTATCTAAGCATAATATATTGAATATGATTTGACAATTTTCAATAATTTTCCTGTTTAAAGCTTGAGACTTCTCCCCAACTTTATTTATAGAATTTTTTCAAAATGTACAACTATCACACATTTTAGAATATTATTGTATATTTTGACATAGAGAAAGTAAACAATTATTGTGACAATTATTGATCCCCAGATATAAGTATATGTATATATTTAAAAAAAGAAAAAGATATATATATATATATATATATATATATATATATATATATATATATATATATATATATATATATATATATATATATACACACACAGTTGAGGTCAGAATTATTAGCCCCCCTGAATTATTAGCCCCCCTGTTTATTTTTTCCCTAATTTCTGTTTAACGGAGCAAATATTTTTTTCAACACATTTCTAAACATAATAGTTTTAATAACTCATTTCTAATAACTGATTTCTTTTATCTTTGTCATGATGACAGTAAATAATATTTTACTAGATATTTTTCAAGACACTTCTATACAGCTTAAAGTGTCATTTATAGGCTTAACTAAGTTAATTAGGTTAACTAGGCAGGTTAGGGTAATTAGGCAAGTTATTGTATAACGATGGTTTGTTCTGTAGACTATTGAAAAAAAATATGGCTTAAAGGGGCTAATAATTTTGACCTTAAAATGGTTTTGAAAAATTTAAAACTGCTTTCATTCTAGCCAAAATAAAAAAATAAGACTTACTCCAGAAGAAAAAATATTATCAGACATGCTGTGAAAATTTTCTTGCTTTGTTAAACATCATTTAAGAAATATTTAAAAATGAAAAAAGCAAAGGGGGCTAATAATTCTGACAACCAATACACCAAACTAAAAGCCTGGTCATCATGTCACATGAAATGTCACACAGCAGAGAAAAATGTAAAAATTAACTATCATCCAGTATGCAGGGAGTATACATTTCTATATATTCAAGGAGAGAGCCCCAAATTTTATAAAAGTTTTTAGAAAAACCCTTCAGACAGAGTCTCAATTGTTTTGGTTTTATGAAGTGAAAAATGTCATTAATCCACATGGAGTGAGTAAGTGGAGCAGATGACTTCCAATTTAGTAGAATACAGCGTCTGGCCAGGAGGGACACAAAAGCCACAAAATCTGCTTTGTATCTTGAACAGTGAAATGACAAAGGAAGTGTACAAAACAGTGCTGTTGTAGATACAGGTTTAATTGCTTGCCCAACTACTTGAGACATTGTCTCAAATATTTCCGACCAATATCCACATAGAGTTGGGCAAAACCAAAACATATGTACCAGCGTTGCAGGAGCCTGGTTACAACGGTCACAGAGATGATCAACATCAGAGTAAATATTTGACAGCTTGATCTTAGTCCAATGAGAACGATGACATATTTTGCATTGAATTCAACCATGTTTAGCACACACAGATGAAGAATGTACCTTGTATGAAATGTCTTCCCACAGTTCATCTGAAATGTCTGTTAGGTCTTCTTCCCATTGGGTTTTTATGGATGTCAGTGAGCTTCTGTGCAGAAAACATATTTTGCCATAAAAAAACTAAAATCATACCATTCCTAATAGATACTGGTTCAAGAATTAAATCTAGAGGAGTAGGAGAGGGGAGGCTAGGAAACTGAAGATACCTATTGCGGATAAAGCTGTGAACCTGTAAATATCAGAAAAAAATTGTTTCTGGGCAATGAAAACTTATCTGAAAGCTGTTGAAAGAATGCAAAAACATCATAAATCTTTAAACATTGATAAACCATAAATTGTCCATTGTGAAAAAGTGCTATCCATCAATGATGATGGAAAAGCAAAGTTTGATGCTATAGGAGCTGATGTTAAAAATTGTTGTAATCCATAATAACGCCTAAACTGTCTCCAGATTCCTAATGATGTTTTTACAATTATATTTTTTTTGTATAGGGAGAGTGTGAATTATTAATAGGGGAGTATATATCAGGGCAGTCAATGTAGTAGAGATACACAAAGTTGCTTCTGTGGCAAGCCACATAGGTGTGCATTCTGGTCTGGACTGGTTTAACCAGTATTGAAAAATCCTAAAATTGGCAGCCCAGTAGTAATGTCTAAAGTTGGGTAAGCTCATACCCCTCAAAGATTTTAGTCACTGAAGAAGTGTTTTACCAATCCTAGCAGTCTTTTTGTCCCAAATAAACTCTGACAAACTTTAAAATAAAATAAACTTTGCTGCTGCACCTGGCTGGATTTATTGTTTAACTCTAGGAGAAAAAAAGTGTAGTGTTACTTTAAGACAGGCTTTTTGGCTGTTTGTTAGTACTTATAAATGACTTTTTTTGCATGATCTGATTCTGTATCCCTAATCTTAATACCCAAACCTAACTACTAACCTTAATAAATATTCATAAGAAATATAAATAAGAAATATAAATAATTTTTAATATTTTCTAAAAAATTTGTAACATTTTTTATAGCAAAAATCTGATTTTGCATGCACCTAAAACTCCACAAAACTGAGATTTCCCCTTGTTGAATTACCGGCTATTTACACAACACTGATTGTAACTGAAAACTGTAGACTACAGACATTTTATGCATTTGGCCTATCATTTACAACTTTTGGGGGGTCTAAAAATACAAACCTTGAAAAAGAAGCTTTTGTCATCTCAGTGTACTCTATGAAAAAGCATTTTTGGTGATGTTACACTTGTGCATATCTTCATAAAGCACGTGACAACTGAAACAGTAATGACAGATGACAGGATGATACTGTATGTGCATAAGCATATATTGTTTCTTTAGAAAAATGCCAACTAGAATGATTTTGGGGGATTGAATGATTCCTAAATGATACATCTATTATTGTTATGTTTTACAGTTTTTCTCAGTCGCTTTGGTACATTTCTCAAATCAGAATTAAAATTTGCAAAACAGTAAGTAAATTTCTCAATTCACATTACGTACAAATTGCAAAACACCATGGATTATCTGCAAAAGCCAGTCTCTTGCTCAAAATCCAAAGTTAATTTCTCAAAAATAAATTGTGTCAATGAATGTGTCAGAATAAACAAAATATCAGAATAAAAAAAAAATCCTGTGTCATTGTGTACGGATAAGACAAATTACTTAGTCATGTTGTCAATATAACAGTGTATTCTGGAGGGGTATTCTGATATAAAATATGGCTTTTTTTGCTGTTTGTACTGTAATTTGTTGGCAGATCATGTCATTGCAACACAGCAATGCATAGCACAAAGAAAAAACAAAACAAAAGTAGAAATGTGAACATATAGGACAATCTCCTTTGAGATGCACCTTTATTAGAAAAAGTCAAGATTCACCTGAGAGAAATTTCAGTTTTTCTTGATTGCTTTGATGCAGTTGTCAACTGAAACTCCACATTTTCAAAACAGTTAACACACAGGCCTAAACAGCGGCACTCATGGTCAAAATGACACATTTTGCTTGCAAAAGGCTCTAACCATGCCAACACATTTAAAATATGCAACAAAAGCTTTTTTTTTTTTTTTACAAAATACACAACTCAGTGTGAATCAGTGCACCATTGCTTGAAATTGTAGCCTATTGCCAGTGTCGTTTGTTGACTTTCTATAGGTTGTGACAAATTTGCCTTTTTGCAAAGAATTGGATCCAGAATAAGAAATGCTTTGATTAAAATGTATTGAATCCATGACATTTTTACAAACTGTGAAAACAAATACTGTAGAAAACAAAAAGAACCCACTTAAATACTGTAAATATTACAGAAAACACAGATCTAGAGTCAAATCTATTGGGAGTATAAGACACTATTGACCTCCTCCATCCATGCTGGCAAAGAACAACAGAGACCTGCCACCTTTTTGATGAGGTTTGTATACTGATTGCTAATTGAAGATTTGTATGAAAGAGCATCAAACCGGTGCTTCCGAGATTTCATACTGATCTTGGTAGTGTCTAATGGTTAGGAATAGATGGTTTCTGTTTGGTTATCATACATGTAGCTAAAACAATGGGGTTTGGACTGCTTGAATGACATCCGTGTCAACTGTTTTGAAAAATGTTGTGGAAAATGTATTAATCCAATAAGAAAGGGTGTACATATTTGCAAGGCATAGCTTCTGCTCTGCTGGGATAGTGATGAGGAAAATGGAGTGAAACCTAGTTTCTTTAACCAGGTCCAAGCAAACAAGAAAAACTGCAATCAATTGTATACAGAATTAGAAAAAAAGTCTAATGAAATGTATAGAAAAATGTATTATGACAAAATATTATGACAATTTGTTCAGCCATTTTCCATGTTAAGACTTATAAACAAACGATTAAATGTTGTGGGGAGTGAGACTATTTAGACAGAGACCAAAATAAAACATTTAGATCAACATGACATAAGCAATTGATAATGTAGGAGCAGAAAATTGCACATAATCATTTGTATGGACGTACGTAAGCATTTGCAACTTGTACAGAGAAATGAGAAACTGCTTTTTTAATGTGCACAACTGACACGATTATCTGAAGATTGAACAGGTAGTTTTGAGAATTTCAATTCTCATCTGAGAAATGTATCGAAGTGACTGAGAATAACTGTAAATACTTGTAGTTTGATAGTTTCTTTATAACTGTTTGATAAAAGGACCAAACAAATGTTTTCCCCCTCAGTGGATCCTACAGTATATAGTGATATTCAATACAGTATGTACAGTATATCTACAATTATACATTAAAAGGAGGACAATTACACAGTGTAAACACTGACTGATACATCTATAAGATTATGCAATATTCTTATATCAACTCGTATTATATCAAATCTGCACAAATATAACTAAAACATTACAAATATATATATTTTTAATTTTTAAAAGCACACCAGCATGAAAACGTTGATCTAATAAAGGGTCGCCCAGATATTTTCTAATAAAGGGCCAAAAACCACACTTGATTGAGGGATGTGGAGCGAATATTTACCACATGAATATATGACACCATATTACTATAAATTTGCCATGGGTAATATCCTAATTTATTCACAAATATTTCAAAATAACTCGAACATATTGCTTTAAATCATATTAACGAATGCAGCATAGTTTTTACATAATGAACTTATTAAAGTTAAAACATAAACAATCCTATTTATAACACAATGGAGTTCAATCAAGGGTGGAATGAGGGATTTGGGGACCCTTTACAGTTCCAGCCATGGGGCCCAACAGTCCTGAAATGCATCCTTTGTAGTTTTATTAATTTATTAGTTTTTTATAAATTTTTCTTATATCACTGAATCTCATTTTCCATGTTTTATCTGAATGAAATCTCTACATTTAAAAAGATTTTTTTTTATACACACAAAAAAATAAAAAATAAATAAATAATCGAAAATCAAAAATAATAAATAGTTTTTAAAACTGAATCTTTACCTGATTTGACTGCTGGACTGCTCCATGATTGAGGGTGTAAGACAATTTTGCATAGGTATCATAATTACATTAAAATTAAATTTGTTAGACCCTGACTATACAAAATATAAAAGAAAACAATGTTATGTGTATAATTTTTACTTCTAGGTATTTATTGATGGCCCCCAAATTTCCCCGGGCAATAAGCGATTGTTTACTTTGCTTATTGGTTAAATCCACCCCTGAGTTCAATGCTGAAAACAGAAGTTGTCCTGATGTCTTGCGCACTGCTTTTAGTCAAGTGACAGTTTTTACATTTTAAAAGTCTGATTCATTTACATTTAATTGAAACATTTCATTTCAGTTAGTTTTTTTGTAACTCAGCAATAAAACAAAGAAAAAAATGGTTAAGTTAAAATCAAAATAACAATCTCTGTCAAAGGCATTCACCCCAACCACCTTCCCAACATTCTCAAATAGGATAGTGAGCCAAACTAAAGGTTATTATGGGCTAACTTTGGGCATGTCTGATCTCATACTTTTAGATCTACTTACTGTATATTACCTTCTAATGTCACCAGGACTAATAAACACAAATGTTATAATATTTTTACACTTAGCTAAAGTCACTAACTAACTAGAAATTATTCCTTTAAATTTTGAAGGGAAAAAAATGAGTGAACATAATCTTTGGAGACAAAAAAAATGTTTAAGCTGCCTTTAAAAAGGGACTATAATAAGAAAGAAATTCAAAATAATTTACATTAAATTTCAATAAATTTAGACATTAGATAAATTAAAAAATAAAGAATTATGCGCAAAGCAGATGACAATTGCATATCCAATTGCAAACAAATAATTGCATACAACATTTGCATACAAACGCAAATATGATCATGTTTCCAAATGGTAACTCAATTATCAAAATGTATTCCCTTCATTATACATTGACGGGGGAGATTATTTTTTAACTTTAGTTAGTGTAATACATGCTGCAATGAATCAAATTTAGGTAATTATTTAAAATATTTAAAAATCATCTAATTTATTATTAGTTTTCAGTGTATTCTCTGATTCAGCATTCTCTGATTAGCTATTTCAGAGGTTACTGTCAATCAATACGAATTATAAATTCAATTTGGTTTTACTTTTAGGCTGTATTGTAGAAACACTTTTCTTGCAAACACTTGTCTATAACTGCTCTAGATCTGCAGGTTTCAGACTATTGAATGATTATTCTCTCATATAGAATGATTGGCACGATTATGCATTCACAATGGTATGAACCGTTATGGGGTGGTCAAATGTATATCTATATTATCTATTATTTAATTGTTAAAATTGCACCTAAACTCTGGAACAGCCTTCCTAGCACAGTTCAGGAAGCAGACACACTCAGTTTAAAACTAGATTAAAGACACATCTCTTTTCATTCGCATAAACATAAAACAAAAATGCAGTTGAAATTCAAATACTCTAAAGGATTGTTAGTTTACATTATTTAGGGCAACCGAAGCTGGGCACACTTCCCAAAAGACATTACGATTTGAATGGCATCTACACTTCTGTTTTTATTATTCCCGAGGTCTCCATAATCCTGGACCAGGCTGTTTCCTGAGCAGCTGCTGTGGTGGTCATGGAGAAGTGGAGAGCATAAGACTGATTTCTGTAAGTCCCCAGTGACAGACGAGTCTTCGCATTGATCCTGAAGGGCCAGCCAGTACAACAGCCAGTGACCTCTCCTACCTGCAGCTTCTCCGCGATGGACGTCCAGCATTCTCCAGCCTCCAGCGCCTAGACTGCAGCTCTGCACAAGAAGTTTAGCCATAGGAGAAATGGTCATGCCCAACTGATCCTGGTTTCTCTCTAGGTTTTTTTTCCTTCACTTTCATCAATTGGTGAAGTTTGTTCCTCGTCGCTGTCGCCACTGGCATGCTTGGTTTGGGACTTGTGAAGCTTCGCATTGATGGATTGTCTCTTCAGTGTTTGGAATTTCAGCAGTGAAAATTAAACCACACTGATCTGAACTAAACTGAACTTAACCTCTGAAAACTGAAAGCTGCTTTGTTAAGCTGCTTTGACACAATATACTTTGTAAAAGTGCTATAGAAAAAAAGATGAATTGAATTGAATTAAAATTATTATTTAAGATGCAGATCTAAATAGACTAATCTATTTCTTACTATTAAAGAATTTTTTATATAATATTTTTATATAATAAAATGTATTTCCCCCATACATTTTGTTTTGACGTCCTTCAGGGGGATCAAACCCCCCTATAATTTGCACCCTGTGTATCACTATCCCACACATGCTAAATTCATATAATTTAACAATGAAGTGAACTGATCTCAAAGGGACCATGCACCATGATCACTGAGCTAACATGATAAATGACTCCATTTGTTCAGTCACATAAAAAATATTGTTTACGTATGCACGTCTTTTTCAATATCATACGCAACAAGAATTCAATTTAGTTCAAAAATAGCCAAACTAAGTGTTTGATTCAGGTCACCGGTTAACAAGCTTCTATTTTAGAGACATTACTAGAATAGATGTTAAACCATGCGCTTGAAAGGTGTATTAACCCGAGGACATTAACCTTCTGAACTGTTGCCCTTTTGCTGGAATAACTGCCAACCACTGCGCTTCCAGCAGATCTACAGCATGGAGTGAGACTCTGTTAATGATGCAGTTCATAATCCAAAGCATAATCCTCAGGTGACCGCTGATGGAAAAAACAAGCTCCATCATGAACCAGCTGTACATCTTGACGTGTGGGCGATGGATTATTTGTGCGTTATATCTTTGGGTTCTCCCAAGATGGCCATCTTCAACCCACATGCTTTCCTCTTAAAATGCAGCAACGCTCCTCACTAAAACCAGATTAATATTAATCATTTCCGCTAATGAGGTAGGGAGAATAATGAAGGCCAAAATGCACTGTGAGTCACCACTTTTTTTTTTTTTTTTTTTTGTAAGCAGTACCCAGTTCAGCCTGATAAGGAAAGGAAAGCCACAACCTTGTCACAACAGAGATCTCATATAGTGGGCAAGGAGAGAAAAAAAAAACTGAACCTGAATCTGATGAAACATGGAGGAAACAGCTAGGCAGAGCTAACAGACCTAACCAAATGTTTTCAGACCAACAACAAATAGCAGATGCATGGATGCTTTGATAGTTATTGCACCATGTTGTTTCCTTTTTTTTCACGGGAAGCGGGAGGTTGGAATGGAGTGCAACAGTTTCAATCAAACTATAACTTTTTACATTTTTTTCGGGAAGAGTTAGTAGTTTTCTCAACATTTTCTACATGTGTGGTTTCACTGTCCAGCCTCTAGAGAGCCCTGCTGTGTGGCTGCTCAGGCTTTTCTTAATGGCGTGTTTGCTCAGAGCGGTCTTGTAGATGTGCTGCAATGTTAGTCAATGGTTCTGAAAGTGGCATGTAAAGACCACACTCCTGACTGAATCGTAAGTTAATCCTACCATAATTCGATTGCAGCATTTAGGTACATAGCAAGTAGGCCGTAAAATATGTTTTATTGCCCAGTGGCTGAAATACAATAAGCATTCTTAGAATTATTTATGGAACAGTAGCATAGCCAAAATATTGTCACGGATTGGCCAGGCTCTTCCACCAGCATCATGCAAAGATCACCATCACCTGAGTATTAACCACACACAGCTGCACCCAATCACATATAGTCACTATATAAGCACACACCTCACTTCACTCAGGGTCCGGTCTCGTTCCTACGAAGCGGACTCTGAGTGAACACCTCCTGGTAATCACTAGCATTCGATCTCAGTTTATTGTACTTATCTGCTCTCTGTCTCTCCTAGTTTGTCCAGTGTTCCCGGTGTCCTGTCTGCCTTGTGTTTGTCATCAGTCTGTCTTCCCCGCAAGCCCTCTGGTGTGTGCATTCGGTCTCCCTCAGTATCAGCCATCCAACCTTCCACCAAGGACCTCTACAAACAACCAGACTCCACTCACTTCTCCTCCGTTCTCCTTATGTGCTCATATGTTATAAATAAACATCGTTAATAACTCACTCACCTTCCTTGTCCGTCTGCTTCCCATAACAGAAGACCGGACCACTACAATCAACAGCATGAGCACTCACGATCCCATTCAAAAGTTGGTGGACTCGTTGAAGAGAGTTTTATTGCCATCTACTCCACTTCCCGAAGCACCACCAGCACCGAGCACTTCTTCACCGTCCACCCACTCATCCAGTCCCATGGCTCGACCAGCGCCCTACTCTGGCGGGGCGGAGGAGTGCAATGGATTTCTTTTGCAATGTTCTCTAATATTCACCATGCAACCTGAGTTATATCCCACAGATCGGTCCAAAATCGCATTCATCATCTCCCTTCTCTCTGGATCGGCTCTTCGGTGGGCAGAAACCATCTGGCAACAGTCTGGGCCGGTAACCAGCTCCATTCAAGCTTTCATCAAGTACTTTAAGGAGGTTTTTGGTCGCGCAGATGCAGAAGTAGCAGCTGGAGAACAGTTATACCATCTCAAACAGGGAGCCATGTCCACTCAGGATTATGCGCTCCGGTTCCGTACTCTGGCTGCTGCTAGCGGATGGAATGAGCGATCTCTCCTCACCACCTACAGGCTCGGACTGGAGCCCAGCCTCCGACTACAGCTAGCGGCCCTCGACGATACCATGGGGTTGGAGAAATTCATCCAACAATCCCTCCGCTGTTCAGATCGTCTGAGGACCTACCAGCACGATCTTCCACCCCAAGCACTCCTCCGTTCGCCAGAGCCAGCAGTCCCTCCAGAACCTGAACCAATGATCGTGGAATCTGGTAGACTCACCATCACTGAGCGACAGAGGAGGCTGACCCGGGGTCTCTGTATGTACTGTGGTGCCGACGGACATGTCAGGCTGGACTGTCCCATTCGTCCAGCACGTCCCTTGGTGAGTGTGTTCAGTTCTCCCATTGAAAAAATGCATCCTCTCACCACCAATGTCCAGTTAACTACCCCTTCTGTATCTGTTTCAGTCACGGCCCTCATCGACTCCGGGTCAGCTGGAAATTTTATCTTGTACGCCCTCTGTCGCCAGCTCCAACTTAACACCGAAGCCTCGACGCACGTCTACCAGATCCAACCCATAACCAACGCAATCCATTCCCAGGCACGTATCCATCGCAAATGTGAACCTATCAATCTCCAAGTGGGATTGCTCCACAAGGAGGAGATCCAATTTCTGGTTCTGGAGGGTGCATCTATGGACATCATTCTAGGGCGCCCGTGGCTGGTGAAGCACGATCCCATCCTCTCTTGGGGCACAGGAGAAATAAAGAAATGGGACTGCGCCATAGACCTGCTGCCAGACGCTCCTATGCCCAAAGGTAGGATCTACCCGTTGTCCCTTCCGGAGACTAAGGCCATGGAGGAGTATATTCAGGAAGCACTGAGTCAGGGGTATATCCGCCAGTCCACGTCACCCGCTGCCTCAAGCTTTTTCTTTGTGGCCAAGAAGGATGGAGGGCTGCGTCCTTGCATCGACTATCGAGTTCTGAATCAAGGAACAATAAAGTTCCGGTATCCACTTCCTCTCGTCCCTGCGGCCCTGGAACAACTCCGATCCGCCAAGATATTTACGAAGTTGGACCTCCGCAGCGCCTACAATCTGGTCAGAATACGTGAGGGGGACGAGTGGAAGACGGCGTTTGTGACCCCTACAGGACACTACGAATACCTGGTCATGCCCTATGGTCTGGTCAACGCCCCCTCCGTATTCCAGAACTTCATTCACGAAGTCCTCCGGGAGTTCCTCCATATCTCCGTCATAGTCTACATTGATGACATCCTGATTTACTCCCGGAGTGAGGCCGAACACCGCCACCATGTTGCGGAGGTCCTACAAACCCTCAGAGACCATCAATTGTACCTCAAGGCTGAAAAATGCTCCTTCCACCTACCGTCTGTTCAGTTCTTGGGGTACATCATTGATCATGAAGGGGTTCGCATGGACGAGGGGAAGGTCACTGCCGTTGTCTCCTGGCCAAAACCAATAACTATTAAAGAACTCCAACGATTTCTAGGGTTTGCCAATTTCTATAGACGTTTCATCCACAACTACAGTATCATTACCGCTCCGCTGACCAACCTACTTAAGAACCATCCTAAGAAACTCTCCTGGCCTCCCGAAGCCGATGCAGCCTTCCAAACCCTCAAACAATCCTTCACTCAAGCTCCACTCCTGACTCACCCCGATCCTGAAATCCCGTTCGTGGTCGAGGTAGATGCCTCGACAACTGGAGTGGGAGCCATACTATCACAACATCATGGTACACCAGAATTACTCCATCCATGTGCCTATTTCTCCAGGAAGCTCAGCCCGGCGGAGAGAAACTATGACATCGGAAATCGGGAGCTATTGGCTATCAAGCTTGCCCTGGAAGAATGGCGACACTGGCTGGAGGGAGCCAAACATCCTTTCCAGGTGATTACAGACCATAAAAATCTCCAGTACCTCAAAGAAGCCAAAAGACTCTGTCCTCGTCAGGCAAGATGGTCCCTGTTCTTCTCCCGATTCCAATTCTCAACCTCTTACCGACCTGGGTCAAAGAACATCCGAGCGGACGCACTTTCCCGTATTTATGATCAGCCGGAAATCATGGAGACCCCAGCCAGAATCCTCCCAGAACAGATCACGGTCTGTCCCATCACCTGGTCCGCTCCTACAGTCGTCACCACTCCTGAATCCAGGACTCCGCCGGGCTGTCCCCCCAATCGTCGTTTCATTCCTGAAAACCAACGGGTAGATCTGATGCATTCCACCCATACATCTTTGGGCACAGGGCATCCCGGGGCCAACAACACCCTCTCGCTGCTATCCCAACGCTTTTGGTGGCCGAACATGGCGAGGGATGTGAGGAGATATGTTCAAGGCTGTAGAGAGTGCGCTATGTCGAAGAGTCCTCGCCATCTACCTGCAGGTAAACTCCATCCCTTGCCCATCCCGAACCGCCCCTGGTCACACCTAGGAGTTGATTTCATGACAGATCTCCCATCATCAGAAGGTAATACCTGCATTTTAGTCATTGTCGATCGATTTTCCAAATTCTGCCGTCTGATTCCCTTGAAGGGTCTACCCACAGCCCTAGAAACCGCCGAAACCCTATTCAACCATGTCTTCCGATGCTTTGGGGTACCTGAAGATATAGTCTCGGACCGAGGACCCCAGTTCATCTCCAGACTATGGAAAGCCTTCTTCAGACTCCTAGGTGTGACCGTCAGCCTCTCGTCTGGCTATCATCCACAGACCAACGGCCAGACAGAGAGGAAGATACAAGAAGTGGGGCGGTTCCTCAGAACATTCTGTCACGGTCATCAAAACTCCTGGAGCCAGTTTCTGGGCTGGGCGGAATACGCCCAGAATTCCCTGCGGCAACCTACCACCGGACTTACGCCATTCCAGTGTATTCTGGGATTCCAACCTCCACTCTTTCCCTGGGATGGCGAACCTTCTGATGTCCCCGCAGTGGATTACTGGTTCCGGGAGAGCGAGAGGGTCTGGGACGATGCTCATCACCATCTCCAGAGGGCAGTTCGCAGAGCCAAGGAGGTCTCCGACAAGAGGAGGATTCCAGGTCCTAGCTATGCGCCGGGGCAGAAAGTTTGGCTCTCCACCAGGGACATCCGCTTGCGACTGCCCTCCCGAAAACTTAGTCCCAGATTTGTTGGTCCCTTCACCATCCTGGAGCAGGTCAACCCCGTCACGTTTAGGTTACAGCTACCACCACAATATAGAATCCACCCCACATTCCACGTGTCACTCCTCAAACCCTTTCACGACCCTCTGATTCCCTCCACAGAGCCTGGCCATGAAGAGGAACCTCCTCCCCCACAGATGTCGGAAGTCGGATCCATCTACAAGATCAAGGACCTTCTACGGTCCCGACGTCGTGGTGGTCAGCTGGAATATCTTGTCGACTGGGAAGGATACGGTCCGGAGGAGAGATCTTGGGTCCCCAGATCAGATATATTAGATCCTGCACTTATGGAGGAGTTCCACTCCAATCACCCCGAGTTTCCAGCACCTCGTGGACGTGGTAGACCACCACGGCGTCGGAGGTATAGGCCCTCAGGAGCGGGCCCTGGGGAGGGGGGTAATGTCACGGATTGGCCAGGCTCATCCACCAGCATCACGCAAAGATCACCATCACCTGAGTATTAACCACACACAGCTGCACCCAATCACATATAGTCACTATATAAGCACACACCTCACTTCACTCAGGGTCCGGTCTCGTTCCTACGAAGCGGACTCTGAGTGAACACCTCCTGGTAATCACTAGCATTCGATCTCAGTTTATTGTACTTATCTGCTCTCTGTCTCTCCTAGTTTGTCCAGTGTTCCCGGTGTCCTGTCTGCCTTGTGTTTGTCATCAGCCTGTCTTCCCCGCAAGCCCTCTGGTGTGTGCATTTGGTCTCCCTCAGTATCAGCCATCCAACCTTCCACCAAGGACCTCTACAAACAACCAGACTCCACTCACTTCTCCTCCGTTTTCCTTATGTGCTCATATGTTATAAATAAACATCGTTAATAACTCACTCACCTTCCTTGTCCGTCTGCTTCCCATAACAAATATAGCCTTGTTGCAGTTGTTTTTTAGGCCTTAATAAATAAGACCTTTTTTTCTAAATTTGATTCTTGTCTATTTACAATCAGGGCAGGGATTATACACTGGAGCCACCACATAAAATCTTGCGCTGATCAATTGTTGTGTTAAATGTAAATTTGCCATTAAAATTGTTTTAGCAATGGCAGCAAATCAGAATGCTGTGAAAGCTCATTTCCGCTACTGAATTAAAAATAAAATATTAAAAAGGTGTTGTGAAATATCTTGCCGCTCAGACTTTTTTCCTCAGAAATGTGTTATACAAACTGTGATATGTATCCTTGACATTTTGAGTTATAAAGTCAAAATTGCGAGATAAAAACGCACAATTCTGAGAAATAAATCAAAATTCTGACTTTATACCTAGCAATTCTGTGAAATAAATTTGCAGTTGTGGATTATAAGATCAGAATTTTGTGGAAAAAATAACTAATTCAAGTTATAAAGTCCTAATTCTAAAAAGTAATGATTAATTGGAAAAGTAACAAGTAATGAGTTATGATACAAAGTCATGATTTTGAGCTATCAAATCATATTTCTGACAAAAAGTAGCAATTGTGAGTTATAAAATCAGAATTCTGAGATAAAATTAACAATTTTGAGTTATAAAGTCAGAATTTAAATTTAAAAAGTCATCATTTTGAGCTATAAAATCTGATTTCTGACACAAAATGTAACAATTGAGTTATAAAGTCATACAGTAATTCTAAGATAAAAAGTAATGCTTTTGAGCTATAAAATCATTTTTCTGAGACAAAAAGCAGCAATTTTGAGTTACAAATGTCATAATTCTGAGATAAAATTCACAATCTCGAGTTATAAAGTCATAATTATAAAATAAAGTCATGTTTTTGAGCTATAAAATGATATTTCGGAGACAAAATGTAACAACTGAGTTATAAAGTCATAATTCTAAGTTAAAAGTCACACTTTTGAGTTATAGAGTCAGATTTCTGAGAAAAAAAGTAGCAATTATGAGTTATAAAGTCAGAATTCTGAGAAAGAAATGATAAATTTTGAGTTATAAAGTCAGATTCAAAGTTAAAATGTCATAATTCATAGTTATAAAGTCATGGTTCTGAGATAAACAAACAAAAAAAAAAGATTAGGTCAGTGAAGAGGAAACCTGATTTTCTCTCATTTCATAAAGCAAAAGAACATTTTTTACCCAGTGTCTGTTAGATGGAGGATAATGTCTCTTCTTGTTCAGGAGAGTTAAAAGCCTAGCCAAAAGGGTTAAAATAAGCTATAATGTCTGACAACTGAGAGGGTAAAGAGATGCCATGTGGGAGAACCCTGAATGAGCCAGTAATTGGACGGGGTGGATTATCGACAGAGGTAATGGACGGCAATGAAACAAAAATTAGCCTCCAAAAAGCAGAAAGGGCAGGACAGGACCAGAACATATGAATTAAAGTAACTGGGCCAGAATGACACCTGTCACACTCTGGATCAATAGAGGGGTTAATACAAGCTAGTCTGCTTTTCAACACAGACTCAATTGGGAATACGTGACCACGGCTACTTTTTTTTGGTAAACCACAATTACGTGCCTTAGCATATATTTGCCTGTGGTTTGTGGGTAAAACAGACACTACAGGGTGGAATGATTCCTCCAACAACTTCTGTTTCTTTTTTCCACTATTATTGAGGAGGACATATTATCAACGGATAAAGGCTAGTTTTTTGAGAGGCTGTTTGTGCAACACCAAATAAATAGCATCAAAATGACAGAAATGCATTTGTGATCTGTAATCGAACACCTTTGCCTCATCCGTTTATTTCCATATGAACGACTTTTCCAGAGGGGTCAGCTTGCTTGGTAGTCTGGCTAAGGCTGGTTCCTGAAACTAGGTAAAAGAAAACAAAACCCTTAAAAAAAGCTATGTGAAATCATAGAAAAATAGCTAGGATGTGCTTTTCTCTTGGGTTTAGGGAAGAAGGTGTGTGGGTTAGTTGATAGCAATCTGATATATATACGACAAGCTCTGGCTTCTCACGGACACACAAAAAGAAGGATGAGTAAATGGAACATATGGACAAATATGGCCCAGTAATGTATTTGAAATTGGCAGAAATAAACACAGTGGTCAGCTTGCTCGGTAGCTCACCTTGTACAGCCTCGCACTAAAAAAAAGTCTGGCGAAGGATGGTTTTAGAAACTAGATAAAACAAAACAAAACACTCAAAAAAGCTAAGTAAAATCACGGAAATAGCTAGAATAAACTTTTCTCTTCTCATAAGCTTTTGAAAACACTATCGGTTGGGTTTAGGGAAGAAGGTGTGTGGGTCAGTTGATAGCAAGCTGATATACATACGACAAGATCTGGCTTCTCACGGACACACAACAAGAAGGATGTGTATATAGCAAACATGGACAAATATGGCCCAGTAATGTATTTGAAATTGGCAGAAATAAACACACTGGTCAGCTTTCTTGGTAGCTCACCTTGTACGGCATCATGCTAAAAAAAGTATGGTAAATGATGGTTCCGGAAACTGACCTAAAAGATGGTTTTAGAAACTAGGTAAAACAAAACAAAACCCTCAAGAAAGCAATGTTAAATCATAGAAATAGCTAGGATACGCTTTTCTCTTCTCATATGCTTTTGAAAACACTATCAGCTTGGTTTAGGGAAGAAAGTGCGTGGGTCAGTTGATAGCAAGCTGATATATGTACAACAAGCTCTGGCTTCTCACGAACACACACAAGAAGGATGTGTAAATGGCACATATGGATAAATATGGCCCAGCAATGTATTTGAGATTGGCAGAAATGTACACAATAGCCTTTGGTTGATTTAAATATGCTGCTATTTGCTAATGAAGATTTAAACCCCAGAAAATGTATGAAATTTTAATGCAGCTCCTCGAGGGTCCAAGCTCTACACAGTTTAGTTCCAGTCCTAATTAAACACACCTGATCAAACTAATTGAGTCCTTCAGTCTTGTTTGAAACTTACAGGTAAATGTGCTGAAACAGTGTTGAAACTGAAGTCTGCAGGGCAGCGGCCCTCCAGGAATTGAGTTTGACAACGCTGTTTAATGAGCAACTAAGAGTTGTCGAACTTAATATAAAGTCTGCATCAACCCGAAGTTGCTGAAACTTTTATTTCGGTATATTGATGTACTTCCAACTGAAACAGAAAATTGAGTTGCTGGACGATCGGGTTGTTGTGGTCCGAACCTTCGACCACCACCTATTCCACAATGCACTGGCTCTACACGGCACTATATGGTGGGCCTGCTGCAGGATGGTCCCATGTCGCTCCTTTGGGCTGGAGGAAAGTCCTTGCCCTTTACTGGTCAATCTACGTTCCTACTCTCACCTATGGTCATGAGCTTTGGTTCATGACCGAAAGGACAAGATCATGGATACATGCAGCCAAAATTTGTTTCCTTCCCAGCGTGGCAGCTCTGTCACCCGGGAGGAGCTTGAAGTAGAGCGCTGCTCCTTCACATCGAGAGAAGTCAGCTGAGGTGGCTCAGGAATCTGTTTCGGATGCCTCCAGGACGCCTACCTAGGGAAGTGTTCCAGGCATCTCCCACTGGGAGGAGGCCTTGAGGAAGACCCAGGACATGCTGGAGGGGCTATGTCTCTCGGCTGGCCTAGGAATGCCTCGGAATCCCCTGGGAAGAGCTGGAGCAAGTGTCTGGGGAGAGGGAAGTCTGGGGTTCTCTCCTAAGACTGCGGCCCTTGCGACCTGGCTCTGGAAAAGCAGACGAAAATGAGATGAGATTAATAACAATGCAAGCTAGCAAAATAAACATTGTAAATTTTTATTTCACCTGGACTTTAACTTATGTTCGCTCATAGCTGTAAAAATGTCAATGTAACCTGAAAAGTTACTAAATGCCTTATATTATCACATTATAACATAATTAAATAGCTTAAATAAATTAATAATATGACGGGTAGTAGTTTTTGGACTTTTTACACATCGTCAGTCTTAACAAACAATTAGAAAGTCAAATGCATCCTGGTGACTTATAGCAAGTATAGGCTATTTCATGAGAAAAAAAACATGATAATGTTAAAAATGGCTTCAAAATGGCAGTAAAAGTTAAATATTACTTTGTGTGTTATCAATGGAGATTTTAAGATTTCTCTGATGCACACCCAGATCATCTGATGTAGGGAGATGTTACTTCATTAAAGTCCCCCTAAAATACAAAATTTTAAGTATTTAGTTTAACTAATATCTGTAATGTGGCTTAAAACAAAGACAAAAATCATCATTAGAACATATAAGCATTCCAAATTGTACATTACAAAACATTTCAGCTAAACGTTAGAACTTCTGACCAATCAAATACTCTCTAGTGCCTTAAGCACCTGCTCCCTACAAGACAAGACTGGAATCGGTCAGGTATTTACATGCAACAAAGCATTCATAGCAGTGGTTCACAAAAACACTCGTGCACATAACAAGATAATAAACAGTAGCCAACACAGTGTTAGTCTGAAATCCTCATGCACATGCAGACGGTGAGCCCAGAGGGGGAAATGCATTACACACACACACACACACGCACACGCACACGCACACACACACGCACACACGTTCACAATCAGCATGCAGGCAACTAATTCCTATTTGCTAGTGTTTCAGTCCCTGTAGTGTACATTTCAGTTGGAAACTGCAGTGATTTGTTTGTATAGGCATGTTATTGGATTTTGACAGATAGACTGAATGAAGGTCAAATCTACTTTTTCTGTTCTCTTTCTGTTCATTTTCCCAACACATACACACATAGAGAGGTATTTATTCTAAATAAGAAATGTAAACATATTAGAAATGTGTATATAATATGCTTAAATTAAATTTAGAACTAACTGCATTGCCACATAAACTGATGCATGAAGCAGTTTACCATGATATAGTGGCTTTCTTCCTTACCATTTGAAAACAGCTTTACTATGCAATAGTTTTGTTATATTTAGGATCATGTGTAAATGTTCAGCCTTAGGAATAGATTTTCAGTCTTGTGACTAGCAGGGGATATTCTTGAATCATACCCTGGCAAGTTAGTTAAGTTTACATTTAGTTTGCACCAATCTAGGATTTTAGGTACCATGAAGGCAGACATGGCTACACGGCTAACCCAATAATATCAGGATGCAGCCTGGATGATGCAATCTGAGATTGCATATCTCAGAGATGCAATGTCAGACACACTCAATGGAGCTAGTGGCATTACTGTGAAGGGTAGGGTTATGCCGAGTTTAAACTGCATGATTTTATACCTGATTTTGACTCGCCAACAGGTTTTGAGAAATTGCTGGCAAATATCTGAAATCACAAGCAAATTGGTGCTCATTCACGTGAGTAACAATCACACAGTATGAACCATCAAGGACGTGATATGAGAGAATCGTCGATGAGTCGCCGACACCCGTGAGATATTTGCCGTTTCAAATCATGCCGTGTGAAATGTTTTCTGATTGAAAATAACATCCGTGATCACCTACAGCTAATGAGAGAGCAGCATCCACTGGTGTGGGTACCTGCAGGCCAGCGGGAGGTTGGGGGAGAAGTTAAAAGTGCTCATTTTCAGTTTATTTGGACCCAAGAAATGGATGAAAACCTCATGTAAATTTGGCAGGAGCACTGTGTCTGTTTGACATGTCATCTGATCAATTTCACAATCAGGTGAGGAAGTAAAAGTAAAAAAAAATTTTAAAAGTTGAGGAGAGATTGTTAATTCTCTTCAAAAGCCAGGTGAGCAACACAAGTTTCTAAAGCTAAAGCCTTCTTTTTCCATTGTGTAGTTAATAATGAAAGATATATTACGTGACCTCGTGTTGTTTCCATGTCACTTCTCGCGTTTGTTTGTGTTGTGAGATGTAGGTTGGACAAAGTTGTCTGTGATTCTTGCTATTTTATAGTCAGTGTGAATGCAGTGTGAACTCTCCTGTCGCCGATCCATCCTACAGTGTAAACACATCAGCGACAGAACGCTACCCTAGATAGTCATGCAGTGTGAAAACATCCGTGATGAGACTATTTTGAAAATCACGCAGTCTGAACTCGGCATTAGGGGTAGGGTTAGGTGTGGGCATTAAAAGGCATTGCATGCAGCTCAGATTGCAACTGCACAATGTCTGCATCCAAATCCCTCTCAGCTAGCCTGCTCCAGGACAAGTTTTGTTCAGGTTTAACAATCCATCAACTGTGAGCAAAGTGACGCATCTCTGATGCAACTAAAACACTAGGATCTTCTAGCACTATATTAAAACACACATCAATATAGTCTAGATTAAATGAAGATAATAATCCATGTAATCCATTACACATAATCAAATATAGTTTAATTAAATGTTTATTTACAGATAAACAGCGCAATTTGAAGTTTTTTTTTAATCGAGATATAATTTAGATTATAGAAAGAAATCGAAGAACCTCTACTGTATATGAGCTTTGATTTTTGAGTCTCTGCTTACCTGTATATATTATTAACTATGCAAATTAACTTCACTTGCACTAATAAAGCAATTTATTTTTCTTATATTTCAACTTTCAACTTGCTGTGTAAATGTTTTTAAGTTCTCTCCATTTTAAAATCTTTATCTTTGGCTTTGAATTGCGCTGACTCTCTCATGAGAAGTCAATCGTGTTTCAAGGTATGTGATTGGCTGTTTGCTAATGATGTCCTGCCTTCATGTGCACGTGGACATCAAAGCCAGAGAAAGTCAATGATAAGAGTCATGGTACTAACAAATCCTGAATGCACATGTTTGGATTTGTCAATTCAAAACTAATCCTGTAACCCTTAGGTTGTTCAGCCACCATCATGGAACAGGACCCCAGGCTATATTCAGTCCTAACAAATTGTTGTTATTGTTTTATAAATGAAACAATTGCGGTTTAAACACCCTGTTGTGCCAACGCAAAAAAATGTTGCAATTACTTCAGCTGAGAAGTCCCTCCTTTGTGTTCTTTCTAGAGTATTTTCAGAGTTGGATATAATCACTATAAATATGTGTTTAATACTGAAAAATATGCTCAATTTTACAGTCACTAACCAGACTAAAAGAACATCCCAATTAAGTGAAGGGAAGTAGATACTAATACTTGTGATGCAACATTTGCCTCACATTTAAGGATGAAAAGATAAATATTCAGGTGAATGATAATCCACTTACCTCCAAGACTGTGTTAGGATCTATAATACATTACCTTATTATTTTTGTTGTGAGTATTAGGCCTATCATTATTACCAAAGTCCATTTAAAGCAAGTCATTTCACTCGGCAGCCATCTTTGAAAGGTTTCTTGGGTATTCTATTTACATAGGGTAACATCAAATTCTCCAATACTCTTTTGCTAAGCTTATGATTAAACTTCATATTTAAAATCACCAATAAAAATAAACAATGATTTTCTTTGTTAAGTTTAATGTCTATATCTTTGAATCAATGTGCATGTGCACTCAAAAAGGATCTTTTATGGCTGTCTTGTTTTGCATGTTACACAATAACATACTTAGAATAACGCCTCATCTGAATGCACTGGTCTTCTGAAGTAATTCCCAACTTGGTCTTGATGGCAAATTTTGTTGCTGTCATGTGATTTGCATTTGACAAGACAGTCTGTACCTAGCATTCAATTCATACAAATTACAAAAACAATGTTGTTGGTTTGTTTGAAAGTAGTGATCACTACTTACTACTTAATTACAAGCTTTAGGTGAATATATTTCTTATGTTTGTAAAGCATGTATTCCTCAGACTCCAGTACATTTACTGATTCCAGATGGTTAATTTATAACTGTAGAAACTGTAAACCACATGTCTGGACTGAGCCGGAGCCTGTTGAAGCCTATCAAATTGTAAAATTGTCTATAAAATCTGATCTTTAATTTGTATTTTCTATTGGATTCAAGTCAAGTGATTGGCTGGGCCATTCTACAGCTTGATTTTCTTTTTCTGAAAGCATTTGAGAGTTTCCTTTGCTGTGTTTTGGATCATTGTCTTGCTGAAACGTCAGCTCTGGTTTCATCTTCATCATCCTGATAATGTAGATGTTGGACTGAAGCAGTTTATATTATTTACATTAAGAAAGGGCAGAGGGTTGCTGAAGAACTACTGAGAGATTTCAGCTGCTGTCTGAGCTTTCACTGCCTTTCTAAACCTCCCTTTCTTTATATGTTCAATACTTTTTCCCCGTGACATTTTATTTTATTATATATACCTTAATTTGTGAACTAATTCGATTTGTTTTCTTTGCATATATGGATTTATTTGGTTCTTACCAATATTTTGTGAAATTTTCAAGTCAGCAGCACCTTTAGAAATGGGTTTTCTGAGAAAAATAGTGACATGTTCAATACTTATTTTTCCCACTGTATATAAATATATGTTTTTGTTAAATTAGTCACAGTCTAGCCCACCTTTCAAAGAAAGGGATATGGACCATAAGATGCAATTATTGCATAATATTTAAACAGACAAAAAAGCCTAAAAAAACCTCTACTTGCTCTTATTATTTATACTGTATATAAATTTATTTTGCCAAATATAAGTATATTAACAACATACTTGCTTTTGTACGCAGAGTACCCATACTCGCTGTCATTTTTGACACACCCACCAAACAAGAAAAAAAACCCTGTTGCACACCATTGCACACCGTCATGTCATTCAACCCAGAAACTGTATAAAAAAGTTGCATACTTACAGTTTTTAGTTTAAAAATTGCCCCTGGAGAGCAAACCATCTATCAAATCCCCTGTCAAAATGTTTGACGCAAGAAATATTTAGATCCCTACTTATGAAACATTTGAGGCATGTACAATCTACTTTAATCACTAAAAACAGAAGTTTAACACCAAAAGTTAGCTTGAAGTTAGCTTTAAAGCAGTCACATGGGAAAAAAATTATAAAATTCACTACACAACCTATTAATAATGCATGCTATAAGGATGCATACTATTAAAAAAAACAAGCAGATGAGCTGAAAATGAACGTCTCAATGCATCAAGCTTATTTAGCATTATCTTTCTAACGTTTTTGTTTTTTTTTTTCTGTGGGAATACACTTAACATGCAGTTTAGAATCTGGTTGCTTGTATGTGGTTTGCATCATCAATGAGGTGTTTGCTGGACTCTTTTTATACCACAGACATTAGCACATAGTACCAACCTTGCTAAAGATAAACAAATGGCAGTGAAAGAAAAGGTGTCATTCCTGGGTGTGACTTCATGTGAAAACGGTAAGGCATAAAGCATACTGTACATTCATGATTTTACTGGCAGAATACATTCATGATTTTATTAATTGAAAAGTATGTTTTATTGTCACTTTATATGTTTTACTTACACATTCAATATACGAATAGTGACTAAATTTAAATATGATCAGAAATAATAATATTAAGTGACCATGGACCACAAAACCTGACTGTATTTTCTGTAAATGCATTATTATTATTATAATTTTTTTTAATATAGGGCAATATTTGGCTGATAAACAAATTTGAAACCGTAGAATCTAATAGGTAAAAATAACTATTCAGAAAATTGCCTCTAAAGATGTTAGAATTAATCAAATCAAATCAAAATCAAATCAATCAAATCACTTTTATTGTCACATCATCAGCAGCACGTGTGGTGTGATGAGTGAAAAGCTTAGGTGCTGGCTCCAGACAGTACAAAATACAGACAGTGTAAAATACAATAACATACAACAGCATACTCTCCAAAAAACAGGACAATGTAAAATTGACTGTTGACAACGATATGTACAATGAATAGGTGTACACATAGTTGTAGGCAGTATTGTTTTAAATATGGATTGCAGTACATGCTACATATTGATGGTGTGCAGTGAGGGGTATGGAAGAGTTTGTGTGGGGTGTGTTAAGTGTTCATCAGCCTGATAGTCTGAGGGAAGAAGCTTTCCTTCAGGTATTAAGTTCTTTGCCATGCAAATTACTAATTAAAAGTTAAGTTTAGATGTATTTACTGAAGGAAATTCAAAAACAGTAATGGAATATGATCTTTATTTTATGGGGACCTATTATGCCCCTTTTTTACAAGATTTAAAATAAGTCTCTGATGTCCCTAGGGTTTGTATGTGAAATTTCAGCTCAAAAAGCCCCACATATGTTTTATAACTGATTGAAACTGCCTCTATTAGGCTTTGATTTAGATTTTTGATATAGACAGTCATTTTAAAGACTGTCACTTTAAATTCAAATGAGATTATGCTCTTTTTAAAAGAAGGCAGATAAAATTATCAATCTTTACAACTTGTGAATGGGTATACCAGCCTGATCTTACGAGAAAACGTAAGTATTTTGTTTTGTCTGAAAAATCTGTTAAAAAAATGTTAGCCAGCAATCACTTATGGGCATTTCCACCTACCTAAGTTTGAACAGCAGCAAATATGCCTTGAAAGCCAAGTGTCTCATGGGTTTTCAGATTTGATGAAGATAGATTTCTGAGACTGGGGGCCCCTCCTTTGAATGTAGGAACAACCACCTTTGCCTTTAATGGGGTAGGGAATCTCCCTTGGTCTATTGAAATATAAATAATATGTCAGGAGTTGACAATAAAGACTGCCCGATGGCCCGGGGCCAGTGTGCGAGACACTCGAGCAATAGACAGGATTGTTACTGACCTGATTGGGGCAGTGCTGCTTTGTCACTAAAATTTAATTTGGCTGTGATTGTTTATCATTTGCGTGCAAATACAGTCTTAGGTTTCTTCAAAACCCATCTCGTTTTCCCAGTTAGCACTGTTCGTTTGGCATACGTGAATCCTGCAATCGCACTCAGATCCGCGCCAAATCAGTCCGAGATCGCCTGAATAAGGTCTCGGCTCGATTGAAATGAAATATGGAGCCGATCGATTGTAGTGAGAAAGCAAAATGATCCAACGAACCAGGCTATATCACAGTGTATTATGGTTATGTAATAGCCATATATGTGGCTATATGAAGAGAGAATTATGAGTAGGGTGGGATGTCATTCCAACTGGTAAATGTGTGTTTCATGTCGAATATGAAAAGGAGATTGATTAGGGCAGTGACTGGGGTAGGTTGCTAGGTGACCATCAACATTGCTGTCAATCTTATACAAGTTTATTTATAGAGAAAAAATATTTTTTGGCTGTTCTATGTTTGTCTAAGTTAATCAGTCTACCGAAATGTAAATATTCCATACAAGCTGAAGCCGATCGGTCAGTTCTTGTGACGCGACTCAGGTCATACCTGCCAACATTTGCCTCTAAAAATCTGGGAGCCAGGAGGGGGGGTTGGGCGCAGAGTGGTGGGGATGTGTAGGTGCCGTGCAGAGACGAGTGTCATGCTGGAAAGTACTAAAAGTGGGGCTGAGGGGGGGTGTCAGGGGTCCCTGGTCTGTACTATGCACCAGGTTTCAGGCATTACACCAATGTCAGCGATCCGGGGTTGTTATTGACGATACTAAATTCTGGGAGTTTTCTGGGAGACAGAACAAAACAGGAGATGGGTCTGAAATACGGGAGACTCCTGGGAAAAACAGGACTGTTGGCAGGTATGCTTGCTGTGCTCTTCTGGCATTTATTCAACTGCGTGCGTCTGGAAGGCACAAGCGTGTCACTCCACTTGCGTGCACAGGCAGCACACCTCCACTGGAAATAATAAAATTGAGTGAACTCTAGAAAAGACGCAATATGCGGACGGCCCCTAAAAGGCCGCTGTCGTTTGCGATCTCCAGTAGTTGATTTTCTTGCACAGACATGCTGGATTCACCTGATTTATTGACAAATGGGTTGTGGATCCATTCCTTGGCAGTTCGCTGGTCTTTAACTAGGCCTTTTCCCCTTAGCAAAGAAACTTTTCAAAGACGTCTGTTTCTTACTCATTTTGCTACTTGTGGGTTAAATTTAGGCACTTAAGTGATCGAGAGGTAAGTGAGAAAATATGGTAATTTTTCAAAATAAAAGATTGCTCAGACTCAGATAAATAAAGCAGAAATAATTAATGATTTCTTGTATGGCCCGGTACCAATTGATCAACAGACTTGTACCAATTCGCGGCCCAGTGGTTGAGGAACAATCAAGGAACAAAGTCAATAAAACTGCATCTATACTATCAATCCTTTACCCTTGAGGAGTTAAGAGACATTGTTACTTTTGCGACATCAACTATTTACTATTTACCTATTTCAGTTAAGGCTTATCCACTCGTTATGAAATGTGTCTATTCCTAAATCAGTGCAATTTAAGTTTTTGTTGTCCAAATATAATAAGTAGGGCTGCACATGCTTTTTATGCAATAGTGGTGCACATAAACAAAAGGCAATTACACTTGTGTCCACACCGTGTCTCAATCACAGAAGACGTCAGCGCTCGGATGATTCTGCCGCAGTCTGCTGAGTAACAGATATATGACCAGAGCTGATAGAGGACACACAGTCCAAGGACAGATGAGCAGGGCATGTTGAAATTGATTCAGAGCTGGAATGTCAGCATTTGTCTCTGCGAGTCCGTCCTGCTCAATCATCTCTGCGAAAACAACCTTCAGAAGCTATATATGTATTTGATCTCACAGACACAATAGCAACAGCCATTAGAAACCGTAATCTGACGCTCTTGGTCCGGGTGCGACAGAAGGTCAGAATCAAAAGCTAAGTGAAGTTCTTCTACAGAAGCAAGAAAGGATGGCTAACCACTCAGACAATTGCGGTCAGACTTGCATTGACTTTAAAGCAATAGCTCACTGAAACATAAAATCAGTTCTCTTGTGTAAAGACAAATGTGTTATGGTTTAATGTTAGGTATTACTTCTGTTGAACCTGAGGAAGGTTGAATCGGCTCTTTATTTTTAATATAAAACATAAGCGGGAGAAGGTGCAGTCAAAAAAATCCATAAAACGTATGGTAAAAAACAGCAGCTGTGGTTTCCAGTGTTTTAAAACACTGTTAAAAATATTATAAAAAAACGTACAAGTACGTTCTATTTTTTTTACGGTAGACTACTGTATTTCATTAATTTATAGCATTAACACATATATGCTTTAGGGTTTGTTTTGAACATCAACACATCATATTTTTTGTTAGACAGACAAACATGTTAGAACAGGTATGGTAATACAACCATAAACATACGGTGATGAGAACACCACATCACAAACAACTTTTCCCACGAGCAGAGAAGCATATATATGGAACAAGATGTTTAGTGTCATTCACACAACTACAAAACACCATTAACGGTAAAACACATACAATTAAAGTAATGAAATAAACATTATGTAGCAACATTAGATGTAACCTAAAACTCTAATGTACAGCACTAATGGGACAAAAAACTAAAAAGAACCATTATAATGTCAACAAATAAAATGAAGTGTCATGCAGGGAATTCTGGGAAAGACAATTTTTACGGTTATTCACCGTATATATTAAGGAAACTCAATGTTAACCAGGTTGCAGATTACTACAGTAGCATCCAGTTTCACCATTGAAATCACAAACATTCTTTACAGTATAGCATATTTACTGTAAAAACTTAGTTTTGGCCAGATGTTGTTTGGAATGACATAATATATATATATATATATATATATATATATATATATATATATATATATATATATATATATATATATATATATATATATATACATTATTTAGTTTGAAGTATACTAGGGCGCTAATGATTGTGTATTTACTGTATGTAGCACCGTGGTCCTGCAAGACACGGCGTTCCATTCAACTGTATGTCTGGAACAGAACTGTTTTAATGGAATTGATTTCAAGTCTCTTTAAAATCCAGAACATTTCTAACCATGCTAATTTGAGAGACCATTTCAAAAGTTCCAGATTTCATCAATTTCAATATTAAATCATATTAAACTCAGATATGTACTTTCAAACTGATAGATCTGGTTACACTTTAATACCAATTCCCACAAATAACTACTGGCTTATTAACTGCTTATATTAAAGATTTTAACAGTTTATTAGTAGCTATAAAGTATGATCTCATTCTACATCCCTAATCCTATCCAAACCTAATCCCAAATACTACCTTACTAACTATCAATAAGCAGCTAATTCGTAGTTTATTGAGCTAAAATACCTAATTGTTTGTTAATAGCAATAATCATACCTTAAAATAAAGTGTGACCACATTAAAGCAAAACATCCAAGAGAAATCTGCTGAACATTCTAATTGTCACTTTACAATGTTATAACAACTTGAATTCCTGAAAATATAAATTTTTTGAGAGACAGAAGTGGGTCACACTGCTATTTTTCATAAAAAACTTATTTTTTATTTTTATTTTTGCCCCAAAACACTGTAACCTTCAACACAATTACATTGCAGCCTTGAAAGCACTGACATTTCCTTTGGAAAATGGAGATCTAGTTAAATATGGATTGGCAATATCAGCCAATGTATTGTTCTGACCCTTTGAGAGAATGATCGAGAGAGGGAGGGAATGAATGAGTGGGGGGGAAAAAAGAAAAGGGTTTTATTATCTTATCTATATTTTATATTTTACCCCCCAATATATACACATTCACACATATATGTATATATATATATATATATATATATATATATATATATATATATATATATATATACATACATACATACATACATATATATATATATATATGTGTGTGTGTGTGTGTATATATATATATATATATATATATATATATATATATATATATATATATATATACATGCATACATATATACATATATACACAAACACACACACATATACATGTATATTTAAATATAGTTAAATATTTAGTTAAATATGTGTAATAAAGCTAGACTGAATAGGCAAATTGGTTCGAAATACTGCATGAAGATGATTTCAAAACACAGTGAATTAAATATTTCAGCAACTTTCAGCAAAAAAATGTGGTTTTACATAACCGTAACAGACACATTTGTAAAATCAGGCTCAATGTTAATGAACATAAACCTTTATTTGTTAATTCATTCCCTCCTTTCTTCCTTTGTTTGTTCATGAGTTCCTTCTATTTGTTAATTTGTTCTTTCGTTAGTTTGTTCATTCTTTCATTAATTTGTCCTTTGTTCTTTCTTTCCTTCCTTTGTTTGATTGTTCTTTCATTTGATTGTTCCTTTGTTTGTTCATTCCTTTGATCTTTCAGGGGTTTGTTCATTCAGTTTTGTTTGTTCGTTCCTTCTTTTGTTTGTTTGTTCGTTCCTTTCTTCCTCTGTTACATCATTCTTTTTCTTCATCCTTCCTTAGTTTGTTACTTCTTTGTTGATTTGTTCATTTCTTTCTCATTTGTTCGTTCTCTCATTTCAATTTCATTGTCCATTGCTTCCTTTTTTCTTCATTCCTTCCTTCGATTCTTTTTTGTTCATTTGTTCATTTTTTCTTTCGTTCATTTCTTTGTTTGTTCCTTCGTTCCTTCCTTCCTCTGTTGTGTCATTCTTTTGTTCCTTCTCTCCTTCCTTTATTTGTTCCTTCATTTGTTTGTTGCTTTGTTCATTCCTTCGTCCGTTCCTTTCTTCCATTGTTTGCTTCTTCATTCTTTCCTTTGTGTGTTCCATTGTTCGGTCCTCCGTTAGTTTGTTCGTTCCTTCTTTCGCTTGTTTCTTCGTTCATTCTTTCCATCTTTCCTCTGTTACTTCATTCTTTTGTTTCTTCTTTCCTTCCTTCCTTTGTTCCTTGCTTTGTTCGTTGGTTTGTTGCTATGTTCATTCCTTCCTTTATTTGTTCGTTGGTTTGTTCCGTCATTCGTTTCTTCGTCCATTCCTTCCATGATTCCTTCCTTCGTTTGTTTGTTGATTTGTTCCTTCATTCGTTTCTTTGTCTGTTCCTTCCTTCCTTCCATTCTTCCTTTGTGTGTTTGTTTCTTGATTCTTTCCTTCTTTCCTTTGTTCGGTCCTTCCTTAGTTCGTTCCTTCTTTCATTTGTTTCTTTGTTTGTTCCTTCCTCTGTTACTTTATTCTTTTATTTCTTCATTCTTCCTTCTTTTGTTTGTTCCTTTGTTTGTTGCTTTGTTCATTCCTTCCTTCAGTTGTTTGTTAGTTTGTTTCTTTATTCGTTCCTGTTTCTTCATTCCTTTGTTTGTTCAGTTGTTCCTTCATTAATTTGTCCGCTCCTTCCTCAGTTTGTTTGTTCGTTCATTATTTTTTTACCTATTTCATGAAATTACACACCATGCACTGTGTTGTGTCTTGAAATGAATATGCATAAACGTAATAAATAATTTCCTGGCAGAAACGGTCAATTTTCTGCATGCTTTTTACATGTGCAAAAACATGATTTCATCTTGTAAAAAAGACTAATCGCTATGATTCTATAAAAGCGCTGATGAAAATTCAGATCTGAAAAAGCAGACATGATGTGGATTGGATGTAGAATCAAAGCACATGGGCCATTTGTTACCATCCTTTTCATTTCCCGAGGTGTAATATTGTGCGGTATTGTAGATGGCTTTTACATGGCTGTCACTGGGTGGTAAGAAATCATCAGTAATCACATTAGCTGGTGTTTTTTTTTGTGCTTTTTTCCCCTAGGCATTCTAGCTCCATAGCTTTTAGAATCCAGCTAGTATATGAGAAAGAATATGTTGCAGAGCAAAATGGCCTTATCCAGTATATTAGTACTTGAAAGAGAAGATATTCTGCACAGTGCTGAAATATTTCAGCGCAAGTGAAAACCTGAATCTGTGAAATTACTACTGTGTAAAGCGGAGAAGTGTTTATTAGCTGGAATAGCTCTTTCAAGCTTCTCACAAACTAGAAAAAGAAAGAAGGAAATAAAGAACGAAAGAAAAAAGAATCTATCTTTGTTAATTATTATTATTTTAAATTATTATTATTATAATTTATTATATGCTTGTTTTTGCTTTGCTGTTTTTGTTTTGACCCATATAATGCATTTTCAGCTATTGCCAAAAATATGCCTCTGCAACATAACACAAATAACAAACAACTTCTCAAATGTGTCGTTCATATGGTTAACTTACTGAACAGCACTTTAATAACGCTAACATGCTATAAATTCACAAATACACATGGATTCAGCTCAGCATTGATAAACCCCATCTCCCATCTCGTTCTCATTTCATGGCGGTTCTCAGATGCAGGCGGCGTGGTGATTTGAATGTGTTTTTAATTCATGTGAATGGCCTGGCAGAGCTGCTGCGGGCCGTTAATTACCTGCCACTGTGAACATCAGTCAGTCTAATGAGAGGAACTCCCGCCCTGCATGCAGCACGCATATTAAGACTCTAATCAGCAAACCTGCAGCACGCGGCCACAGGGACCTGACTGCTTCCTACTCCACATTAAAAAAAAAAAAAACCCAGCAAAGTGATGCAGATTTTGAAAACATGCCTTTAAAATGGCGTTAATGTTAGCACAGCACGGATCTGAGATTTGGAGAATTTTAAGAGTGATTCAGGTCAATGAAAATCTAATTGTAAGTATACTTTTGCTTCAAGATTGAAAAATCAATTAATTTTTTGCATGACCACTTCAAACTGATGAGGAACCATTAATATTTTGTGTATTGTCGGAACATTGGCTAATTCATATGAATTTATATTATCTAATTTGTATGAAAACATGATTTTTAAAAGGAGGCGTGCCCCCAAACCCCACCCCTAACCCTACAAATTTGCTATGACATTGCGTTGACATGACACATCAACATCACCATGGCTCAATGGATACTTTTTCATTTTCCCAGTGAAAAAAATGCCACATAAAAAAAAATCAGCCTACAGGATTTCAATGACAAACTAAAAAGTTTGATCTGTTTTTGAGAATAAAGCATGTCTGAGATTGTGAGAATTTAAAGAAACACTGTTTTTTATTTTTAAATATGTTCAGGTTACAGGTTTTGAATCAATTCAGCGGATCTCTGGGTTTGATGAAAGCACTTTTAGCTTAGCTTAGCATAGGTTATTGAATCAGATTAGACCATTAGCATTTCAATCAAAAAGACCAAATAGTTTCAACAATTTTCTCATTTAAGCTTGACTTTTCTGTAGTTAAATCATGTACTAAGATAAATATAGGAACCATTTTGGTGTACAAATCATGAAACTTTTCTGGGGACTATTTTAAGGCACTGGGAAAGTTGCAAAAGTCTTTTGTCAAAACAAATGAAATGTTCATTTAAGGGTGATGCAGTTCAATAAATGTCAGATCCCAATTTCTGATTATAGTAAAAATTTGCTTTATGCTATCCTAAATTATATAAATACAACAAACAGGCAAGCTGCTGACTTACTGAAGTTTGATAAAGCACAAACTGTGATGGTACTTCAGAATCAGAAACAGACCACATTCGTTTTAAAAGTGGTGCACAGATGGCCCAATAATAAACTGTCACAATGCAAACAATTGTTTACAATGGCAAACAGTAGCAGGGACTGCTGAGCATTGTTTATAGAGACTACAGGAAAGCAGTGCAACAAATCACCAGCAGTTACAACAGTGGTGACCGGGGCAATATGTCACCATACACAGTTCATCACAGGCAACTGCAAAAATGCATGTGTAGCTGATAACCCAGCTAGGTCCTCATGGGAATTACACAACTGCTGAGGCAAGGTCATCAAGATTTACTGTTGATGATTGGAAAAAGTTATCTGGTCCGTTTTTAAATGAATTCCTTTGGTTTGCAATACAGCTCAACATTACGGTAGAGAATGAGTATTTTTGATGATGCATTTTGATTGTGCGTTATGTGGAAAAAAAGGACAAAATATCAACCTACAGTTTTGATAAACAACCAAGATGGTTTTGGAAGGTCTTCTTTTGTTACATGCTGTTTAAATATTGTCAATAAAAAGTGATTTATTAATATAAATTCTTACATACAGCGCATGTGAATTGTGATTTTGCTGCTACTGAAATAATTTCTTTGATCTTTCATCTATCCTATTCAAATGATAAGTTATCAATGTTAAAAAAACCAATCATTAAACAAGTCAACAAATGTTCAAATCATATATATTTAGTATTTATTTACACATTTTTTTCTATTTACATATCTTTGAAAACATGACAACTCTGTACACAGCTATTTAATTCAAAACATCTCATTCACACCTCTTTAAAAATCCATTCTGACGATTCTGAAGATTGAAGTCAAGAAGCTTTATATCCAGAAAACCTCCCAGCAGCCCACATATCTCATACTGAAACTCTGTTATCCAGGCACTGAATGTCAGTTACAGTAAATTCTTTCAATTCTGTGGCCAATCAAATAGCCGAAGGAGAGTGGTAGAGTTGCTGAATTCACTGTTTACGCTGAAGTGAATGTTGTAAAGGCAAATATTTTGCTTTGCCCCATCCTAAATGATCATGAGTTTAAAATAAATATCTGTGATGTCATTAATCTCTAAAGTTAGGCACAACTTAACAGGTTCATGTAAACAGTATATAAAAAAAGACAAATGAATTTAAAAAAGCTGATTTATAGAATATATCTTGTAGAAAAAGAAGGAAAATAGACTTATCAAGTGCAGTTTCACTTATATTTAGTTGTAAGAACTGGCACACAAATTTAAAAGCCTGATGACATGATTGAAGCAGTGCACAATTCAAATACTGACAAAATGTCAAAAGTCAGAAGCTGATTTCCCCAAACACGTCTATTAATGACAGAATTATACAGTCAGTATGGATTGTTATATCAATATCAAAATGGGATGTCAAAATGAGAGTAACACAGACGGCAAAAAATTGAAGCAGTTCTCCGGTTAGCGTCTCCAGCTGCCTTCATTGACTGAACCTGTGCCTCACAAAAACACAAGCAGACCAAAAATAAGGCAAATTTTACTGACTCCATCTCAAAGCCTCATTGGGCAATGTTCTAATATAGAAACCCTACGAATCCTGGCCGCTTCCTGAGGTAGACCAAAGTTACAATAAATGTTCGTAGGCGCCGTTCAAGCCAAACAGCCTTAACGCGAATGCTTATAAACCATGCTTTCCCAGTAATGTCTGATTATTGCCTTGAATTAATTGGCCAAGCATCCGTTCTGTTGTCTCATCCTAGTATAGTGGAATCTTGCCGTCTAAATGAACGTTTCCGCAGATTCAGTGCATAGAGAGGGGAGAAAAAAAAACAATCTATTGTGATTAAATTCCAAATGAAAAAACGAAGATTAGTGTCCTTCGAGAGCGCAGGTTGACCATGGCATTTGGAGTGCTGATATTAATAGAAATGCGGAAAAAATCCAGGATCAGTTGCAGACCACTGTACACATACCCTCTCCCCTAAAAAACAAACAAAAATAACTTTCACGGTGTCTGTTCAGTATCACACCTTAGAGGTCAGTAGGGGTCGTCATATTTAATAGTTGTGCTGGACCAGGCCTCATCTTTTGTAATGGTTAGGGGCATCAGCAAAGGCAAACTTCAGCCGGTATGCTTCAGCCAGGAGAACGCTAACTTCCTCATTTCCCCAGTGCATCGTAGGTAAGTTCTGGAGCAGAATCATCAGACCCTGTGGAGGATAAAGAGATTTCATTGAAAAGGACATACACAATGATACCAATTGCAACTAGTAGATGGGTAGTCCAAACAATTAACAGTCTAATGCTGACTTAACACCAAACATGAAGTGAATAAACGCATCGTTTCACTCGTTGAATGTATTTCATGTCAGTTTTCCACTCTAGCTGAAATGATTGAACTTGCACGAAAGATGTGATTGGGGCAAATATTGCGCATTCACCCAGCATGGACTTACTCGCATGAATAATTCAATTAATGTATGATGTGAAGTCAGCATTAGGGTGTGTTCACACTTGTTTGGCTCTCTTGATCTGAACCAAAAAGAAAATTATTCATTTAGTCCTGGCTTGCTTCATTTTCCCACTATTATTTTTAAGAACAAAACTTTATAGGCACCAACACTTGGGTGGCAATATTCACACTTCAATTGACCCGCTAAGAAACAGCAGATCACTCAAGAATTAGTTTTAATCAAATGTGGCAAATGTAAACACTAAGGAAGCATACAGTGACAGGCTAGATCACAATCAGTGAGCATGTATGCTTTTTTTCTTCTTCTATTTTTTCTTCCCAGGTTCTCCTGGTTGCAATTCCCGAATTTTTATTGCCAATCTTGGTCACACTTTATTTTGATGGTCCATTTGTTGAATTTAAGTTAAATAGCATCTACATTCCAACTAATCCTCATCAGATTATAAGTAGACTGTTAGGTTGGGGTTAGGGTTAGGTTTAGGGTTAGTATAAGTTGACATGTACTTGCAAAGTTTCTTATAGTCAGTTATATGTCTGTTGAAGGATCATATCAACAGATATTAAGCAGACAGTCTACTAATACTCAAATGGAACATCAAAATAAAATGTTACACCAATCTTAAGCCAATTGTAATGGTTTGTTTTGGTTCAATTTTGAATTTCCCCATCCATCGCAGAGCCCGGGGGACCAGAGTGCGTGCTCCAGCTTGGTCATCCATGTATGTTTCTTAGTGACATATCATATACAACAAAAATGCGTGTTTTATTGATATATCAACAGTTCAGAATCATGTCCAGTTTAGTTTGATGCAGAGTATGTTAAAAACTGGTCGACCAATGAGGTTGGTGTCTTGAGCTACTGAATTTAATGATAACCTGTCTTGGTGGCAAACAAAGCACAAAAGAGTCTAGTCGAGCACACAGGAATTGCAGATCAAATAGGATTTGATGGTGAGTCTAAATTCACTTAAATTTCTTTCATGACTTGTCACTTTTTCCTACAAACTTTTTAGCAGGTGTTTGTGTGCTGTACTGGAGGAGGTTAAGTAGAAGCTGAAAGCTTAGTCAATTATCACACAAGGAAAAAGCACAATGATGACTTGACTTTCTCTGTAGAATAAGTGTCTGAAGCATAAAGTTGCACAGCGTCACCTTGTGTACTGGGGTATTTGGGTTTTTCACAAAGTGCCATTTAATGTCGGAGTGATTTTGCATGTTCACTTGACTCATCGCCAGTGAAAATCACTTGGGAATAAAAAACATTCACAATAAGTTTGTAAAATGTGCATAAGCCTTTAGAATGCTTGAGAACTGGGGTTAGGCAACTTTGGGACACTCAATATCTACATTCCTGCAAAGTTTGGCTTCAACTGTGATAAACTTCATAACTAGCTAACCAAGGTTATCAAGACAGCAAATATAAGCTTCATTTGGACTGGGGATCAGCAGAAGACGAAGAATATTTTTATTTTCTAAAGCTATGTAACGACACATTTATTTAGGGGAGTGGAAGGCCATTTTAATCTGCCCTTATAGGTCTTTAAAAACATGTAATATGTTGGTCACATTTTATTTTGATGGTCCATTTGTTAAATTAAGTTACATTGCATCCAACTAATTCTCATTAGATTATAAGTAGACTGTTAGGTTGGGGTTAGGGTTAGGTTTAGGGTTAGTATAAGTTGAAATGTACTTGCAAAGTTTCCTATAGCCACTTAAATGTCTGTTGAAGGAGTAGTATCAACAGATATTAAGCAGACTCTCTACTAATACTTAAATGGACCATCAAAATAAAGTGTTACCAATGTGTTAAGGCAAAGGGGTCATAAAGGAGCATGGGAGAGGACTTGGGGGAACAATGCAAAAGCATCTGAGTAAATACAGCGAGAAAAGTATAAAATGTACACAACATATGTTGAGACTGTTGTGCATGTCTGAAAAGACACATACTGTATGGGAGAGAATGGTTCAGTTTAGATGTTTGAAAACATAAACACTAGTCGGGATTGTTAAGAACAAGTAAAAACTGTTAACAATATATTAGATCTGTAGATTATAAGGTCGAAAAGGAAGAGGGGGCTTTAAATTGGGGTCATAAAGGAGTAGGAACTGGGAGAGGGCTGGTGAACCAGAAAACGGCTGTGAAAACACTAAAGTGAGAGGAAGCAAGGATGAAGTGTACAGCACATTTGATGGGACTTCAGATTGTCCTGGGGAAACACTATAGATGGGTGTACTCTGGACATCCTGGCTTTATTTAAATATTCAATAAATTATATTCTTCTGATATTCATAACCTCCAGACTGAGTTTGAATAAAGGACTGACCAGAAATTATCACAAAGAGTGAACTTTAAAGGCCAAAGCTGCCCAATGCTACTTTTAAATCGTTGTACTCTGATCAGATGCATTTCTCAGCAAGTTCACCAAACAATCAGAGATTTTTGTTTGAACAAAATATGACAAATTTGAAAAATATTCCAATAAGTCAGTGTTTTTTTAGTTTTGTGTTCAAAGATCAGTGCCAATCCCAATTAATCACAAAATAATCATGGCTTATTAAGGATGGGATGCACCAAACTTATTGTCAGGTTAACAGCGAAGTGAATTAGTCAGATTCAGCATGTAGAAGCAGTGTTTGCTGTCGCTGAAAGGGAGTGCTCTTATTGGTTGGTTCTGAATCAGAGCATGAGAACAAAAAACTGAAGGGATGGACAAGGCAAATAACGCAAGTCAGGAGGGAAGCTGGAAACTATTTGTAAACATAATAAGTTATTAGATTATCAGACATATTTGCACAGCCAAATGTCTCCGCATTGTTTTGTTTTACGGTTTTTATGTGTGCCTCACAAGTTCCGGTTTCCCTTTGTGCAATAGGAAAACAGACTACTGTACTCAGAGGTTGCGGAAATATATATCCTCTTATGCAGAAGCAGAACACATGCTCTGTTTTCAGTCGTCCATTTTGTGTTTCCACGCACAGCTTTTTGGTCCAGACGTATCCAACAACACAGTTGGTTTTTGCCTGCAGTAATTAGGTGTCGGCTTGGTGTGTTTTGGGCTTTAGGCATACTAGAAGCATCCAGGTGCTGAAGCATGTAGTAGTTAAACTCTGTGGCTTAAAGTTGCTTTAAATGTGAACGGGGCTTATCTGGCTAGTCAGCTATTGGCAGACATTTGAGCATCCTAACACGCACACAGTGCACCAAGAGTGTTTCCTAAGTAAACCGTATGGATTCACTTTGCTGGAAGGAGTTTTTCTTGGTGTTTAGCAGACAAGGCAAGGCATCGCTCTGCAGAGTTATTTATTTTTCTTTAGCCGGGTCAAGCCATGCTATCACAAAACACCGCCGCCGTTCTCCTCTAAATTATTATAACTTTCAATCACGGATTCCTCAGCTGCTCAATCTTAAGTGTAGGGTGAAGAGAGTGAGCTGCCCGTCAAGCTGTGTGTTTCTCTTCTCGCTCGGCGCGGTCAGGACCTCGCCGGTGGAAGCCCATTTCTCTTAGGTATAGAAGGCCAAGTCTAATTCACTCAAGGCGGCGTCAGGCGGCTCCAGCAGGCCTCAGAGTCAATGACTGCATTAGAGCGGCTTAGAGCCTCAATCTCCCAGCCTAATTCACCTATCCTGCTGGCCCTGATGAAGGAGAATGAGAACGCTTAATACTCCATCACAGCAGGGTACAAGGGGGATGGATGGAGGTGAGAGCGGGAGAAAAGAAGGGTACAGGGGAAAAAAAGCAATAATGTATCTTACAATAAAGAGAATGCCAAAGTTTCACAAATATTTGCTAGTTAAATGACCAAATTGTCACATTATTACTTTTTCTAAATCAGCTTACTTGAATGGGGATGTTCATAAGACTGTCATGACTCCTTAATAAACATGATACACATCATGAATATTTTATGCATGCGTATGAGAAACATGTGCATTATGTGCTCTATGATGTATTTTTAAATGTAAATATGCCACTGTTTGTCTTTGTAACAAATACATCATAACCTTTCTCAAGACAACTTGATATTATCAAACAGCATAAATTGTCATAAATCTGTCATAAACATGACTGTCATGAGGCCATTATAATTGTGTCGAATTTTTTATGATCACTTTTTTATTCAGTGGAACACTAAATTTGCCATTAAGAATTCTCATTTAAAGTATCAATACCTCGTCAAACTATTTTAAAAGCGTCATTAATATTTAAAATGACATTTTAATAACAAATACAATTATTAGTTGAGGTAAATAAAAAAGATTTATGATGCTGTAATACAATTCATGGCACAATTATAATGGCCACATGACAGTCATGTTCATGACAGATTTATGACAGGTTGTCTTGATATTGTCCTGACAAAAACAGGTTATTATTATTTATGTCAAGTTAATAATTGAGACATAACTGATAGAATGATACTTAGGATGCTTTCACATCTGTGGTTTGGTTCGTTTGGTCTGGACCAAGGGCAACAAATGATACATTGTAGCATTTTTCTGCTGTTTTTGGGTCCTTTTCACACCACACTGCTTGCTTTTGTCTGAACCAGTTAAAAAAATAACCAAAATGCAGTCATGTAACAAAATCCACATCACTCATTGGCCAGATGTTACTGAACGTATTTCCTGAACTGCTTTTCAATTGGTCAGAATTAACGTGCGGGAAAATGCCAGTGGAACTTCGCAAGTAAAACAAACCCGCAGACATAAAATGTAGCTGTTTACTATGGAGGGACGACTGCACTGGCTGATTGTATCTCTGGTCACAGTATACTATATAGTTTGCATACATCACTTTAGACAAACTATACATTTTGAGACTGTAGTGTGGTTGCAGCTAGAAAACAATGTTTTGATGCATTGCAAATGGCGAATGCGCATCGAATTCTCTCTATGAGAATTCTCTCTATGTTATGAAACCAAGTATGGGTGGAATCACAATCTGACATGTCTGATATGCAGTGCAGTACAGTACAGTAAACAGAAAAGTTGCAGTCTGTTCAGTTCAGACACAATGAATCCCAAAAACAGTAACACTAAGCGTGAACGTACAGTATGAAGTCGACTGCTGCCGGCTACGCAAGCTTGATTTCCCACGCCACAGCATACCGGAATAAGGCAGAATGCAATTTGTGAGCCAATGCAAATGAGTGCTACATTCTGAGTGTTGTCACAATAGGCACTAGGTGAGAAATTAAACTAAACAGTTGTCTCTGGATCTGTCATGAGCACAGAGAATTAGACTACAATTAAAACAGTAGAGTGATAACAATATTGTTTGTATTACAAAAGTGCTCATTAGGCTTTAAATTACCCCTGTATGTGTGATCTGAAGACTTCATAAAGTTGAAAAAAGTGTGTAATTCCCTGTGAAAACATTTGATTGAGGCATTTTTTAAATTGTTACGTTTATTGTGACTATTACAAATAAGAAATACATAATAAGCACCCATTGGGACGGCACAGTGGCTCAGTGGTTAGCACTGTCGCCTCACGACAACAAGGTTGCTGGTTTGAGTCCCGGCTGGGTCAGCTGGCATTTCTGTGTGGAGTTTGAATGTTCTCCCCATGTACGCATGGATTTCCTCCGGCTGCTCTGGTTTCCCCCACAGTCCAAAGACATGCTCTATAGGTGAATTGAATGAACTGTAGTTGAATGTAGTGCGTGTGTGAATGAGTTGGGTAGCAGCTGAAGGGGCGTCTGCACTGTAAAACATATGCTGGAATATTTGGCGGTTCATTCCGCTGTGCCGACCTCTGAAATAGAGACTAATCCAAAGCAAAACGAATGAATGAACAGCCATACATCCTTTTTAATACTAACCAATACTGACTAAATGATTTAACAAACAACATTTATGCTAATAATGTTTTTTAAAAACATAATAATTCATAATCTGGCGTTTTTAATAAGCATGAGTACTGAAAGACAGCATCATATTAGAATCTAACGCATCAACTATATTTAAAATGAAGCCATCCGTGTAACTGTCAAATCAAATCCTAATCAACACAGTCATCGCAGTCTAATAAAGTTTTTCCTCGTCAAATAACTATATTAGAGCACTAATTACCGAGTAATGAATCAAGCCACATAATTGGAAATAAATGAGTGATTTAAAGAATCAACACAGCCAACCAACATGATTGATAGGGGTCTGTTCATTTGCACCACATTTAGAGACTAGGAGACTTTCTTTCTTGAGTATGTAAACATTTTTCTTCAATGTTTGTTCAAACTACTTATATAAAATGAGCTAACACAAGATAACTCTTGAGTTTTTTTTTGCGACAACTTAATTATTTTATATTCAATCCATCTAAATTTGTACAAATTAATAAGTTAATTTAATTCCTTGATGTTTTCACAACACAAATCGATTATGTGGAACCCAGGGTAATGTTAGAAGCATAGAAAATGATCACTTTTTAAAATCATTAACAATTACATGTCATTAACATATTAAATCAACAATATTAGTTATATAAGATACGCATTAAACCACATCCTGCTGCACACATGGCCTAGCCTGGGGATCTGTAATCTCAAGAGTAAAATGTAATGAAGATGATGTGCCAAAAATGGGATTCCAGAAGCGATGCTAAAGGGAATGACTTTGATAACTAAGTAATGTTCTTAAAGTTCTGCACTCGCACTCAAGAACGCAGTAAAATCAGTTGAAGAGTTTTGGAGTTGGACATTTCCTTACACAGCCTCCACAGTGCAGTACGCATGGCAGTCCAACAGCTAATAGAAGATGAAATCTTTCTTTAAATGTCAACAGATCCTTCAGAAGCTCGGATTTGTCGGCAATCATTTTTTGCGAAGCACCCATGTTCTCCTTGAATTCAAGTAGTGGTTTAATAACGAAGAGCAAAAGTAAAACTTTGAAGGTGAGTAATATCCTTGGAAATGATTATAAGATCATGTAGGAGTTAGTTCAAGAGCTTTAGTCTTTGAAGAGTAATTCACTCAAGCAATTGTATTTGAAAAAATTATCTGTCTTAAACGGAAACGCACCAAATCACTGATGTGTACGCAAAACAGTTAAACAGTTGTCGACTGAAACTTAAAAGCAAACCATCCGTGTAACAGCCAAATCTCCTAATTAACTTGGTCATCGCAGTCTACTTTTCGACAAATAACTAGATTAGGACTCTAATTACTCGTAATGAGCAAAGCCAAATAATTGGATACAAATGAAGTATCTAATGATCTACACAGCCCACTAGCGTAATTGATGCAGGACTGTTAATTTTTGTTGCATTGAGGGACTTTCTCTCTGGAGCATGTAGATGGATGGTACACCATTAGTTACGAGAGCCATTGCCAGCAGTGATCATTACGCTCTATATGAAATTAAATTTACAACCCTTTGTTTTTTTCCCTCCATGATGTGAAGTATTTGTGATGGTCAAATTAATCATATTACGGAGGAACATATTATTATTGAAGAGAGAACAATGAAAGCATGATCATGTAGACCTGATCTATGTAGCATATATTGTAAGAAATAATTTATAACAACATTTTCATACATAAAAACAGCAAAAATGTATACTAACAGCCAGACAGAAACTGTGGTTATTTTCCAAAATATTTATATATTTATATATATATATATATATATATATATATATATATATATATATATATATATATATATATATATATATATATATATATATATATATATATATACACACTGAAGTTTTTTTTCTTTCCATTTGGCGTGCGTTATTAAATTCCATAACACTCTCACCAGTCCTTACTACTTACTTGCGTCTAATACCCCAGTTTGTCACAGGGGCTTTAATGAAATGTTCATGAGTTAAAGTGAAACTGCCGAACTGCAGTTAAAGTCAGGTATCCTGCTGATTTGATTCAGAAGGGCACTTTTTGTCAGATGGCTCACCGGTCAGGTATACATCCGCGCTAAAATATCAAGGTTAAAGTCATCATAGCTTGCATAGAATAGACCCAGCTCTCAACCCAACTTAGAGAATAGATTAATGGCGATATATTTTTTTTATCCCTTATATATATTTTTTTACCTTAAAATGGCTTTTAAAAAATTAAAACTGCTTTTATTCTAGCCTAAATAAAACAAATACGACTTTCTCCAGAAAAAAAAAATAATAATAATATATATATATATATATATATATATATATATATATAAAAACTCAAACAGGAAAGCGCAGAAGAGTCGGATGATGGTGTCTGCCAATTCAGAAGCATATATAGACAAGAAGCATTGATATTAAAGAAAAACAGGACATCGGTAATATGGGAATATTACGATTTCAAAGTCACAAAATATTAAAGGTATGTGCGCCATCTGTAGTGACTGAGTGTACTGTACTATAAAAATACAATTTGTCACTTTCTTAGGACAGTTATTTACAGATGCATTAGTTGCAGAATTTTAAAGCAGTTTAATGATTTAAATACTTCTTATTGGATATTACATCATTCCATGTGACTATACGCATGACTGTATGGAGAGCTTACTACCTACTAACTATGGTTTACTTTAACCACGGCGAACAAATTTAGTAACAAAGCCCCTAGTGTGGACTTTACCTTCCAGTTTAAGAAAGAACTTACGAACAGCTGGTGAAACTCCCAGGAGATAGCTAATGCCAAAACGCACTACCTCGCTAAAGACACTGTGTCTTTTAATGTAATTTTGGAGTACCACACCTGTATGTTTAATGTCATATTTTGTGTAGCATCCCCAAATAGCACAGCCCTAATAAATACATTCATTCATTCATTTTCTTTTCGGCTTAGTCCCTTTATTAATTCGGGGTTGCCGCAGTAGAATGAACCGCCAACTGATCCAGCATGTTTTACGCAGCGGATGCCCTTCCAGCCGCAACCCATCTCTGGGAAACATCCATACACACCCCCTACGGACAATTTAGCCTTTTCAATTCACCTGTACAGCATTTCTTTGGACTGTGGGGGAAACCCACCCGAACACAGGGAGAACATGCAAACTCCACACAGAAACGCCAACTGACCCAGCCGAGGCTCAAACCAGTGACCTTCTTGCAGTGAGGCGACAGCACTACCTACTGCGCCACTGCATCGCCCCTATATATATATGGAAAAATATTTTGAAAATATAGTAACTAGTAACTTAATAAAAAGGAACAATTTTTGAACATTATTTAAGGCTTACATTGCAAATCCAAACAGAACCATTTGTTTGGTAGTCTCTCATATAATTCATCTACTAAAAGACAGGAAAGATTACTTTAAAATCTGTATTGTACATAAATCATATAAAAATTTGCATAATATTCAACAACTTTACTAGAATTGCAATGAAAACGGACTAAATATATATTTACACACATTTACATAAGTAAATAATCATAAATAAAGTTTTGATTTAATAAATTTCTTCATGGAACGTGAAATTTACTTAATATTTAATGATGCTTGGCAAAACAACTGTTTTTAAATGTGCTTTGTAAATAAAAATGATGAGTGGACAAAAAATAAAAAATTAATTGATAATTTTGACTACAATGTTTTTATTTTTTATTATTTTATACAAATGTACTTATGCAACCTAAAATTGGTTTAGAGGTCCACGGTCAAACATAAATATATTTAATAAAGTGTATAATAGCACACAATATAGTGTAGTTGACTGAACTTATACTAGTAATTGGTTTCAACATTTGTCAAAAATGGTTTTAAGACACTTTCTGTATTTACAGTACATATCCCTATTTAAGTTTCAAAAGTAGAGTAAGTTATCGCTTCTGTGGAATAATCAATGTCTCATAAGATCAGAGTTTCAGTTCATTTTGACCTTAAGATAAGTTTTCCCTGCAGATGTTTTTAAAGTTTAAGTTGTTTGATAAAAATTAAACTCTTTGCTTGAAACATTAAGAATCTGCTTGGTGCTGTTACATTGCAAAACCAAGAGCTGGGTAGTACTCTGAGAATCACCCTTGGATCTGCTTTGAAAATAGAACAGAATATTTATTTGGAAATAAAGCCTCTTGCGAAGTGACTTGCATAGAATTTCCAACAGGAACAGTCCCTCTGGAGTACCCTGGGGTTAAGAGCCTTGCTCTAGGGCTCGATGATAATGGTGGATCCTGGCAATTCCCAGGTTCACAAATAATCCCTTTGCATTAGTAGCCTGAAACTTCCAAGCTAACGCTAAGACAGCCTTTAACACGATTCCAAAGTTGTCCCATATGCATATATTACAAGATGTTTGACAACAATAAGCTGAAATCAGTTCAGGGTGTTCCACTGGACATCAGTTTTATACTGTACAGCAAGGGTATTCAACCGAATAAGTGTCCTTACTACAAGCAACATGCAATACAAGGTATATTTTTAATGTTAAAGTGAGTTTTGTCCAAACCATTCGCGATAGTGATGTGCAAAATTTATATTTTATTTTCTATTTCCGCAAAGTCGCACTTTGACAACAGCATAAACTACAAAGACAATTATCACCTCAGGTACAGAATATGTGCTTTATTCGGAGTTAAATGCCATCAATGTGAGTTTGAATACCATTTTACATGAGATTTATTTATCAAAATACTGAAAGCAGGAGCAGATTGTTTACCTCAAAACTTGAAAATTACTAGCAATCGTTTTGAAAATGAAATAATAATAATGATGATAATAATAATCCCTTACATTTATAAAGCGCTTTTCTAGACACTTAAAAGCGCTTTACACAATAGGGGAATCTCCTCATCCACCAAAGTCAGTGACTTACTGCAAACCAACAAAATCAGTGGGCAGCTTATGTAATTTTAATATTGTTAAATTGGCTATGTAATAATTAGATTATAACCCATTTACAGTTTCGTTGTTCAGAGTTCAGAGGCTGGTATTTAAATAAATGGCTTCAGTATTTAAATGTTTCTGTTGTGTCACGTCACCAAATCATTTGTCACTGCAATCTTGTCGCATAATGTGTAGGTAGAACATTGTATAAGATATTTGGTACTCTTTGGATAGTTAGTACTCCAACACACTGGACAAGATGCTGTGTCGCATGCTAAACTTTGTTTTCTATTAGTTGCTGGGTAATGCAGACAGATGCCAGACAAATGCTGCCACAAGTGTGCGTACACCCATAAAAAACATTGTTTAACATTTTTAAAACGTGGCACATCTAGTGTATAACCAACGATATCGCACACTAATTAGTAACTTTCCGATTTAGCGACCAAATCGTAAGAAAACAATCTCATTCGTACAATTTAGTTTACAATTTGCTCATTCCACAATGGTGTTTAGGCTTAGGGGTGGGGTTTGGTGCCACGCCTCCTTTAAAATTATACACTTTTGAACTTGTGTCAAGTCGTACAAATTAGCCGCTAAACTGACAAAATGCAAAATAGTTACGTTTTGTCACGAGATCAGGCTGTTGTGACCCACTTTACATTTGTGTAAATGGCAGATGGTACTCTTAGAAGAAGTAATACTTAATCCAATGAATTCTGACGAAAAATATATGTACTGCTATAAATCCTAGCAGTACGGTAATGCCTTATTAAAACTAGCAGCAACTTTGAAGCAGCCTGTCGCTCTGGCTGGTGATTGAAATTGTAATGTAACTGAAATGTAACTATTTTATGTTTTGCCAATTTAGCGACTAATTCATACGAATTCATATGAGTTCAAAAGTGTATAATTTTTAAAAAGAGGCGTTCGCCCTCCATTGAAATGAAAAGCTAGTCGCTTGTAGTGTGAATGCAGCATGACACTATACCTTAGTACCCTAGTCATAGTATAGTAACAACTTTGTTTATCAACTCTAAATATATGTAGTACACACTATACGAAGAAAACATAAATGACATAAGTTGTGTAATATTATAAGCCTAATGAATTCTTAAATGTTAAAATATAATATTGGCCTATATTCGACGCTGCTCAACAAGTGTTTAATGCTCTGTTTGAGTATAAACGCATATTTGCACAGTTAATTGACTTCTTTGTTCCTCAATGTTTTACTTATTAAGTACAGTATCAATCAAGGACAAGCTAGACCTAGTTACTTTAAAGCTACTAAACCTGTTAATATTATCTTAAATAAAGTCTTATTATGGGCATTGCGGTGGCGTAGTGGGTAGCACAATCGCCTCACAGCAAGAAGGCTATGGGTCAACTGGCATTTCTGAACCATATGTTCTCCCTGCGTTGGTGTGGGTTTCCTCCAGGTGCTCCTGTTTCCCCCACAAGAATTGAATAAGCTAAATTGGCCAACAGTGTATGGGTGATTCCCAGTGTTGGGCTGTGGGTGGAAGGGCATCCACTGTGTAAAACATATGCTGGATAAATTGGTGGTTCATTCCGCTGTGGTGACCCCTTATTAATAAAGGGACTAAGCCGAAAAGAAAAGGAATGAATAAATTCTTATTATGTAAATTGTAATTTGTGGCCTTTCACAGTTTATGTGGTTTTTATGTGACCCCCTTAAACTCTAAACTTGAGTAAATATATATATATAAAAAAAGAATTATATATAAAAACATAATTCGGACAACTTCAAATGTGATTTTTTTTTTTTAAACATTCAGATTCATGATTTTCAAACAGTCTGATCTTGGCCAAATATTGCCCAATCCAAACAAACCATTAATCAATGACAAGCTTATTTATTCCACTTTCAGACGATGCTTAAATCGATATAACTTCAAACGTTTGTATCTCTGTCCGCTTCATGTATCTGAAAGAAAATTAAATAACATAAGCTCTTAGTGTATAGTATAGTTATTTTTATTTTTTTGCTGCGTTGGTGTGCAGAGTGGCTAAGTGGTTAGTACTGTCGCCTCACAGCAATAAAGTCGCTGGTTTGAGTCCTCGCTTGGCCAGTTAACATTTCTGTGTGGAGTTTGCATGTTCTTCCCATGTTAGTGTGGGTTTCCTGCAGGTGGTCCGGTTTCCCCCACAGTCCAAAGACATGCAGTGTAAGTGAATTGAATAAACTAAATTGTACGTAGTGTATGAGTGTGTAAATAAGTGAGTATGGATGTTTCCCAGTACTAAGCTGCAGCTGAAAGGGCATCCGCAGCGTAAAACAGACTAGTTGGCAGTTCATTCTACTGTGGCGACCTCTGAAATAGAAACTAAGCCGAAGGAAAATGAATGAATGTGTTTGTGTTTAAAAATAATCTTAGAATTTCTTTCTCCTACATAGTACCATTGAAATGTCACATTTATTGGGCCTATATGACAATAGTACTAATGTTAATAATACACCAATACTATATCATTAATAGTAGTAGTAGTAACGACAACAACTTTGTATAGCAATAGTAATAAACAGCCATTTTAAAGTCACTAAAATTGCAAACATTTTCTTAAATAAAATTAAATTATGCAAATTGCACCTTACGGGATCAAAAAGTGACAAACATGTGTACAGTAATGCTAGACAAACAGTTTGGAAAAATCACACATGAAAATATGACAAAAAAAAAAAAAAAAAAACAGTGAAGGAATGCAGAAAAAAGAAAAAGCAACTTAAGAAAGATAATGACTTTGACTTAAGGAGGATTTTCTTCAATTGCGGCGTTTATCTTGATGCTCCCCCTAGGCATTTTGACTGTTCTCTTCTGTAGTGTCTTATCTTTGGTGGTGATTGAAATGTGTTTGCTGACTGACAAGAAGAATCTTTTAGGACTGTACTCTAACCTAGCAGCACTCAAGCCAAACACACTGCAAAAAAAAAAAAATCTTATTTCTGGCCAAAATCTTGTTTTAAAAATACTATGCCAGATCAGATTCTAAGATTGTTTCCTTACATTTCCTTTTTCCCTGTATCATTTATTTTATGTTTACGACTTTATTTTAGCTGTAATAAATTGTTGTTTTTGAAGTTTGGCCATTAAAAAGACGCAATAAATCACATTTATTTTTTAGTATAGCTGTAGTAACTTAAATTAAAACTAAATTAAAAACATATTATTTAATTGTTACTTAGTGAGCAAAACATACATTCTGTTATATTTTGTTGCAGTAAAGACCTGTCCACACAAACACGAGTATTTTCAATAAAGTTTTTTTTTTTTTAAACACAGTTTGGCTGTTCGTCTGTGCAAAAACAGTAAACATAACTTGCCAGGGTGAAGATTTTCCGAAACTCCAGGTACAGTGTGCTCATGTGGCCACTAAATGTGGAATTTTTGCTTAACGACATTTTCTTTTTTCTGATTGACCAACATGACTGGGTTCGCTGCAAATACTCTTGCTGATTTTTGCAACAAAAGCAACAACAACAAAAAAATAATAAATAAAAAAAATCTCTTATAATAAAATAAACAAAAGTGTTATAGAGACTCTTAAACTTTACCAATAAAATGTAACAAAGTGTGTGCTTAAGGTAGATCAACATCTGTAAGGTGTAAATAATAATCATACCTCAATCTCAATCAAATCTGAGATTTTAATTAAAGGAACCTACCATCATTATTCAAACACATACTGCAACATTACAAATGATGAAACTAAATGACTACATTACCCCCAATGCTAAAAAATCTTTCAGATGGGGAGCTAGTGGCTGGGATGCACAAGAAAAGAAACCAAAAAGCCACCCTGGTGACATCCGTACATAATTTTTTTATTTACAATATCCTCACTGCTGCTGTACTGCACTCATTTTCACGTGTGTTTTTATTCTGACCTGAGGTGGCAAAGACAAAAAAACTGTTGCGTCTGTTCACATGTTGCGTCTAAAAGCAGGTTAAAAGCGCAAACTCATTGTTTCATTCACCATTTTTGATGCACTTTTTGTGCTCGTGCAACCCTGGCATTTCTCGTAACTAGGCGACCATCAACTGTTTTCTCAGAGGATGACAAACGAACAAACCATTGCTGCGGTTTGCCATCATTTCGTGTGTATAATAATGTGTATATTCCATATTCTAAAGTGGGAAGCAGATTAGTCAGTTGTACTTGCATGAATCGAAGTGCACAACAACATTCTGGAAAAGCTGAGATGTTTTCAACTATGTGCATCTGGAAAATGTGTGCGTCACTCTCTATTTGTGCACTCAAGTTGTGCTACTTGATTGGAAATAACCCTAAGCTTACTGGCATTCCTTCCAGGGCGCTTGCTCAGCAGCCACTTTTTAAAAAAATATATTGCTTCATACCGAAACCTTATACCAGACTTTTTTAACCGTTATTGACAATGGTGTTCAGTCAATAAATATCATTACTATTTTATCGGCCAAGCCCTAGTCTAAGCTTCAGTAAATTTTGAGAAGCAACAAGTAATAATATTGCATTGTAACTACTGTCTACTATCTACTAACTACTGGTCTTATTCACTTACATTGACTTTTCCATGTTAAAAACAACTCGCTATGCTGCTTCATGTTGCAAACGGATATTTTCTTCAAGAGTTTACACTTAGCAGATGATTGGTAATAAAGCATGTTTGGCATACTGTCTGAAGTGAAAACGCTGGTTATTTATAGTGAATCATATCTGATTGCTTCAATATATGGAGCTGATGCAGGACCAGCTGTGATCAATCATAAGCATGTGATCCTCTCAAAATTAGTTTATAAATAAACCACACTTATTATATTGTCCTTCTTTTCATGTATAGTCATGGACACACTTCTTTGTAGAGCATGTAGTTCAATCTTTTTTTGCCATTTACTATTCCTAGTCATTCCTCCCAAGGGCAACTGAATCAGAAGTTTTAAAACAATCACAAAAAGGAGCGCACTTCTGCATTGCAGAATAAGGTCAATAGTTTAAAAACTAATTTTACGGTAATCAGGCTAAATACACTACTTAGAATTTTGTGTTATAATATAATGTAATTCATTTATTCTTTGCTAAGTTTTCTTATTTCAAGAAATCTTCCCAAGAGCAATTATCTTGCAGCACTGGCAGATGATCTGACTTGTTTCTAGTCTGTTTCTTCCTAAAACGTCCATTTACTTCTCCTATTTAGATGGACATTCGGGTGCAGTGTAGATAATCGCAAGACAAAGGGACGCAGACGTTTGGACCTGTAACCCCGGACCAGGATGACATTTCGCTAATGACCATTGCTGGCAAACAACTTCAGCATAGCACAGGCAGATTGCTATATTCACGACGCTGGCAAAAGGGATGTTTGCCATCGAGGATTATGCTGAACGGAGACTTTTAGCCCCTCATCTTCTCGCTGAGCCCTCCTGAATTTGTAGGAATCGATCAGGGGCTCAAGCACAGCGACACAGTCACTCCATCAAACGGCAAAGTCGCAGCTCTGCAGATTCCGAGCGTTTGATCCTCCGCTTTTAAACACTCGTGAGACTAACTGGTAGAGAGGCGGTGATTGATTGCGAGGAACTTTATAAACAGCTTTGTTTATCAAGGCCTCTACGAGAAGCAGCGATATATGTTGAGGTGTTCGGCGTTCGGGTGCAGGGGAAAGGAGCTGAGCTGTAATTACTTCCAGGATATTAAGTCCTCCATGCTTTTCCCTGTCTCTTTTGGGATAAATCGTCGCTGCCTCTCGTTGAGCGAGCTTCCTGCAACAACAGTGACACTCTATCATTAAACTGTATTAAAGCACATTTACAGGCAGGAGGGTTGCTCTTCATTCGAGACCTGCACGTATGACGATTAATCATTAGCGGCGGGTTCTCCTCTAGAAGCTCTGGTGTGGACAAAATTACAAGTTCTCTGATAAATGTGCCAGGTTCTCGATTAATCAGGACCAGTTCATTTCACCTAATCCTTCAATGCAACCGTCCTAATAGAGTCAACACTATAACTCAATAACGAGATGGCAAGGAAAATATCTACGCTGCTATAAATCTCCGCAGATGGCTTTCTTGAAATTGCATGCAAATTCACCTCTGACTAACAGTAATCTTGCACTCTGTAAAAAAACAAAAACACACACAAAGGAGAAAAAAAAATAAAGAAACTAATAATGAACTTACTGAAGCCACCAGGGGGAATCAAAATATGACATTGTCGCTTTGAGTTAATTTCAAGTCAAACCAGGCCCCAAACAAAGCGAAAACTTTCGATCCACAAACAATTAGATAGCGAATCACACTCAATTACAGCTCGCTGTGAACTGTTTCAATCCAATATGCATGTAAAATGGGACGTTAATTAAAAAAGTGCTTGACATTTGCGCTACAGAGCAGCAGCAGCAGGAAGACGACACGGAAAGCAAGATTTCTTCTTGTTCTTGAAACTGCAAAAATGAGGAACTCCCTACGACTGACTGTCTGCTCATTAACAAGTAACTGCCAGCATTTACATTAAAAAGCGCATATACAGTTTTCAGAATGTGAAAAGAAATCAAGCGAAAGGAAGTTTGCACACATTCAAACCTAAACACGTTTTACAACAGGATCGTAGGATGGATTTCAAGAGAACAAATAGCATTAGTTATTGTTACATAGTTTGTGTGGCTTTCAGCGGTCATGCATTTTTCTTGGCATCTGCATCTTAAACCATTATCTTAATATCCTAGACCACAATTGAATAATTTTTGTAGTTGATTTATTTATTTAGATACCCATGTGTGGATCTGAATTAAATCATATTTATGATAATTAGTCATAATATGTCTTATAATTGCTCATTTGATTACACTAGCTAATGTCAACGTGAATAATAATAATAATAATTTCTTATATTTATGTAGCACCTTTATGAACACTCAAAACGCTTTACACATTTTTGGAGAAATCTACAGATCCACCACCAGTACGCAGCATCCACCTGGATGACGTGACGGCAGCCATATTGGACCAGATGCACACCACACACCAGCTGATTGGTGGAGGAGACAGAGTGATGAAGCCTATTATGATTTGGGGATGGTAAGGAGGCCATGATAGACAGAAACCAGTGGGCAAATTTGGCCAGGATGCCAGGGTTAACCCCTACTCTTTATCGAAAGACATCCTGGGATTTTTAACAACCAAAGGGAGTCAGGACCTCGGTTTAACATCTTATCCTGAAAGACGGCACTCACTGAGCAATATAGAGTACCCATCAATATACTGGGGACGTTAGGACCCATACAGACAACAGGTTGAGCGCCCCCTGTTGGTCTCACTAACACCATTTCTGACATCAATAGCTTTCTCATGTGGTCTCCCATCCAGATACTGACCGGGCGCAGCCCTGCTTAGCTACAGTGGGTGACCATGTGAGAGTTGCAGCGAGCTATGAGAACTATGAACATGAACTATAAACAACAATCATTTTCTCACACACTTCCACTTTGTGACTAAACAAAGGGCACCAATGTGAGTGTGTACAGTGAAACCCAAAAATGCAAGATTGAACAAAATTAAAAAATCTTTCTAAATAAAAAAAATTCCTTGGGTTTATTGTCTTGATGCGCCACATTAAAAGCTGACTGACCAATGAGATCGACCTTTTGTTTACATGCCTTGAGCTGCTGAATTTACAGTAAAACAAACATCACTTAGTGGAGGTCAAGCACAAAATGGTCTTGCCGAGAACACAGGAATTGCAGATCAATGCAGAAGGATTCATTCAAACAGGCTGAGTTTCATTTCACTTCATTTAAAATGTCACTTTTTTCTTCACACTTTTGGCCATGAGTTTTTGTGCTGTAGTGGAAGAGGTTATAGTCACCAGGAAATGGAAGATAAGAAGTAGCTTTGTTCCTCTACCATGATGTACAGTATTTAATACTGATATGATCCTGAAATCAGAAAAAAAATCAGTAGGAGGAATATGGTTGTTGCTAACAAAAATAAAAAGATTGACGAACGAATAAAAGCAGAGCAGAAAGGAGACATGGTTATTTTACTTTAAAAAGAAGGGAATTTAAACAGAAGTGGAAAAGCTTATGAACAAGGATATAAATACAAAAGAAAAAAGCATGAGGTTGGCTAATTTTTTCTGTTCAACGAGCGATTGTCAAAAGTGTCAATTTGCAACAAGCGCCATCTAATGTAATGGAGTGATCTCAGATTCATCTTGCCCCAGATGTGGTTTGGACCCAGCAGATCTTAGTCATATGTTCTGGGGATGCCCTAGATTACATACATTTTGGACCGATATTTTTAGATCATTTTTATCTATATGTAATAAAGATATGGATTCTAATCTTTTGACTTCAATTTTTGGTACAGTGCCAGAAGAAATGTACGTGTCAGCTAATCATGTAGAAATCATTGCCTTCCGTTCTTTATTGGCCAGACGCCTGATTCGTCTCAGGTGAAAAAAAAAAAAAAAAAAAAACGCCATCTCACAAACTTTGGATGTTAGAAGTGTTATCACATCTTAAACTCGAGCACCTTAATTACACCATTAAAGGTGCTTAAGTTTGGCAACCTTTTCTATCCTACATTGAACGCTTATTAATATATCCTAAGTGAGAATTTATCCCTAATTTCCTAATTTGTTTTATCTTTTAATATTTATTTATTTTAATTATTTATTTATTTATTTATATTGTTCTTATTCTCCCTTGTTCTTTATGGGGTGTGAGTATGTTTGTAGCCATGTACCATGTTAATATGTTGTTCAATATGTGTGTTAAAAATTGAAGACTTTTGAAAAATCAATACAAATATTTTAATAATAATGGAGTGATCGGACATGTTTATCGCCAGTGAAAATCACTTGGGTGTTAATGTCGAAAAAAACTCGTTAGCAAAAATAGTCCTGGTGTGTTTGAGCCTTTACCTTTTTTGTCTGTTTCACAGTGCATTAATAATGATGAAAATAATATCAGTGTCAGTTAGTACTGTTCATTATTAGGTTGTGTTACCTAATTAACTATTGCTAAAAATTGAAACCTTATACATACAGTAGAGGCTACAGATATTGTGCTGCAGTTGTCATGAGTTTAATTTCTGAAAATGCACATTTCTCGCTGATATACCATTGGTTTTGGTGTTCTGAGATGTTGTGTTGTTCAAGATATGTTTAGAATTATGTAAGGGTTTATGCAAAACACAGGATTTGATGAGTTTAATGTATGCAACTGCCCACACTCAATCATTTCAACATCCATGCAATTTGCACCTTGTTTGTAATGGAACTGTTTATTATGTACTATACGTGAATAATCTGAGCAGCCCTAAGATTTGAAAGCAGGCTAACACTTTTTTTTTGTCACAATTCACACTATTAACAAACAATAAACTAAGACTATTAGCTTAAAAAATGACTAATTAGCTACTTATAAATATTTGGTAAAATAGTAGTTGAATTTAGGTTTAAGGTAGGATTAGGGATGCAGAATATGATCATACTGTATTACTACTAATAAACACTTATTTCTCAACCCTAAAAAGAATTCATGTTTTGTTAATATTCAAATAATTTGTAAGTTAGTTGTAAATCCTGTGAAAAACCTGTTTGAATATAATCATTTTCAACAATTCTGTTTAGTATTAAAAGTAATGCAGACAGGCTTCTATTTCTCAAACCCGTCTGTAACCTGGTACTAAAGTTAATTTGGCACAGTGGATGAAAATATTTTGTGTTCTGCCACTTTAGCACTTGATGAAATGAAGAATCTCACTCGAGAACACAAGTTTAAAGTTGCATTAGCTGAGAAGTTTGAGCGGTAAGCCAATCAGCCACATGCCCCCTAAGAGCCCGCACAACAAATTAAGAGTTTGTCTGCTTGCAGTTATTCACACAGACAGCGAATCCATTTAGTTTCGGCTGTTTGAACCACCTGAGGTGGAACGAGACAAAACATTAGGAGCTGATAGTTGCCGCTTTTTAATTTAGCAGCATAATGAATGTAACAAGCGTGAACCACCCTGCTTCCCCTTAGAGTTCTTTTTTTGCCATTTCTTTTACTTTTATTCATCCAGTCATTTTTAAAAGACAAAAGAGTAGTGAAGATGAAATATTTTTTGCATTTATTAGATTTGTAGAGGAGTTTTTGAATATACCTAGGGCAAAACTAAATATTTTCATTTTCTGAGGTACAAGCAAAGACTATAGAATATACAAGACATGTCACTCGTATAGTATAGAATGGGGAAAAGTTTAACGGTCAATATGGTGAATGAAGCCTCGCCTTCAAGTACAGGAGCCAATCACCGATCGCTATAGTTTGAGAAATCTCAGGGGAAGGGGCTCAAACCTGACATTAATTTCTGCAGATTTCGTGTGAATCAAATGTTTTGAAATCAAACTAAAGAGACAGTTGTTGTTTAGTTTTATTGTTGATTCCAAATATAAAATTTAATTATAAGCTTGCCAAGCAATTTTGGAGAATTTAGTGTTTCCCCATTCAAACAGAATGCTCGGGCATACTGCCCAAGAGGCATTTCAAAGATGGCCGTCGAGTGAAATGACTTGACTTAAACGGACTTAGGTATGCATGAAATTATGCATGAAATAGTATCAGAAATCACAGGGAACAAAATATGTTTGACTTAGTTTTGAAAGATCGGGAAATACTCAGGGGCCCGATGTTGGGCGAGTGAGTGTGCTCGACAAACGACCTATAAAAACGCTCTTCTATCTACTGTATATAACCCCCCCCCCCCCCCCCCTTACTCTAGCACTTACTTCTCCGAGCACTAACAGTTCCTTTGTATAATTATCACTTCTTGTGTGTATTGCCTCTTCCTGTTGAATTGCTGAACGCCTCCTTAATTGTCAACTTGGACAAAAACATCTGCTAAATGACTAAAAGTAAATGTAAAATAGGTGTGAATGAAGGACAGTACTAACCAAAGCATCATCCACATATTATCCATATTCATGTCCAGCAAGCATGGCTCAACACAATTAATATCAAAACTAATGAAGCCAGTATAAAGGTGTTCATCAAACAGAGGGAACAAGCTCATTTCATGGACACAGCAATATAAATATATAACCCCGTTTTAATTAAGCCTCACATTTGTGTATGGTGGACATAATAATTGCACATAACTCCATGTTTTCCGCTTCATGTGCAGTAGAGATAGCTGCGGTCTGCCCTCGGGTCTAGCACAAAGGCGGGTACTTGTGAAGTCAACACTCTTCCAAAGATAGCTGGTATTCGCGCACACACATATTAACTGCTCCTTTGTGATTCAACTAGCTCCCGTTCTGCCGTAAACTCCATTTAAATCAACCCATTAAAACTCCAAAGTGGAAGATTGATTTCTCCGATTCCTCCTTCCATCCACGCATAAAGACGCTATCAGAGCTCACACCCGACTGCGCCTCAGTGGTTAGAGAGACTCTATGGAACGGTAAAAGGATTCAGGCGCAGGTAAGACCGCAAAGCATAATAGCAACAGCATGAACTTGTGTTTATTCAGAGTTGACTTTCTATGTCCTGAAAAACTGATGTCAACACACAAGGCGCATCTACTATCTTTTAAAGGCACCGTCTTCAATGCAAAGCCGTTCCAACGAGTCAGAGAGTAACATTACTAAGATACCTCTGGCTAAAATCAATTGCTGATTCACACATATTTTGAATCCCAGAATACTCTGCAGCAAGAAAACGAAGAAAATATTACATTACTTACTCAGATTTTTGTCATGGCTTACAAAAGATTCTCATAAATTCTGTATTGTTTCTCAACTGTTTATCTTTGGGTTATGGGTTACTATAAATGTATCATCAAAGATGGCGACCAAATTAATTTATTCCATGATTCTGTTGAAATGTTTGATTCTGATTGGCTGGAAGTTGTGCAATAAAACCACTAATGCACAGGTACACTGCATACACAAAATACACTGCAAAAGAAAATATTTTGACTTGTTTCATGATCAAATATCTAAAAATTCTTGAGTCAAGAAGCATATTCTAGACAGGCAAAATATATTGTCTTGTTTTCAAAACAGTAAGTCAAAATTTTAGTGAGTTTTTTTCTTTAAAACAGGCAAATTAATATGTCAATGGGCTAAGCAAAATAATCCTCAAAGCAAAACCATAACATTTGACTTAATTCTGACTTAATAAGACTTAAATGAGACCATTTTTGATTTGTCTAGAAAATGCTTCTTGATTTAAGAATTTTCAGATATTTTGAATAGAAAAAAGACAAAAGCTAATAAAAGAAAAGAAAGAAAATAATTTTTTGGAGTGTATTTCCAGTCAGTTTTGATCACAGTTCAATAAATTTGCTTTCGGAGCCTTCATGGCCAAAACTATTTGTGAAGAGGTACAGTAGCTAACGCATGTTACTATGAGCTATTAGATATGCCCACACTCTTTCTCTGACTCTGCTTGTGACTGATTCAAAAGGGGGAGATCTGAAGTGTCACATCTGATGAATATTTGGATAAATATTGTGCATTTTAACTTGTCTAAATCTTGGCAAAAACTAAACCTAAAAATCCATTTCACATCAAGCGGTTCTTTGCCACCACGTCGTGCATGTAAAATCCTTTCACACATGGAAATCCATTGATATCACATAAATTGTATTTAATTTTATGTTTCTGTTCTGTGTGCTGACAATAGTTTTATGAAAATAAATAGCAATATTCATAAACACTTGACCATGTCAAAAGTTGATGAAGGTGTGCTCATTTATTCACTCAATTTTCGCAACATTCTACTTTACATTATGGTAGATTTAATTTTAATGACTAGATTCCATTTGTATTGCTGCATTAAAGGATGAGAAATGCAGCTAGCTCTCTGCAACTCTCACAAGGTCACCCACTGAAGCTAAGTAGGGCTGTGCTTGGTCAGTACCTGGATGGAAGACCACATTAGTGAGGCCAGAAGAAGGTGCTCAACCTGCAGTCTGTGTGGGTTCTAACACCCCAGTATATTCATGGGGACTCTATACTGATTAGTGAGCGCCATCTTTCAGTTGAGACATTAAACCGAGGTCCTGACTCTATGTGGTCGTTAAAAATCCCAGGATGTCTTTTGAAAAAAGTAGGGGTTTAACCCTGGCATCCTGGCCAAATTTGCCCACTGGTCTGTCCATCATGGCCTCCTCACCATCCCCATATCATAATTGGCTTCATCGCTCTATCTCCTTTCCACCAATCAGCTGGTGTGTGGTGTGCGTTTGGCACGACATGGCTGCCCCCCAATGTATAAACCGCTTTGAGTGTCCAGAAAAGCACTCATTCCTTATAAATGTAACCATTAATGTTAGGAATTATAATTATTAATTTTAAATGCATGTTAATAAAATATACTTGGTAAAATTTAATACTATGGTCATTTTCTATTTAATAAAGTGACTGCTACCAATAAACAGACAAGCAAGCATTTTGAAAATTTAATGCAAACATCAAGCAAAAGCTGCCATTTTTATTGTTCTTTTTCAATTGCTGCAGATTTTTGGCATGTTTTGGGCAGACAGGACAAATTTCTGCCACGTAACGGAGCACCATCTGCATAGTTTTACACTGACAAACATTATAGTATTTGTAAATAGAATGTCTAGTGTGAGCTTTGAACTGACAACAAACGTTTCTAATTTGGTGTGTGATGTGACATTATCTTAATGCATATTCAAAGCCGGTTTGAACTAGGTCACGTGAGATGTTTCACTTGCTAAACTTCTATCACACACACACACTTATTTTTTAAACAGTTGGTTAATTTTTCAAATATTTTTTACAGCAGGCTTTAGGGGTAAAGTCTTGGTTCTCTGTTTCCTTTATATAAATTATAAAAATCAATGGTTCCAGAGATAAAAGAGATGTGTAAATGTGTGTTATTTCAAAGCAAAACAATAAAAGAAATGCAAAAACTGGTCAACTAGTCATTTTAGTCAGATCTGTTTCATTTTTGGTAATAAATCCAGTCGTGACTGAATAAAGTATACATTTTGGTATTCTAGTAGGGATCTGAGACAACGGGGCTCCAAAAAAGTAAAACAAAATCCCATCGATAAAGAGAGTAAATTGGTAATCACAGACAAAAGAGGGATGAGG